>NC_090927.1:1258481502-1259106502 GCF_040938575.1 Ambystoma mexicanum | reverse complement strand
TCCTGCAAGAGAGCAGGGATACTCATTTAAGTGATTTGCTAGGTACAGGCTCTTGAATTGATCAATGGCTCATACAACGTCGAATATGTGCATATTTTCCATTCTGGAATGGTATTCTAGCATTTAAAGGTTGAACCGCATGCAAAGGTTTTCATTTGCCTTATTTGCTTTTGAAAAAGAGCATTCCTTGAAATAGAGAGTAGTGCACACTACTCTTATTGGTTTCTATTGCAGTTGCCTTTGGGGTTTTGTAGGAACCATTCATTATTTAGTAAATGCATTTGACTGATAAACTTCCATATTGATGCGAATAATGGAGACTTCCTGGAAGGAATTCAGGTCCCAGAAATTTCAGGGGAGGAAGCTACTTTACTGGAGGAAGACATCTTGGTGGATGAAGCCAAGCTAGCAATATCAAAATATGAATGTTGGTAGGTCTCCTGGGCCTGATGGGTTGCCAGTTGAATTCTATAGGTGGTTGCCTAAATCGGCGTTGACACTTTTGACGGATATGTATAAGACCTCCAAGGCTAGGGGTATACTTCCAGACTCTACTAGACATGCAACTATCTGTCTTTTTGAAGAATAACAGTGAAGAAAGACTGGCGTCCAACTACAGACCGATTAGTTTGATCAATGTGGACAATAAGATTCTGGCCAAGATTCTAGCTCTGCGAATGGAAAATCTCTTGCCGGGGCTGATAGATCGGAATCAATCTGGTTTTGTTAAAGGTAGGATGACGTCCAGTAACATGCAGACATTGCTTTGTACAATCACGAAGGCGTCAGAGTTGTCTGAAGACTCGGCTGTCCTATCACTTGATGCCAAAAAGGCATTCGATAGAGTTGGCTGGCAATTTATGTTTAAAGTATTGTAAAAGATGAGTTTTGGGATTCAGTTCTGTTCTTGGATTAAACTACTGTATACCAGACCTACGGCTGATGTCAAAACTAATGGTCAGAGGTCGACACCGTTTGAATTAGAACGTGGCACAAGACAAGGTTGCCCATTGTCTCCTTTGTTATTCGTACTGAGTATTGAACCCTTGGCTATAGCATTGCGGAATGAGGAAGGTTTACAAGGCATAAATTGTTGGGGGATGCTGCAAAAATGTGGTTGTACGCTGATGACTTGTTATTGGTCCGCAAGAATCTTGGTGAGTCAGTGCCGGTTCTGATGAACATTCTCGAAGCCTTTCACCGGTGCTCTGGGTACAAGATTAATTGGGCAAAATCGGAGGTTTTACCATTAGTTCCGTTGTGTGACAAACAATTCATTACCCGACTGGGATTCAAGTGGTGTGCTGATAAACTATTGTACTTGGGAGTATGGATTTTGCCTAATGTTGCTGATTTTGTGAGGGATAATATGATGATGGTGTGCACTAGTTTCAAATTGGATTTGATGAGATGGAGTTTGTTGCACCTTTCCCTTTGGGGGAAGGTGAATGCTTTGAAAATGGTGTCGACCATCGAGTGAATTTTGTTCTGAGTATGATCCCCTTACATATTGAGAAGCATTTTTGGCGAGAGTTGGATAGACTCATGCAGGACTTCTTGTGGGATAATAAACCTCCTCGACTGAAGATTAGCAAATTACAATTGCCTTTGTCTAAGGGTGGGTTGGGGGTTCCTAATTTCAGGGCATACCATCTGGCTTTTATGTCGCGGAATATATTTGATTTTTTCAAATCGGAACACGAGGATTGGATTTGTGCAGAATCTAGTAATGTTGGCCCTTTATCGCCTAGGGCCATTTTGACCAGTAAGCCACTTCAAACAAGGGTGGAAGGCCTACTGACTAGGAGTTTACGGAACTCTTGGGTAGCCTTGTGGGAGTGTTTGGGTTTCAATGCATTAAGGGATCCGAGTGCTTCCATTTGGCTCAATCCGAGTATTCCGTATGAAGGGAAAACCTTGGTCTGGCAGGATTGGTATTTAGCTGGGGTGCATTGGATTAGTGATCTGTTCAATGGTTTGAATTGGTTGACAGCTAGGGAGTTGCGTTTGAAGTTTGAAATTCCTACTTTTTGTTTGACGGACTATCGGAAGATCAGGAGGGTGGTGGGGGATGTGGATTTGGAAAAAAGTATCAGCATAGACATGCTTGGTTTGGTGCCTGGAGTGAGTGGATGTGGCCTGGTTATCTATGTTTATAGACTGGTGGTGTCGAACTACCGGGCTAATGATGCTTTGAGATTGGATTGGAATTGGAGAATTGGTGAGGATATTACGGAGGATTATTGGACACATTTGTGAGAATGTGAAATTGTGTTCTTTGAGTCTTGCTGATAGGTCATGTCAAATAAAGATTTTAAAGGAAGCTACTTTACTGGAGGAAGACATCTTGGTGGATGAAGCCAAGCTAGCAATATCAAAATATGAATGTTGGTAGGTCTCCTGGGCCTGATGGGTTGCCAGTTGAATTCTATAGGTGGTTGCCTAAATCGGCGTTGACACTTTTGACGGATATGTATAAGACCTCCAAGGCTAGGGGCATACTTCCTAAATACCTGGGGCCTAAATACCTTCAACTCTCTCTTCCTAAATATCTTCCTTCACGAGCCCTTCGCTCATCCGTCTCCAACTCCCTCATGGTCAGCCGCTTCTCTAAGCAACGAGCGGGGGGTAGATCTCTCTCCGCAGCAGGGGCCTCCCTCTGGAACAGCCTTCCTGCCTCCCTGAAACTTGAGGAGAACCATCTCCGGTTCCGGAAGCACCTCAAAACCTTCCTCTTCGCTTCTGCCTTCTCTCTCCCTCTCCCCTGCTAAACCTTCTTAACTCCCCACTGAATCCTGCACTAAACCTGCATCTGGGCCACTCTCAGCGACCTCGGTCCAGGGTCCAGCCACTCTCCACTTGCACTGCCTCCCTGGCTCCCCCTGCACTGTGGGACTGTCACTGTATCCCTACAGCCCCCTTCCCAGCACTTGCTCTGCACTTACCTCGCACTTGCCACCAGCTGGCCCTTTTTATTTATCATTTATTATTTATTTTTTATTACGCTACTTACCTTGTACTGCACTTTCCCCCCACCTCCTCCCCCTGCACTTTCTCCTTTTCCCCTTACCTCTGCACTTGCGCGATCTGAATGACACCTCGCCTAGTAGGATCGTTTGTCTGTCTTCCCCTTGTTTCCCTCCCTCCCTGCCTCGTCGCGCCTTGAAACACTTGTGTATAGGCGCGTTACAAATACCATATCATATCATATCATATCAAATAGAACGTACTGGACACCTGAGAGAAAGATGAAAAGGGTGATGAGTGACAGCTCTGAATGTTGGGCATGTATACGCGAGGTGGGCACCTTGGTGCATACATTGTGGGAATGCTCGAGGGTGAGAGGTTTGTGGTTTGAGTTTGAACAGATCTGTAAAAAGATTGGAGGAGAAGGTTCATATGGATTTTAAGACAATCGTGCTGGGCAGTGAGGATTTGTTGGTCGCCCTGACTACTTCTCAGACTAAATGGATCTTTCTTGGGGCAATGGTGGGGAAGAAACTAATTTTGAGACATTGGAAAACATCTAACCCTATTACTATTGAGGAATGGATTTCTGAAATGCATTCTCTAGCGGATATGGAGAGGGTGCTGTATTGGAGAGAAAAGAAAAACGCATTATTTAACAAGATTTGGGGTAAATTTATTTTATTATATCAGACCAGTTTATTGATTGTTTTTTGACTACTGGAGGGAAGGGGGTTTCTGCTGTATATAGTTCTGATTGGCTTTGTTATGATTTTCACATGTTATGTAATGTACTTAATGTTTCTATGTTATGATTTTTGAAAAATATTAAAAAAGAAAAAAAAAGGTTGAACCGCATGCAAAGGTTTTCATTTGTCTTATTTGCTTTTGAAAAAGAGCATTCCTTGAAATAGAGAGTAGTGCACACTACTCTTATGGTTTCTATTGCAGTTGCCTTTGGGGTTTTGTAGGAACCATTCATTATTTAGTAAATGCATTTGCCTGATAAACTGAACGCTTTTTGCATTGTTCTGCATTATCTGCTTTCTGCGCATTTCTGAAATAGAGTGCAGTGTAATGTACTACTAGTTTCATTGAAGTTGCACTTCTGCCGTATAAGACAATCTATTTGAAGATTGCTTTCTTTAGCATTGTGAAATAGAAACATGGTTTAGGTTAATTCACCATATAGGATAGACAAGCTATTTGCAAGCATCCTGGTGTTTTGACTTTATTAAAAAGGTAGTTATTTGCCCATTGTGGGTTTTTGAGAGAGCAGTTAACTAAATGTTATATGTAAGGACTCAATTTATTTTTTAGCACCTGCTCTGAAAGCAATGTGAAAGTTATATGCTCAATTGTGGTTAATACGCTGTGAGAGGTTTCAACTGAATTAGAAGAGATTCTTTGACTTGTGGCAATTTTCTTACAGAGTCGGGCTGAGAAGTGGTTGGTAGTTTCATAATAAAATGTATTAAAATACAATGTTAATAATCAGCGCATTTATTGAGTCCATACTCCTTTGTTATGCTGAAATGACAAATTGAAATGCCATTTTATCTACAAATGCTGTTTTGTCTCACTCAATGCAGTGCACAGTAATTTGAGGTAGCTCATTAAAGGCCTGTTACACTGACAGCGTTTATTCAAGAGTGGCACGAGATAAAATGCTGACTGCATTCACAAACCCATAAAATAAATACTTTGTTATAAGCATAGAGAGGGCTATGGTCACAGGCCACCAGAGACGTCCGTTAGATTCTGTGTCCTTTAACCTATGCTGCCTGTCGCTTTAGAGAGGATTAAAAAAAATGAGTAAAAGCACTCCGTTTTCATACTTATTGATTTACAAGTTATTCTATTTTTCAGAACTCCAATTCGGCTCTATTGTACTTGTTATGAGCTAAAGGGTGTGGGGGAGATTTAGCTGACTCTGGTATCACAAGTCAGGAATATGACAGTAAACACAATGGAATACCCATAATGTAAGGGTTACTCCTATCCCCTGCACACTTATCAATGCTGAAGTTACCCTATCAGTCAAAGTTTAGTGGGACTCATCCAGCTAGTGGTCCCAGATGTTCAGACTTTAATTGCAATTTCTTTCAAACCACATTCTGTGTGCTTAAATTAAGCAAAATGTATTGGTCAATTCAAGGTAGAAAAGGTAAATGATTATTCTTTCTTAATTACTGTTGCATATAGGATAACTCAGCGGCAACATGCTCGCTTGGGAAGGAAGCAGGTTCGATCCCTGGGTTCGCGCTTAGAAACTTCTGGGTATTAAGCACATTATAAATAACCTATCATATCAACTTAAATTGAATAATCTCGATTTTTTACATTACAATTTGTTAAACATTGGACTCAAGACTTTTTGCATATTCAAGTAAACAATAAGAAACGAAATAAAGGAGTATCTCAATTATAGGTGCTCTACACGTTTCGAGAGATAACTCTTCTTCAGGAGGAAAAAGACTAACAAACTTTCAATCGATTGTAACAATTCCTCAATTCAACATTATCAAGTTTGCGGAAACATTTTCACATTTAGAGAAACAGTTCACAGTTTTGACTGCCAGTGTGAAGTAATGGGTACTGGTCCTCAGTTTGTGTACTCTTGGGTCAATGAGGTTACTTGAGATGTTCCTATAATGTAAAATGAAATTATATTAGGATTCCCCAAGTGGTAGTGTTCAATAGGTCTACATAAGTTAACGTTGCTTAATTACCTTATGGTGTTCTGTGAATATACTAGCGGGATGATAGATGTCACCCCTTGATGCAGTGGTGCCTAGGTCTCTTCCGTTCCTTGTCCATACAATTCTAATACGTATGTATCACCTTTACTGTAATACATATTCAATGTTCAAGTAGAATCATTGCCCTTTCTAGGAAATAAACTACTGGAATTCCATAAAACTGTTAAGAAAAGTTACTCACAGGGAAGTCAGGGGTTGCTCTGACCATTCTTGTTCGCGTAGCCACGTTAGTTCTTATGTCTGCATTATTCATGTTGTCCACTACCTGTGTGTAACCTGTTTAAGGAATATGAGTTCCGTTAAGGTTATTCTTTCTGGTGTACCCCCAATAATAGGCAATTTATATTCAATAACTTTTTTTCCTCTAATAAGTGCATGTACACCTGTGGATGTTCTGCGGTTTTCCGTGGTGAGTCCACGCGGAAGGCTCTCTAATGTTTGTTGCTGGCTTTCACTTTCCAGCGGTATGGAATCGTAACTGTGTATAAAATCGTATTGGAACGATAATTTAGTCCCCTAATTGCAGGGTACGGGTTGATTACAATCTCTCACGTTATAAGATGGTATCTAGGTACTTACGAGTCCAGTTCAGTGTTCGCTCCCGGATTCCCCGTCTCTGCCATAGCTATGCGAGCGGGTCCGTTGCTAGGCAATGTTTATGTATGGATGTGTATTGGTGTTACTCGTCACGTGCCCTCTTGCTATTGGTTATGGGAGTTGTAGTCTGTTCTGAGACGGAAGGCAGCATTTAAAAGTATAAATATACATTCTCGTGTTGCATGTTGAGAATTGTGGTTTCCCAGCGTATTTGGCAATGTCTCTAATTATGAGGGTGTATTCTAGGATGTTTAGTTATACATCCTGGAAGGTAATTAAAATGTGCCTCAATGTAATTTGCATAATAAATCAAGTGTGCAGTCATGGCAGTAATGGGTATGATCATATTCCCATTATTTCACAATAGCAGGTAAATTTAAATTACATCCCTTCGTTCACAGTGGCGCATTCAACTGCATTCATTTCAATATATACAATCTCTGTTTATGTTTAACTGGCGACTTAAGTGTAATGTCATTTCCTTTGGCCCATCGTTTCACAGTTTCCACAAAGTGCAGTAACACATTACTTTGGCCTATTAGTGTTAGACTGGTGAATCTAATTCTCACGATTGCACATCAATGTGTAGCTGTTGGGAAGTCATTGGAATACATTTAGTGAAAATTCTTTGTTCATCCCACGTGGTTGTAGGGCTTCCAGTTTATATATCCAGAACATTTCCCTGCAGGATACTATCTGTTGTAGATGGCCACCTCTTGGTGGTTTGGTCACTTTCTCCAGTACTACACATTTTAACTGAGATTGTGTGATGTTTACTTAAGTGCCTTGTAACTGGTGACTTAACATTTTTTGTGCGAATATTTGACTTATGTTCAGAGATTCTGTCCTTTACTCTTCTGATGGTCTGTCCTACATAATACTGTCCACATGGGCAGATCAGTACGTAGACTACCAATTTGCTTTCACATGTGGCATAGTCTCTCAGTTGCATCTTTTGGCCTGTATATGGGTGTCTGATGTTTGTGCCTTTGTGTACATTGTTACAGTGGCAACAGTTCAAGCATGGAAATGTGCCTTTCTTTGGTTTTGCGAGAAAGAGTGGATTGTTCTCTGCTCGTTCAGCCTTTACTAGTGCATCTCTTAGATTCTTTCCCCGTGTGTACGCCATAAGAGGCATTTTTGGAAATAATGTACTCAGTTGTTGGTCCAATTTTGTGATTTTCGAATTTTTTGTAAGTATTCTCTTAATTTGTGGACTTTGTTGCGAGTATTCTGATAAATATATCAGAGGATGGTCTTCCTTGGTATCTTTGGGTTTTGGTTTTAGCAGATCCGATCTGATTTGCATTCGACACTTTGTGGCTGCTTCTGTCAGGATCACATCTGGGACGCCCCTTTCTTTAAATCAATTGATTTGTTCCTTTTCTGCTGTATGATAGGCTTCATCATCTGAGACTAGCTGTTGGGAAGGCATAGGCTTTAAAGAGGATGCCAGAATCCCTTGGTTACAGATGGAGCTAGTTCCCCATAGGATTTGGCATTCATCAATGCGACAGTAGAAAGCGTGCTCTGGTACTCCGCCAACGTGACTGCGTACCACAGCAACCAGGTTGAGGCACTTTGCCCTTACAAGGATTCAGCAGTCACCGTTCTCAATGGGTAAATTGGTACACCTGGCAAGGCAGCGCACTTTTGCACGTATCGATTTTTGCATACACTTCATTGGAGTCACAATGGCCAGGCTCAATTGCCCCAATGCAGACTATTTGAGTCTTACACCACCACAGTGCACTGGTTCGGTGCAAATTGACAAATTATTTCAAAGTTCAGCCTCCATACTGCCTCCTGACCACACGCATGGAGTTGCAATTAGTTGCCCCCTAAGGTCCCATGATAATTGCGACTTACAATCACATTAATGGAGTCTCACAAACAGATGTGCTCTATTTAAAAGCCTAGTTAAAAGCAGCTCGATCTATAAAAATGAGTTTGGATCTTCCGTAAATCATTTCTTCAGCATGCTCAGCGCACGATGTATACCGAGATGAAGCTGGCAACAGAACCACCCTCCTCTCACTATCCTACTCCCTCTTCACCCTACTAACCCATCCCGCCTTCTCTTTTGCAGATCTGCCAGAGTGCCTGGGGACCAACTCTGTTGGCGACGGTGCGCGGTACAAATACCTTTAACATTCACAATCATATGTGCAAAGTATACAGACCTAACACGCCCACGAGAGTTACTGCAATCTTTATTAAACACAGAACAAATATGAGACACATAGACATCGGTCACTCACCGTCCAAACGGGCAGCAGCAGTATGCAGGGCACCAAGAGCAGGTAACGGGGGTGCACCTGGGGTGTCGGCAGCTCTCGACCACTCTGAAGCAGTTGCCGGGGATCAGATCGCAGAGAAAGGACAGCATGGGGAGGGCTTGTGAGAGCTGCGGGGAGAACTGTAAGGAGCGTGGCAGGGAGTCCCACAGGAGGAAGGCTCAGCCGCACACACATACTCTTGTTACGGGCACAGGTCTGTCGGCTCACACCGATATCAGGGGGTTGTTAGCCTCAGCTGGGGGTCTGTTAGCATCGATTGTCGGGAGTATTTTGAAAGAGCTTCGCTCCCTGAATATTCAGCCAGGTTATGGTCAAGTAGAGGATGTTCCTGACAGTCGGTTAGGGGTTTGGGTTGGGCGGGGCAGGAATGGGTGGGATTAGCCATAGGGATTAGCATAGCTTTGGGCAGGCAATGGGTAGTCCCATAACCAAATAACCTAAAATACACTGTGTCCCTCTCATCTGTGACCCTCGTCATATGCCATTCCTCCATATACAAACATGAGTCTGTATTTGAATGCAATAATTTGGGCTTTATAGGTGTCGCAAGCACTATGTCTGGAATGAGGTGCAGTTGCCAGAACATGAATTTTGAAACAAGCAAGGCACCAGAACAAAGGGGGGGGGGGGGTCAGAGGGCAGGAGGACTCTTACAAATGATGTGGACTTCTATTGAGAATCATTATCTGGCAATAAATTTGAGCTACAAGATTTTGGCATAGGGAATGTTTTGAAAAAAGTGGGAGATTAAAATAGGTCATCAAAAACATGCACAGTGTTGCTGCTTTTAGGAGTGGCTAGCGCAAAGGGGGCATTAGTGTGCCAAGTAGAGGGTATACTGAACTTTGGCTTCGAGCAAATATTCGGCTGAATTCCAGCTGAAAAAAGGCGAGTCAGCTCCAGCCAAAACGTTTCTTGCTATTCGGATCTTGCAGAATACTTTGTCATTCTCATTTTAACACAATGCAACAGTAACTCAGAAAAGCAAATATATACTTCAGTTTGCAAAACTGAATAGAATTAGACCAGACACTTCGGGCCTGATTCATGGAATAATCTGCACAGAAAACAGGGATTTTGCGCGGCAAACCCAGAGCATAACCCGGTTTGTCGATTCATGGGATTGACTGCACTAGACTTTTTCGAACTCTGCAGGGGCTTTGCGCAGGCTCTGCATGTCTCTGCGAGTGGGCAATTGTCTTGCACGAGACGCCTCACAGAGCGTGGCCTGTGCATAGACAGGAGTAGAGAGCAGCACATGCAAAATGGGGAAGAACAAGGGAAAATGTGGACGTTACGAGGTCACATGCCCACAAATGTGCATTACCAAGCGTATTCATGGACCTGTCTGCGCAACCTCCCGGCAAGAAAATGGCCACGCAAAGCACTCGATCTATCCGCCACCTGAAAACAGGCATACAGACAAACTTGCACATAGGAATCACTACGCAGAAATAAGATCGGATATTGGATATAAGGGTGTGTGCATGCTGTTGGGGTTCTGCTCAGACTTGAGGGGATGTGGGGGTGCAGGAAAGCAGTGTAGCGGGTTGCAGAAATGGTTTACGGGCGTTCGCACGCATGTGTACCGGATAGGACTACTTTTAGGATATGTGTTACGCCTGTTGAGACGGTGCCCGTTAGAGTTATGGGGTTCCCAGGCCCATCCCCTGTGGTGCTGGACTGGTTGGGGGGTTTCGCAGGCAGTTATTCCAGGGTGCATTGCATTGTGTGCAATGATTGCGCAACAGTCTGTATCCATGGCTGGAAGGCTCCCCGTGTGGGCGTGTCGTGGAAGTTCTGGCCACGACTTGCGCATATGGTTACTTTGCGTGAAAATGTCCATGAATATGCTTAGCGCGCAGATTTTCTTCTGCACGACGGGCCATGCAGGTTCGTTCTCAGCACACAGGATTTGCAGGATCTATGCGCCCTTTTCCATGAATTGAGCCCTTCGCCACAGGACCAGGCAAATTGCTATCACACAGCTGTAAAATAACTTGCATTGTAATCTGCTCGAGGGCATGTTTTGTTACAGATTCTTAGACATAAAAAGGTGCTCATCAAATACAGAAAAATCTTTTCTTTTGGCGAATGATTATTTGAAATGTGCACTTTCTTCAGATGGAAAAGACCAACTGAAAGAGGTGCATATTTCACTTTAGGCTACATTCAGTTCCTGTCATGCCAGTTCCCATTGCATACGTCATAGTCCCCCCCCCACCCCTCTTCTTTTTTAAGGACTCGAGGCTAGCAGGGCTCAGTTATGTCAGGCAGAGAAATATGCCCCCACCTAACAGAGGAATTTATGTTGGGTAATCTCAAAGTGGGACAGTGTGCGACAGCGGGTAAAGATAGATGTGAAGACTCTGTATGAGACAGAAAGCTACGCTCTGTTAGTGGAATTTGTAGGATGTAGAGTTGGGAGACACGGAATTCCTGGGAAGGGCCAAATCAGAGCCACTTCGAGTCTGGCTTGGCTCCAAGTGGCAAATGTGGGCTGAAGAGGCAAAAAAGAGCATGTACGTCTTGGAACTAAAGACACCATTGCTGACACACTGCTGGCATGCAGAGCAAGCCCCCATTACTAGCATCCTGCCTCCCCAACAACCACACAAACCTTTTACCTGGAATTTTGCCTGCTCACCCCTAATAAACAAATTCCTACATGGCTTCCCACCTCCCCAGACCAAGCATAGAGAACACCCTACACCTACTCCGAGCAATCAGACAAAGAAGGTAACCAAAGCCAGAAAATGAATGCTTTAACTAGGAATACAAAAATAAACTATCAGGTAGTCATGATTACATTGCCTTTTTGTTCTGCAAAACATAGGACTAGTCCTCTGAAATGTTTCTGTTAAAGCGTTTTTGATTTGGTTGGGCTAGCGGCAGTGGGTTCAACTCCAAGTAATTCTCTAATGAGTGTGTGCATTTAGGGCCTTTCTGTCTAGTTAATCTATGAATGGGGTTTGGGTATGTGTGTTGGCTCTCCTAAATGTTAAGCCCCTTCACATGCTTGTTTGTCAAAAAAGCAAAATGCTCATTTTGACGGCTGGTCTCGGTACTGCCAACGTGACAAAGGAACAGACCAAGCTGAGACACTACACCTTTCCAACAGCACAAGTGATTGCGGACCATTGTTTACACAGAAACTGGTGAAGGTCCTAATTGCAGTTTAATCACTTCTAGCAGCATATGAATGCAGGGGCAAGAGGGATACAGGCAGCACTTAGGAGAATGGGCCAGGTCAGAATAGCATTTTTTAAAGAAAATGGGTGTTAATTCCACAGAGTAGCCTTCAGCATGAACACCACTGGACGAGGGAATGGAGACAGGACGATCTTACAAAGCTCATTCTCAAAATCACCAGAGGGCTGCAGTTCAATATATGGGGCCGATTTCCTTTTACTTTTGCACACCTGACTATGTTTCACATATATTGCTTTGTAGTAAAAATGTGATGCTTGTGAAATTACCCTTTGAAGGGTTAAAAGGCTGAATTGTGTGCGACCTGCAGGCTACTCAGATTAACTCAGGGTCGCTGCTGCTTTAACCCATCAAACCATCCAACCAGCTTTCTTTATTGCCCAAAGAAATCAAAACAGAACACGCACTACACAGGCAAAAAGACGAAATTGACAAAAGCAACAGCACATTTGGTGGAAAACTGCAGTTATTATAGTGTACTCCGAGACCCCCGGCCGGCCCATAGAGCCGAGGTTTGCTCAGAAGTACTTTAAAACGAGATAGCTGCACTCTTGAGATGGATGGGGGTGCAGATTCATTACTCCAACACCAATCAATAAAGACAACTCAATGGTTTGGCAAAGGGAGCCGTTTAATGGCAAGTACAGAAAACAGGGAGTTATGGATATCAGCAGTGATGCAATCGTCCTTCTCGCTTCAACTCCAACAAACTTCATGCAAGTTGTAACATTTATGCTCAAAAATCGTCATCATTGACGTGTAACACTCAAAAGTTAACATGCAATTCTATTGGTTAGGAAAAGGTAACTTTACTGTAGGTACTAGATCTGTATATGTAATGGAGTGAGGGGATTGGGTAAATACTCAAGTGGGCGTCGACTACTGTAGACGTCACTAAAAATACAACGTCCCATTGGTTCTAACTATAGGACCCTAGATTATTTGGTCCATTGTGATTGGGTTGGCACCAACCCCATGCATACTTTTCCACTCCGCTTATCAGCACGCAGAATGGTCGGCCAAGTGCGGGGTGCCCCTTAGTTTTAGTTACCTGGCCTTCCTCCAATTATGGTTACAATCAATCATCACTTTAGTAACCATGTGTCAATTAGCTCACTGTGGTTGGCCTTGAGACTGCATCTTCTGTCTGGAAATGTTGATATATCTCCGCTTGGTCAGGTGCCAAGCGTAGGTGTGAACCCTCACTTCTTCTTGGTCGGCTGGTCAGGTGCTTCTTACACTGTGAATTTGTCTCTTTTCTTTCAATTTGTGTATTTGATTCTCATTTAGCCCGCCAGCTGCCTACGTAGTCTTATCTCAACCTTTCAGAGGCAGGATATTCTGTTCTTAATTTCAATTAAATGTAGCTACTGTTCACTTCTTCTATTGGTATGACATTGGCTATCCTGGCACGAGTTGCCTCTGCCGAGTTTCGTTTCAGACGTCTCTTCTCGTTTTGCTAAATATGAATCTTTCTCATTTGGCCTTTAGTAACCTAGGTTGATTCTGCTTCTTGTGCAAAGTAGAAATACACTTCTAATACCGTGCTTCATTTTGAGGTAGATAATGTATAATGGCGCCTGCTGCACTATTCTTCTACTAAGCATAGAAAGCCACACTGTTTTCTTAGCTTTCTTGCAGTTCCAAGCATATTTACAGGTGTAAACTGGTCAAATGTCTTCATCTTGCTTACAGCTTTAAACTTCTTTGCATTTTGACATTGTCCTTTCACTTTAGGTTCACGATATCCTTATTCATGGCGTTTCGTCTCTTTGCATCATTCTCTGGTTGTCATTTCTTCTATCTGCAAGTCAGTTTGGGTCTTTGTGACGTCACCATTCGTCTTCCATTAAGACCTTTTTGGTTTCTTCCAGGACTGTACTTCGGCAATCTTCATTTTGTTTCATTTGTTGCTAGGGTTTTCTTAATGGATACCTTACTGTCCATGGTATTCTTGGTATTGGTACTTCAATAGGTGCTGTTCTTCTGGTAGGTACTGGCAGAGCCCTACTGCGGCTCTCTGCTGGTTTATTTGCTCATCATACGTCACATATTTTGGTGTGCACGTTCCTGGTACTTCAAAATGGGCGACTGGAGTGCAGGTTTTATTTGGGACCTCCTCTACAATAGGACTATTTTTCGATCAAGTATGAAGTAAATGTTAGTATATCTTAGTGCTGCTATAATTTATTTAATGGTGTTGGTGGCCATCAGAGTTACAAAAACACATTTCCCCTATATTTGATCCAGAATTCTATTTTTTTTATGCAACCAATAGTTTAAACCGGATGTGCAACATCAATTGTAATAAATTAACTGGTGCTTACCCATTCACCAAACACAAACAGCATCTCTGGGAGAGTCCTCTCCTTTGTTTGGCCTATGGGGGGGTGGGGTGAATATTTTTGAGATCAGTTCAACCATTTCAGATTTCCTCTCGACTTGTGCCCTGCATGAGCCGACAAGAACAATTTTATACATTTCGACGTGAGCTGCAAAGAAGTTTCAAAGCTCTTTCACTGCAGCAACTGTATAGAGAATGCAATGCATATGAGTCACAAAGGAAGTTACAAATTGCAATATCCATTGTGTTCATTGCAACCTAGTCCTTTTGCATATAAAATTGTACCAATATTTATAACATGCTTGATACCGAAGAGGTTTCTAAGCGCGGACCCGGGATTCGAACCTATGTTGCTATGCATCGTCTTGCTTCCAAAACAAGCGTGTTGCCACTGAGCTGTACTACCCATGTGAAGCCTCCTACTTTGACTGGCACTGGTTTTGACTATGCAACCACCATCTGTACATTTTTTCCCTTCATTTTGGATGAATCTGCTTTTTTCTGGCTTTTATACTTTAAATAAAGATGCTACATTTATTACAATGAAGAGAAATAAATTAAGTAAAAAATGCATTTAACATGGTGCTTTTTAAAAAAAAAAAAGAATTGTTTTTTCAACTTTGGAACATAATTTATGAAATAAAGCAACTATTCGGCTTTGGACGAATAGTTGACAAATTAATTGACCGAATACTAAATATGCTATTCGGCACAGCCCTAGTGGCAGCCCCCTCATTCTCAGGACCATCAGGGTCTTACAATCTAACCTGGGCATACAAATTAATAATTTCATTTCCATTATATAGTCTTTGCATTTGCAAATAATCGACAACGATTTAGATTTGTTGTAAATGAAAACAATAGTAATGTTCTTAATGCTTCCAAAGTGCTGTACATTTCTTAGGGCCAGAGGCTATATCGGCACCTTTGGCAGCGACTCATTTCCACCACTCTGAAAGGCATTAGGCGATCTTGCCCGACGACACAGCATTTAATTCCTTTTATTAGGGCTGGAAATCTGGCCACTACAAGGATGCACATGCCTCATCACCCGTCCCTTTTCCGGGTCTGTCTGCAGGCCAGGCATCTGACCCATGACCTGCGTATAGCGCAGCCTTAGCGTGGGCATCCCAGTGCCTTGTCCCCCCCCCCCCTTTCCTCCCTTCATGCCACCCGGCACATGTCATACATCACATGTTGAAACAAACAACTCGGACACTCCGTAAAGTTGGAAGATAAAAATGCCTCAGTGGCTTTATTTGCATAAAGTCTTGGAGTTATCTTACAGGCGATCTGTAATTCACTGCCACCGGTATACTACTCAGTGTGCGGCTACCCAGGTATCCCTTGCCCCCCCCCCTCCACCTTACCGTCCTCGTCCGGTGGACGCCTCAGGTTGAGCCCGGCCCTTGCTAATAGCCACTCTCTACCCCCGGCCGTTTGTAGATTCCCATGACCGTGTTATCCATGTGCCCCATCTTTTGCTCTAGGTCTTTATTGGGAATGCCCTGCCCCCCCCCTCCTACCCTGACACTTAACCCATGTCCTGGGCCTGGGTCTAGATAAAACCGGCAGCCACGCGGTGCCTCACTAGTGTTCAGGTTCCTATACCGGCACCACCATAAGTGCCCCAACGTTACACATATCCCACATCCGTTGATAAGGCCGACACCGCCCTCCGATGCAGGTCCACACCTTTCTGCCTGCCTAGATGGTCATCGCTTTGCGATGCCCGTCTATTTTGAGTCCTTTCTACTCTACTCTGTCCCCCCCTTCGTACCCCAATTGCCGCTTGTACTGAAAGCCCTATCCCATCTATGCTATTCTGCCCCCCAGGTCTCCCTTCCGTCTTGCCGAGCCCCTGAGAGCTTCCCAGTTCCCTCTCCCCCAAGGCCTCCCTGCGAAGTCTGACCCAGTGCCCCCCTGCCTGCGTAAGGTCTCTACCGGGTACCCTATCCCTTCATCTTCCTTCCTTTCCCAAACTTGCTCCTCCCGATGCAGGCTTCCCAGCCCTGTTCTTCCGTACCCCGTCTCCTGTCCCCCCAGCTTTTGGTCCTTGCCCCCCTCCCTTTCCTTGGTACTGACTTCCTCCCCCCTGTTCCCTCTATTCGCCTTGCCGCCCTTTCTTGGATCCCCACCTCCCTCCCCCTCATGCCCCCCTCCTTCGTGAAGACTTCCCCTTGCTGTTATTTTGTCACCGTTACCTGACCCGCCCCCGTAGTCTCCTCTTGTCCCCCCCCCCCCCAACCGACTTCCCTTGATGGCCTTGTTTGTGAGTTTGTTATTCGTTACCTCCCCTCCCCGCAATTTTGGGCTTGGAATTGGCTCCCAAGTCCCCTACATCCCTCCCCTTTTTCCCAGGGTCTCCCCGAGCCTACTGCTCTTGGGGCGCCGTACTTCTAATCTGTTGGCTGATCATTCCCCTATGGGTCTGTCAGTGCTTCGTTAAAGGGATTGACCCGTGACACCTCCAAGACTCTCTGCTGGCTGCCGGCGGCGGCGAGTTCCCCCCAACCTGCACAGGGCACTCCCCTCTTTAGTTTTAGCAATTGTTATGTTTTAGCATGCTCCCCCAGCCCTCTTTGAGGATGTGTGGGTGATTGGGGGGGAGCAGCAAGAGGAGAAAAAGGGCCTCCCCTTATCCCCCCTCCACCCTCACCATCTGTACCCCCATCACGTGCATCCCGCATTTTCTAGCGCCGTCCTCCATTCTAATGCGGTGCCTACTTCCGACAGGTGTGTTTTGTCCTTCTCGAAATAACCGGGTACCTTTAAGGTAATGAGGGGGTGCCCAATCCATACCATCCCCCTACTTTTTAGGAAACCCCCCATACGGCTGTTTGTTTTCCTCCTCCCCTCCTCTATGGCCCCGTGGCGTACCGCCCCCCTCCATTCCTGCCTTGGAATTATCTCAGACCACATCACCTCGCACTCCCTGAAGGCCCTCCCTATTCTGGTTAGTAAAGTTCTTAATAGCTCTGTCAAATCCTTCCTTCCTTTTGTCACAAGATCATTTCCCCCTATATGTAACAAGATAATGTAGGGTGAAGGGTGTTGCTGAGCTGCCTGTTCCAATGTCTCCCATAAGAACGTGCTTTTTAAGCCTCCCTTGGCGATCCAACTGATCTGTGTATTCCAGAGGCCCAGGTTACCGTCCCAAAACGCCGTCCGTGCACTGGCAGCTGCCCTGGCCACGAAGGAGTGGCCCACGACCCATACCCTGTTGGTTTCTGTGGAGACATGAGTGGTCTTATTAGGTATGTGGCCTAATTGGTGCCCCTGGCGCAACCTGGAACCCTACCCTCCCCCCCGGGCCGCGTTGGCCCGGTTATCACACATATAGTTTGTATTTGTCGGATGTCCATCTCCCTATCTTTTTGACCCTGTCCTCCCCCAGGCCTTCCCTGCTTGCTGTCGTTGCTGCACCTATGCGGAACGAGTGGGTCGAATATTGCCCTGGATCCACGCCAGCACTTGCCAGGGCCCCCTCCAAGACTCTCCTGAATTGGAACTGGGTAAGTGGAGTTCTGTCCTCGTGTCGGAACAAATACCCCGGCTCACCCCCCCCCCCCTGATCGCAAAATATGCCGTCGTGTTTTCGACTGGGCAAAACGCTTCCTGTCCCAGTCTGGCCAACACTAGCTCGCATCCCTTGGCCTGCTGGTCTGTTTTAGATATCCTAATGGTGACCGATATTTGCCCCCCCCCCCGCACCCCCATCCTTGTGGCATAGATCTCCCCATAGTAGGGCTCTGAAGCTCTGGTCATTCTTTGCTTTCGCCACTAACTCACTAATCCGTAGGGCCCCAAAAAAGGCCAATGCGAAGCATGCTTTAAACATGGTGCTTTCGTATTGCGAGTAGCACACCCCTGTAGTTGCTGTCATGACCTTCTGTAATAGCTCAAAATCAATGGGTCTCCTCACTGAGGTTGGTGAGGTTGGTCCCGTGGCCCCCCCTGCCCCTGTCCCAACCTTTCAGTGCCGCTCTTACCAGAAAGCCCTTCGTTGGGTCATGCTGGCCTACCAGCTGGCTATGAAATGCCACTGCGCTCAGGTGCCCTGTCAGCCATGATCTTGATTTGCCCGCCCCCTTGGCCCAGAGCACAAAACAGTCCACCCTCTCTTCCGTGCTACCCCTCCCCCACAGATGTTTAGGGTGCTCCAAGAAAGTATCGTAGTTGGCCTTGTATCGCGTCCATGTGCTCCCAGCCAACGCTCTGGAAGCGAGCTGCCTCATTCCTTGACCCAACTCACTAGCTACCATAGTTCCTTGTCAAATGGAGTCATGATGGGCTGTGCTTGGATGTGCGCTTTCCTGAATCGCGTCATCTGTGAACGAGAAAGTGCATCGGTCGCTGTGTTATCCACCCCAGGTACGTGACGCGCTTTAACCGCTGCATTCATCTCAAGGCATTTGCAAATCATGTGGCGTAGTAGACACAACGTGGCAGGGCATCTTGCCGAATGAGTGTTCACCGCCTGCACCACTGCCATATTGTCAGACCACACCAGTAGTCTCTTGTTACTCAGTTCGTGCGTCCAAATGTGTATTGCTGCCACCACCGGGAATAGTTCCAGCATGGTGATGTTTCTGCACAGCCCCTTCCTTGCCCAGTCCTTAGGCCAGTCGGCCCTGCACCATTCCTTTCCTAGTATGGCTCCAAACCCCACCCGACCTGCCGCATCAGTGAACAACTGTAGCTGTGCGCACGCCGTCCACGGGGACTGCCACAGGCATACCCCATTAAATTCTCTTAAAAAGGAGCGCCATACTCTGAGGTCCTCCCTCAAACCTGCCCCGAGACGTATCTTGTGCCACCCTTTCTTGTGCCTTCCTGTTGCCGCCGCCAGACGTCTCGCAAAGACTTTCCCAGGCAGTATTACCCTGGCGGCAAAATTGAACTTACCCACCAAGGATTGAATGCTCTTTATGGTTGCCTTGTCCCCGGACAATGCCCTGTCGATATCCCCAATGAATTCCTTGATCTTTTCAGTAGGTAATCTGCATGCCCGCTCCACCGTGTCTATTTCTATCCCTAGATAGGTTAACTTAGTGCAAGGACCCTGTGTCTTGTCCCCCGCCAGGGGTACTCCCAGATCCCTGGTTAACTTCATGAAATTTTCGAGGAGTGCTGCGCAAATATTGGTGCCCCCCCCCCTACCCACAAACAGGAAATCGTCCAGGTAATGCGTTTTTCCTCCTCTGCCCTCCAGTTTATTAAGTGCCAATTCGAGGAAGGAGCTGAATGCTTCGAAATACGCGCACGATATGCTGCAGCCCATCGGCATGCATTTATCAATATACACATGTCCCTTAAACTGGAAACCCAGGAGGAAAAAACTGCCCGGGTGGACTGGTAGCAGCCTGAATGCTGCCTCTATGTCAACTTTCGCCAGGAGCGCCCCTCTTCCCGCTGCTCTAGCTAGGCTTATGGCTTGGTCAAATGAAGCATATGTTACTGAACAATCCTCCATGTCCAAGCCATCGTTCACCGTTCCTCCTTTAGGGTGTGATAAATTATGTATGAGGCGAAACTTCCCAGGCTCCTTCTTTGGTACCATACCCAATGGTGAGATAAGGTTACTCAATGGGGGACGCTGGTAAGGGCCTGCTATCCTCCCTAATTCGATTTCTTTGTTGATCTTTGCCCTGGCCACATCAGCCCATTCGTTAATTGACTTGTAGTTGTTCGCTGTTCTTGCTCCCACGGGACCCTTATAGGGGATGCGGAACCCCTGCACAAACCCCTGTGCTAGCACGTCCCTTCCCAGAGCCACCGGATACTGTGCTAACCATGTGAGCAGGCTATCGACCTTGATGGGGGGAAGAACCTTTGTCATTGAGGCCATTCCCAGGCCTCTCCCCGCCCCCTTCATTACCATTGCTGCCTCTCCTGTCTGCTCCCGCCGGCGTGAATGCCCTTGTCCCTTCACTCCTTGATGTACCAAAGATTGAGACACCTTAAGGAAAAAATTGTTTATTTTAGTGAACAGTGTTGATTCAGAACATGATGACAATATATAGTGTCCGAAAAAGTCTACAGATGCCCCCTGTTAGAGCCGACCTGATGGTGCCTATTTCGGTTGCTCGATTGGCGCTGGCCGTCCCATGCACATTCAGTCTGGATGTCCATGGGTCCCGCAAGTGGAGCAAGCATGTCTAAATTTGCATGTTGTGCCCCAGTTGTATGCCCCCTCATTAAAGAATCTGCAGTATAGCGGTGCCCTCCCGTTGGCAGGGTTTGGTCGCCCTCCCCCCGCTGGCCTTGTCATAGCTTCCGTGGTGGCCGACTTTACTGGCCCTGTGGTTCCCCGGCCTGGTTGAGGCCCTATGCTGTTGCCCCATGCTGTCATTTCCATCTTCCCCTCTGTGCCACTGGGGAGCCCAAACAGTCCTGTTCAGCCCTGTACCCCCTGCCGAGAGCCCTTCCCCTGTCTCTGCCCAGCGATTAGTGCGACCTCCCGCCAGAATTATGGTCCCATCGGCTTGCTCAATTGTCCCACTGGAAGACTCCAGCCAGTCCTCGACTGACTTATCGTTCCATCTAAGTTTGGGATCGGGTTCCATTCGCAAACGAAAATGCTGGTCCCTCAAGAACCATTAATTTCCACCCTGTTGGTTATATTCATGGATGACGCATGCCCTGTATCCCATTAAGTGCGGGCCCAAGTCTGGGTCCTTTTGATTGAGGGTTTGGGCTAATATCTTGAATGCAGCGAGCCAGTTTTCAAGGGTTTCTGCGGGCCTCACTCTTTTCCTGGCTTTGGCTATTTCCCTCCCCCCTGTTCCACGAAGGGTGTTGCCTTTTGTTTCATGTTCCAAGAGAAATATGTCTATGAATTTGCCCTCCCAAATTTCCTGTTTTTCCCAATCTGGCAAGAGCCATGCTGAGTAATTGCCCCCTGTTGCCGCCGGTAGTTTGGGGCTGGTGCCGTTACCGGGCTGCAGCCAAAGTTCCTTATCCACCCGTCCGTCCGCCCCAGTGCTGGTCGTTTCACCGGGAGCCGGAGTGCCGCTTATTGCCCCTTCTTCCCTCCCCCGCCAGACATTGCTTGCTCCTGTGGTGACCGACCCAAGTGCCCCGCTTGCTGTGGGGGCCAGTGGGGCCTTTGCCACTTGTGCCCAACACTGCCCTGACAATTTTTTGTATAAATTCTGACTCACTATCCCCACCGATGGGCGCACCGCTCGGTACCGGCCCGGCCTCACAGTCCGAGGGGTGATCAATTTGGGTTGTGCCTTAGGCAGGGGTGCAGGTGGCTGCGGGGTTGGGGTGGGTGTTTGTGGGTTTGGGATGCCCGTGGGGCCTGCCGGTGTCGCACCCAGCCGTGCCTTCAACGCCGCCAGTTCTTCCTCCAGATCCCTTTTTGTTTTCTTTACGTGTGGGGCCCCCACTTGTTTTTGCCGTACGCTTTCGTGGGGGGGCCCCCCTCAAGTCCAACTCCCGCTGGCTGGTTCTCGTGGCCGCCCGTGCCTTCGCCACTTGGGGAGTCCTTGCCCTCCGGGACAGTTTTCCCCCCTTCTGGGTTGTTCCCCGGGGTGGCGCTTGTGTTGGCAATCACCGGGCCCCCCATCCTTGCCATAGCTGCCTGCCACCCCAGGACCTCTGCTAAGGCTAAATATTCAGCCCAAGATTGTGCATCCATTCCGCGCACAGAAGCCGATGATCCGGCTGCTTCTTCTATTGCCTGGCCGTCTGCCGATATCACGAGCTCTACGACGTTGAGGGCCGGATTGACTGCGCTTGCGTGTACCGACACGTCGACCTATTCGAGACAAATTTTGAGTCACTGTGGTGTACAAACTGTGTGCTTCTTTTAATGACATTTTGGATGACAGTATTGCTTGACTTCACTGTCCCGAGGTGCCAAACTACTGCCTTCCGCCCGTCTCCCTGACGCCCCCCACCTTGCTGTTCTCCACCTCCAAACTAAGCATTTCAAAGCTTGATCAAGACTCTAGGATAATGGCCACTCCCCCCCCCCCCCCCCCCCCCAAACGCGATGCCACCAGCCCACCAAGCCATTTGCAATGTACTCATTCTGCCCACTAGATATGCAGCATTCATTAATTACCACCCTCTTGCCCCTGCCTGGGCCCACCAACCAAAGCCCCAAACCAATGGTGTTACAAACTTGGAAAGGAGACCATCCCGCACTCTGCCTCCATTGCCACCATCTGGTGTAAAGAACGAATTGACGCCTTTCCTATCCCTATAAACATGCAACCATTTAATAATCCTTACCTTGCAACCCCCTCTCCCCAGCGAGGTCCCAGATGTTACAATTTCCCACCCTCTTTGCGATTAAAACATTCTAACCGTGACCAACCCGCTCTCGTTATTGTGTCGGCAATTTAACATTACGGGTCGGCGCCGTGGCCAATGCAGCATCACGGTATGGTGCCGGTGCCCCATTGGAAATGACCCCCTCTCACTAACCCGTTCCTGCCAGGCTACCCCGCTTTACCGTGCCCCGCCACCAACACTCATTAAAGTAAACAAGCTCTAGCAAAACCCCTGCAGCCAGCTCGGTCATTCCCCTCCTCCCCCATTTCCTTATCTCTGGCGCCAGCACAGCATCTGGCACCTGGCACCTGGGTTGGTCGGAATTCTCAACTGCATTGCCCTTCCCCCATCTAACTCACCACCCCCACCCACCCACCCCATCCCCCTGCGATTTCTCTGCACAATTCCGGCACTGACCACCTTCACACATCTGGGACACTTCCTTATATGTCGAAAGGCATACAGGACGGCTGCAAACCAGTGCTGCCTCCTTTAAGCACTGTACACTGCACGCCACATACTAAAATATGCCCGGCCCGAGACCTTTTATTACTGTGCACAGTCATTACTAGCAATACCCTGCCTTTTTGATGCATCGATGACTCGCTTGATCCTCTGTACTTATATTCTCATACAATACCTCTACACAGTCTCCATACCTCAAAACATCCTATACATGGCTAATCCGCATGTAATACCTACGTTTCGACGGCTTTGCCTAAATACAGTGCAACACTTCTCGGGAGTCAAGATGCCCATGCCGCGTGGCGGCTGACAATTGGCATAAGTGGCTCATTTTTATACCTCCGCATTGGTGCCCTGTACACTGAAACCTGCTCCGTCTTATTACCCACATGGCCCGCGGCTGCCCCAGCTTTCCAACAGTCCTTCCCGTTCCCCTGCACTGCACTTTTCCCATGTTATTTTAGCGCGCATATGCCCTACTCCTCCCAAAACTATGCAAAGTACAATCCCTCTGCCGTGCTGTCCGCCTCCCGTTACCCACCCGGGGCTTGGCCTCTCTGCTGCCAGCATTTTCTAACGGCATGGTGAGGCAATGCAATCCTCCCCAAGTCGCCAGGGGGCATAACCCCATCCCGACAAATCAGAACAATACGGGTGTGTATAGTGTTTCTGAGCATCATGGGTATGTTAAACAAATTGCCCTAGCGTAACCCGCCCTATAGACATTAACACTTCCATCAAAGTTATATTTCCACACTTTTATTGGCTAAATATTCATAATCGTCTGCCGATGTGTCTTGTCAGATGGAAACGTTTATCTCAGCCTTAATCACAAACATTTCCATATTAGAAAGGCACTGCTAATAACTAAGAAACCGTGTTAACCAACATCATTGCTCATGTTTTCCAAATCCATCCGTATACCATATACCATTCCCATGGAACTCCACGAGTAACTGTAAAGAAAGGCCAAGCAGCGGGATGGATGTCGTGCTGCTCACCCCCCTGACGCCACCACCGTACACAATATGGCACAGTACCTCAACCTATGCCCCAGCACCGCCACTTTCGCCCACACAACAAATGCATTATATGGCACTGTATATCGCTTCAGGCCGATGCCAAATGACACCTACGCCCCTGCCCGTCACTTCCGCACCCACACCAAACATGTACTGGCGTGGCACGCCCGCTTCCCGGCAGACTCCGATACTGCATCTGCACATTGCTGCCACCACTGGACTCACACGGCGGGCATGTGCGATGATATCTTTGGGTAATATAGCTTATGGAACCGCAAAGCACTCCGGATCCCTCACCCACTCGCTTCCCTCAGGCAAACCCTTTGGAAACCTCCGCGCGACCTAATCACATACCCCTCCATCCCTTCCTGTAACATAGAAAATATGAATATATATATATATATATATATATATAGGATACATTACTCACCGTAATCGTATTTCTGATGCTTGTATCTGCTTAGATTCACATGCTGTGCATAGGCCGACATCTAGTGGAAGCTGCGGAGTATTACAGTTTGTTTTTCGAAAGTCGAAAAATGGGCGTCGACACAGGGCGTGCCAGTAATACTATCCCTAGTGTGACGTCCACTGTACCCATGATCCCTCACGCGTCTAGGATCCCCAGATTGTGTTTTTCCTGACATGAGGTAGCATGAGGAGTAGCGTGAGTACAGATAGTCCAAGCAGATAGAAAGGTAGGACTACAAGCAACCATGCGCCTTCTCTCGGAGGGGAGGAAGGGTGGGTCGCATGTGAATCTAAGCAGATACAAGCATCAGAAATACGATTACGGTGAGTAATGTATCCCTTCTGAGGCTTGTGGAATCTGCTTAGATCACATGCTGTGCATAGATTAGCGAGCAGTACCAGAAGAAGGAGGTGGGATGTGAGAAGGGTCATGAGCAAACAGGTGTCTTAGAACCGCTTGTCCCACTTGTGTATCTGTCTTGGAATGAGTGTCAATGCAGTAATGCTGAGTAAAAGTGTGAATAGAGCTCCAAGTAGCTGCTTTGCAAATGGTGTCGAGGGGAACATTTGCAATGAAAGCCAGAGTGGCCCCAATGCCTCTAGTAGAGTGGGCCCTTGGCGTAAAAGGCAGAGTCTTTCCAGAAAGAGAGTAACACAGCTGTATACAGTTGATAATCCACTTAGAGATAGCGCCCTTAGAGACGCGATCCCCCTCTCTGCCTGTAGCTACGGAGACAAACAGTTGATCTGTTTTCCTTAGCGGTCTGGTTTTATTTATATAGTATAAGACCGCCCTACGCACATCTAGGGTGTGTAGTTTCACCTCAGCCGAGCTTTGTGGGTTTTGGAAGAAAGCCGGAAGCTCGATGGACTGGTTTACATGGAACTTGGATATGAATTTTGGTGAGAACCTAGGGTGTGTGCGTAAAACCAGTTTGTCCTTGTGGATAGTAAAGAAAGGATCTTGCACTGACAGAGCCTGAATTTCACTGACCCTTCTTATGGAGGTAATGGCTACTAAGAAGGCAGTTTTATAAGTCAGGTGTTTGAGACTACTTTTATGCATGGGTTCGAAGGGGGGGCCCATGAGCTTAGCTAGCACCACGTTGAGGTCCCATCCTGGCGGTGGGTTCGAAATAGGAGGGTGAAGTCTCTTTACTCCTTCCATGAAGGCTTTAACCACTGGTACTTTCCACCATGAGACCCTGTTATGGGATGTGGTGTAAGCCGAGAGGGCTGCCAGGTGTACTTTCAGAGAGTTAAAAACCAACCCTGCATCCAGCAGGTGGAGCATGTATGTTACAACGTTGGAAGGAGTGCAATCAACTGGGTTGATTTGTTTATTCTGGCACCAGATAACAAATCTTTTCCACTTGTCAAAGTAACAGTGCCTTGTATTTGGTTTCCTGGACTCTTTTAGAATGTCCATACACCTCTGTGGTAATTTGAGATGTCCAAACTCTATGACTTCAGGAGCCATGCTGCTAGGTTCATAGAGTTGGGTTCCTGATGCACTGTTTGACCTTGTTGCTGGGACAGAAGGTTGTACCAGGTTGGGAGTCTGATGGGCTCGCACACCGCCATCCTGCATAGGTGTGGAAACCATGGTTGTCTCGCCCACATGGGAGCAACTAGGATGAGCGTCATTGATTCCTTGTTCATCTTGTACACCACCTTCCTGATGAGAGGAGTTGGTGGAAAAGCGTACGCAAACATCCCTGACCAGTTCATCCACAGGGCATTCCCCTGGGAGTCCGTTTGGGGGAACCTGGATGCAAATCCTGGGCATTGTTTGTTTTCGCTTGTGGCGAATAGGTCTATAGTGGGGAAACCCCACTGAGAGAAGAGATCTTCTACTACGTCTCTGTGAAGGACCCATTCGTGTTCTTCTGGGAGGGAGTCTCTGCTTAGAGCATCCGCTAGGGAATTGAGCTCCCCTGGAACATGTTGCGATGACAGGAAGATGTTCCGTCTGAGTGCCCATATCCATATTTTCTGGGCAAGCTTGGACAGATATGGCGAACGAGTCCCTCCTTGCTTGTTCAGATAGAACATGGCTGTCGTGCTGTCCGTCCTGATCTGCACCGACAAGTTCAGTAGATGGGGCTCGAACGCCTGCAGCGCTCGGAATACTGCCAGAAGCTCTAGCAGATTGATGTGGTTCTTGGCTACTGAGTGAGACCAGAGACCCTGAGCTGTGTGGTGGAGATGGCGAGCTCCCCACCCAGTCAGGCATGCATCTGTAGTCACCACTGCCTGTACTTCGGGATCGTAAAAGGGTTTCCCCTTTGCGAGATTCTCTCTTGTCCACCAGTGTAGGCTCTGTACGAGTGTTGGCGAAACGACCACTAGATCGTCCCACTGACCACTTGCCTGAGACCACTGTTTCGCCAACCATTCCTGCATGGGACGCATGCGCAGACGCGCGTGGGGGACCAGGTAAATGCATGACGCCATCATGCCCAGTAACCGCATAGCTTTGCGTACTGTTATCTGTTGACCTGACTGATAATGCGGAATTTGCAGAAGTATATTCCGAATTCTTTCTTCCGAAGGGAAGGTCAATTCTTTCTGAGTATCTAGGATAGCTCCTAGAAACTGTTTTGAGGTGCTTGGCACCAGACTTGACTTTTTCTCGTTGATAGAGAAGCCTAATTCGTGGAGGAGGTCGATAGTCCTCTGAATGTTTGACCTGCAGATTCCTGGGGTTTCCCCCGTTATGAGCCAGTCGTCCAGATAAGGGTACACTGGGATTGCCTCCCTGCGTAGGTGTTCAGCTGCCACCGCCAGTACCTTGGTGAATACCCTTGGTGCTGAAGCTATCCCGAAGGGCAGTACCTTGAATTGGTAGTGGCGACTGTCCACCTTGAAGCGCAAGTATTTTCTGTGCGCCGGGAGCATGGAAATATGAAAATAGGCATCTTTCATATCCAAGGTTGCCATGTAATCCCCCTTTTTTAGGAGTGGGATTACCTCTTGTAGCGTGGTCATACGGAATCTTTGGGGCTTGACATACTTGTTGGCAGGCCGTAAGTCCAATACTGGGCGCATAGTTAAATCTTTCTTTGGCACAAGGAAGTAAGTTGAATAGATACCTCGCGTCCTTTAGGAGCAGATTGTAGATCTCCTCGAGGAGGATCTTTTGATGTTCCAAAGAGTGGACTTTGTCTTGGAGGATGGTTTCGGGGACGTTGCAGTAGTTCGATACAGTACCCCTTGGATACCGTTGACAGCACCCATCTGTCGGATGTTATCCCTTCCCATGCCTGGGTGAAGCTGGATATTCGTCCCCCTACTGGGGTTGCATGGGAAGGGACCCTGAAATGAGCGTCACTGCTTTGGTGGAGGCGTGCCGCCTCCTTTACTGGGGCTGCCTCTGCCTCTACCACGTCCTCTTCTACTAGCCCTACCATACCCCTGGGTAGACTGTTGTGAGTTGGTGTTCCACTGTGTACCCTGGGTGTGGGAATAGCTATTTCCTCTATTGGAATTTTGGCCGCGGGGGCGACGAAAATTGCCGTTCCCTCTTTGGTTAGGTGGTTTTGTAGTTAACTGGCCAAGGGATTTGAGGGTGTCGAATTCCTCCTTAGCGTTTTTTAGAGCGTCCTCGACTGCCTTTCCAAACAGGAGATCACTTTCCACTGGTTTGTCTAAGAGTGCAGCTTGTGTTTCTGCTCTGAATCCCGACTGCCTCAACCAAGCATGTCTTTTGATGACAGTCCCCTCTGCTATAATCCTACCCGCATTGTCTGCGGCGTCCAAAGTTGCTTTTAAAATGCAGCCTGAGACGTTTCTTCCCTCTGCACAAATGCGAGATAGCTGGCTCTTAAGGGGTTCGGGAGCGGAATCTATTAGTGCTGCCACTTCTTCCCACTGATGGCAGTTGTAGCTGGCCAACAGTGTGGTGGAATTCGCGATTCTGGTTTGGTAGGCTGCCGTGGAAGCTACTTTTCTACCAAAACCATAGAGTTTCTTACTTTCCTTGTCGGGGGGAGCCTCCGAGGAAGATAATGGGGTTCCAGCTCTCTTGCGGGTGTTAGTTACGACTAGAGAGTCTGGCTTAAGTTGGCCTCTAATATATAGAGGGTCCGACTGGGCTGCTTTAAACAGCTTCTCTACTCTCGGGTTTACAGGTCTTGTCAGGTTTGGGTTGATAAGGGATGGTGCTATTCTGCGTTGAATAGATTTCAGGATGGGAATGGTCTGGGCTACTGTCTTCCTTTCCCCTATTAGTTCCTCCGCGAAGTCCCTCTCTTCTTGGACACCTTGTGTGTCTATGTGGAAGTGGTTAGCTGCCCGAGAGAGCAGTTCATTCAGGAGGGGCTGATTATCTATTGGGGAATCAGACACTGGGGCTTCCCTTTCGACTGGTGAGTCCATTCTGAAAATATCTGGGCTATTTTCTGGCTCATCCTCGTCTTCGTCCTCCCCGTAATAATCTGACACTGCGAGATCTTCTGGTGTCTCAAAATCCTGACCCTCTATAAGGGAAGAGTCTCCTTGGCCTGTAGGGAAAAGGCAAGAATAGGGTTGGACCTCGAAGGGGTCTGAAGCCTTTAATGGTGTCTCGACCCGGGGCATTTTATTTGAAGGGATAGGGTCCCTTGAACCTGAGGGAGAAGATTCCTGAGGGTTTAAAGCTAGGAGTTGGTCAGGGTGTCTTTCGAAGAAATTTGCTAAGGAAGACATTCTTGACATTACTCTGTCAATGTCCTCGCATGACCAGAGTTTGGAGCTTGGGGTGACCTTGCTGGAACTTTCTATGGGCTGTCCCTGAGAAGACTTGGACTGGGAAGTCAGTTCTCTTGTTGTGGGGGATTGCAAGGGTTGTTTCCTTTGCTGCTTACCCCCTTCCCCGTGGGTGGAAGTGTGTTTACCATTTCCCTTATCTTTCGACGCCTGGCGTCGAGGATCGGAGGTGGAATCCCTGGGCTTCGAAACTGGGCCCTCCTTACTACCAAGTGATGTACCCTTTCCCTGGGGTGCAGGCTGGGGATGGAAGTCGTGTTCGTCTCCGGACGAGTGATCTTCCGTGATGTTAATGGGCGAGGCACTATGTGCAAGTGTGGAGGCTTGCCTGACGTCGTGCGGCGACCTCGACCGGGACCGCCCAGAGGACGTCCTTTCGGACCGCTCCTTCTGTGCCTCTTTCCGAGGTTTCGACGACGTCGAATCTCGGGTGGATTTTTTGTGTTTAGCGTGTGTATGTGTAACGCTTTTCTCGCCGGGGGACTTCCCCATAGTCGCCGGGACGGACGACCTTCCGAGGCCGGGGACGTGCGTTAGGCTGTCTTTCGACGCCTTGGTGCCCTCGCCGTCCGAAAGTCCGGCGTCGCTGCCGTCGCTGAAGGTACCCTCCGCCTCCATAGCTGCTAGCTTGGCGTGGTGGGCCCAACGCTTGGTGGAGCGGTCCTTAAGAGTTTTAGTCTTAAACCTACTACAGGCCCTGCAACCCGCCTCGGGGTGGTCTCTGAGCAGGCAAAGGTTGCACGTAGCGTGCTCATCTACCCAAGGGTATTTCTTATTACACTTGGGGCAAAACTGAAAGGGCGCACCCTCCATACGCGCCTGTGGGCAGCGGGCAAGTGTGTGTAGGTAAGAAGGTGTCTATAACCGAGTGTGGAAGTGTACCACCCCCCACTCTCCCTACTTGTAGGGCCGAGGCCAGCGGCCCAGGCCCGAGCCGAGGCGGAAGCCTCAAGGCCCAATCCGTCGGGTTTCGACGTAGATCTCCTCCCCGGTTCGGCGTCGAGATGCTGATCGACGTAAGGGTGACAAAACGGGGCAAATTAGAATTAGTTTTGAGTGCAAATATGGCAAAGCCAGGGAACTCTGATGAAGTGCTTCCGACCAGAATGGCGGAAAAAAACAATCTGGGGATCCTAGACGCGTGAGGGATCATGGGTACAGTGGACGTCACACTAGGGATAGTATTACTGGCACGCCCTGTGTCGACGCCCATTTTTCGACTTTCGAAAAACAAACTGTAATACTCCGCAGCTTCCACTAGATGTCGGCCTATGCACAGCATGTGATCTAAGCAGATTCCACAAGCCTCAGAAATATATATATTTTGACACCCACAGCGCTACCAATCGCCTACCTCTCTGTATCTACGACTCGACGACCTTAAGATCTGTTTGCAAACCAAACAAAACAACCATAGCGTGCACCCTTCATAACAATTGTGGCAAGGTGGGCATACATAAAAGTTACCCGTTCAAACAACACTGCGCGGCGGCCATCTCATGCAGAATACCGTGAATCAAACAGGCATGCTCACGCACAGCCACACACCACATTGCCCGTAAATAATAAAAAACTTAATTGTTATGTGGCGCGGCGACCTTCTCCCGAGAATATCGGGCATCCGTCGCCAGACATGGCGACCCTGATCGAATCCACTCTGTGCGATGGCCACCCAATGTGAACCGAACCAAACCCTAGACCCGCATCCTACGCAGTCGTTACCCCAAACACCTTGTACCCTCGCGGGTTGGCCGCGCTGCACGCTGTGTGTTATGGCCCCCCCTCCCCTGCCCCCACTCGGACATCCCGCCACTCCGACGCCGCTCCCACCTCCCCTGGACGCGTGTCCAGGCCCCTGTCATCCCACCCGGTCCCTTCCTGCCTGCAGCAGCTCGCCCGGTGCCCCAGGGCCCCCAGGATCCCAACTAGCCGACCCCGCCTTAACCCAGAGCCCCAGAGTCCATCTCCACCTGTCCCCGGCCAATCCCCACTGCACTGATGTACCGAGAACCTCCCACCCATATGGCATACAAGCAGGCTGGCGTGATATCCATAACTCCGAGCATTCCCTCAACTTTAGAAAAACTCCCTTTGCCCGCCCCGAAACATGTGGTGACCGTTCACCGTGACCCCCAAAACACCTTGTTACGGAACCCGTTATGTCCTAGCCGGCAAGCACATGATGCTTACCCAAATCGAATTCTCCCTCCGTTTCCAATACCCCTTTCGCGTCTATTTATTTCCGCCTCACCCTATCGTGCGTAGGAACCCCTCGAAGCAAAGCAACGTGCACTCGCTTTCCTTGTTTTATGGATTCCCCCTCGCAGCTTCGTATGTTTCGCCGCCATCTTGCTCATCGTGCACGTCGCCCACACCTCTATGGAGATACCTCTTTCACCCCTTTCCGCTACGCGCCTTGGTTGACCGCGCGCCCTATCCGAGCCCCCGTCCATTCCCCCATACATCCACCCCGGGCAATCACACGGGACCCGCCTCTCTACTGCTACTCCCCTAACCGGCCTCTTTTCCTCCGACAACCCCCCCACCCCCCCCATGACCATGCTACACCTCCACGCTGTTCGGCGACCGCCAAAAACGCTCACCTCGGCCCCCTAACCATCGAGCCACGCCACTGTTCTACATACCTTAGTTTTTTCCGGCTGGAACCGAAACCCGCTGCGACCGGAACTCCCGAAAACGACACGTCTCCAACTCCTTGACCCCGCCTGTCACGAACCGCACCGCCGACTAAGCCCAGGGAACGGGATGAAACGAAACCACGATAGGGTAAGGCGGGAAACCGAGGGAGAATGTGGTAGTGTTTTCGCCAGCCCGTGCCTTTATGGGTTGGCTTCTCCCTCGGTGCCCCGCCCCGCCCCTCCCCTCCCCTCCCCTCCCCTCCCCTCCCCTCCCCTCCCCTTTCGCGCGCGGGCTAACGTGCTCCTCTCCCCTTCCCGCCCCCTGACCTATTGGCATCGAGGGGAGGAGGTCGGCTGGGCAGCCCCCACTAAGGGGCGGCGCCCGCCATGCCACTTTCACTGGCGCGTTCGCCCGCCAGTGCCTGGAAGGGGCTCTTAGAAGGGAGAAGTAGTCGCCACCGCTGCCTGAAGGTGAAGTGTTTAAAAATGTGAACGTGTGTGCGTGTGTATGCATCTATATGCGAGATAGGAGTGGTGTGTGGATTTCTGATGCGAGTGCTTATGCATGAATGTGATTTCAATGGTACGTTGTCTTAATGTGGCATGGCAATATTAATGGCTTTATGGGCAAAAACTGTGCACGTGTCCCGGAGAACTGGTTTATAGGGACACGTCATGGCATGTGTAAAGCCGACACGAGTGAGCTTTTATGTGGGAATACTGGCCTCTTTTGGATGAGGCAGTCTGGTTACAGAGACACCTGGAATATTTTGCATTAATCCCTTACCCTACAAGAAAGTGCTTTATACTCAATTTTATGTCAGGACCGGAGGCTCAGATTATGCTCTTCTTTCCTTACCTGGGCCGTATTAAAAACAACCAACCATTGCAAAAAACATTTCCCATGGAACAGTCTTTTTTGTAGTCGTTTATGATAGGTTGTAAGGTTTATCATGTGATTAATTCATCCAATCGCCATTCCTCGTCCATAACCTCGACTTCCTGTCCTTCCTCTTTCTTTGCTGCTCAGGCAGCATTTAAGTACACATTCCTATTACTATTTGATGTGGTGTATGTGTGAGGTGATTACAGTAATTAATTGCATATTGTTTTGCTGCGCGAGCCTAGGCAGACTTCCAGTGCAGCAGGGCTAGGATCCGAGGAGGGCGCTCTCCCACCGAAGGCACAGCAGCATGAGCAGATCGCAATTGCGGCGCCATAGGCATGTCACTTCCATGGTGACGCGCATTAGTAATTAATTGATCCAAACAATATGTTATCTTCAGAGGTAACAAGGCTCAAGAGACCGGAGGGCATATGCTTTGCAGCGAAGCCACGGTGCATAAGGCAGAAGCCCGCACAATGCAGCAATGGAGCAGGACATTTCGGCGTTGCCAGTTTGGCACGGGCAAATTTGGCGCAGACGGTTGCCCGCAAGACCCGTTTTGGCACGCCCAGTTTGTAGTGTCCATTTGGGCACGACAATGACACGGTTTTATTAATCAAATAAAAAATACTGCTGCCTTGAACCCAGTCCAGCTGGACTGCAAGGCTGAAGATCTGACCACAAGGCCGTAGATCTCTTATTGTATTTATAAGCACAAGATACATATATCAACCCATGTCATATTTCAGAAAAGGCCAAGCAAAGCAACCAGATTGACTTGGGTTAATATATGTAACGTATGATATCTATGGCCTTGTGGTTACCGCTTCTGTCTCTCAGTCCTGCAGATCTGGGTTTGTGACCAACCAATGCTTTACATTTTCTTTTTTTATAAATTTAAATATGGTATTGTCCCACACAAACATGCTGGTGCCAAAAGATCTTTGTGCTTAAGTGGGCACGCCAAAATGGGTTTTGCAGCATAACGTCTGAGCCAAACCGGCTCGCACCGAATTGGCAGTGCTGAAATGGGGTGTACCGAGTGCAGCAAAGCGAGCTCAACCAAGTGAGGTGAGCTAGCGCCACATAGTGGCAAAAGCCAACAAGACCCTTCTAGTGTCAGGAAACAGGTTACCTGCAGTGCCGGCAGGAAGGAGGCAGTTGTGTAGTGTTGGTGATCGTGCACATCACTACAGACAGGCGTGGACCCAAGACCACTTGCAATGCAGAAAATCACTCCAGACCCACACAATATCTTCTTACTGATGGGGGCATGGTCAGAACTCCTGCAAGAAACCCACCAAATTGTAAATATGTAGAGCTCCAGTGAGGAGACTAATGAGCCCCATACTAGCAGAAGGTGGGCAGAGCCCAACAGGGGGCAAGCAGTACAGAGAGTACGGAGTACAGGCTTGGAAGAATAGGAAAAGGCAAAGGGAGGAAGAAGAGCTGGGTGAGGTGTTCAACCTGGACTCTCATCCATCTCAAGTCGGCGGAGTGGGAGCCCCCCGCTAAGATTGCCAACTACATCAAGAGGATTAAAAATACTCTATAAAAAGGAGACCAGGAACAAACTCTGGGTGGAATGCCCCCGGTTGCCAGATGGTGTGGCAGAAACACCAGACATTGATTAGCAGATGCTATCCTTCATGGGAATGTATGGCAGAAATATGGAAAAGGGCATAGACAGATCCTGGCGGTCATGCCAGGATAAGGTCCTAGATATTCTAGGCCCTTTAACACAGATCTGGCAGATAGCCGAAGAAGCAAAACAGCCAGACCAGAAAGTGGACACAGATTCTGGCTGGCTGTGCGCAGAGGGCAATATGCCTACTCAGCAATGCTAACAGTGCATTGACAACTAAGAGGAGGCGGTCTATCCTGGTTAAGATAGACCCCAAGATGGGGGAGCTGGCTACTTCGTAGTCAGCGTCGGATGCAAAAAGGCAAGCTTCGGAGATGCTTTCATTAAAGAGTTGGTGAAATTCGCCATTACCAAAGCGGCAACTGACAAGGTTTTCAGAATGGTTGGCAGAGGCCAGGCTGCTCTGCCAGCCACTATTCGTCATACATGCCCAACTACAATAGCAGAAGCAGCTGGAGAGAACAGGAATAGTGCAGACCGAATCCCTTTTTTCAATTGAGAGGAAGAGGTTGGAGAGCCAGCAACAGAGGCCAGCAATCAAATACAGGTGAGACAGGGTCTGAGCGCTCCTATACAGCGGGTGGGGCTTGGGGCCCCAGCAGTAGGGGAGGTGGAGGATGGCACTTCTTAAAATAGTGAAAAGAGTCATCATGAGATGCATGGGTCGAACAGACAGTACAGGGTTTCCAGCTAGATTTCTGTCAGGGCCCATTACAAACAGATTGGCAAAGACTTCTAGTGTTAGACAAAGATCTTAGATCTTGATTGAAAGAAGGCCATCACACAGACATTGAGCTTTTTATAAGCAATATGTTCTTGGTAAGGGGCAGACAGAAAACCAGACCAGTGATAAACTTAAAAAACTTAAACTGATTAATTATTTACAGACATTTGCAGATGGAGGGAATCCATCTTTTAAGAGACGGGTTACAAACAGGAGATTGGCTGGTGAGGATAGATCTCAAAAGATGCCTATTTAACGATTCCAGTCGCAAGAGAACATCGACAGTTCCTTCATTTCTTTTGGAGAGGTCAGAAGTGGGAGTTCACATGTCTCCCGTTTCGACCTGGCATCAGCACCTTGGTGTTTTACAAAACTGATGAGAGCAGTGGTCAGTCACCTGAGAGATCAGGGCATCAAGCTGATAGTATATCTAGACGACTTCTGTTTGATGGGATAAGACAAGCTAATTTTCGAACATCTGGTGAGGATAGCAACCATCTACTACAGAGCTTGGGATTCCTAATACTGGGAAAAGTCTGATTCAGTGCCTGCTCAGTCACTGAGTTCCTAGGTTTCATGATCGGCACAAAGGTGGCTACTCTCAGCTAGCTGGTAGCAAAGGTGAATCTGATCAAGAAAGTGATCAGGACAATACTAACGAGGGAATTCATCTTGTTGAGGGAGCTAGCCAGGTTGGTAGGGAGACTGCCTCATCCATTCAGGCAATCTTTCCAGGGCCTCTGCATTAAAGGAAACTGCAACATCTACAATTTCAACACCTACGGTTAGGCATATCTTACGAACAGAGAATACAGATCTCCACAGAGGCGAGGACAGAACTGTAGTGGTTCAGACACAATGAGAACTGGAAGAGGAGAGCGATATTTGGCTCATCCCCAGACCTTATAATAGAGTCGGATGCCAGCCGGTGAGGCTGAGGAGCCCAATGCAGGGACATGACAACGGGATGCAGGTTGTCAAAGAAGGAACAAATTACTTACCTGTAACTGTTGTTCTCCAGCATGGGTCTGGCATGGATTCACATGCTCATGAATATTCCCTGTCGTCAGGCTGGGAATCCTCGGTAAAGAAAAATCAGTATCAGTTTCGTTTCTAATCTGTCTTTCGTAGTAGTAACCAATCACTGATCTCTGCGTCATACTGACCACAGCCAATGACTGCCATCTCCCTAAGCCCCGCCTCTGGCAGCGATCTTCAGATTTGGTAGCACGTGAAGTGGCAGTATGACCAAGTGAAGAGCCGCAGAGGGGTAGGCGGGAGGGTTCGCATGTGAATCCATGCCAGACCCATGCTGGAGAACAACAGTTACAGGTAAGTAACTTGTTCCTTCTCCAGCATGGGGTCTGGCATGGATTCACATGCTCATGAATAAAAGAATACATAGAGGTACACACATGCACAACCACGGGAGGTGGCAACAGGCTCAACATTAAGCAATACAACAACTAAACATTAAGCATCTCTTACCTTCGCACCAGGGTCACCTTAGGCGAACAGGTTGCGCAGCACTGCTTGGCTGACCCTGGACTCCTCCCTGGAATCCCTTTCGTGAAGGTGTGCGTCGACCTCCACGTAGAAGCCCTGCAGATGTCCAGCAGGGGCACACCAGATAGGAACGCTGTGATAGCTGCGATTGCTCTGGTGGAATGGGCTCTCGGACGGCCGGGCAGCGGTCGGTTTGCCAACCGATGACAGTACATGATACAGCCGGAGAGCCATCTGGAAATGGAAGCCTTTGAGAGCCTTCCCCTGATTGACAGGTCCAAAAGGTCACAAAAAGTTGTGACGTCTTCCGAAAACTCTTCGTGCGGTCCACGTAGACTTCAGCGCTCTAGCCACATCCAGCGGGTGCAAAGTCCTTTCAGCCGGCGACGGGAAGAAAACGGGGAACACCACGGGTTCGTTGAGGTGGAAGTCCGACGGCACCTTGGGCATGAAGGAGGGGTGCGTCCTGAGCACTACCCTTGTGTCGTGAAAAGTCAAGTACGGGGGCTTGCAGGAAAGGGCCTTGATCTCTCCCACCCGTCGTGCGGAGGTGATGGCCACAAGAAACGCTGTTTTCCACGACAAGAACTTCAACGGAGCTGAGTGCATAGGCTCGAACGGAGGTCCCATGAGCTTGGTCAGCACCACGTTTAGCTCCCACGCTGGGGCCGGAGCCTTCACCGGCGGGAACGATCTGAACAGTCCCTTCATGAATTCTTTCACCAGACGATGAGACCACAAAGACGTCCGTCCCGTGGTTCTGGTGTATCGGGAGATCACAGCAAGATGAGTCTTGATGGAAGCGTGTGCCAGTCGAGCCTTGGCCAGCGTCAGAAGGTACGGCAGTACTTGAGGAGCCGTAATCCGTAGAGGGTTAATCTTCTGTGCGTGGCACCAGACAGAGAACCTCTTCCATTTGTGTCCGTAGCATTTAAGAGTTGAGGACGCCCTGGGCTTTGCAAGAACTTCTCTGCAGTCGGCCGGTATGTCGTAACCTCGAAACTCTAACGCTGCAGGAGCCAGGCCTGTGTCATGACCGCAGCCTCCAAGGAGTCCGGTTTAGCCCAACTGCCTCGGATGCTGGGTCACAACTTCATTTCCAGGCACCCATCAGCTCCCATAGGGGCCTTATGGACCTTGTCCTGGCGCCAGTGGCGCCAGGCTCATAAGGGGACTCAGTCCCGGCACAGGACGTGCCGGGCTCATGATGTAGAGAATGGTGCTTGGGTGGACCTACCTGCTGCAGACCATGCTGCTCACTCACCTGCAGGATGAAATCCTCATCCATCCATGGCTGGAACTACTTTACCTTCTGGGTGTGGCCAGCACCACTCCCTGGGACTGGATACTGGAACTATTCTGGAAGCTGGGACTTCTTACCTGGGCGAGGCTGCTGTGGAAGGAGACACCCAAGCACTCCAGTAAGCTATTTAAACCACGCCCGATCAGAGCAACGTGCTTTGCGTTATTCTGCAATAGCAGCAGGACGCTCACCGTGTCAGCTCCAGAGAATCTTCAACTTCTGCATCTGGGGAAGAGAAATCCGCAATCTTACCTTCCGAAATACCATCTTCGTCTTCAGCAGCATCTGAAAAGGGAAAAGAACACCAGGTTAGCACGAGATAAAAACCAGCGCAGCACTTACCCAGTCCATCGGTGCATCTCAAGCCACGGGCTGCAGCTTTCCATTTTTTTTCCGGCACCCTGTGGAAGCAAAGACATTGGTTAGTAAACCTCTGTGAAACTTTCCTTACCTGCGCTGCATTCTTCTCGCCTCCGCCGACGCCGCTACTCGCATCTGCAAAACAAAAGGACATCATTAAGAAATACAAAACTCCATCTATACGCACGTGTTTTCGGCAGCGCTCATCTTTCTCACTCCTCGGTGCATTCCTCGACATCCATTTTTCTACCCAGCTGCTTCTGCGACCTGAAAAAGGAAAAGAGACATTAAGAAGTGCTTTTAACTTCGAATTGACATTTTCTACTTACTTGCCTGCAATACCTTCGCCATTCCATCGCTCTCCGGACCTTCATATTCAAGCAACCGCCGTTCGTGCTGCTAACAACGGCCTAGCTCCAAATCTTCATCCTCTGCAACCAAGAGGCTGGACAATTAACCAGTGAAGTAACTGGCTTCGGCGCCCCTGCACAGCCCAGGATGGAGAGCTCCGCTTTCACCTACATAAGGTGAGCACATTTAGCCTACGAACTACTTGGGAGTACCAGGAAGGGGAGGCAGCTTACCCAGTCAGGATTATATATCCATATTAACCCCTTGCTCTCATAATTGCAGACACCTCACCCTTCAGATCAAGATCTCAGTGAGGAAAGGGCCTTTCCAGGGTGGCATTCGAGGCCTGCGCGTGACCCTAGAAGACTCCGAGAACCCCCAGCCCAGACCTGCGCCTCCGAGGGATTCAGGTGAGCGTTACAGCCTGCAAGTTCAGCGACTTCGGGTCGTGATGGAGGATGGCGCCTCCTTCCCTGGAGAGAAGATCCGCGTCCACTGGCAGCTTGATTGACGGGGACGCTGACAAGTCCAGAAGTTCCGGGAACCATATCTGCCTCGGCCACGCAGGTGCGACGAGGATCATCCTGCACCGTGACCTCTTGAGCTGGTTGATGAGCCGGATCAGCAACGGCAATGGAGGGAACGCATAAAGAAACAGGCCCTCCCAGGGGAACGAGAAAGCATCGCCCATGCTCCTCGGCTGGGGAAACCTGCTGGCGAACCTCCGGCACTTGGAGTTCGTCGCCGTCGCGAACAGATCGATCTGGGGAGTGCCCCACCGTCAGAAGAGGCGGTCCACTAGATCCTGTCGTAGCTCCCACTCGTGGCACGAGTGCAGCTCTCTGCTGAGCGAGTCGCAATGGTATTTTTTATTCCTGCCAGATGAAACGGCACCAGAAACATCCCTTGGGCGACGGCCCAATGCCACAGATCCTGCGCCTCCTTGGACAGGGCTGGGGATCTGGTACCGCCCTGCTTCCTGATGTAGAACATGGTGGTGGTGTTGTTGGTGAAGATCCTCACCACCTTGCCCTTGAGGGATGGAAGAAAGGACCTGAGGGCCCAAAACACTGCCGGAGCTCTAGGACGTTGATATGGAGGGACTTCTCCGTCGGGAGCCAAAGGCCTCTCGCGTGCAGATTTTTGGTGTGCTCTCCCCACCCTTCCAGGGAGGCATCCGTGGTCACTGTCTTCTGGTGGCCCGGGGTCTGCAAGTTCATGCCCGCCGTCAGATGCGCGCGGGTGCCCCACCACCGGATCGCTCGTCGGAAGCTCTCGTCGAGTGTGATCCTGTCCTCGAAGCTGCCCGTCTGAATCCAGCGAGCGTCCATGAACTCCTGTAATGGGCGCATCCGAAGCCTGCACAGGCGGATGAGATAAATGCAAGAAGACATCATTTCGAGGAGGGATTTGATGGACCTCACCCTGGCCGCGTCCGCAACCAGCATCCGCTGCACCTTGCCCAAGATGGCCCTCGTCCTTTCCTCCGACGGAGAGGCCAGAAGCGCCACTGTGTCGAGTTTCGCTCCCAGAAACAGCGCCTCTTGCGCGGGCACCAGGTGGGACTTGGCGTAGTTTATGGAGAATCCCAGGTCCGTGATTAGTTGGACGGTCCTCGCCGTGTGCTCCGCGGCGAGTTCCCTTGTCTTTGCTCGGATGAGCCAGTCGTCCAGGTAGGGGTAGACGTGGATCCCCTCCAGGCGCAGCCGCGCCGCCCCCGGTGCGAGGCACTTGGTGAATACCCTGGGTGCCGACCTCAATCCGAAGGGAAGGGCTCTGAACTGGTAGTGACGCCCTTGGACCACGAATCTGAGAAACTTTGTGTCCCTTTAGGATGGGGATATGGAAGTAAGCATCCTCCAAATCCAACGACGACAGGAAATCGCCCTCCTCCAGCTGACCCAGGACGTGCTGGAGGGTGACCATCCGGAACTTCTGTGCCTTGATGAATTTGTTCAGTCATCGTAGGTCCAGGATGGGACGCCATCCTCCCGTCTTCTTCACAAGGAAGTATCTTGAGTAAACTCTGGAGCCCCGAAGCCTCTTTGGGACGAGCTCGATGGCGACTTTCTTGAGCATCGCCTTTACCTCCAAGAGAAGTTGAGGGACGTGATGTTCCTTCCTGGCCACGGGGGGGGATGCGCGGGCACTTCTTTAGAAACTCGAGCGCGTGACCCTGGGCCAGGGCGTCCTGCACCCATCGGTCGGTGGAGATGGACTCCCACACGCTGACGAAGCTCGCCAGCCGGCCTCCCACCGGGGTGCTTCGGTGGGGGCCCGACCCACGGCCGGTTCAGTCCTGCTTCGACGAGGCTTTACCGCCTTGTCCTCCCTGGCGACGACGGCGGGGTCTGCCCGACTTGCCTCGTCCCCTGTAGGCTTCCTGTGACGACGAACGGGCCGCTTGACGATAGGTGGAAAATCCGCCGCCGGAGCCCTGCTCGCCTCCGCCGCTCCGAAAGGGCGGCCGTCGTTGCTGGAGAACACCAAGAGCCCGGGCCGTCTCCGTGTCCGTCTTGATGGCTTGTAGGGAATCGTCCACTGTTTTCCCAAACAGGTTGCTCCCGTCGAACGGCATGTCCAAGACCCTGGTCTGCACGTCCTGCCGCAAGTCCATTGCCTTGAGCCATCCACGCCGTCTAAGGCACACGCCGTTGCCCAACTGCCGAAATCCAGTGTCAGCGATGTCCGTCGCTATCGTAATGGCGTGGTCCGACGCCACTTCTCCTTCCTGCAAGATCTCTAGGGCCTCTGCCCTCTTGTCTGGTAGGAAGTCCAGCAGGGGGGCGATTTTGTACCACAACTCCCTGTCGTAGCGGGCTATGATAGCCAAGGCGTTGGCAGCCTTAATCATTGTCGCTGCCGACGAGATGACTCTGCGTCCCATTGTGTCCAATTTCTTTCCCTCGCCGTCCGGCGTGGAGGTTGACGTAGAGGCTGAGGCCCCCCCGCTTTCTTCCTGGCCACCGCAGAGACGACCGAGTCCGGGGTCGGCTGTGCCCGGGACCCGGTACTTCTTCTCATAACGATCCCTTCTCGCAGGCGTTGTGGATGGGTTCTTGAGGAGGGCGAGACCCTCATCCCAGATATCGTCCAGTAGAGGTACAGCGAGCACCGTCTTCCTCTTGGTCTTGCGCCGTTGATAAAGGAAACCTTCCTTCTTCTCTTCCGGGCAGAGCTGGAAAAGCTTGGATGCCCTGGCGATCATGGCATGAAACGATCCAATCTCGTCGGGCGGGGAAGCCCGGGGAGGAGGTGACGACGGGAGATCCTCGTCGTAAACCTCGTCGTCTGTACCCGTCGTGGCAGTGTCCGTCCCCGTATCATCCCCACGGGTCGTGGACGGGGAGGAGGGCTGAGCAGGGCGCGATGGTTGAAAAGGAGGTGGAGGATGAATCCTTCTCTTAGGAGGAGGGCTCCCAGAAGGGCCTGGCTCCGGGTCCCCCGTCGGGAGCGGTTCCTCCGTTGGTGGTAACGGCAATCTCGTCCTTATCTCCGAGCATAAGGACTGTATAGCCAACAAAATGGCCGAGTTGTCTTGCGGCACTAGTTGAGGGGATTCCGACGGGCGGTCAGGAGCCCCGTCGGCACCCTCGACGTTATCGTCGTCTCCGACGTCGGGGTCCCTCCCGACGGGCTGGTCTTCTTCCACGCCAATGCCGTGGCTTAAGACTTCGATCAGCTCCTTTTCAGAGGTTGAGGCCGAATCCACGATGACCTCCTGCCCCCCCTTTTTCTTCGTCGGAGGTTTCACGGGGGTCCTGTCGATGGGCATGAAAGAGGACTCCCTCCACGGTGGCAGGGAGACTCTGGGCCCCGAGGTCGCCACCACTGGTGTAGCCTCCACAGGCTGAGCCAGGGCCGCCGCGACTGTCTCGATAGAGGCCTTGGCCGGGTGGATCAAGGCTTTCACCACCTTAGGTGCGCTCACCGCCTTCTCCTTGGGGGGAGGGTCACAGTCTCGCTCCCCCTCCGATGGGGCCTTCGAGCTCGTCCGGGGTCTCTCCAGGAGCTTCGCCGGGTGCTCGGCCTTCCTCTTACCGTTGGCTCGTGGTTGATGGCGCCGGGGAGGATGCTCCCGGTGCCAGCAGACTCGCGGTGCTTGGCCTTCTGTTGGTCCCCCGTCGCTGGGGCGCCCTCAAAGGTCTTAGAAGACCGCTCGGACTTCTTCCTTTTCTCGCCTGACGGGCTCTTCCCTTCCAGCCAGTTGGCGAGACGCAGATGGCGGTCCTTCATGGTCCGCTCCGACATATTGCCGCAAAACGCACAGTCCTTCGCAACGTGCGTCTTGTCCTCATGCAGGCAGTAGAGGCAAAGGGAGTGTTCATCCTCCTTAAAGACATTCTGAAGCTGGCATCCAGGGCAGACCCTGAACAGCTTTCCGGGCGTTGAGCTTCCCTTCTCCTGGGCCATGTCCGAGATGGGCCTGAGAAACTTCTGGAGTCCTCCAAAAGCGTGGCTCGACGAAATCTTCACCCTTGAGGGGCGTAGAAGAATCCGACACGGGTCCCCGTTGATCGGATAAAGAAACGGTGGAGCTTGAGGCTCTTTTGACTGTAAAGAGAGAACAATTTCCTATGAAAAAAGCACGAAAAAAGCACTAAAGCTCGAGAGCAATAGCACGAGGATCCCAACACTTGAACGTGCGTTAAAAATCTGAAGATGGCTGCCAGAGGCGCGGCTTGGGGAGATGGCAGTCATTGGCTGTGGTCAGTGTGACGCAGAGATCAGTGATTGGTTACTACTACGAAAGACAGATCAGAAATGAAACCGATACTGATTTTTCTTTACCGAGGATTCCCAGCCTGACGACGGGGAATATTCATGAGCATGTGAATCCATGCCAGACCCCATGCTGGAGAAGGAGCTAGAGCACAACGTCTAAAGCTAATGGCGTGATCCTTCGCTGTGAAATGTTGAACAACATGTGAGGAAAGCTTTAGCTGCAAAGTTCACTACACTGCTCTGCCTTATATCCTGTAAAAGGGCTCCGGATGTTAGAGCCTTAGAAGTGGACCGGAAATCCTTTACTCCCTCGGGGGTCACGTTTTATGTTGAAAAGAGAACTAAGACAGGTATAGGGATAGTGTGCTCAAAATGTGTATTGTCCCGATCGTTCGGGCATGTGTTTTTTTAGCATACTGTGATCGTCGTAAAAAACGTTCCTTTGCATCTTACCTTAATTTTCCTCACTTTTACACATGCGAAAATAACGGGTTGGGCACGGCCATCTTTAGCTAATCTTATCCGCTGCTGCATCGCCCTACGGTCTAGCGCCCTCGCGGCACTAAATCATATCACCCGCCCCTCAAGCTGACATCACTAGACGATTACGCCCCTTTTCAAAAAGCCAATGCACATCTCCTGTCAAGGTTCTCTGTACGCAAGCTATTGACGTGTCTCCATGGAAATGGCTGGATGCCTCTTTCCTCAAGTATAAACAGAGCCATTCTCATCAGACATCAGAGTTGCTTTTTCAATCGTTTCACGGTCTTATTTTATTGCCTGCGACTCGTTTGACCTGTTCAGCTATCTTCTTAGCACAAAGCCCCTAAGAACAAATACTTACTCTAGCATTACTATTGATTTCAATTGTTACTTACATTTTTGAATAAAACGTGTTGTATAATGGCAACAATACAGCCCTACCATTACGAGCCAGAGTATTCTGAGGAGGAAGTAATTGAAAGAGAAATATGCGGAAACAATGGGGAATCTAACGATAGTTGGGAAGATGAATCGCATGAGCCTGAGCCTAGTTGCATGAAGACGTTTCCACCTGGTGTACCTGCAATCGCTGCAGGGTCATGACAACAGAGGTGGAGAACTGCTGCTGCAAAGAAAACTCTGGATGCTCGGTCTACATATCAATGTGTTACCGAACTGCATGACTTCAGGGCAGCCTGCCTCACAAGGTCTGTATTGAGGATTATGATGGTGCTTATGCACAAACTTTGCACAACAGTTCGCCCTCGCAATCCAAGTAACAAGTAAGTATACTCTAGGTGTGATGTCATTTTGACCACTGAGACGAGTAACATTTCATGTTTGTCTCCTACATTGTCGTAACTTTGATCGTTCACTGACGAATGACTGTAGTCTGCAAATTGAATATATTTCTCTTGCTTTTTGCAAATCTGAGTGTTCATCGCTTACGTGTCTTTCACTTTCAACTAAGAAACAATATTTCTCTGTGGCCCAAACCTTTATGGATTGAATGGGTGTTCACTTTTGCAATGTGTCAAGACTCCAAAGCCCAAGTACATTTATCCATGAAGTATCATTTGTGAGGGCAGCTATGCCATAGAATTCAGGATGCATTTTCAATTAATGGTGGTACACTTATTTTCTTACTTTAATTACAGTATGTATGTTTCTCTTCCACAGGTGGTACAGGTTGGTGTCCTACTATTAGTTTACATAGTGGCTTTATGGGAGGCTTGGATTCCGCGTTCAACGAGTAATACCCGCCTGTGTCGTTGGAGCCATTTGCGCCAAATTCCCCAGTGACAGCGTACAGTACAGGGGATTTTCTCACACTGCTGCAACCTCAAGTATACAATTTGTAGTTATTTTGTGCCATCAACATCACCAAACTAAATAAATCCAAATGAATATATATGAATAGTAGTTTCAATTTTTCAAGTGAATCAAGAACATGCTCACTCATTTATGAGGGACATGAAAGAATGGTTGGTGCCCTTTTGTGCTCTTGTCTGCAACAATCAATCCCCCCTACATTATACCCCACTCCGGTACTAGGTGGGTGGGAAAGGCCAAGGTGCCAAACACCATGTACACTTCAAAATGGATCTTCTGCACAGTGACCACTGTTCTCATGGCCTCCCCAGACCCAGTGTCTCCAGGCTCCCCTCTTCAAGACCCCGCCCCAGCGATCCACATAAGTCTCCCTTCTGCGGTGTTCCGGGCCTTTTGCGCTTGCCTCAAGCCCATGCACCCGCCACCCCCTCCAGTATCAATGGCATTTCGCACCTGTGGCCATGCACTCACCAGGGGGCAGGGAGGTTGGGAAAGCTTTTTATTTCCATCAATTGTACTGAGCATTGTAATGTTCATTTAGCCCAATGACTTCACCATTGTCTAATGTTTCAAGTATTTTGATCTCGAAAAAAGCACACTGCAATGCAATCTTTCATGGTCCATGTTTGTAAGCATGTTCCATTTTGATGCATGAAAGTACATTCAACGGATGAGTAACACGTTACGATTGGTGTTATACCAATCATTTCTGTAAGACAGTTATCGCTGTGTTCATTCGACAAGGTTACACAGGTTTTCCTTCTTTGACTAAAACAAATATTGCATATAGAGCTCTAATATAATTACATCAATCACATGCATAAAGTTGTTTTTTATTTATATATTTTCATACAGATCTTACAGACTAGGGATGCCTGCTTGTATGGTTCTCGGTTGCCCTGCTATGAGCCATGCAAAACGTCTGGGCATGGACCTGCATATATTCCGGAAGGATATTGATTTAATAAGAAAATGGGTTAACTATTGCGGTTTTCCGGTGGACGAGATTGAAAGTAGATCCCAGGATGTCTTAAAATGTGAGGGCCAATCAATTCCGCCTCTGCAGCAAGCCCTTTACAGACTATATGTACGAACGATCCGAGTACCCAAAAAAGCATCAACTCCAAATTCTTCGTAAAAAATTGCTTCCAAATGCAATTCCAACCGAATGTATGCACACGCTGCCTCCAGCGAGTCCTGCATAATGAATCAGCTGCGTTTGTTATTTAGGACGATGGGGTGCATAAATAAGTACTATGATCTCTCGATCTAAATCTGGTTGGGTACTGAAATGGTAAATTCATGAACGGATTTGAGTTTTCGGTGTATATTTACTTCAAAAGTGTCATACTAAAGTTTCCATAGCTACCAGATTGTATTGAATTTTTACTATACTAAATCGGTCCCCGCTTTCTTGAGCCTCTAATAAATCAAGCAATTATGACCATTAATAATATTGTGCCCTTTAAAAGTCGCATTATGTTTTTGTAATCGGCTGCTGACATGTCCCTTTTTTGCGTAGAGCACAGTGATGGAAGTACAGACCCTCACAAGTGACGAAACCACTGACACGTCCAGTGTCCCAATGGTGAGTCCTACCGACATGCACAAAGTGATCTTCGAGCATTGGATCTGCCCTCACATCTCATACAACTTAAATTGTCCCTTGTACCACTTTATGACAATGCACAGAAAATGAAAGAGCAAGATTCTACATCAATTTCTTTTCCGGAGTCAACATCAAGTTCACTCGATTATCAAGTAATTTTATTGTACTTGTCCTTTACGAGAATGGGTTATGCTTGCAATTTCAAATGAAATGAGAAGGTTTGTGTGATATCGGTTAGTAACACTAAGGGCCTGATTCATGGAAGTGTTTTATAATGGCGCAATGCCATAGGAAAATGTTCTGTGAATCAGGCCCTAAGTGGCATGTATGGTTTTCGCTCTATATGTACCATCGTCTGCATCCGTTTGTCTCCATTCCATTTTGTGGTTTTCATCCGTACTAAAACAAGTAGTGTGTTACAGGGGGGATGCTAGAACTTCGACTATAATCACTTCCTCCAATGCAACCGGTCCAGAGTATGAGGTATTCCAAATTACAGTTCCCTTGCAAGAACGAAAGTAAATCCTACAAAGGATATTCGAGAGTGAAATGCATGTGACTGTGCACCGTTTCAAACTTTTCTGATTTCGGTTCTAACATTACACTTCCTCCCTAATGCAGAATACGTTATAAAAAAGTTTGAGGGCAACATTACAGTCAGTATGTTTCCCACAGTGATCTTTGATCAAGTACATGTGTCATCTCGGAAGGTTTTCAGTTGAAATCTGAAATGTATATTATGACTAAATAACGTACACTTTTTGAGGCTGTGTGTGTAAGTGCTCTGTGCGAAGAAAGATTTTAATTTCCAGTACGATAGACTATTTTCTTTTAATGAATATTGGATTCATGGAAAGTACACAAGCTGTTGAATTAGAAGAGGCAGCACATAGAACAGAAGAGAATCCCGCGGTTTCAAAGAAAAGCAAGACAAGGGTAACAAACAAACAGGTTTGTTTTGTAGAGGTTTTTAGACTGGCGTTTCATTCGTATGTTTTTGTTTTTAAAGTGGTATGTGCGCTATACATTGAGCATGTTTTTTAACACATCTCTAAGAGGCCCAGAAGGAAGAGAAGTATAAAGACACAGACCGCAAATGAAACCAAAGATGTTGCTTGCCAAACAGATTTCACAATGGAGCAACTAATATTTGAGGTGCAGCGTGGTCCAGTCAATAAGCAGACTGGTCATGCTTATGCCCAATGGCCGGAAACTCAATGGAATGCGATTGGCTAACACTGTTAAGTGTCCATGGACCATTGCTATCATGTGACAACTCGACAAGCTAAAACGGAATATAATGAAGATGCATTGCAATTCCTCGCAGTGTATTAGGGAGAATTCTCATAAATGGCTGATTTCCCTTACCTAATGAGTCCCTCAGCAGCTTTGCTGGATTTCTAGGATTTATTTTTTTCACCTATAAGAGTGTGAGCCTTTTTCCCACACTTGCATGCGTTTTGCCATTTGTATTTTTACCATTTTGTGTGTTCTTGGGCTCTCGAGCCTCACCTACTCCATGGACACCACTTTTCAGTGCAGTGACACAGGGTTTTGAGACTCCCCACTGACTCAATTTTTCTGGGGCTGACTACTGTCCCCCAGAAACATGTAAAGTTGCCTTTAACTTTATGTCATCACTTTAAACCACCGACCCAGTACACCCCATCTTACATGGAGAATTGGAAATGGTTCAATTTTATCCCTTTTTGTCTGTGCCTCTTGAAGCTTTGTTTCGCTCCCTTAACATTAAGACTTGGTTGGTGGAAGTGGTAACTACCCTAACTTTTCTACCGCTATTAACTTATATAAATGTGGTATTGTTTTAGGCTATTACATCAGCCTCGAACATAAACCCGCTTGACCAAATACATTTTATTTTGGTTCCGGCTGGGTTTATTCGCCATTTCTTTTTGTTAAAGACTTTCTCGTGTTTTTCTCTGCGCGCCAAATAAGGGGATGATTCCTCTGTTCGCTGTCTTTTCGCTGGCTTCTGCACAGACGCCCTCCTTAAGGCGCCTGAAAGTCTAGGTAGGCAGGATGTGAGGGAGGGGTCTTCGGAACCCTGCCATGGGTTCCCTTGGTAACCCTTGCTTGATTGGCTAAGGGGGCTGCCCTTGCCAGGAGAGCCACCCTGCTGTGTGATTGACAGCAAAGCTATATTAATGGGGGAAAACTGCATAAAAAGCAGGTCTCTGGGACTGGAAAGGCAACGTCACCACTGGAACAAAAGAACCAACAAGGAACTGGAAGACGACCCCTACCACGACTGAACTGCCCGGTGAAGCCCTGCTGCAGGTCCGAATCCGATGACAGAAGATCCTCCGGGGAGCTGGTGGGACCAACCTGTTTGCCCAAACTGCAAGCCAGGACCCCTCCTCTGGTCGAATTCGCTGTACAGAGCTACAGTGGGCCGGATAGCCAGGAAGGTCAGACCCTGCTTGGGTTTAAAGGAGCGCACCTTTTATTCATTGTTTTGCTCTGCTGCTGGCTTCTTCCCTGGGTGGCGCAGGACCCTCCAGTCTTCCTACTTCATGTCAGTCCGACAGTCGCTTCAGGAACTGTGAGCCTGCAGGAACCACCAGGAACATCCACCTCCGCTACAGCTCCCTCTCCGTTTCAAAGTACTGTGCAAATCCGGTTGCTCGTTTCGTTCAACCGCTGTAAAAGTGTTTTAAATCTTTTGCCAATCCGAGGGCTTGTCCTTCTCTTCTCTTTGAACTAACTTTTCTACTAACCAACCTCATCCGGAATCTGTGCCAGAAACTTTACCGCAAACTACCCTGAATGTGTGATCTTGAGCAAAAGACTTTTGACCCACTGACTTTGGCCCTAAGCCTTTTCTAGCTGATCTCCTCACTGTAGTTTCTCTTGTTCAATTGCCCTGAGTACTTAACTGTTGGTTTGCCTATTTTCTAATAACTTTGTCTTTCCCTCCCTTTTAAATTGCTGGAGTGCCATTTTGCTCCCACTTCATTTTGTGAGTTTAATTCGTCTGGAATTTAAGGGAAGTGGTGTGGTGTATTTATGATTGTGATTTCTTACTTGCTTAGAATAGTGAAATGTTATACAACTGTTATATATATGAATATATATTCTTTTACTCAGTGTTTGCCTGAATCATAGTAATTGCTGTCCTTTGTGTAACTATTTGATACTGCTCACTTACTCTTGAGATAGGTGTGTCTGCTCTGCTATTGCTACCACTTTAACTGTGTAGTACAGGCTTGTACCAAAGGTGAAATTGTACTGTCACTTCTAGTCTTAATTGTGTGTGGTGTTCCCAAAGAGTACGGCATATAATTCTTCCTAACAGACATATCACAACCTGAAAAAACAGACTGAATCTTCAACGCAATTGACAGAGGAACTTGTTAAAGATCTTGACTTTAGTTTGCCTAGTTTGGGCGATTTGTCCACCACAGTCGAGTCACAAACCTCATTCATGCCGTATGATTGGCTGTTAAAGGAGCAAAAATACATTGTATTCGACAGCTGCCTGCTAGAGATTGTACAGATGCTGAAATGTGTCCTTACAATTGAGGGGGAACATATGCGGGGAGCAATTGGTGAATGTGTCTCGTTTATTACAAGGCACTAACCTAAAAATCCAAGCCAGCTGTGTCCACCTCCAGAATACATTTTCATGGTCCGCTGCTGGGCAAAGTGTCAGCTGGAAATCTATGTTCAGCAGCTTTACTTTTCAGCAGGTCTACTTTCAGCAAGTTTTCCTGTTTGTCAATTTGTGGGAGTGGAGTTCCTTGCTAAAACCCAGTACCACAAAAATCTGAGGGAATTAGCATTCCCCGCTATTAGTCAAGCCTGGAAAATTGAACAGACATCAATCGAAAGCACATTCTGGCTAGCTGGCGATGGACAGTGTGGCAGCCCAGGATGTTCAGCAAAGTACTGCACATACCACTTTCAAGATATGGAAAGTAAAAGAATTGAGAGTTCGGCGATAGTGCAGGTGTCCGAATGTACATCTTCTGTAGCCATGGAGAAACATGGTTTCATCAAACCCAAACATCTTCAATCGAGGGGAATGCAAATAGACCTGACAGGCATGTTTCAATAGCCAAGGCCATGCAAGAGCAGTTTCCACACATTCATCAATTTGATTTATGGCACGTTGCCAAATCAGTCAAACAATTACAGCTGGTGGTAGAAAAAAAGGGTTTGTAAAAATATTTTATAGTGGTGTCATTCTATCAGCAACCATCTTTCGTGGAGCTCCAAAACTTGTGATGAGTCTGTAGAAATTCTACTTGAAAAATGGCGTTCATTGATGCACCATTGTTCCAACGTACATTCATGGACAGAAAAACAACATTTTCACGAATGTGCACATGGACCTTTATCGAAGGAGCATGAACGCAAAAAGAAGTGGTTGTTGCCATGTTCACCTCCACACAAAGCTCGAGAAGATCATGTACGATAACACGCTTTCAAGAGACCTGAAGAGACTCTCAGAATTCTGTCATACCGGAGATTTGGAGGTGTTCCACAATATGTGCCTTAAGTACAGGCCCAAAAGGTGGTATTTCGGCATAGATGGTATGGCCAGAACAAGACTAGCTGTACTTGCGCACAACATGAACGTTGGGAGGGAACAAGCGGAAACTGCAGGACCTTTCAGGATGTTTCGTTATCTCATGGCCTTCACAAAACGAGGCAAACGACGGGTGGGCAAACCAATATACCAGGAAATGGAATTCGAATTTGTGAAAGATTTGACAATGAATGTGTTTGCCATGCATACTCATGGAATCTATCCACATTTTGTTCGTAGGATACAGTGCCACAAAATATTGCAAACGAACCATGTCCACCTAAAGAGGAACTTGTAGAAAAGTGGACTTCCCGATTTAAATAATAGTGGATGTCTTCATAATCTGCTCAATAACATTCGATATGTTTACCAATGTTTGTACATTGTACATCAACAATTGAATGCTATTACACCCAATTTCAATGCTTTAAAAAGTATTTAAAAACTTATTTAATTATGCAGATAAAATTGTGTATGATTATCTTTTACCTTCACTTCATTGATATTACTGGTCCCTCTGACCGTTGGGCACCAACCCGGGCACGCTTTAATTCTCTATGGCTTAGGACATGAGCAAAGAACTGGTCAAATATGGAACAGTCCACAGCCTGCCTGTGCTGCAATTGGCCTGAGGAGGATCTTTTGCACTTTGTAATGTTCTGTCCGGATTACCAGGACATAAGAAAAAGGACCATTGTACCTCTGCTTAAAAATGCAGGTTTTTAGCCAGGCAAGACCTGCCTTGATTTTTTTGCTACATGCTGAGACTATCCCAGTGGCTTGGGGCTGTGCAGAGTTTTAAAGAAATTATAAGTTACTCACCATAGCGACTAACATACTCTTAGTCCTTTGTCCCCTTTCCCCCATACCGCATGGGCGTCCCTTCCTAGGCACTGCAGACGGAAACATTTGCACCAGAAAAAACCTTATTCCCCTTTAAATTTAGAGGCGTGTTGGGATGAGGCCCTAGGAGCATGCGCTGCCCTGACTTCGCCCTCTGGCGCCACATGTCAGTCCCCATAGACGCGTCGGCAATAGATTAACATTGCCTAATGACACCAGTTTTATTAGGGGGGAGGATGGTGGGGCGTATGCAGGAAAGGGTACTAAGGTTAGTCACTACGGTGAGTAACTTCTAATTACTCTTACATCCCGTCCCCTTTCCTTCATACTGCATGGGCGATTACAACTGAGTGTAGCCCTAGGGTGGAGAGGAGACCCTCATTAAGCAAATAGGTTTCTAAGAACCGCCTGTCCAAAAGCCGCATCTGATCTAGAACCGGCATCTAAACAGTAATGCTTGCAGAAAGCCGAAGGGGTGGCCCATGTGGCCGCCCTGCTTATGACTTGCCAGGGGACATGCCGCTGAAATGCGATGGCCGTCGCCTTGGCTCTGACCACGTGGGCGTGCATGTTGGTCGGCAGTGGCTTTTACTGTCCCTTGTAAGCTTCTTTGATGGCCGAGACCATCTAACGGGCTACGGAGGCCTGATACCCAGGTCTTGATCCGCCGAAGGTGACAAACAGTGCGTCCAACTTGCGAAAGCCCTTGGTCCCATCCAAGTACAATTTCAGGGCACGCCCGACATCGAGACAGTGCAGAACTCTGTGCTTCGTCCTTCAGCTCAGCAAAAAAATAGGTAACACAATTTCCTTGTTCAGCTGGCATGCAGCAGGCACCTTGGGTAGGAATGCTAGGTGTGTCCGCAGGACTACTTTATCCTTGTGTGAAATGTAGTATAGGGCTCTGAGACGTCCAGCACCTGAATTTTGCTGACTCTGCGAGCCGTGATGAGGCCGACTAGCAAGCCTGTCTTAATGGTGACCAGCCTGATGTCCGTGGATGCCGTTGGCTCAAATGGTTTGTACGCCAGAGCCCACAAAAACTATGTTAAAGTCCCACATTGGGTGTGGACTCTTGAACGGGTAGAGTCTGGCGAGTGAGCGAGGTGCGCCGAGAAGGAGAGCATGTCGTCCAATGAACATGCAAGGGGGTTGATATCCACTTACTCTTATACTGGGTTCTGGTAGCTTTGCTCCTAGCTCCCTGTATAATCTCTAGATTAGCCCGAGAAAGGCTGAGGTGCCCTAGTGTGATCTGCTCAGGAACTACGTTGTGAGGGCTCGTTTCTGTGCGAAGGGTGGATTACCCTGCCCCCCCCTGCTGCGCGCCTGAAGATGTGCTGGGCCTGGCGGAAGGTAAAAGGAAGGCTGAGCAGCTCCGAGAACTATGGCCTGGCTGGCCACCATGGAGCCATTAGAATGACGCTGAGGTGGCGAGACTCCTTGATCTTGCATATCACCCTGTGTATCAATGGTGTGGGCGGGAAGGCGAATGCGGTCATGCCGTTCCACTGAATCTGAAATGTGTCGCCCAGGGAGCTGGGGCCCCGTCACTGCCAGGATGCAACCCGTTGGCGCTTTCTGTTGTGCCAGGTGGCAAAGGGGTCCACCTGGGGGTGTCCTCATGTGCTGAAGATTGTTACGTTCACCTTAGCTCTGCAGGAACACCTGGGAACCTGCTCTCCCAGGAACTGGTGTCGGGCCTCCGGTGTTGGGCTCTCTGGGGAAATCTGGAGCCTCAGGTGTGATTCTAAAAGATGTGCAAGAGCTGCGTTATGGAAAGGTGTTGGCAGGGTCCTTCTTTCCACCCCATACCTTCCCTGGCTCGTGATGGTCTCCACCCTGCTGTCTCTCTGGCAGGGGCGCAGTAACGTGGAACCAGTTGCATCACTGGTTGAAGGATCTGTACCCTGCCCAGACCTGCTGTGGCGTGGATTTATGTCTTTTGAATGAAGAGTACAGTTTCTGCTCAATTGCTGCAAAGTCTATTGTGTGCGTTTCAGTAGTCCATTGCTTCGCACCCACTGTCCTTCTTGTGCTTTGTATCTGTGTAAAGTCTATGCTGTGCAATGCTGCCTCTCCGTGCGCGTTGCTCTTTCAGAGGATTTGCTTCCTTGGGACAAGTGCACTGGCAGCTTGCGTTGCTGTAGAATGCTGCCCTTATTGCATGCGTTAGGTTCGTGCTTTCTGGAATTCTATAAGCGCTGCTTTCCCTGCGCTTGCTGATGGATTCACTTACTGAGCTCTCTTGTTTGTTTCTCCAACAGGATCGGGTAAGTTGCGGCGACGAGGGAGCCTATACGACGACGAGGAAGTCCACTGACTGTTGCTAACAGGATTATCACAGGATCACAGCAAGATGAGTGTTGCAGGGGTCGTGGGTTGGGTCCTTTGTAAAAAGTATTCCAAGTAATTGCTGTTTTCTTGTTTCTTCCTTGCAGGTCACAGGAGCGATGCCGGTGAGCGTTACGATGCATGAGCAGAATAACGAAGCAGAGATTGCCTGCCTGGGTGTGGCTTATATAGGCAGCCACACCCAAAAAGCAGGACTGCAGCATGCCAATGCTGCTTAGACTAGTCCTCCTCCATGTTGGAGGAACAGGAAGTAGCTGAGCTCCTATTAATACAATGGGAGATGAATGTGGCGCCAGGCTCGCCAAGCTTGAACCCAACTCCCCTTCTTGCTCTTTCTTAGATTGGCACAGGGCACCCAGTGATGTTTTAGGGATACATGTGGTCGAGGAGGCCCTGGGCTGTGCGTCCCTGTGTATGCTGCTGGATTGAAACAGAGGTAGGGGGTAAGGCCAGTAGTCGTGACAAAGATCTCCTGCAAATTAACAAAGATGGTCCTGGGAGTCTCTCTGCCAGACATTAGTCCTGGTTTGCGAGATTCTTTAGCTCACTATCTTCCACAGAGGAGAAAGTTCCAAAACATATCAGTCTTTGTCCTGCCCTGGGCAGTCCAGCACCAAAATGCTAGGCAAGTCTCCTCTGAACAAGAGTACCAACAGCAACTCCAGACATGGGTTTTGGTCTGGTTGGACCTCATCAGTAGGGTGGAGCTGTGCCTCTCAAGAATAGTGAGCAAAGGGTCCACGTCTGGATTCCCCTAGTAACTTAGGGTGAGACCCAAAGCTACTTAAACTATACAGCACAAGGTCGTTTCAATTGCCACTCGTAATTGTCCGCTCCCAGTCCGCTGAGCCTGTCCAACTCCAGGTTGGATTCCCTCGGAAGGTGGACGGCTGTGAGATTGATGTTCTCCAGGGCCCATTACCATATGCCTAAGGGCAGCCTGCACAGTGGAGGGGACCTGGTAACTTCCTCCTTGTTGACATAGAACATGCTGGTTGAGTTCTGTCTGAATGAGGACAACCTTGCCCTCGATAACCGGAGGAAAAGCTCTGAGCGCTAGCCCGATTGCCTCGAGTTCCAGCCAATTGATGTGTTACTCCTGCTACCGCCATGGACTCAGTGGTTGTCCAAGGTGACCACCCCCCATCCCTCGAGAGAGGAGTTTGTAGTGATGGTGATTTGTGCGGTAAGTTGCCGGAAAGGATTGCCCGTCCGAAGGTTGCAGTCCCTAGACTGCCATGTGAGGTCTGGGTGAAGAGAAGGAGGAATGTTGATCATCTACGTCTGAGAGCTCTGCTCCTGGTTCCATGATGCTGCGAAGTGCAGCTGTATCCTCCTCATCCCGAGTCTCGTGTGAAGGACAGCCAGTAGGTCCGCTGCCATGAGACCCAGTAGGTGTTGGTACCACCAGGCCGATGTCACCTCTCTGCCGAGGAAGTGAGCAGTGACCCTCTTGATGGCCGTGATCTTGTCCTCCGAAGGAAAAACTCTTGGAGCACGTGTCCCAGGTGAGCCATAAGAAGGTCAGACTCTGCGTGGGCTGCATCTGTGACTTCTTGCGATTGAGCGAAAAGCCCAGATCGTGCAGCGTGTTCATATGGGAAGTGCGGTGCACCACTTACAGAGATGAAGCACTGACGAGCCAGTCGTCAGGTAAGGGTATATGTGGTGGCCTTGAGCCCTAAGGAGGGCCGCCACTGTGTTCATCAACCTGGTAAAAACCCTGGGGGCTGACTTGAGGCCGAAGGGAAGCACCTTGTATTGGAAATGGTAGCCCATGTTCCTGAATCGTAGAAAATAACGAAGCTGCTAAATCAGGACATGCAAATATGGGTCCTTCAGATCCAGTCTCCCCTGCAGAATGTCTCCGCTATTAAAGCTGGCGTAACCATCTTGAATTTTTGTAGAGGTAGAGAGAGGTTGAGGGAGGGTGGAGAGATCCAGCACAACTCTCAGGCCCGCCTCGTTCTTTTTCTGAATGACAAATATCCTGGCTGCGACTTCCTCCACTGCCTGGCTCTCGCCGAGCAACCGGATCTCCAACAACAGACTTGCTGTCCCAATCTGTGGGAGTGGAGGAGGAAGAGGGAGGAGAAGCTGGGACGGGTAGGCGGTACCCCGTGGATACTACAGAGAGGATCCATGGGTCCGCTAAATTCTGGCACCAGAAGTGTGCGTGGAGAGCAAGCCTGCCTCTCACTTGAGACACGTGCACCCGGAGGTGCGCGTCATGCCTTCTTTCCCTCTGAGGCTGTTGTGGCAGAGGGGGACTGGAAAAAGCCCTTACTCCCCCACCCCCTTTTTGTTGCTTGCGCCGATGTTGGCTAGGCGAGCGGTCCGGCTGTGCTCTTGGAAGCCGTGGAACCCTCCGTATGTACGCCCTTTGTCCGAGCGCTGCTGTGACTGGGTGTAAGTTTTGGGCGTGGTCTTTGTAAGGGTGGATAAAGACTTGGCTGTTTGTGAGCTGTTTTTCGTTTTATCCAGCTCCTCGTCCGTAGTGGAGTGGAAGAGGTCAGCCCCTTCGAACGGCAGGGATGCGTTTCTGGACATCCGGGTTGAATTTCGGAGCACTGAGCCAGGCCGTTCTTCTCATGTCCGTGGCAATGCAGATGCCCGGGCCAGAGGTGGCAATGTGGGCCATGGTGGACTCCTGTGCCACCATCTTGGCCTCTGCAAGTCCCGCCTTGAATCGTGATTGGCTCTGCGCCGGAAGCTCTGGGAGGGCATCTGCAATTTCCTGCAAAAGCCTCTGGTTAACGGCTCCCAGCATTGCATCGCATTGGCGTGACGAAGATGCAGGGACGCGTTGGAATACAGCTTCTTCCCATACGCCTCCAAGATCTTCTCTTCCTTGCCTAGCCGTGCAACGGACGAGGAGGCCGAGGACGACGGAGGCTTGGAGTGTAGTGATGCCGCAGCGATCACAGAGTAGTGCGGCTGAGGGTCGGCCGATAGCAAGAGTGTATTGCCCTCCATCTGCTGTACTTGGCGTCCAGGCGTCGATTGACCGGCTGGACCGAGTGGGGCTTGAGACAGCCCTTTTTGGCCAAGGCAACGATGTCCTTCTGCCTCGGGATCCCCGTTCTCGCTGCAGGATGTAGTGCGAGGACTTCGGCGAGAACCCCACGCTGATGGTTGTTCAACCTCAGGTTGAGGAAGGCCCAAGGACTGCCAGCCCTGCAAGACGCTCATGGAAGGCCTTGGCTGACTACAGTGTATCAGGGTCCTCCTCCTCATCTGTGTCCACCTGGGGGTCTGGTTGGTCCAGCACCAGTGGAGGGGTGCTGGGAGCCGAGGGCTAAGGTGTGGAGACTAGAGGCTGCAACAGAGGCTGGTACGGAACTGCCTGCACTATCAGTTGGGGGGCCGGAGCGTGTGGCGGAGGCTGCATTTGGGCCAGGGGCACCTGTAGTGGGGCCTGCAGCGCCAGAGCCATTGGCAGGAGCACATCCCTGTTGGCATCCCTGAGGATGACCCACATCCGAGGAGATTTCATGAGCCCGGAGAACCTTTAAAAAAATCTGTCCTCTCAGGCCAGAGGGGTGGTAGGTGATAATCGACGGGGTACTGGGTGGCTGCTGGAGCCGTTGCATGCCCTGCCCATACGGATACAGCGGGAACCTGCCCTGCGCTAATGAAGGATAGGCTGTAGGCCACAGACCTGGTTGACACCAGTCCCACCTGACACTCGTTCCTCCACCTGCTCCCTTCCTTGGTGCAGTATCGGGTGTGTGCCTGTAATGTCTCACATGGCAGCCATCTTATCGAGCTGCCTTCCACTTGCCTGTGTCGTGTTGCTTGGCTCACTGGGCCCAGACTTGTCCAGGACTCTTGAGTGGGGATCATGAGGCCTACCCTGCTCTCCAGGCCGAGACCTGGTGGGCATTTTGCCCTCGGCGGATCTGCCGGTAGAGCTGCATATAGGTGCCCCCTCGGACATGTTGCCGGTACTAGGGCGTGGCCCCTTGGGTGAAGACCCAGTAAAAGAACCTTACGGTCCCTCAGCACTGCCACCGAGAGGATCCACTGACCCCTCAGCCTGCTGGCCGGTAGCCAATTTAGCCTCAATACTTGTGCTGGTATGAGAACCAGCGTGGATCCTCCCGCGCGGGCGAGTCCTTGGAAAGTCCTTTGGGTCCTCTAGAGGCGATCTCTGGAAGAGCTCCCTCCACTGGCTAGTCTGTTCTTCAGAGACCTCGTGGAAAGCGCGTTGCACGTGTTACAAGCTTGCCAGCCGTGGTCTGTGACAAGGCAACATAGGCAGAGGACATGGGGGTCTGAAGTTGGAAAGAGCTCATTGCAGGATGGCACCTGCTGAACTCTAACAGTCGGCAGGCACCAGGGAGGAACGTAACACCGGAGGACAGAGTACCTGAATGATAAAAAGACAAAGACAGAAGAGAAGAAGTTTCCGCGCGTGGAATTACATGGCCGAAGCGAAACCCAGGAGCGCTGGTGAATTTAGCCCGTTCCGGTCAACGCAGAAAAGGGGACAGAAGTGTGGTGCTGGAAGGCGGAGTCAGGGCAGTGCATGCTCCCAGGGACGCACCCCTGCACGCCTCTAAATTTAAAGGGGAAGGTTTTTCCTGGTGAAAAAGGTTCCGTCTCCCGTCCCTAGGAAGGGATGCTCAAGCAGTATGGAGGAAAGGGGACAGGGCGTAAGAGTAAAGCTTTGTACCGGCAGAACAAATGGATTGCAAGCTGAATGAACGCATGCATTCTTCATCCAGTTTTTTCTAAATGCTTTTACACTCTTTTGTATGAATTTGTTTGACTCGCATGAATTGTTTTTTAAACATTTGAGTGTTGTAATAATTGTGTAATTGTTTGTAATGTGGTTTATGGATCTTTTTCAGGATAAACTTACTTGATGATATTACTGGGTTAATGGATTTTTGACATCAGTCAACGGGACACAGACTTGGTGTCTGTCAAACCCTCTTCTAGACCCAAACCACATCCACACATGCAGCGCTTGGCAATGGCATTGAAGGCCAATGGTGGGTAAGATTTTCATAGCAATGATCAATTGCCTGACCTGTGACAACCCCATAACTTCCAGAACGTTGTGCTTTAGCAGTGTTTTATTTTTTCAAACACCTCGGCGAGTGGGCAACCTTTTTACTCACTCAGTCTATTTCAGTCTTTTCATGTGTGCGTTTTTTTGGGTTCTCCATAGCCCTACAAAGCTCACCATTGCGTCCAAAATGTCATTTTCCAATGTATCCTCTTTGTCAACAATTTGGCAATACGTGCCTGTTGTTGCTAGGTTGCCATACAGTGTGACTGTTTTGCTTTGCATGCGCCCCTCTCTGTGTCGTTCCCTTGTGTTTTTCCCAGCCCCCTCTAACACCATTCTTCTTCTTTCCTCTCCCTACCAACTCTATGGTGCTCTCGGTCTCTCAGACTACCCTGCTCTCCTCACTAAATCTGGTAGTAAGAAGTTTAAGGACATCCTGGTTTCCAACCCAGGCCTCCCCATCTCCGATACCTATACCAGTGCTACCTCCGGGCAAACCCCCCACCGAAATCCTATGTCGTTCCCTCGCCACACCTACGGACTCTACATATGGCCTCTGTGCTCTCGCCTTTCTCTTCTTCTCCCATTAATTGTGGCACCCGTTGGGAGGCCCTCTTGGCCTCCTACCACTCCTCCAAGGTCAAAATTAATGTTTACTTAATGACTCTCCTTGTCAAAGTCTCCTTCTTGGAGACTAACATCTAACTCTATGCTTTGTGTACTTCCTCGGGATTGACAGAAAACTGCTCTCCTGAACATCCCCGAAGACATGCTCTCCAACCTGGATGCCTTAACCCCTGTGTCCTCATCTTACTCTAACTCTACTCTGCCTTTGACATGGTGAACCCGACCATCCTGCTCAACCATCTTGTGATAACCAGGGTATTGCCGATCAGGCCATGGATTGGCTGACTTCTTTCCTCTCTCCGATCGACCGTCCTAGGTCCAACTTGGGTCATTTCTCTCCCCCATCTCTATCTGCTTTGACTCCCCTATCCCCTGCTGATCTCCTGCCTGAAACTGAAACTGTGCTGGTTACCAGGATACCCTCTGACTTGGCTACCCTCTGATCTCTGGCCCAGGTCCCCTCCCCGCATGTTGCCCACCTGCACAGCCCCCCTGGCAACACTTGCACTCGGGGACTGTTTCTGTATTCCTACAGACCTTTACCAGCAATTGACACCCGATGTCTGCACTTACCATTGCACTTTCCACCTGTTGGCTGCACTTTTTATTTATGGCCTTCCTTTAATTCAACTGTTCATCCTAGGTACTCCACTGCCCCTCCCTCTTCCCCCTGCACGTTTACCCCCCCCCCCTCCGTTTGCACTTTTGTGATCTCAATGTCACCTGGCCTAGTAAGATCTTTGTCTAAGTCTTCCCTCCGTCTCCCCTCCCTTGCCTCGTCGCACCTTGAAGCACTTGTTCATTATAAATGCCATATTATATGATATTGTGGTCTGTTTTGGACAGACACAAAAGGAATCGTAGGTTATGGAAGGGTTTCAGTGTCTTCTAGTATCCGTTTTACTTACCTTGAGTGTAACTGTGGTCCAAAAGTAATTTGAAGTCATGGCTTCCCCTACTCTGTGAACCAAAAAGCAACGGCCATTGAATATTACACCCCAAGGTCCAACTCTCCTAGGATGACAGTTATCCAGAATACAATTCATAGTTTTATACTGTGCCTATTATAGACTATGTGATTTCTTGCTGAGATTCACGGTACAACAGATGGAGTCTACCAAAGGAATTTGAAGTTGGCTGTGTTGGCCTGCGCTCACCTGCGGTTTTCAGATTTCGAAAAAACTGATTGGCCGCCAAGGGCACATCCTACTGGAATTGTGGGAACCAATTTCTTCTTCGCCTCTGTCCCCTTCCTGACTTGCTACGGCCTTCCCAAGAAGAAACGCTTTTCGCTCGATTGTCGCGATTGCGTGACTTCGCGCACTACTGCAATGTTGAGCACAAGGATACAGACTTTTCAGGGCTGCATTTGAAATTCAGGGAACGGCTCAGAAAAATTGTCTGACGCTCATCCACACTTACCTCATGCACACGCATGGCCGATTGACAAGGCCTAGTTGGATCAGGAATACAAATAACTTGGTATGGGCAAGCAATTTAACCAGTCTAGCTTGAACCCAGACAGGGCTGCCTCAGGTGGGATAGATAGTATGAACGGCTGTCCCATTACGCTCACAACATAATGACTACAAACCTCGGGAAAGAAGCAAAGATATAGCTTGCAGGGTTTAACAAGGTTAACTTTATTCTGAGATTAAAAAACATTCCTCAAAAAGGTGGCTGCTCTTCGTGAATGTTGAGACTCCAAAATGTATGATTTTGCCTATGGAAAGGCCACAGCGTCGTGAATGACATCACATAGGTTCATAACCCGCACTAGTGATGGGTAAAACCGTGCAAGATCGCGCAGCATTGGTGGATGCCAGTCAACAATTAGTTTATTTTTCATGGGTTTTTCAAATGCCATGTGGGCCAGCTGTGCTTATCGCTCCATGGAGTGAAGGTCACTTTATGGTATGATGCTTGTGGGGATAGAAGAAATTAATCAGTTCACAATGCCGCGTCGTGTCCGGTATGTTTTAATATTGTGGCATTCTTTCACAAAAACAAACCTACCAAACATACACGCTGAAAACAAGTTTCAATTGTTATGTGAACTTGGACGAAAGCGAGCAATCGCCAGGCTAGAAGACAGAAGGTGTGGAATACCCACCACAAAAATGATAACATTTACTGTGTTGAAAGTGGAACATTTAGTTTCAACTTATGCAAACCATTGTTCAGAGAGGACACTCCACATTACGCCAAGACAATGGAACAAACAATGTAAGTTGAACTATACATAATATTTTTGCAATTAAAAAAGGGGAAATTGTTGTTTGCATACGGGAGAGTTCAGTGACATGCGAAAAAACCATTTGACGTAAATAGTGACAGAATACGTTGTCCCGCATACCGTGCCATATTTAAAAAACCAAGTGCGTAGCTCGCAGTTTCTTTATAACTACTAATAATCGTTATTTATGTTTAGTTTAAGTAGGAATGAGTAAAGGTTTGGCTTTTTGGCTGGTATTGGTTACTGACATTGTTATGGGTTGTTAGTTGGAGCATATTGTCACGATTATTCATTGACAACCCAAAACCACAACCTGTACGCAAACTAGTGATATCTAAACCACTTTGTCCCATGGAATATCATGGTGTGCTATCAACGTTGCATTATTGGATGTGCCGGCGGCAGAACATTTTCCAAGGGTTCTTGGTTAGCTTTTTGATAGATAATATTCCCAGTTCCGTTACAATGCCATCTGTCTGTTGTCCCATTTCTGAGTCAGTTTATCCATGCTTTTGGGAGCTATACTGACTTCACAGGGCTAACCTTACATGCATATTCATAGTCAACATTAGTCCCCCACGTTGTCTGTGTGTTCATGTCTGTGGTTTGTGATCGTTATTCGGTTTAATCCGGTCCAGAACTACAGGATAAATTTGAATAAAGCACGAATACCAAAAAATATTTTTATTCTGTTATCTACACAAACATATTGTACCGTTATGCAAATGCCATAGTTTTCAGCTGCCGTGGGATGCCTTCTTCAATCAACGATGTCAGATACGCCTAAACGCCTCGAGTTTCATCACCCTCATGTGGGATGATAGACCAGCACCGATATACCAGCGGCAAGGAGCAACCAGTCATCGTTTACGGTGTAGCAAAAAGCTGATGCGTCGAATCCACATCTTCTCCCAAAAGGAACACCATGTGCGTCACTACAAAGTTTTGCCACTCGAGCCCAAAGACGCACAACTATTGGTCATTTATCGCAATCAGTGGATCATGATAATGTGGTTTTTGGAGCGTTCTTTGCTAATTAAAAGCACTTGCAAAATTGCAGATTACTGACGTTTTCTTTAAAATGATTGATTGCAAATCCGATTTGGGACACGTTGCGAGAGGATGTCTGGATCTTCCGGGTATTGCGTAAAGCGGACGTTAGGACGGGGGTGATGACTGGGTGCATTTGGCGATGCTGCCACTAACGACATGAAAATAGGTGGAGCATATTGTTTGGATTAGTGATGTCAGCTTCGAGGGAGGGGGGGTGATATGATTTAGTGCAGCAAGGGCAGTCAAACTTAGGGCGATGCCGCAACAGATAAGATTAGCACAAGATGGCCGCACCCAACCCTTTTCGCATGTGTAAAAGTGAGGAAAACTAAGGCAAGATGCATAGGAATGTTTATTATCGATCGGGACAGTAAAATATTTGAGCGCACTATCCCTTTAAATCTGTTTCATATTTAACATTTCCAGATCAACCCAGGTTATTCCCGGTGCGTTGTCTGAAGACTTACGAAACAATGACTGCTAGTCTTAAACCATCATGGGTGACAATGGTTAATCATGGGGAGACAATTTCAGCAGTATCTGCGGCTACCCTAGATAGTTGGGTAAGATGGAGTATGGAGTATGCTCCAGGTGGGCATCGACATCTGAGCCTACGGGGCTCATTCAGTCAAAGGAGCAATGGCCCAAACGCGTATAATGTAGGAGCAGCGTTGTAGGACATCTTGAAAGCAGGTGACTGGATGATGCAGTCAACATTTAAAGACTTCTCCGTTCAACCAACCGATCAAAGGTCTGCATTGGTGGTGAGTAAACTTTAAACAAGCATAATCTGTGCCTCTGGTCTGGACATGGAATACCGATTTTCCATACTAACGTTATAGAAAGTCAAAATTCTATTAAAGACACAGAGGCAAAAGATTATCCCATCCTGTCAATTGCTGCATGAGATATGATGGATCTGATTAAATGTTATATTGAGTAAGGTTTAATGTGAAGAATTTTGTGCAGGCGAATGGCCACCCTATCATGGCTAGCTTCAGCTTGGTTTTATTTTTCGACGCAAACAGAAACGAAGTCAGCGGGATCCTGAGGGAGGCAGAAAAAATTGTTGGTTAAGTCTCAGCGTCTATCGGTTGGGGGTGTACAAATTAAAGTTGGAGGCAGACAAAGAAAGAGGAACGACTGGAAAGGAAGTCAGATTTATGGACTAGAGGAGTGGTGATTGGATGAATTATTCAGGTGATAAAAATTACAACCTATCAAACGGACTACAAAAATTTCTGGTGCGTGGGAAATTGTATTTTTGCAATGGTTTATGTTAATTGTCATTTGTTTTTAATACTGTTCGGGTGAAGTAAAGAAAGAAGAGAGCATAATGTTTCACCTGCGTGTCTTTAATTGAATCTTGACTTTCTATATAAGGTTAGTATGGAAAATCAGTATTGTTCCAAAATGTGTGCAGTAGAATGAACCAATTTAATCCATTATTTAAAAAAGTCAGATGATTGCCCACGCATCGTTGCACTTGGTATGCAAAGCTCAGGCACTCGCACGTTTGCATGGCAATGAAGAGAAATCAAAATAAATTGCCAGCGGCCACTGGCTGATTATGGGAGTCGCCAGCATACAGTAGTTTTCCCAGTTCCTTTCAATACTCTCTAGAGGGTAGTGGATTGTTCCTAAATCGTGCTCTTGACATTTGCCGCAAATCAAATTTAAAAGCATTACAGCATTTACGAACAATGGCGTGTCTGAATTCAAAGAATACATACATTTCGTTTACATTGTTGTTAAAAATAAGAATATTGTGCAGTTTTATACCGTTATTCACTTGCTCTGCTGAATACTACCATCTCCTGGAATAATGCTGGTATTGCATAATGCTTTACTTCTAGTTCTGAACAGCAACTGGTTTAGAATAACCGAAGCTCTGCAAATCTCCACCATCTTCAGACTGTTCATTTTCGTTTATGAGCATGTGTGACGAATACACATACAGCACATGCCAACAGTCCGTGTCATTCCAAAAATGCTGATCCAGTCCCGTTTTTCTTTGCAATCTTGCACTCGCCGCCCCTCCCCCCTCACTTATATATACATTCGGGTCTCTAGGTGGAGTAACACTTTTTCCCCCAGCACTGTTATTTCTAGTGTAACTAACAGACAGGATTGGCCCAATGCACTCTCCGCTACTCCCACTCCATCGTCACTTTGTCCCAATCACCCTCCTTTCACAATCACATGTCCTACTCACCATCACTCACGCCTACACTCTAATCTATTTTCACTCCTTCCTCTTAGACGCACTGACACTCAAGTTCCACTTTCTCTCGCCAAACAATACCTCACCTTAGACATGCTCTCAATCTTCCTCCATGCTCCGCTGCACTGTTCTACCTCTGCTTGGTTTCTAGGTCTGCCTTCTCCTCCATTAACCTCCCCCAAACAACCCACACTCCCTTGCTTCCCTATTATGCACCTCTCCCTCCCATTGGTCCCCTTACTTACGGTGTCCTGTCAAAGCCCTGCCCCCTTCTCAACTGCGGGTCCGCCAGAGTTTTTTCTGAAAGTGACTGTCACGAGCCGCCTTGAGATGAAGTCCCTTAAAATACCCATCGTGATTTTAAGGACTACATTAGATAAAGAAATCTTAGCTACTTTTGGTAAAACGCACTTCTACCCTGCTTCGTGGTTACAGCTGAATGACTTCCATGTGCTCTCTGGAAGTTATGTACCAAGAAGGAAGCAGTGACAAGTCTTCAATACTTAAATATCGCTTCTGCAAGCTTGAGGTTTCTAAAAATTGTGCATGCTTAGGTTAGCCAAATGTTGTTAATGTCCCTTTATGGAGTGGCAAGAATATCAGCTGCCTAAGCTGTGGAGCCACCCATCCAAACCAAATTGATGGTATCTGGATCTCCCGGTGGAAACACTATGGTTTAATCATATGCGTGAATCAGCCCTTGGAGTCAGAAGATTTTGAGTAGCATAGGGCCAAAGCTAACTTATTCAGGCTTTTTTTGTTACTAGTCGTAAGTACTGCCTCATCCTGTAACAATGCATGCGGTCTGCATACTTACTACTATTACTAATTAATAAACAAAAGGCACTTAAAAAAAAAAGTCGTCTAGTCGTCAAAGGGTATAATTAGAGCCCGCGTTCTTCACGGTGCATTAACATTAAGCCGTACAGCAGCATGATGGCTTTATGTAAAACCAGTCACATGCAGAACTGTTCAACTCAATGCTACCCATTAGCATTCATTTTTTAAGATGCTACTAGCTGAATCCTATAATAAAACCCGAGTTGAGCCGAGACATATTCTTTGGCGCGTCAGGCAAGGATGTGACTGACTCTGCTACAATTTGACCAGCCTTTCAGGCATAGTAATAATTCTCGCGTTTCCCCTTTAATAAAGGAAAACTCTGCTTGGGAGGAAAGGTCGATAAGCTAGGGGCTTATTCTCCCATGATGAGACAGGCCCTGGCAGGGAGGCCACCCCCAATTTAGCCACGGTGGCGGAGCATGTGTGGCCAGGCCCCCTCCTTTACCTGGTAGCGTCAAATCCACGGTGGACCGCGCCTTGGAGAAAGGATGAGTCGGCGAGGTTGCAGCCCAGAAGATGTCTGGCACAAAGTGGCCAGCAACCGTATGCCGCAACCAACATGGCAACACCAGTACAGGCCACACAACAAAGGACTGCCGGTATCCCTGTGGGGGCCCCCGGCTGCATAACACCAAAAATGAGAGCGACGCACCAGAGGCTCCAGGAGTCAACACAGCATCCCATAAATGGAGTCTGCATATCAGCACTTAACCACCAGGGATTAATAGTTAAAAACAAAGGCCTAACAACCCCCACTAAACCACCAGGGAACCTGTAATAAAGACCCCCATGGAGACCGGCAAAAATACCTGACTCGTGGGAGCCATTAGCTGCAGTTCAGGACTACAGCAAGAAGGGGGCAGGATTTACTAGCCCATTTGAAGCCCCGGAAAACCCACACCACATCCCTCCAGGAAGGTAAGTTATTGAATAAGGTAAGTGGTCAATCCTGGGAGAGGGGTATTTAAGTGAGTGGGTCTGAATGGTTTAGTGCGAGTTAGCTGGTATGGGTAGGACATAAGAGCAGAGGAGGCGGGAGCAAAAGGAGTGCAGGGGCTATTATAAGGAGGGGGTATGTGGAGTGTGTGTGTGTGAGAGAGTGGAGAGTAAGGAGTAGAGGTAGGAGTAGTGGAGTGGCAGTAGTGGCAGAATTAGTAGCAGTAGTTGAGACAGATAAGCGCACGTGAGAGAAATAGGCAGTGGAGTGGTAGTTGGAAGTAGAGGGCAGTATCAAGTGCTAGTGAGTAAAAGACTGGATAGTAGTAGAAGGAAGTAAAGGTAGTAGAGGGATATCAATAATGGAGTAGGAATAGCAGTAGAGGAAGAGAAGTAGGACCAACAGTGAGTAGGAGAATAGGAGTTGCTAGTGTTAAGAGTAGAGATTGCGATTATAATGTAAGAATAGTAGGAGGCAAGGAAGGAGAGTGAGAGGAAGAAGAGTAGATAACAGTGGTCATGGGGTAGTTGAAGGTACAAGCGATAGTAAGAATACGAATAAGAAAATAAATAGGATCAAAAAAGGTGCCACCCTATCACAGCTAGATATTTGTGAAATTTCCTAGTTGTTTCTTCAAGAGCTAATTGTTAAACCTTTCCTGAAGTAAAGGATTGTTGGAGCTGTTCTAACTGAAACATTTTTGACTTATCTGGAGTCTAAAAGGCGAATGCCAGTTTACTGGTTTTCTTCTTGTGGCATAACTTGGTCTCATGCCAAGACATGATATGGCTACCAGATTTATTCAAGACACACCCGAATTGGAGAGTTTTTCCAGAGACATAGGCTAGGATCTTGGTGTTCACAGCCTTCTATAGGATGCATGTTATATTATACTGTATTATGGGTCAAATGAGCAGCCACTGTTTTCGGATTGGCGAAATGCTCAAATGTTTTGGTTCCAGTGATTAAGTGTACTGCCTTTTAGAGAGGCTAGACAGCATCACCAGAGCAAATGACATTGCCACTGTACAGGCGTGCAACAGAACAGCCTGAACTGAACTTCCTATGAGGGAGAAAAAGTTTCATTTTTCCGAGGACAGCTAGTTATTACCCAGCGGTTTGGGATTTTCTTTTCCAAGCAGAACGATAGGTCGCTGTCATTGATGAACCAGAGCGATTCTACTGCTTTGGATGCTTGAGGTTGGAACCCTCCAACTGCTCATCATTTAGCCATGCTTGAGTGGTTTTACGTTTCAAGGTGGGGCCTAGAGGATGCACTCTGTTTTTACTGGGTTGAGCTTTAGGCATCGGTTAGTCTTCCAGGTTTGCATGTTTAAGAGACAGACCCTGAGGTGTGAGAAGCCCTATGTGCAATTCCCTTTAAGATGTAGCGATTTGTCATCCGCATATTGGCGCACCAACATGGGTGGATGAGTGAGTTGTGATGTTAGCACCTCCATGTATAGACTGAAGATTAACAGTGAGAAGATGGAGCCCTAAGGGACTCATGAGACAGAGCAGAATAGTGATCCAAGATTACCCAACTGGACCGATTGTTGCCCATAAGTAGATGGTGACACAGTTAAGGGTGCTGCTGGTGAAACCTATTTCGTTGTTTGTAGTGGGATCAACAGGGTCTGACGAGGCAGAGAGCTAGTAGCAGCAGGATGCAGTTGTCTACTGTGGCCATAATTTAGTCAAAGTCAAAAACCTGTACGGTGTTTGTGCTACATTTGGGTCTGGAACTAGACTGATAGTCATGGAGAGGCCCTGGTTGCACAATCCTGTCAAGGAATTGGTTCAATTTATACCAGTCGATTTAAAAAAAAAAAAATTGTAGACTCGATTTCTTATTTTCAACAAGGAATAACAAATACAACAGTATTTATATCTCAGGTCATTGAGTTACAAACAATACAATAGTTTAAGACAGAAATTAAAACAAAATTGCATATCATACCTCTATATTCACCAAATGTTAACTAGAACTAACCTAAAACATAACCATATCCACTAATCTAACATCAACCAACAAGTAAAACGACAAAACAGAACACATAACCGACACAACACCCCCCATATCCTCATTATGTGAAATTAAACCATCTCACTCCACTTCATAGTCCAATCCAGCATCACCCATAAAGATAAATGAAACAGTTGTTCATAAAGTGCTTCCTTGTGTTTATAATACGCAGTTTTTTCATAGCTTGACAAAACTTTGAACATCTAAAATCCACTCCTCCACTGTGTTTCTTCCTCGTCTTCCAAACCTTTAATAGCTGTTTAGTTGCCACCAACAGAACTTTGCTAATCCCACACGATATTGCCCAACTTTTATTATGACCACCACTGGACAGCAGTAAGATGACTGCCAAGGGATTGCATGGATAAGCAATGTTCCAGATTTGGTCAGTCCTGTCAATGACATCCCTCCAAAAATTCACCACCCTTTCACAACTCCACAACATATAGCAGACCACCCTTTTCCTTCCCACAACCCCAACATCGGTCATCATCAATCATCCCCAATACACACATTTGCACTGGGGTCCAATATATTCTACCTAATATCCTTTGATGAGTGTAACTTAGTAGTAAATCCACTTTAGCATTTATTGGGACTTTCCAAACCTTTTCCCATTCTTCTGGTGTAAGTTCCCTGTGCAACTCCTCCGACAATCGTAACCTTTCCCATGAACCCAACCATTTCGCATCAAATTGCATAACTTGCATAATATATGACACTTCTTGAGATCCACTAGTCAGTATTTTTTAATGTCCGGTTTCTTCAAAAGTGGAGCATCCATCATTTGTCTAAATTCTGAGAGTAAATAAACCAGTATATTGTATCTTCTTAATTCCCTATTTGCAATCCAAATCTCTCTACTAGACTCCCAAAAGGTATCACTCCAGACATCGCCAAGTGTTGAAATGCCTCCCATAACCCAACTTCTCCAATTCAGTACTTTATTATGGATCTGCAGACCGGGATTATGCCCAAAAGATGCCTCCTCAAATATATAGTCCTTGTCCAGTTCCCACTATCAATGAAGACAATGCTTCTTTTGTAGCCAATACTGTTTTTAAACTCTGCACCGTCCCATGTAACTTCCCAAAAGAAAATAAACATTTAATATCATAAAGCAAAAACCGCTGCTTCTCAATTTGCACCCACCATGGCACCTGATTCTTGTCTCCACTAGTGTAGGCAGACACTTTTTTCAATAAAAAGCCACTGCTATAATTCTTTAGTATCGGGTACCCAAAACCCCCGCCCCCATCTTTAACTTTCCGGACCATAATGTAGCGAGGGATGCTGGCTCTTCCTGAATCCCCATAAAAAGTCTTGAAACAGCCTATCTATACACTCATGTGCTCTCTTTGTAAAATGCAGGGGTAAAAATTGGATAACACAGTACCTTTGGTAGCAGGAGCATTTTAATTGCATTAATTCTACCCCAAATAGTTAGATTGATACTTCCCCATTTCATAGTGTCCCTTTTAAGAATCTCAATGATCTTATCCACATTGTAATTTGCTTTCTTTTTAAAATCCCGAATAATGCAAATACCCAAGTACTTTACACTTGTTAGGGTGGAATTGTAAATGGGAGAATACAATTGCTCACATCCTGGTGAGTTCCTCACCAGAAATACTACCGTTTTTTCCCCAATTGATCTGTAACCTGATAACTTTCCTACTTCTTCAAAAACACTTGACAATACATGACCCCCACAACATGATTATTCTAGATGACCACCACATCCTCCGCATAAGCCAATGCCTTAACTTCCCCATCTCCTACATCTAGTCCTCTAATACACCCATGTTGACGTATGTATGCTAACAAGGACTAACACCAAATTAAATAATAATGGTGACAAAGGGCAGCCTTGTCGTGTGCCTCTATATAATGAGAGACATTGAAAATTCCTCATTTTCCCACACCATCGCCGTTATGTCATTTTGTAGTGCTTGAATAGCCTTAATAAATGAAGGACCAAAACCCAATTTTGATAGTGTATAGTTCAGGAAGCCCCAGTTAACCCTATCAAAGGCCTTCTCAGCGTCTAAAAAGAACAATATATCTTTTATCTCCGAGTCTGGCAAACTCAATATACCTAATAGTGTTCGAATATCATATCATCCATACCTCTGCTTCATGAATCCTGTCTGAGATCACTATTAACTCTCCCATATATTTTTTGAGTCTTACAGTCAGAATCTTGGTAAAGATTTGTATGTCTACATTAAGTAAGGAGATAGGCCGGTAGTTACTGCACTTAGTTGCATCCTTTCCAGGTTTCGTAATTACTGTGATTATTGCTTCCTTCATTGAAGTGCATAACCATCACTCTCTCAAAATATGGTTATACAAATTACACAAAACCGGCGCTAACTCCTCGTCATATTTTTGATAAAATTCTATGGGTAAACCGTCCATTCCAGGAGACTTTCCTTTATTCAATTCCCCAATTGCCGACAAAACCTATAGGATGGTAACCGGGGCCGCCACAAAACATCTACCTTCTTCCGAAATTGTGTGGAGAGCAATTCTCAAAGAAACTATCCAGTTCATCCATTTGTGGGGCTAGATCTTCAGTGTACAAATTAGCATAAAATGAACAAAAACATTCACCTATTTTGTCTTAACTTCCATGTTTACTAGTTCAGCAACACATTTTTGAACATAAACTCTTTCTGAATAACTGTCAATGATTTTACCTGTGAACAAAAGGCTGGTGGTGACTGGTAGGCAGTTTGAGAGCCCAGTGTCGGTGTTTTGAGTAGTGGTCGGGTTAATCCAGTGTTTAAGGCAATTGGGAAAGATGCCCTGTTGGAAGAGAGGCATTCACAACGTGGACTGGGGAGGCGAGAGCAGTGCGCAAAATAGATGATAATGTTGCTGGTTGGTAGGAGGTTTCAGCAGTGTACATTTATCAAATGTGAGGGGCCTGGAGGATGACCAAGGGGTTCCATGGGAGTTGGACAGAGGTCCGGCTGGAGTTTATGCGTTATGGTGACCAAATGCATTTATCTGAGGAGTCAGGTTTACTAATAGTATTACATGACCGATGTCATGGTCAGTTTTTGGTAACTTTCTCCATGACACTAGCTATTTGACCTGTTAGCAGTAGCATGTCCATTAAACCACAACCATCGTGTCAAAAGAAAAAGCTTGACCTTATTACCAGTGAACATTTATTGACCAACCTTAAATATGTACAGCCTGATCTCAACTGTATAGAATATTAACTTACAGTGCTAGGATGGTACAACTAATGTTGAAACTCAACTGAGTGTAAATGTTTTGTCTTCTACTTTCGCCTTTCCTTATGTTAGTTTGCAGACAGTCTCATCACTCATGGAAAAGCTCAAACCTACAAATCTTATCTATGATCCCATTCCAACATACTTGGTTAAAAGGCACATTCCAGCCCTAAGCGAGGTCGTCTACTCAATGGTTAATTTGTCATTGAGTCATTGTTCCACCAGACTTAGAAAAAGCATCTATTACACCACGCCTAAAAAATAATTAAAAAAATCTCTGGACCATCCCGGGAGGATAGCTCAGCGGCAACATGCTCGCCTTGGAAGCAAGACAACACGAAGCAACACAGGTTCGAACCCCGGGTCTGCGCTTAAAAACCTCTGGGTCTTTAAGCGTGTTATAAATACGCAACAAAGACAAAAAGAAAAAAAACAATTTCGCTGCTAAAAAACTAAACTATTCCTGCAACAGCGCCTCGGTGCCTGCGGGCTGTGTGAGTGCTCTAAAAATGTGAATAAATAAATAAATAAGACTATTGAACTATCGTCCAATTGCCGGCCTTCTCTGGCCTGCAAACATTCTGGAGAAGATAGTGACAAAGCTCAAAAGTTTTGTAGAAGAATATGGCTTTCTGGACGTATACCAATCAGGGTCCAGACCTGGACATGGGACAGAGTCAGCTCTTGTCACATTATGGGATGACATCTTGAGGGCTGCCGAGGAGGGTGACATTAGCATACTTGGTATGTAGGGCCTATCGGCAGCCTTCGATACGGTTGACTAAGATCCTCCCTTCCAGACTCTCCATAGTTGCCTGTGTATCTGAGGCGGCTCTGGGATGTTTTTTCTTTTTTTGACGTATCGAAATCAGCATATCAAATTGGTTCCTTTTTTGACTGGCCTGTTGCCAGTGGAATATGGAATCCCTCAGGGATCATCTTTTTCCCCTTTGCTTTTTAATTTGTACATCCGCCACTTCTGAATTGCTTTTTTCAATTTGATTTACAATATCACTCTTACGCGGTTGAGACACAAATTTAAGTGTGGCAATTAAAACCTGGCTGTTGGAGAAAAAGTTGCAATTAAATCTGTCCAAAACGGTAATTATTGTATTTCGCTAAAAAAAAAAAACAGACTAGGAAACCTTATGCCAATTCCCTGTCCTTCTCTTTTTAAATTGCAATGCACAGATTAATTTGACTATCAAAACAGTTTGCTATAATCTTAAACTTTTGAAACCCTCAATGCCTCATTATGGACAAAGATCGGTGCTCCGTGGTTGTAGCACTTGTAAACTCGAGGCTCGACTACTGCAATTCTCTTCTTTTGGGAATTCCTATCTTATCCATCAACTTCACGGCGCACACAACTCTGCAGTAAGACGTATCTTCTTATTGCCTAAGAAGGCATCCATCTCCCACTACCGCAGGAGTATTCATTGGCTTCCAGTCCAGCAACACATTTTGTTTAAGACACGGTTTAGTTTTTAAATGCATTTATGGCTTGGCGCCAGCCTATCTTTCTGCTAAAATTGTTCCTTACCAACAAAGTCGAGCTTTGAGGTCATCAAAGGGATGCCTGATGATGGTTCATTTTCTCAATCAGCCACTTATGGGAACAGATGTTTCTCATGTATGGCTCTTCAGCGTTGGACTAAACTCCCATTTTGATCCAAGAAGAATTGAATTCCTGGAGACTCAAGAAAAAGTTAAAACGTACCTCTTTCAGTAATGTTTGCTACTGCTGCTGACTTCTAAATACCAAATGCGCCCAGATGCATTTTTTGGGCTTGGATATGTGTATTAAAAATACATTTTCTATTCGGTATATTCTATGGATTCTGGAATTATCGGTTTGGGTGGAGATTGCAGCACGTTAAACCGCTTTGAAAAGGGCTTTGCTGCAGTTAGCTACTGTTGCAAGAAGTGACTGGCTTTAGCCTCTGATTAAATGTCTGGCAAGTGTTACCGAAGCATTTAATGCAAGGAGATAGTCTGGACAGTGAGTTTCATGCCATCATTTCAACCGTTATGGATGTAACGCTTGCCGTCTCTTAGACTCTGGCTGTTCCAGGGAGCAGAGGGATTGCTCCTTGTGCACATTTTTAACAGGGCAAGTATTTGCCAATTGTGTCACAGGTTGATTCAAAGTTGATAGTTCAGTGCCAATACTGTAGTTCTTTGTGTTTGTTGAGGCAATGGAGTCTGCTATGCGCAAGAGCATCTCAGGGAGAGTTTGTGAAGGAGTGTTGAAGTGTTGTGGGGCTTTGCTCTGCCCTTACTTTTCAGGAAGAAATGTGTGAGGCAGATGGGATGGTGGTGTGGCAAGTCTACCAGAGCCAGACATGTTGGGAGCATTATACAAGTGGGGAGAGCGTGAAAACGTGTGTTGCCTTGATATGTGTTTGAGTGTTAATATAAGTTGTTTAATATCCATAGTTTTAGTGAGGTCATTGAGCACCTCCCTGATCTTTTTAAAGGCCAGGATTTTACACAAGCGACAGTCACCAAGGAAGAGATTTGTTTAAGGTGAGAAGGAGGGTGATGTGAAAAGATTGCAATTGTACCCAAAAAGGACTTACTCTTGTTTGGTGGGTGGAAGGGAACAGGTGTGAAGTTCCATTGAATTTCATTAAAGCTTGTCCTGGATGGTGCACGTCCAGACAGATTTTTGGGTAACTGCACGCTACAGTCCCCTTTCCTCCATCTTTGTGGGTGATTCCGCCTAACAAGAACATAGGGTGGAGCTGTGATAACCTCCCTCATATCTAGGATGAAGCAAAAAGATTTGTCAGAACTGCCTGACCATATTCTGCATCGCGTCTGGAGCTGTTTTCCAGTGAGTAGTGCTTACAGAAGGCTGACGGAATGGCCCAAGTAGCCGCCTTGCTGATGACACCCCAAGAAGCAGGTCTCTGAAACGCGACTGCCGTGGCCTTGGCTCGGACTGCATGGGCATGAATCCCTTCAGGAACTGGTCTGCCCATGGCCTGAACCATCCAACTGGTGATGGAAGCCTTGGAAGCTTGGGAGCCCTAGAAGGAGCCCCTAAAAGTCACAAACAATGCCACAGACTTCCTGAAGGATTATGTCTGAGAGATAAAACTTGAGGACCCTATTGAGGTCCAATGAATGCAGGGCCCTCTCTGCCTCCGACTGCGGGTTCAGGAAGACCACCGACGGGCAGATTCCTTGATTCAGATAAAAAGGAGAGACCACCTTTGCGGGCAAGAAGTTTGGGCGAGTGCACAAGATGACCTTGTCGTAGTGAAACGTGGTGGAGGACTCTCACAAGGACAATCCTGCAGCTCACTAACGCAGAGCTCAGAGGTGAGAGCCACCAGTAAAACTGTCTTTAGTGTCACCAAATGGATTTCCACTAAGGCCATCAGTTTGAAAGGCTTGCGCTGCAAAGCTGCAAGAACCACAATGAGGTCCCAGACCAGGTGCGGCCTATGCCCCTGTGGAAAAAGCTTAGACAACCCCCTAATTGGATTTTAACCACTGGGTTGGCCGCAGTAAACACATGCTCGGGTGAATTCTTGTAAGCCCCAAAGGGTGCCAAATAAGTGCAGCAAGCATCCACCTGAACACCAAAACGAGCCAGGTGTGCTGAAAAAGCCCATATGTCAGCCAAAGGACAGGTGACAGGATTGAGACCATTGTCACAAGCCTTATAGCAGAACCTAGTCCATTTACTCTTATACTGGGTGTTAGGCAGAATCCTATGCAGTTCCCTTAGGGAGCACTACAGAAGATTAGGACTACAGATATATGCAATGAATCCCCTTTGGTATCAGTCTGTACCACAAAGATTTAGTTGGTAGCTGTTGCTGAGCAGTCAGACTCATCCCAAGAGGGAGATGAGCAGTATTCAGGGTTTACACAATAGGACCATAGTACTATGGTACAAGGAAACACTGACAAAAGCTTTGTATTAAATATATATATATTTATTTTACACTTCTAGTTCAAACACAAATCAATATTATTAAAGCAAGTTAAAACAGTAAAGAAAAGTATACACAACTCCCTATTTAAATTGTAGACAAGTTTGAGCAAGAGTGAATACTGAGCAAAATGGCACAGGGTTAACCAAGGAGAAATGGCACTAACAATTTCTCAAAAGGGAGGGAAAGTTCAAGTTATACAGGGTTAGACTAAAACACACCAGCAACACTTTCCAAGTGGATTGTGAACAAGTTAGGCAAGGCAGTACTTTAGTATCAACAATACTTTGGTGAAAACCGAGCAAAATGGCACTTCAGCAATACTTGAAAGGAGAGGTGGTTATAAGAGTTTTAGGTGCACCAACACATTTCTTGAGGAAAAGCAATCTAAAGAAGGCAGTTGTAACAGATATAGCCAAAGTCAATAGGTCTGTGCCAGAGTCAATGGTACAGGCAATGTGCCCAGGATCAAACTGTTCTAGTAGCTGCAGTCAAGTCTTTGTTAAACGAATTGAAAAGGAGGGTGCAGAAGGTAAAAAGACAATGTTAGTCGACAGGGGCGGCCAGCCCAGGAGGTAAGAAGAGGATTTTAAGCACCTTTAGCAGTACCCCTGGCGGAACAATGTACCTGAAAAAGTGGATGCGGCTCCTGCGGTGGCAGTGGTTCCTGCAGTTCGTGGTATCCAGCAGAGGAAGAGAGGCTCTTGTCGTGGAGGAAGGTTCGAGTTACTGCACTGCCCAGGGAAGAAGCCTGCCACGGTGAAGCCGAAAACAGATTAAAAAGGTACGCTCCTTTAAATTGCGGTTGTGGTGGATGGGTGCCTGGCTATCCGGTCTCAGAGTGCAGGGCACTGGCGATTCGACCAAGGCAGGTCCTGGAAGGCAATTGGCGAACTGGTTGGTCCCACCAGCTGAAGGGAAGAAGGCTCTTGCAGGTGAAGATCTTCTCTTGTCGTTGGAGAAAAGGTGTGAGGATCTGCAGCAGGGCTTCACGGGTGATTCAGTCGTTGCAGGGGTCTTCAGCTGCTCTCCTCTTTGGTTTCTTAGTTCCAGTGGCGACATCTTGCTGTTCCAGTCCTCGGGTCCCTGCCTTTATGCAGAAAATCCCCCATTCATACAGCGTAGCTGTCACAAACAGTGGAGTGGTCATCCTGGCGGGAGACCCTCCAGCCTATCAGGGCAGAGTGCGACTTGGGTTGCTTAGGCAACCCTGTCCAGGGTGCCTACTCTGCCTCCCACACAATGGGTCTACCCCAGACTCAGTGGCGCTGAAAGAAGGGCTTCTTGGCAGAAGCCCGCCAAAAGGACAAACAAAAGGATCCCTGACCTGGATTAGGATTTCAGAGAAAGACACGAGAAAAATATTAACAAAGATCTGGCAATAAAAACCTACCGTAGTAAAGTTAATAAAAAGATAAACCGGTGGTTCGTTAGAGGCTGTCAGTAAAAGTGGCAGCCTCGAACAATGGGACAATCCCATAGGAAAATATTTGCGGTCGAATATTTATGGTAGTAACCACTGCCACCAGCCAGAAACTTTGGAGAGAGGGACTGTACGGTACCCTCTCGAAAATGAACACCAGGGAAAAATGATTAACCCTTCCCAGTACTTCCATAGTAAGATGGGGTGTACTGGTTTTGTTCATAACTATTGACTAGTAAAGTCAATGGGGACTTTACATGCCTTGGGAGACAGTCAGTCCCAGGGTATGGAGTCTATGTTTGGGAGTCACTATGGCACCCCTGTGTTAATGCACTGAGGGTGCTGTTTAACACACATGTACAAAGATGATACCTATGAGGGTGAGAAAAACCCCATAGTCCATAAGCACCAAAAATAGCCTAGAACATACACCAGCAATCTGCCTAAGAGTGGGAAAAAGTCTCACTCTTAGCAGGAGAGAAAAAACCAAACCCTTCAAATCCAGCAAAGCTGCTGGGGGACTCTGTAGGTAAGGGAAATTAACCATAGAATGAGAATTCTCCCCAACACTGGGACCGAGTCGAGGGCCTCCTGGCCTGCTGAATGATGTCCCAGCTGTCATCCGAAAACTGAGCCTGTCCCACCGCCCTACCCTGCTGATTCAGAAATCCTATGCTGAAGATCCGAAGGTGGACGGGACCCGGAGAGCACAACTGCAGCAGATCCAAAAACCAGGGACTCAAGGGCAGTGGGGGACAATAAGGATGAAGCTGCAATCCACAGACAGCCCAAAATTTCCAGAGGGTCAGTTGGAGCAGAGGGATGGGTGGGAACGCATAACACCTTCGGCTGTGCCAACAGATCTGGAAGGCATCTGCCAGGGACCCTCAACCCCGTCCTGCCTATTAAGCAAACTGTGGGCACTTGTAATTCAGAGGGAATGCAAACAAATCCTGGTCTGCAAACCCCCAACGTTGGAACAGGGGCAACAAGGAGTGTGTGCAACTTCCACTCGTAGGTTTTGAACCCAAGCGGCTCAGCTGGTCCGCTTCTGCATTGCTGTCCTCCAGGAACTCTACTGCTGAAATCCAAACTCCCTCCGTCGGGGCCCATTCCCAGATTGATACCGCCTCCCATGAAGAGGAGGGGGGGGGGGGAAATGGTTGCCACCCTGCTTGTTCAGGTAAAACATTGTAGTTGAATTGTCCATCCTGACCAGAACAGACTTGTCCCTGATTGTCACTCACCTGTGTCTATGCAGGAGCGATGGACGAGCCTCAATTGACCCCGAGTCTTCACTTCCCTGTTTCACCCGGAGGAATACCTGTCAAATACAAGGTGTATACTCAGACCTGAATTCACCCGATTCCCCTAGGCCCTTCCCCTCTCTTTACTGTGTGCTGTGATGTCCCCCTATGGGATTACCTTGATCTTTAGTAGGGTGTGCAATCCATCCTGCATTCGCAGGGGTGCGATTCACTCATGTGATTGGTGCCAATGTCTGTAGGCTGAGTTCAGATGCCAAACGCTGTTTTATGCCTTCACAGCGAGGCAGTGTGTTCACTGGCTAGAAAGTCCTTGAACGTTGCAGAGAATGTGGAGTGTCCAAAATTGGCCGTATTGTCTTTGTTTGCCAGTATTTTTGTGGGTTAGTAGCGCTGCGTGTAGAAGCTAGCTGCTGGTAGGTTTGCGCAGCGCCTTCAATTCGAGCACGCCTGGTAATGTCTCTCCCTTTCCCTTGCAGGAGAAATTATATGGAATTAGCGCCTCGAGTCCGGGTTTAGCGCTACGGAAGATGGTTGGGTAAGTATACACGGAGGCTTTTCGTAAGTATGCACTGCAAGCGCAGTGAAATAAGTGTCCGCGTTAATGGGGCGAGCACAATGAATGTCTTTCTTTTGCAGAGGTTTGTGCGCTCGTACAACTGACCTGGATTGCAGCATCGCAGGTAGATTCGTTGAGTATGCGCAGCGTTACTGATGTGCGCGCATGTTAATGCAGTTCTTGTTTGTTCTTACAGGTGCCGGTGTAGAAGTCCCCTCCTGACTGGAGATGGCTGCGGCGTGGAGTAAGAACGGAGGTTCTTCCGGAGCAGGTAGTCTGAAACAGAATGATCCGAAGCGGGTAAGCAGAAGCAAGATGGTCCGGAGCAGGTAAGCAGAAGCAGGATGGTCCGGAGCAGGTAAGCAGAAGCAGGATGGTCCGGAGCAGGTATGCAGAAGCAGGATGGTCCGGAGCAGGTATGCAGAAGCAGGATGGTCCGGAGCAGGTAAGCAGAAGCAGGATGGTCCGGAGCAGGTAAGCAGAAGCAGGATGGTCCGGAGCAGGTAAGCAGAAGCAGGATGGTCCGGAGCAGGTAAGCAGAAGCAGGATGGTCCGGAGCAGGTAAGCAGAAGCAGGATGGTCCGGAGCAGGTAAGCAGAAGCAGGATGGTCCGGAGCAGGTAAGCAGAAGCAGGATGGTCCGGAGCACGGCAAGTGTGTTGCTGATACAGCTCACAGTAAGCAACACACAGCACTGGAAGAATCTTGGGTGTGGCTTATATAGCTAGCCACACCCAAACACTAGAGAGCTCATGAAGCATCATGCACTTCCCGTTTGGCAACAGGAAGTGGTAACCAGGAAGTTACTACAAACACTAGGAAGGAATTAAAGGAGGGATTTGCTATGGGTTCTTTGTGTGCCTATGTCAGGCCTGCCAAGCCTCCACCCAGCTAGCCCTAACTACCTGTCTGATACTCATGGCTCTGATGATGGGCAAAAATGCCTTGAGGGCCAGGCCCACTGCCCTGAGCTCCAGCAGATTGATATGCAGGAGGGCTTCTGTCCATGCACCATGAATAAAGTAGCACCCCAGCCCGAAAGAGGAGTCGGTCATCTGAAGGGGGCTCCCACTAAAACATTGCCATCAATCATCGACCAGCGAAGATCAGGCAGTAGGATTAGTGGCATTGGGACCCTTTCCAACAGACCCGTTCGCCTGACCCCAATTGGCCTGCCAGGTGGAGCTGTAGGCACCTCATCTTTAGGCGAGCGAGCTGTACAGTGAGCACAGAGGAGGATATCCGGCCCAGAATGTGCAGGAACCACCATGCCAAGGTGGTCGAGCTGGCCAGAAATTGCCCCACTACCTTGCAGAGGGACAGGAGCCTCCTAGGGATCATCAACTGATTGGCGATACCTTCGAATGCGTGGGTGAAGTTGGAAATGTGTGCTACTGGAAATGCATAGGAGGGTACCTGGAGCGGAATGTCACTTGCTCTGAGGTGGGGTGCCACCTTGAGCTGGGCCTCTGCCCCGACCACCACAACCTCTGCGGTGTCCTCGTGGATAGCCCTGGAAGGCTTGTCCTCGATTATTGCCATAGGAACCTTGGTCTTGATTGTAGCCGAATCCTCTGAATTTTGGTCCCGATAACCGCAAAAATAACCATTACCCCTTTGACCATTGGGCTTGTTTGTGAGCTGACCTAAAGATTTTAGAGTGTCATTCTCATCCTTTGCTATCTTAAGTGCGTCTTCTACAGCCTTGCCGAGGAGCACATTTGGTTCCACTGCCATATTTATTAGAGTGGCTTGTGTCTCTGGCCTAAAGCCTGACTGTCAAAGCCATGCATGCTTCTTTATAATAGTCCCCTGTGCAATGACCATTCCCGCATTGTCAGCTGTATCGAAGTTTGATTTGAGAAGACTGGTATACACAGCCCTTCTCTCTGCTGCCACTTGAGCTAGTTGTGATTTAAGTCTCTCTGGGGCGGATGAAAGTAACGCAGAAATCTCCTCCCAGTTATGGCAGTTCTACAAAAGTGTAGCATTGTGGGCTATTCTAGTCTGATGGGCCGTGGAGGAAGCAACCTTTCTGCCCATGGCATATATTTTCTTGCTTTCCTCATCCGGTGGGGCCTCCGAGGAAGCAAGGGGTTTGTCTGCTCTTTTGCTTGTCGTGGTAACAACCAATGAGTCAGGTTTCAATTGGTCTCTTATATATAAGGGGTCTGATGGTGCAGGCCTGAATAGTTTTTCCACACGCGGGTTAACGGCACGTGTGAGATTGGGTGCTTCTAAGGAAGGCTGTATTCTGCGTTGGACTGATTTCAGTAGTGGGATAAACTGACCTGACTTTTTGTCCCCCGGTATTTGTTCAGTGAAGTCTCTCCTCCTGTACCTCCTGTGTGTCAATTTGGAAGTGTTCTGCTGCTTTGGCTAAGACTTCATTGAGGAGGGGTTGATTATCGACATGAGAATCGACCACTGGGCTGTCCTGATTAAGAGGGGAATCTATGAGTACATATTAGCCTCCTGGTCTGCGTCTGGGTCTTCATCCCCATAATAAAGTTCATCTGTATCCTCTTCATTAAGTAGAGGGTCAGATATTTCCACAAAGGAGAGATCCTCCTGGTCTTCTGGATCTATTTCGGGGTCATATAGATCTATAACTTAGCTTTGTACGGGGACATTAGAGCGAGACCTCTTAGAAGGGGGTTGAGAGGGTAAGGCAGAGGCTTGAGAGCCTGAATGGGCTGAGGTGGGAGGAGTGGAGTGAAAACTTTGAAAGTAATCTGGGTTCTTTTCATAAAAATTTGCCATGAAGGTCATTCTTCGCATAACCCTATCGATATCTTGTGAAGACCATTCCTTCGAACTTGGGATCACAATAGGTTGAGTTACCCATATCCTCATCAGTGGGAGGTAAAATCTTTGGTCTAGTGTCCTTAGGTTTCTCTATGGGCTTGGACAATATTCCCTTTTGTGATGACTTGTCCCTAGTATGACGTTTGTCCCTATGAGGGGTCTTAGAGGACTTTATGATGTTTTTCCCCACCCTGGGGGCCCAGCGGAGTGTCTAACAGAAGAACGTCAAACTTTGGGTGTGGGAGCTGAGGCTTCATCCGCGGACAATCTGCCTTCGGAAGGAGTTTTTCGTGCGACACCCTTGCCGCCTTTCACTGGTTGAACCCGGTCATGTGGCGATCTTGAACGAGATTGCCCAGAGGACAGGGACTCGCTGGACCTTTCACAGGGTGTCGAACGTTATCGAGTATTCGACTCATCTGTCGAATGTCGACTGGGGCTTGTGTGTTTGGTGGTGTGTGCTTTTGTAGCGCTGCTGCCACAGGGTGTAGTCTGCACAACATGGTTGTCGGCCTGTCCTACGGGGCTGGGGGTCTTCGCTTGAGTAGCCAAAGCTACTCCAATGCCCTCACCGTCCGAAAGTGCGGCGTCTCGGCCATCGCTAAAGGCTCCCTCTACTTCCATGGCCTCGAGTTACCTGGCGTAGTGGGCCCAGCGTTTCCTAGAGCGGTCCTTTAACGTGTTAGGCTTGAAGAGCCTGCAAGCTCGACAAGACATTTCAACGTGATCTCTCGGGAGACACAAATTGCAAACTAAGTGTCTGTTGACCCAGGGGAATTTACGATTACACTTAGGGTAAAATTAAAATGGTGTATTTTCCATAATTATGGGTTATGGAAATGGCAGCTGGGCAAACCAAGTGTAGGAAGGGGAGAATATGCATTCTAAAATGGCCTCCGCCCTCTCTCCATACTGTCTGGGCCGAGGCCCGGGGTGGCCTTCCAAGGCCGTACGGTCCATTGCGATGGTCTCCGACGGGCAGTTTTCTTTCTTCACCAGTGTGGCGTTTCAGCAGTCGATGAAAGGATAGTAAGAAAAACTATTGTAATTGTATAAAAGTCAATGGCTTATCGCCGAAAGGAACTCCGCTATACGCGTCCGTCTAGCATGGCGGAAAAAAAATCTGAGCGACCTCTACGCATGAGAATCATGGGTACAGTGGAAGTCACACCAGGGATAGTATTACTGGCACGCCGTGTAGACATCTCTTTTCCAGTTTCGAAAACAACTGCAATACCTTGCAGTTTCCACTAGATGTCGGCCTATGCACAGCATGTGATCTAAGCAGATTCCACACGCCTCAGAAATATGTATACTTTCAGTGTCTGAGCAACACAGGAAATCTTTGTATTGATTCGAATAAGATTATGCACTGTCACTTTGGAGTTGATATGTTTACATTGATCATGCATTAGCTAGTTCTATCTTAGAGTAGGCGTTCATTGCATACTCCGCCTTGCTTGGGGTAGATTTAGTATTTGGTACTTGAACCATTATGATCATGTGTTGTCTGCGAGAATATGGTTTGCCTCCTGATAGTTTTCATTATATGCACTTTGCACTGATTTTTAACTACTTATCAGAGCCTACAGCGCAGACAGTTCCATTATACTTTTATAACCGTGAATTGCAGGGTTTGTGTTCTTATTACAATACATTTGTCATTTTATCTTGTAAGAACATATTTAGACTTATTCTGCACTATTTTAACTTGAGTGATAATATTTGGAAACTGCAAGGTTTGAGTTCTTATTATCATGCACTTGCCACTTTATCTTGTGAGAATGTACCTACACTTATTTTGCAATAGTCATTTTGAATCGTATGACAAGGTTTACAATTTGTACTATCCAAGCACCTTATGACTGTCATTCCATGTATTATATTTATTGTTGAAATTAATTTTCTCTTGGTCACTTTCAATATTTGCCATGACAGAATTAGATTTCTATGATTTTAAATGGGTACTGTGTAAAGATTGATTTTTAGAAATGTAGACTCTTTTAGAAACTTTAACGTGCTTATTGTAGTGAGGGGTTTCAATTGGCAATATCTTGCAGACTAATCCGGCTTGAGACAAAGGAAACGTGATTGTTTCTACCTTGCCATGCGATTGAACGCTGAGAGGCGAGAAAGGAGACTACATTCCCGATAGTTAAGTGCGTGAGACGCTGCCTGAACGCGTCACTACGCCGACATAGGCTATAACTGACTTGCTTCAGTCGGTTTAGTCCTGTTTGTGGCCTGAGAGTCGGCAGGACACGCTAGTATTTTACTCACAGCTTACCTAGGCTAGTCGATATTCAGTTAAGAGCACTTTGGGGTAGAGAGATGGCTGGGCAGAGTTATGCAATTCCATATCTGAAAGAGCTGAATAATGGAAGGGGAAGTTTGGGTCAGAGACCCCTCAACAAAATATGTATGCTGGGAATTGGTAGAAAGAAACAAGAGGTAGATGGAGAAAAGCTAAAGGGAGAAGAACCTATAGTCAAAGCTGGACTGGTAAATGCACGATCCGCGGTGGCACATGCAGTGGAGGTGGGGGAGCCAATATGGGAATATGACCTGGAGCTCCTGCGGTTGACTGAAACCTGGTTCACAGAGGGGGCCCAGACTGTTTCACAAAGTGGTCCCTGGGAACTATCTCATTCAGAGAATTGATCAGATGCACAGAAGAGGGGGTGGCATTGCCATAATTTACAAATCGACAGTCATCCTCTCACACATGGAAGAGCTGGATTTGGGGGGCGGGGAGATGTGCAGATGGGAGAATTTACTATCACATTGTCCCATTCAAGATCAATAAAGGTGATTCTGGGCTATAGACCACCAGGTCCAGTAGGACATTTCTTAGAGTCACTAGATTTGTATTTGACGCTGACCAGGAATAAATATAAGGAGCTCCTGTGCCTGGGTGACTGGAATTTCTAGATGAGAATGGATAATCATGACGTACAAGTTATGACGACCATAACATCACATAACAAAGGACACTGTTTCGACTTGGTATCCTCTAAGGGAAAGGCTGTCCATTTCTATGAGACGCTGCCAATACTATGTTTAGACGGTTTATAGTGATTGCATCGAATGCCAAAGCATCGAATGCCTTAGCATCTAATAAAAGCAATGAAAAAAAAAAGCATCGAATGCATTTCTTTTTCCATTTTTTTTTAAATGGGTTCTCCCCAACCCCTGTTTTTTACCCCTTAAAACCCATTATTAAAATAAAACCTTTACCTTTGAAAAAAATGCATTCGATGCATTTTCTTGATGCTTTTGGCATTCAATGCTTTGTATTCAATGCCATGACTGGATACCTGTTTAGACCACTGTGTCCAATTATTTTGACTACTAGGGAATTCGATGCAGAGGGGAGAAGGAAGGAAAAGTTCACAAGTGTGGATGCGTAGAGCTGACAACTTGGCTAAAATCCCAGGAGAAGAAATGCAGGCAAGGCTAGCAAATAGACGCTGTGCTCCCGTGTGAAGAATTCTTTACTAATGGGATGGACATTTTGGAGGATATTTGTTCCAATTATGCCCCATTAAAACTAAAGAGAACTAGGAAATCCAAACCTTGGTTTGGTCCAGCGTTAGCCTCGTTACACAAACAACTGCGACAAGCGAACAAAACTGAGGTTTTAAAAATCATAAGGTGGCTTTGTTCGAAGCAAAAGGAGTTTTTTCATAGGGAGATTAAGCAGGCAGGGAATCAAGCAAAGGCTGTGCTTGAGGTGGTCTCTAGATCTGGAAGCCCAACCTGCACTGGCACTACGATGACTCCCTCAAAGGACCAAGCGAATACATTTAACAGTTTCTTCAATGAAAAGATAGCGACTATCGGTGGTCCCCAGAACCAAGCAGGGCCTTCATAACAGAGCCTTCTTTCTTTTCGACTCAGTTCCAAGCACATCGGGTCTCCCTCAGAGAGATGCGAAAAAGCCCAAGGCGGTAGGCGATGTGCCACCTACCTGCAGGAACGATCATTCAAAGCTGGATGGCTTTATGTGTAAATTATGGAGTATTTTAATCATAATAGCTGATTTGAGCAATCAGTTGTGTTTGGACTAAAACCACAATTAGCTCACATTTGGAGCACGGTTTACACTTTACAACAATAAAGTACTTCCTTCATTTTTACCAGGATGCTGGCCAACCAGTGTAGTTCTCCATTCTCTGGGTGGATATCTTGCGGGTTTAGTGCTTGCCTATGGCAAATGGTCAAGCCTTTCATCCTTCACAGATAAATGGATAACAATTAAATGGAGAATCAGGTAGACAATAGAGGTGACAGCCCCCGGAGACGGTGAGGATTTTAATAACCCCTTCCCCCACCCAATTTTTAACACTGATAGGTAGAGAAAAGCTCTCAAAGCAGGAATGGCATAACTTGCTATTGACCGAATTCCAGTGACCGGTTCCAATCCAGCCAGGCAGGTTGAGAAAGTCTACTGTGGCTGGGGTCTCTTCTACCTTTGCTTTAATGCTTCTCCATTAGTTGGTCGAATCACAGTGGCACAGTCAACTGCAGAGGTAACCAAGGGATCAGGGCATGATCTGGACAAATACGGCCACATTTCCTAGATGTGTAGTCGGTAAGGTATGACATGCATTACTCAGCCTAATATCATTTCTGATGATTGTATCTGCTTAGATTCACATGCTGTGCATATAGTCTGATATCCAGTGGTAACCGCAGAGTATTGCATCTTGTCTTTCGAGGATCGAAACGGGACTTCGACATGGGTGGGCCTGTAACACTATCCCTAACTTGATGTGTAGTGTACCCAAAATCCCTCACGCATCGAGGTCCCTCCAATTGTATTTTTTCTGCCGTGAGGAAGCCTAATGACTATCGTGAGTGAGTACATGAAAGAGAGAAAGTAGTAAGATGTCTATGTTCCTTCCACCCGAGCGGGGAGGAAGGATGGGCGCATGTGAATCTAGCCAGATACAATCATCAGAAGAACAAGTTACTTTCTTACCTGGTAACGTTCTTTCGATGGGATGGTCCGACGACGTATTTCATATCTATGACAGGTAATGTCCACAGCTGTGCTGCTTTGGAAAATCTTTGGCGTCTGCGTCCGTCGATGACGTCGATGCGCCGTCCCGAGGACCTCCTCCGACGGCCGGCGTCGCCCGATGTGATAAGTGGGACGCACAACGCCCATAGCCTCAGTTATAGTTTTTTCCCCAGAACGTGTGCCACCAGTTTTCTGCCAGGCAGACACACAAGGCCTTGCGGAATGCAAGCTGCAATCGCAAAAGAAATTCTGCAGCGGGGAAGGCAGGGAGGGAGCGATATGGAATACGTCGTCGGACCATCCCATCGAAAGAAAGTTACCAGGTAAGAAAGTAACTTGTTCGAGGGGATTGGGTCCTCCGACTTATTCCATATCTATGACAGACTCCCAAAGCAGTACCAAGCAAGGAGGTGGGAAAGAATTTAGAATACAAATGTAGCACGCCCAATCAAATTGCGGAATAGAGAACTGCCTTGCCAAAGACCAGATCTTGCCCTCTGATGGAATCAAGGGAATAGTGACGTACAAAAGTATGTACTGAAGCCCAGGTGGCTGCATCACAGATGTGACGAATAGGAACTCCCTCTGCAGGGCATTAGACGCAGCCACTCCTCTGGTAGAATGGGCTCGCAAGCCAGCCGGAGGGTCCTTACCCGCCAAGCGGTAACACTCGGAGATAGCTAAAATAATCCAACGAGACAGTCTGTTTCGTCACAGCTTGTCCCAAACGCTTTCCAGCGTAACCAATGAAAAGTTGATCGTCCACTCTGACCCGGGACATGCGCGAAATATAAAAGCTCAACGCTCTCCGAGGATCAAGCCTATGGAGCCTCTCCTCTTCCTTACCAGGATGTGGAGGAGGATAGAACGCCGGAAGAACAACATTCCGGCTCAAATGAAATTCCGAAACCACCTTCGGAAGAAAAGAAGGACGAACTCCAAGGACAACCCTGTCCTTGTGAAACACAGTGAAGGGTGGCTTAACTGAAAGTGCCTGTAACTCACTCACTCTGCGAGCGGAAGTAACCGCAACCAAAAACAGTTTTCAGAGTTAACAGCCTCAAGGGGCAAGAATGTAAAGGCTCAAACGGAGCACCCATAAGAAACTTAAGAACAAGGTTCAAATCCCAGCCTGGCACCAGAAAAGGTGACGGAGGGAACACATTAGTGAGCGCCTTCAGAAACTGCGAAATTAAAGGAATTTTAAAATAGGAACACTCTTCAGACGAGCGCTTAAATATGGACAGTGCCGCCAGGTATCCTTTAATAGTCCCCACTTGCAAGTCCCTGTGGGCCAAAGAAAGCAAAAAAGACAGAACCATGGAATGTCACATTCAAAAGGATCCACATTCTGAACTCTGCACCAGTCGCAGAACTTTCTCCACCGGCAACGGTACAGACTTAGTTGCCGGTCGCCTGGCTGAGAGCAACACCTCCATCACGTTTTCAGGGAGGTCCCAATCCTTATACCTCAACCTTTCAGAAGCCAAGCGTGAAGATTGAGGGATCTGACCTCTGGATGGAGAACCTGACCCCCTTCCCGTGAGAGCAGATCGTCTCGGTAGGGAAGACGACGTGGAGGGCAGATGGACAAGTCTAGAAGGTCCGGGTACCACGTCCTCCAGGCCCACGCCGGAGCAATGAGGATCATCCGGGAACCAAACCTCCGCAGCACTTGCGGGATGACGGGGACTGGAGGAAACACATACAGCAGTGGGAATGACCACTCCACCACGAACGCGTCTCCTAAGGCTCCTTTTGGAGGAAATTCCTGCGAGCAAAACCTTTCGCACTTCCGGTTCACACTGGAGGCAAAGAGATCCACTTGAGGGGTCCCCCAAAGGGCGAAGATCTCCAGGAGAATCTCCTGAGCCAGCTCCCACTCGTGAGAGATCGTGCTCTGCCTGCTCAGAGCGTCCGCCGTCTCGTTGTCTCCGGCCAGATGAACCGCTGAGATCGAAACTTCCTGCTGGATGGCCCAGAACTCTAGCTTCATCGCCTCCCTGCACAGCGAAAGTGACCCTGCCCCCCCCCTTTTTGTTGAGGTAGTGCATGGCCACCGTGTTGTCCGTTAGAATCAGGACACTCTTTCCGCGCACAGTCGGCAGAAAAGCCTTCAGGGCTAGCCTGACAGCCCTCAGCTCCAACAGATTGATATGGAGTCTGGACTCCGACGGAGACCAACGACCGCTGACTGTCAACTCGTTGGCATGATCTCCCCATCCCATGAGGGATGCGTCCGTCACGATCGTCACCTCCGGCCAAGGCAGCCAAAATGGGGCCCCCTTCATCAGATTGCCCTCGACGGCCCACCACAGAAGGTCCCGGGCTACCCAGGGCGGCACCTGAACAGGGTCCGACAGCCTGCCGCAGGACAGACCACTGGAGCTTGAGTGCCCACTGCAAAGATCTCATCCACAGACGAGCCTCTGGCAACAGAAGAATGCAGGATGCCATGAGGCCGAGCAGTCTCAAGAATTCGGACGCTTGGAGATTCTGGGCAAGCTGAAACTTGTGCACCATCTGCTGAATGAAGAGCCCTCACCTGAGGAGGAAAACACTGCCCCAGGGACGTGTCGAGCACTGCTCCGATGTATTGTAGCCGCTGCGTTGGTGTCAAATGGGACTTCTTTAAATTGAGGGAGAAGCCCAGCCTGTGAAGGGAGTGGCAGGTGACGGACAGATGATCCAGGACTTGTTCGGGAGAGCTCCCCCTGATCAACCAATCGTCCAGGTAGGGGTAGACATGAATCCCCTCTTTCCTGAGATGCGCTGCCACCACCACCATGAGCTTGGTGAAAACCCTCGGGCGGAGGTCAATCCGAACGGCAGGACCCGAAACTGAAAGTGCGAGTCGCCAACCGCGAACCTCAAGTACTTCTTGTGCTTGGGATGGATCGGCACATGGAAGTAAGCATCCTTGAGGTCGAGAGACACCAACCAGTCCTGAAGTTGAAGGGCCTGGAGGACTTGAGAAAGAGTTACCATCTTGAACTTGTCCTTCCCGAGGAGCTTGTTCAAACCGCGCAAGTCCATGATGGGTCTCCATCCCCCGTCTTTCTTCGAAATCAAAAAATAAGGGGAATACCATCCCTTGTTCCTCTCCGCTACAGGCATCAGTTCTATGGCGCCTTTCTCCAGCAGGGCTTGAATTTCCTGCGCAAGGAGCGGATCCGGACTTTGCAAAGAGAGGTTCCCTGGTGGATTGTCGTGAGGCCTCTGCCGAAAAGGAAGACAGTAGCCGTGGGTTATGATCTCCAGAACCCACACATCCGAAGTAATGGCTGGACACTCTACAAGATGCTGCGTCAGCCTTCCCCCCCAACCGGCGAACCATGGGACCTGGCCTCATGACTGAGTGGCAGCGGCTGCGGCGTTGCCTGAGGGCAAAGAGGCAACTGCCCGAGCGGCCTTGGCACCTCGAGTACCTTTGTTTCCACCTCTGGCACTCTTACGATGGCCTCTTTGACTGCTAGCTCCCCTCGCTTTACTGAAGGACGAGTAATAGCGAAAGGAACCTCCTCTCCATTGCTGTCCCCTAGGACAAAAAGGCAGAGGTTGGCGAACTGCAGCGCCCAACGACTTTGCTGCAGCTTTGGAGGTCTGCAACCTCTCAAGGCTCTCGTCAGCCTTGCTGCCAAAAAGGTGTTCACCGTCAAAAGGCATGTTGAGGAGCCGGGACTGCACATCAGGAGGGAACCCAGACTTCCGCAACCACGCAAACCTGCGCATTACTGTGCTCGCCGCCATGGACCGGCTGACACAATCCGCCAAGTCCAAACCCGACTGAACAGCCTCACACATAGCATCCTTGCCATCCTGAACCATAGCAAGGAAACCATCCCGTTCGTCTCCTTCGGGAATATGATCAGCCGCTAATGCAACACAGTTCCACAGAGTGTGTGTGAAACGAGACAAGGCACATATGGAGTTGGCCGCCTGAAGCGCCATACCCCCCGAAGAAAACACTTTCTTCGCCCAGCCGTCAAAACGTTTGTCATCCCAGCCGTCAAAAGGTTTGTCATCCCTATCCGGAGGGATGGTAGGATACGACGCCTGCTTTGCCGGGGCCGTAGCCGCCTGCACCACCAAACTCTCCGGGGTGGGGTGCCTAGACAAGTAGCAGGGGTTGCTACTGGCTGGACGGTATTTTCAAGACTTGCCTACTGCCGGGAGACTCTCTGGAGCAGTCCAAGCCGCCGCCACCCTTCTCTACAGAGCCATATGAAAAGGCAAAACCGGGTCAGTGGGTGGACCGAGATCAAGGATGTCCGTGAGATCATCCTGAACGAACACCCCTGGGGAAGCTGACCAACCCAAGTACTCGGTAGCCCGAGACATAAGGCGCCGATATGAAGAATCGGCATGAGTGCCAGGCTCCGGCCGACAAAACTCCACCTCTGGAGAGGTGTCCAGTCCACTGGCATCATGCAGCGACTGCCTCAGGTCATCAAACTGGCTATGGCCCGAGATAAGGTCATCTGGAACCGGAACCAGGCCGCCCTCAGAGCCTTCATCACCCTCTGAAATGTACTCCAGGCGGGGAGAGGAAGACCTCTGTGGACCAGAGCAGTGCCGGACCTTAGCCATAGCCTTTCTAGGGGAAAACCCTGTGCCACGGGGCCCCTCCGACACCATCAGCTCGAAAGGCGTCGAGGGTGTCGACAGAAAAGGCGCCGAGCGAATCGGCGTCGACGTCAGCTGCAGCGCCGCCAGCATTGGGGGCGTCGACACAGTCCTCGAAGCCGGATCTCCGAGCGTGTCTCTCGACAACCTAGGCGTCGACGACCCCCTCGGAGGCGGAGCCTCAAGAGAAATCGTTGACCTCGGCGCCACAGGCATCGACGTCTTCTTCGAAGACGGCACAGGATCACACGGTCTCGAGCGCGTCGAGGACCGGGACATGGCACGGGCATGGCGAGAACGGCTACCCTTGTCCGAGCGGGACCTCTCCCGCAAGCCGTGCCGACCACTCGAGCTCGAAGGCGTACGAGCGGTGTCTCTTGACCGGTGCCGACCGACCCCACTCGGAGGCTCGGACGGACCGGTGACCTGCGATTCCAGAATCGCTAGCATCTGCTTCCCGAAGGAAGCCCATTCCTCCGGTGTCGCTTGCATGGAGGGATAAGCGACCCGCCGACGGGCGGAGTCCTCGGAAGAGGACGGGGAAGGCGACCTATGCCGGCGCTTCCTGGAATGCCTCGAAGAGGCGGAGGAGTGGCGAGACCGACTCCTGGAAGGAGACCCACTGGACTTCCGACGATGACATGGAGAGTTGCCCCTCGAGTCATCCGTCGAAACCCCCGCAGACCTCGACTTCCGGGGCTTAGACACCCGGCCTACCAACAGCTTCTTCTTGCGTTCCCGCAAGGCCTTTGCCGTGAGTGACTGGCAGTCGACAGTCGTCCGTATCGTGGGCCTCCCCGAGGCACCAGAGGCAGGCGTCGTGCGAGTCCGTGACCGACATCTTGGACCCACAGTCCCCGCAGTTCTTGAAGCCCGGACGCAGGGTAGAAGATGAGAAAGACATCACCACGAATAGGTCTTTACACAAACCGAACAGGTTCAACGAACCGAGAATTGAAAACAGCAAACTCCAACGAGTCGAGGCGTACCGAGATTCACGAAGCGAACACATTCGCGGAAAAACCGAACTGAGGCTATGGGCGTCGTGCGTCCTACTTATCACATCGGGTGATGTCGGCCGTCGGAGGTCGTCCTCGGGGACGGCGCATCGACGCAGGACACAGACGCCAAAGATTTTCTGAAGCAGCACAGCTGTGGACATTACCGGTCATAGATATGGAATACGTCGGAGGACCCAATCCCCTCGAAATGCTATTACGGTCAGTAATGCATGTCTTCGGATGCTTGTTAATCTGCTTAGAATCACATGCTGTGCACAGACTAGCAAGCAGTACCCGGAGTTGGAGGTGGGTTGTGAGAAGGAACAGTAGTGAAAAGATGTCTTAGTACTGCTTGTCCCACTTGAGAACCAGACCTAGAATGAGTGTCTAGGCAATAGTGTTTTGTAAAGGAGTGTACAGAACTCCAGGTTGCTGCTTTGCAAATGCACTCTAGGGGAACATATGCAATGAAAGCTATGGAAGCCCCAGTGCCTAGATTAGAATGTGCTCTAGGCTTTAAAGGCAGTTCTCTCTTAGCAAGAGAGAAACAGAATGTGATGCATTTGACAATCCACTTTGAGATGGCCGATTTAGAGACAGGGTACCCTTCTCTACCAGCTGCCACTGAAACAAAAAACTGGTCAGTCTTTCTCAGTGGTTTAGTCTTTTCCAGGTAAAACATGACTGCTCTGCGCACATCTAATGTGTGTAGGCTTCTTTCGGCCAAGTTAGTGGGGTTCTGGAAGAAGATAGGCAGTTCTATGGATTGGTTCACATGCAACTTGGAAATAAACTTAGGCACAAATTGAAGGTGAGTGCGCAGAAGCACCTTCTCTGAACTGTAATGAAAGGTTCTAGAACTGAAAGGACCTGTATTTCACTAGCCCTTCTAATATAAGTAATAGCCACTAGGAAGGCTGTTTTATAGGTAAGATCCTTGAGGCTTGCCTTATGCATAGGCTCAAAGGGGGACCCCCATGAGCCTAGTCAATACTACATTAAGGTCCCATCCAGGAGCCGGGTTAGTAATGGGGGGATGAATCCTTTTAATCCCTCAACTGGTATTTTCCACCACGACACCTTCTGTTGCGACGTAGTGTAGGCTGAAAGAGCAGCTAAGTGAAACTTCAGGGAATTAAAAACCAGGCCTGAGTCTAGTAAGAAGTCAGGTACAATACAATGCGAGTAGGAGAGCAGTCAATGGGATTGACGCCCTGGGCATTGCACCAGATAAAGCGCTTCCATTTACTGGCATAGCAATATCGGGTGTTAGGTTTTATTGCCTCCCTGAGTATGGCCATGCATCTCTGAGGAAGTTGTAAGTGCCCGAACTCTATGACTTCAGGAGCCAGGCCACTAAGTTCAGGGGTTGCAAGTATGGGTGAAGCGTTTCTCCCTTGTCCCGAGATAACATGTTGTACGGGCAAGGCAGTTTCATTGGAGGAGAGAGACATCTCCATCAGATGAGAACCAGGGTTGGCAGGCCCACATGGGGGCCACCAATATCATGGTTACTGGTTCTTGGTGCATCTTGTGCAGTGTTGTTCCCCTTGGAGCGGTTCTGGGGGTACCTGGAGGCGTCATCTAGGCATTGGGCGTTCTCCAGAGTTGCGAACAAGTCGATCTCTGGGAAGCCCCGTAGTGCGAAAACTGTGTAGCCGCCATTCGTACTCTACTGGCAGTGGGAAGTCTATGCTAAGCACGTCTGCCAGAAGACAGAGTTCCCCTGGAACGTGTTGGGACAACAGGAACATCTTGTGTTTGAGAGCCCATATCCAAATGTTCTGGGAAAGCTTGCATAGCCCTGGAGAGTGTGTGCCCCCTTGTTTGTTCAGGTAATACATGGCTGTGGTGCTGTCTGTTAGGACCAGGACTGTCTTGCCCTGTAACTGTGTCTGAAAGGCTTTTAGTGCTTTGAACACCGCTAATAGCTCTAACAGATTTATATGGTTGGACGCTACATCTGGGGACCACACTCCGTGCGCTGTCTGCTGAACCAGGTGAGCCCCCCACCCCGTGAGATCCATCTGTCGTGAGTGTGGCTTCTACTGCGGGGGTGGTGAAGGTCTTCCCCTTCAAGAGGTTGTCTCTTGATCACCACTGCAGAGAGAGAACGAGGGCTGGCGAGACAACTACCAGATCTTCCCATTGTCCGCTGGCCTGGCACCACAGGCTGTTGAGCCACTCTTACTCAGGACGCAAGCGCAGACGCGCGTGAGGAACTAAGTAAATCCAGGACGCCATCATTCCTACAGCTGCATGGCCTTGTGTACAGTCACTTCTCAGAGGGGAAGACAAGGCCGTCCCTTTATGAATTAGAGCCCCTAGAAACTGTTTGACTTGAGTGACGTCTAAGCTGGTTTATTTCTCGTTGATGGAGGAACCCAAACTGAATAAGAGGTCTATTGTTCAATAGGCATGTTTCATAGGATTCTCCCGTTATAAGCCAGTCGTCGAGGTAAGGGTAAACCGGTACGGATTGTCTGCGTAGGTGAGCTGCTGCAACTGCCAGTACCTTCGTAAACACCCTTGGCACTGAAGGGGACTACTTTAAACTGATAGTGCTTGTCCTCTATCATGAACCTTGGGTACTTTCCGTGCGCCGACAACATTGAAATATGAAAGTATGCATCTTTCATGTCCAATGTTGCCATGTAATCTCCCGGTTTCATCAGCAGGATTACTTTTTGTAAAATGACCATACGAAACTTTTGAGGTTTGACAAATTTGTTCGCTGGGTGGAAGTCTAGCACAGGGCGCGTGGTCAGATCATTTTTGTGTACAAGTACGTACAGTGAATAAATACCCTTTTTTTCCTGTAGAATCGGGACGACTTCTGTGGCGCCCTTTTCTTGAAGGTTCTCCACCTTTTGCAGAAGGATGTGCAGGTGTTCGAGTCAGGCGTCGTGATTTTGGTGGTCTGAGGTGGTCGGCAAAATTGTATGCAGTACCCTTGGGCCAGTCTTTAGTACTCACTGGTCTGTCGTTATCCCCTCCCATGCTTGAAGCAAAGATGTTAGACACCCCCGACCGGGGTGGCATGGGAGGGGTCTCGGATCCGATGGTCATTTCTGACCCGAAGCCGGGAGCTTCTGGGGGTGGAGCCACAGCCTCTACCCTTTCCACACTGCTGTCCTCTAGGTGGATAGGTGGTGGTGGCATTAGATCCTTGTGCCGAGTTCCAGTTATTTCCAGAACTGTAGTGGTTCTGAGGGGAGCGGGATTGCCCATGAAAGGACCGGCGGGAGCCACCCCCTCTCTGTTGAGAAGGTTTCTGGGTAATCTGCAGAAGGGACTTGAGTGTCCCATGTTCTTTCTTGGCTGTTTCCAGTGCGTCATCCACTGCTTTGCCAAACAAGTTGGTTTCTTCAACGGGCTTGTTAATCAAGGCAGCCTGGGTCTGCAGTTTAAACCCAGAGTTCCTCAGCCAGGCATGTCTCTTGAGCAAGGTACCTTGTGCCAAGGTTCTTCTCGCTGTTTCAGCAGCGTCTAAAGTGTTCTTAAGCACATTTTGATTCACCTGCTTGCTTTCCGATACGATGGCGAGCAACAATGAGGGTGCCAATCTTCTCTTGATAGAGTTTAACAAAGGAATAGCCTGGCTGGCAGGGGGCTTTTCTTTGAGGATGACCTCCACAAAATCGGAATCTGGCACAGCTTCTTGTGTGGCGATCTGAAAATGTTCAGCCGCCTTCTTCAAAATGGCGTTAAACGCCATTTGATCATCCACAGGGGAGGCCTGGCAGGCGGGGGTGGGGGTCTGGGGGGCGGGTAATCCATGCACAGGCAATCAGGTTCCAGGGTAGTAACAGGGGACGGCCAAGGTTGAGCCTCAACCTGGCGGCTGTCATCCCAATTGTCCATAGGATCTGCAGGGTCATCCATATTGTAATCGTCCCCGAAGGGGGCATCATCTTGCACATGTGTCCACCTGGACCTCGTTAGTGAGGTCATAGGTATATTCCTCACGAGGATCGTCAAAGGCTCGTGGAAACTTGGCCATGGGTGTAAAAGGAAGGTCCTTTCTTGGCCTTTTGGGAGCAACCATTTCAGAATAAGACATTTCTCTAGTCTGTTAATGCACCCCTGAAACTTCTCCGTGGTCCATGGGGATTAACCAGAGGGGTCTGGGGGAAGAAAAGGCTCATTTTCGACATTTATCCCCTAGCGTGCTGGATAGGGGCACAGGACTCTCAGAATAGCCCTTGTGGGGTTCTGGAGGCTGTGGCACGCCCTTCGGCCGTTCCGTGTGTCTCGGCATATCCTTTGTTCATTCCGCACGTTTCGCAGCGTCTTTTGACCTTTCTTTCTGACTAACTGCAGAAGCAATCCTGGCGATGCCATCGCCGATGCTCGGGGTGGTGGGGAAGATGGGCCGGGCGAGCCAGAGGCTGCGTGTGTTTGAATGCTAGCGCGCTTTGTCTTAGATTTCCCAGTAGCAGGCCACTGCTGTGGTTGCGGGGGAGGCTCCCGATCATCAAGATCAGCGGATCCCGTCCAAGTTTGATGGGTCTGTTGGCGATTTGGCGCGCTTCGACTGACGCCGAACCAGGACCTTGGGTTGTGCATTTGGTGTGTACAACTTATGCGTCGCTGTGTTTTTTCCCTATAGCATGATTCGTGTCATGCCTGGTGGGTTTGGGGGCTGGACACTGCGGATCGAGAGCTCTCCGCCGTTAGATCAATGGCTTCCGATACGGAGGCCTGGTCATCACTAGTTCACCCCTGCCCCCCCCCCCCCCCCCCCCATCACTTTCAGCGGCTGGGGGAGATGAAGTTTAGGCCTGTGACATGCTGTAGGCCACCCACTGCTTTAAGCGGCGCTCCTTGATTGACTTTGGACGCAGGAGCTTGCAAGCCGCTTTGTTGTGGTTGATAGGAAGACAGTTGTTGCACCGACGGTGCTAGTCTTTCCACAGGTATTTGGCCCTACACGAGGGGCAAACCCTAAATGGAGTCTTTTCCATAGCGCAAAACAGGTACAGCGATGAAAAAACCCAGGGAACAAAGGGGGTGAGAGAACAGGCATACTTGAAAGAATATGGCCAACCCGACCCCCCTCTCCCTACTGTAAGGCCCGGTCAGAGGGCCCAGCCACATGGACGTCAGTGCCGCCGGATCAACAGGTCATCGAAATTCTGAAGCAGTCTTCGGCTATGCACATGATTCAATCGTCAAAGTGACTTAAGGGAATAAACTACCAAAGTCGATAATTATAAGAATAACGCGATCTCTTTTTCAAGAGCTCTGCATTAGGGAGACCAGCAAGCTTGGTGGGAAAAAACAATCTGAGGGACCTCGACGCGCGAGGGATTTTGGGTACACTACACGTCATGTTAGGGATAGTGTTAGAGGCACGCCCATGTCGACGTCCCCTTTCGATCCTCGATAGACAAGATGCAATACTCTGCGGTTATCACTGGATGTCAGACTACATGCACAGCATGTCATTCTAAGCAGAGTAACAAGCATCAGAAAAGAGCCTTCTTGCCAGATTCTAGGACTGGTTCAATTCAGAAAGCAAGAATTGTGAACTTTCAGTAGTGCCTTCAACAGGACTCAGGGGGTTGGGGGGGACCAATCATAGGCCACTGCTTCACATTAACTGCATGTAAATGACTGGAGAATCTATTCCTTTTATCTCTAGCAGTGTTACATCTCTTAATACTGGTGGGTGGTTATCAAGAATCAGGGCTGACAACCCGCTAATAGGAAGGATTAATATCCCCTAGCCCCTTGTATGCAGACAATACCATTTTTCACCCCTAGGCTTGAGAATTACTGCCAATCAAAGGGGCTTGTCAATTCATCCAATACTAAAATCATGCTTCTAGAGCTACCCCAAAATATTCCAACAGTCTTTCTCTGCCATAATGGTTCAACAACCATTCCTTGGTCTGACAATAGATCTGCTGTTTAGTGTCAGGCTCCTGGCAACATTAAGTCACAAACACCCTGCTTCTTAAAGAGTGTACAAGATGCATGCTCTTCAACAGAAAGTTTGGGGGCAGATCTGTTCAAGGACCACCAAGGGTGTACTCTTACTCCCATACAGTGATTGAACAGATGCTTGGGCAAACTATGCAGCTCAAATGCCTCGCGGGGTCACAAATGTTTTTTTAAAAACTGTCAAGTCTACACATGAACACCTTCCAATACAATGGTCCATGCTGGATTGCAAGTCATAAGTATGGCAATGAGATTTTTCTTAGACTATGTTACTGCTTTAAGTATGGCCATCCATAGGAGGTGGGGGGCGAAGTTGCGCTCGACAGAGCATGGGCGCCTAAACAGGAGCTCTGGGCGACGACATCTGTCCTGATTTATGCCTTCAGACGTCATATTCCTGGAAAAAGAAGAATGGGGGCCTCATCAACCAGATCCCCAACACTGCCACCCAAGTATTGGCCCAAGCTCCTGCCAGGCTCTGAGATAACTTGACTTTCTGGCCGGCCGGAGCCAGCGGAGTCGTGATCTGCCCGCATCGTCCGGCGGGGTCTGCCTTCCTTGCCAGGAGTTTTCCCGGTGCTGTGTGGCCTGCTGCGGGGGAGGAGCAGGCCTCCGCGGCACTCCGCCTGCTGGTGTCGCAGGGGGCAATCACTCGACACCCATCCCGAGGGGCCACTGTCATCCTGCCCCCTGCTACTCACTCAGCTGGGAGCCCCCCCCCACTCCCCTGCGACTGCAGCTACACGGCAGCCCGTGTGCCTTACCCTGGGCTGGAACCCATAGTACCCTCGCCGGATGACTGTGGCCTGAGGGCGCTCTCTCCTTCCATCTCCGCCGGGGTGGACGGGCCTCCCCCAGAGGCTACGCGCTCTGCGCATTGGAGGACCAGGCCCCGTTTTGACACAGCGGCCCTGGCCAGCCCGGACACCGAGGGCAACACCTTCCATTAAACACGGTGAATCCCGACATTGGCGTGTGCTGCACCCATCAGTAGAGCCGGACTACTCCCTACATGGGTGCCTTCGCTGGGGTTGGCCAGACACCCCTCCCCCCGCCCCTGTCTGCGCCCGATATCTGGCGCCACTGCAGCTGGCTCCTCTTCGTCCCCCTGCTGCGCACCGAACCCTTCCCCACACAGCAGGCGTCGGATGAGAAGCGCTCCCGTGCCTGGTGCCTTACCGGGGTGTTAGGGTTGGGGAACCCCCGCTCAGTTCACTCGGCCATTGCAGGTCTGGGCTGGCCTTATCAACGTAGCCATTTCTACCACTACTTACGCTGCATCTCACTGATCAACCCCAGCTTATTAACTGGAGACAGAATCATACGAACTGCTAGATCTCCTGGCTATATGAGCTGAACTCTGTGCCCCCTCTCAGGCTTACTGTGGTCCTGGCCTGAGCGGACGGACTGGGCCCACTCCTACATAATTGAAGCCTTACCACCTGCTTCCCCATACTACTTTGGCTGCCATACCACCATCTCCCCGTTACACCTTAACACACTGCATACCTGGCTACTGGATGCACTGTCATCTCAACGACCAGTGTTGATACACTGTCTAACTGTTTCTACCCCACCATCTGTGAGGACCGCATCTGTGAGGACCGCATCTGACTTTGCAGTTCCCGGTGCACGCCTGCGCGGGCCAGACAGTGCAGCGTCTACCCCTCGTCCCGAGCCCCTGTGTCGGGCCCCTCACCGGAGATCGGGAACTAATCTAGCAAGTTCCCTACATTATTCATTAGAGGCTGCTCCAACGCGCACAACTGTCCCAGGACCGGACCCGCTACTCATGCTCAGCCTACTACTCAAACACTGACCCTGGGGGTCATCATTTATTAGCCCCGATCCAAGTGGTTGACTTGGTGCCACAGCCTGGGGAGGAAAATGCGAACTCTCTGCAGACCCAGATGGTATGACCGGGTGGGCAAGAAACAGAGCTCCATCAATATGTTCGAGAAAGTCCCAGCCAAATCATCTGAACCCGATCTGGAGCCCGAGCCTACCACATCCACACCTCCGGACCACAGAGAATCTCTGAAGATGTTTGAATTCATGCGTGAAGGGTTCACCACTCTACATTCTAAGCTCAATGACATGAGACCATATCATCAATTAAGGCTCACATGGAAAAATCTGATGGCCGGGTTATGGAGATCGAGTCCAGGGTGGGTGCTGCACAGGACGATCTAACCGCACTGAGGTTGCCACTTTGCCCAGGAAGGTCGCGGAGGTTGCTAAGAAAAATGAGGATATCGAGAATAGCTTGAGACCCACTAACCTCTGCATTATCAGCATTCCAGAGGACAGACTCGAAGGCCCCATGAGGACAACATTGAACACACCTTGCTTCAATTGCTGGACTCTAAGCGGTCTCCACAATTTGCCATGGAGCGCGCTCATCGCACTCTTACAGCAAAACCCAAACCTGGTGCACCCCTGCGCCCCATAATTGCAAGAGTTCTGAACTACCGCGACCGGGATACAGTGCTTAGGGCGGCTAGAACCAAGGGGGAACTCCTACTGGGTTCAGCCATAATCCATCTGTACCCTGATTTCTCAATCTCTGTCCAAAAGGAGCGCAAAACCTTCATGGCAGCCAAGAGGAGACTACGTGAATTGGGAGTTAAATACGCTATGCTCTACCCTCCGGATTGACCACTCACACCAGGTGGTGTTCTTTACTATCCCAGAAGAAGCAACTAAATTCATAGACTAACACTTCCCTGGACGATTACACCTACTCCGGTGGCATGGATGACACTATAATTTACATTGTGTAGTGTGTCTCTCGATCCGGGGCGCCCCTATCCGCTCTTTGATAGAGTATTCTCTGTTCTTATTACTAAATTGGACAAGTATATTGCTCATTCAGGTTCGATCTTAATGTTCACCTTGTACCTCCAGTCTTGATCATTAGTTACATTGGTATCATGTTAATCCGCATTATGTCCCAAGGAAGGAAGCTATGCCGCCCCACAAGCCCCCAGGTGATGCCATTGTTCTTGGGGTTGTTCTTGTTTTCGGTTGTAGGAAGTTGGGCTTTCACTCCTAATTGAGAGAGGGCCGTGGGTGGGATCGGAAGGGGGCTGGGGGGAGTTATACCGAAAAATGCTTGACATCCAGGGCGGGGTGGGATTATGGGCTCCTATTACGGTGTACGCATCTTATCAATAGACTTCTGACCCGATACCTACTATTTTCTATGACTCTTGGTATCCCTGATGGCTGATCATGATTTAGTCTGCATGAGCTGGAATGTGAGAGGGCTTGGAAACTACAAAAAGATGTGGAACCTGCAGTTATATGTGGCCACAGGGTCAAAATCCTTTTTTTAAAAAAAAAAATTTTTTTATTTTTTACAAGAGACACATGCTAAATCTGAAGGGTGCATCAGGTTTGCCAGGAACTGGGGTCCCCCCAGAGGTACCACACAAGTTACTCCACCCAGAACAGGGGTGTCATGATTATGATTCATAGGAGCATTAAGTTTCAACACATCATGTCTCACATAGACCGCCTGTGGCGTTACATCCTGCTTTATGGTAAACTGTAGAACAAAGGTCGTTCTTCTCAATATATATGGGCCCCAACACTGATGATCCTGAATTTTATACACACTTGGTTTCTCCTCTTGCTGGCTTCCCTCTCGTCCTGATCCTATGGGGTGGGGACCCCAATACGATCCTCGATGTTGAATGGGATAGATCAGGATCTCACCCCTGCCAACTGTCCAGTGCAGCTAAAGTGATTCTGACCGCCTTACCCCAGCTATCACCATTGGACGCATGGAGACTCATACACCCAGACTCCCGCATGTACTAATTTTATTCCTTTGTGCACGATTCGCACTCCAGGATAGATAGATGGCTTACCTCAAACATACTCATTATGAGCACCCTGGACATACTCCGACCACTCCCCAGTGATAATTACCCTTGACTGGGACTCTGCCCGAGGTAAAACCTGTTCATGGAGGATGAAACCCCAGTCTTTATTGGACCTACCATTCAATCAGGACCTACAATCTGCTATAGATTATTTTACACTCAATACCAGGTCGGTTCGCACGCAGGCTACCATCTGGGAATCTTTTAAGGCCTACATCAGGGGCATCACCATCTCCAAAGAAGCTGTGATCCTTGGGGTGATTCAGAGAGACATATCAAAGAGCGAAACTGCACTCTCCTCCCTTGAGGCCCAATACGCTCAGTCGCACTCCACTGAAGTCCTCGCCAATATTTGCACAGAATTAGATACACTCTGTATACACGCTGAACTCTAGAGGAAATTCATACACTCCTGGTCTCGCCAGGAGATATGGAGAAGGTGAGCAGCCTGGCTGTGTTGTGGCCAGACTACTCCGCCAGGAAAACGGCTCCCCCAATATCCCGGCTATAGAGAAATCGGACTGGTCCCTGGCCCTCCTTCCACAGGACATCAATGCTTAGTTTTCAGCCTTTTATGAATCCTTATACTCCAATGTTGATGTCGCTCCTACTCCTGAAGTGGATGCCTTCTTAGATAGCCTTCCCCTATGCGTCCTCTCCAACGAAACTCTTAACGATCTTGATGCTCCGGTTACGGCTGAGGAAATATCCAAAGCTATCGACTCCCTGGCCTCGGGTAAGGCCCCTGGTTCTGACGGCCTGCCAAAAGAATTTATTTTAAATCGCGGCTAGTCCCCCAACTTCTGACACTCTGGGAGGAATCATGCAGGCGGGCGTTCTGCCGCCCTCCCTCTGTGATGCCATCATAACTGTCCTACTCAAACCTGGCAAACCCCCCCCCACCCAATGTGGATCATATCGCCCTCTTTCCCTCATTAACAGTGACATTAAGATCTATGCTAAGATCTTAGCCCTATGTTTGACCCTCTATGTCTCACATTATTCATCCTGATCAATCTTGATTCATCCCTGGTAGAGCCACAGGTCTACAACATCTATTTAAAATCATTAACAGAATTGACCCCCAACACCCATGCAGTAACGGCGGCCCTCAACATGCAAAAAGCTTTTGACTCAGTTTCATGGGATCATCTCTGGCGGGTGCTTGCCAAATGTAACTTTGGGCCCAGTTTTTTGTCGTGGGTTAAATTATTATACTCAGATCCGATAGCCAGGGTCCGTACGGATGACAGATATTCACCTCCTTTCCATATCGCCAGGGGCACAAGACAGGGGTACCCTTTCTCCCCCTTGATCTTTGCCATAGCCATTGAGCCTCTAGCAGACAGGATATGACAGGTTCACTTGCACCGGGGGCTGGGAATGCTGGGCACACCATACATAGTATCCCTTTACGATGATGACTCCTTACTATTTATTCGCTCACCGGAACACAACCTCGCCCTGATCCTCAAAGACTTTGTCCATTTTGGTCGGATATCTGGACTCAAGGTAAACTGCTCCAAATCTATACCATTTCCTCTTACCGACGCCACCCTTCCCCCACCCGACCTCATGGGGTTCACCTGGGCTCAATCCGAACTCACTTACCTGGGGGCAGTCGTTGCCCGACGACCCGAATTATTATTCGAGTCCAACTTTAAGAACTACTTGACCACACTCGCTAAGAAATGTTCCGGATGGGCTAAGCTCCTGATCTCTCTAGCCGGCAGGATCGGTGTCTTAAAAATGATTATGCTTCCACTCCTTTACCGCTTTCACAACCTTCCCCTTTGGCCCGGTAGAGAATTCATCCAATCTCTAAGACGCACTATTAACACGATCCTATGGCACTCTGGCACAGTTCGCCTCAAACTAGATACTCTTACTACCCCAATGGAGGATGGCAGTTTAGGAGCTCCCAACTTCGAGAAATACTGGCTGGTCGCCCAGGCCCAATTTGTGTCACACTGGTTTTAACACTACGGATCCTTCTCCATCTGTCAGGCTCGAACATCGCGCGGTTGGTGGGTGGGACATTCGCTCCCTAGTTCTCCCCCTCCTCTCTCCCCCCCCCATGGTTGTTTACCTCTTTGTAATTTCCTCTTGGGGACCCCTTCCATCCCACCCCCTGTGGCGCACCTATGGCCAGGGTTCGAATACATGCGTGATGTTTTTGATCAAGACAACTTCCTGGAGTGGGCGGACCTGCCCGAGGTCGTGCTACGTAGGTCGCCTATCTGGAATCAATACTCAGGCCTGCGTAGAGTCCTTAAGAGGAGTTACCCGAGCTTTCCCACTATTCCCCCCCGATGATCCTATTCTTGCTTAACTCATGAACACTAGTACCTCTAGGGGGAAGGTCTCCAGGCTATATGCTTTACTACAATCCAAGTCCACGCCGCCATTTGACAAACTCATGCGCTCTTGGGCAGAGGACCTGGAGATTGACATCACTGACCGGTGCTGGAAGCGTATGTGTGCCCGTACCCACAAAGTGTAATTTAATTCTCGCTTCAAACTTAACCAAATCAAAATCTTCCACAAGTTCCATTACACCCCAATCAGGTTGCACTGCATCACCAGATCACTCCCCTAAGCGCCCCAGGTGCAGCTTCAAGGAAGCAACTTATATCCATGTGCTCAGGTCCTGCCGGTCTCTCAAACAATTCTGGGGGGAGATCTGTTCTACAATGTCCAACATCCTGGATCATGATATCACCCAGTCCCCAATGGGATGTCTATTCCATGACTTTCCCGGTCTTGGTGGAGACTCCAGGAGGTTGGCGGGACTTTGGATGCTCCTTGCAACCAGTTGTATCCTACTATGCTGGCTCAGGCCCCGGGTCCCCATGCACTCCATTGGCTTGCTGCCATAACCTGGGCCTCAGACGCTGATGAGGCTTGGGTGACTCAGCTACCACCCCCCAATGTCCAAACTCAGAAATGTATGGTCCCCGTTCCACTCTTACATCTCCTCTATGTCCGCTGGTGATGCCGATGGGTCGTCAGTGTGTTCTCCCCTAAACAACCCCACCTCATGCTCGCCCTTCTCTGTAATGTCAAGTGCTATAAATAGTTAAAATAAAAAGTATGGCCATCCATAGACACCCGCACTGAATACAAAACAAACCTCGCAAAATGTAACAATTAGATGGCAAGTAAGCTTCCTTGGCTACAACATGTAAAGTCATAGGCTATACAAACTAAAAGGCAGCTCATGCCTGGAACCCCCAGAGATGCTAATGCAAGTGAGCATTAAGGAGGAGAAAGTTCTATATTTGGCCATAGAAATTTACAAGTAAATGGGTAGTCAAGGACTGGTACCTTAGATACCACAACAAAGCCACAGGTGTAACTAATTGAAAATTTGTCTTTGGAGCCTCCCATTAAACACTGAAGTGGCTAAACGGAGCCAGACAGAAACAACATGGAAGCCTTTGGTCCTGTGATGAGAGTATGAGTAAGTCGCAGATCCATTAATGTGTTACCTAAAGTATGGCTGGCTACGGTCCAAATACTTAAATCCTGAGCTGATAGTCTTTGCATTCATGGGGTTCTTGCTACTTAGCACTGGCAAGAAGTAGAGTCCACCTTTATGGTTTTCACAGCAGAACAGGAGAGCCTGGAATATCAGGTGGAAGGGGCATAGTGAATAGTCGCGGTAGGAATAATGCAGCAGTGGTTAGGAACTGCAAGATCAAAATTGTTTTTTCCAAATCCTTTCCTTAATGCCACAGCTAGATACAAGAGAAGGGAGTAGTTTCTTACCTGTAACTCCATTTCCCCAGCGTTGGCATCTTTCATGGATTCACATGCTGTGAATATTTCCCGTCTGGCTGGGAAATCTCGGTAACTTTAACCTAGCGTTTTCCTATGGAAAACTTTCACACCTTGGTGTCCCATCAACGTCCTTTTTGGGTGCTTTAGGCTACACCAATAGGACGTTCGGTATAAATAGCCCCACCCCGCGGCTTCTTCAGATTTTAACCTCCAAAGTAGAGGTAACCCGAATCACGGTTTGCCTGCAGGGAGATGGCAGGAGGCGCATTTGAATCCATGAAAGATACCAACGCTGAAGAAGAAAAAGTTACTTCATACCTGGTAACGTTCTTTCGATGGGATGTTCCTCTGATGTATTCCTTATCTTTGATAGATCATCTCCAGCTTGCTGGCCTCGGAAACAATTTTCAGTAGAGGGCGCTGCGCGTCTACGTCCCTCGACAGCCTCCGTATCGGCGCCGACGTCATCACGCGTATAAATAGACTCGCGCAGCGTCCGTTGCTCAGTTCCGATGTTGACGTTAACAGTTGTTTTACATTAATTGGTTATTGACCTTGAAGGAGCGTAAGCTGCAACCACAAGGGAAGTATTACTGCGAGGATGAATGGGAGGGGCAATAAGGAATACGTCGGAGGAACATCCCATCGAAAGAACATTACCAGGTAAGAAGTAACTTGTTCTTTGAAGGGATTGTGTACTCCGACGTATTCCTCATCTTTGATAGACACCCATAGCAGTGGTGTGTGTGGGAGTTAAAACGCCATGTTTCCCTTTATGAATGAACAGAATGTAATACGGCTTTGCCAAACCTAGTCTCTTGACTAGAGGAGGAATCCAGGTTGCAAAATCTTGTGAATTTATGTGCGGACGACCATGTGGCAGCCGCACATATGTCTCGAACCGGAACCCCCTCTTTGGCGGGCCGAAGAGGTTGCGATACCCCTGGTTGAATGAGCCCTAAGATTTTGAGGAGGCTCTTTCCCTGCTAGTTTGTAACATTCCAGAATGGCCAAAATAATCCATCTGGAAATGGTGTGTTTTGTTATCGGTAGTCCCAATTTGTGCCTTGAGTAACCTACGAACATTTGGTCTGCTTGCCTAATCCTAGCAAGTCTGCTGATGTAAAAGCTTAAAGCCTGCCTTCGGTCCAGCCTATGTAGCCTTTCTTCCTCTTTCAATGGATGGGGAGAAGGATAGAATGAAGGTAAGGTATTTTCTGAGTGATGTGGAATTCAGAAACCACCTTTGGGAGGAAATTAGGCTTCACCTGTAGGACAACTTTGTCTTTATGAAAAACTGTATGAGGGGATTTACAAGATAGAGCTTGTAATTCGCTCACCCTTCTAGCAGATGTTAATGCCACTAAAAAGACAGTTTTAAGAGTGAGAAATCTTAGCGAACAAGAGTGGAGTGGTTCGAAAGGAGTACCCATCAGGAAATTTAAAACTAAATTTAAGTCCCATAAAGGAACCTGGAACGGTCTTGGAGGGTAGGCATTAGTTAATCCCTTTAGAAATTGCATTACTAAGGGTAATTTGAAATACGATGGCTCCTCTGCAGTGCGCTTGAAGATCGATAGCGCTGCGAGATAGCCCTTGATAGTGCCAACTTGAAGGCCTGAATTTGCCAAGTAGAGTACAAAGGATAACACCGTTGGTGTACCACATGAAAAGGGGTCGATATTCTCTTCTCTACACAGCTGCAAAATTTGTTCCAACAGCAGCGGAATAAAGACTTCTGGCCGAAAGCAACACCTCCATAAACGTCATCAGGGAGGTCCCAATCCTTGTATCTCAACCTTTCAGAAGCCAGGCGTGAAGGTTGAGGGTTCTGATGTCTGGCTGGAGAACCTGACCTCCCTTCTGTGAGAAGATTCTCCTCGAGTGGGAGACGAATTGGAGTGCAGAGGGACATGTCCAGAAGGTCCGGGTACCACATTCTCCGGGCCAGGCTGGGGCAATTAGGATCATGGTCCACCGGAATCTTCTCAACCTCCTGATCATTTGAGGAATGACAGGGACTGGTGGAAACGCGTACTGGAGTGGAAACCCCCAGTCCACTACGAACGTGTCCCCTAGAGCTCCTCTCGGGGGAAATTCCCTTGAACAAAAACAGATCGCACTTCCTGTTGGTACTGGTGGCGAACAGATCCACTTGAGGGGTTCCCCAAAGGGGGAAGATCTCCTGAAGTACTTCCTGAGCTAGTTCCCACTCGTGGGAGTCTGTGCCCTGCCTGCTCAGAGCGTCCGCTGTCAAGTTCTTCTCTCCGGCTAGGTGAACTGCCCATAGAAAGATTCCTTCTTGAATTGTCCAAAACCAGGGCTGCATTGCCTCTCTGCACAGTGGCAGTGATCCTACGCCTCCTCTTTTGTTGAGGTAGTGCATGGCCACTGTGTTGTCCGTCATTATCAGGACATTTTTCCCCTGTACAGATGGCAGAAAAGCCTTCAGCGCTAGTCTGATTGCTCTCAGCTCTAACAGGTTGATATGTAGTCTGGACTCCGATGGAGACCAACGACTGCTGATGGTCAAGTCGTTGGTATGGGCTCGCCCACCCGTGAGTGAGGGATCTGTGACTACCGTTATCTCCGGCCATGGTTGCCAAAACCGTTCTCCCTTCAAGGTGTTTTTCTGGCTGGCCCACCACTGAAGGTCTCGAGCCACCTTGTCCGGAACCTGAAGGAGGTCTGTCATTCTCCCTGAGAATTGCGACCACGGAGTTCTCAGTGCCCACTGAAGAGATCTCATTCTCAGGCGAGCCTCTGGCACAAGGAAGATGCAGGATGCCATGAGGCCTAGCAACCTCAAAAAGTCGAAGTCTGGGAGACGTTGGGCATTTTGAAACTTGGTGACCATCTGCAGAATATCTTGAGCCCTCACCTCTGGTGGCGAGGCTCTTCCCAGGGAAGTGTCCAGGACCGCTCCAATGAACTGGAGCTTCTGTGATGGTATCATCTGGGACTTCTTTAAATTGAGGGAGAAGCCCAGTTTGTGAAGGAAGTGGCAGACATCATCTAGCTGAATCTGAGCTTGTTCCGGAGATACAGCTCTGATCAGCCAATCGTCCAGGTAGGGGTAGACGTGAATCCCTTCCCTCCTTAGACTTGCAGCCACTACCGACATTAGCTTGGTGAAGACCCTCGGGCGGAGGTCAGCCCAAATGGCAGAACTCGAAATTGATAATGAGAGTCGCCAATTGCGAACCTCAGGTATTTCTTGTGTTTGAGATGGATTGGCACATGGAAATAAGCATCCTGAAGGTCCAGAGATACCAGCCAGTCCTGGAGCTGGAGGGCCTGAAGGATCTGAGAGAGAGTTACCATCTTGAACTTGTCCTTCCTGAGGAACTTGTTCAATTCTCATAAGTCTGAGATAGGTCTCAGTCCTCCATCTTTCTTCGGTATGAGAAAGTAGGGTGAGTACCAGCCCTTGTTCCTCTCCGCTACAGGTACCGGTTCTATGGCACCTTTCTCTAGCAGGTCTACAATTTCCTGCAAGAGGAGCGGATCTGGAACTTTCAGAGAGCTGTTCCCCGGTGGATGACCCTGAGGGATGCATAGAAAAGGCAGGCAGTAACCTTGGACAACTGTCTCCAATGCCCAAGCATATGACGTGATAGCCTGCCCTTCCGTCAGATGTTGAGTTAACCTGCCCCCTACTGGTGTCTTGTGAGGAGAGAGTGGTTTGGAGGCGGCTAATGCAGATGCCGAAGGTAAAGAGGCACCTGCTGCGGCTTTTGTATTTTTAGCCTGCCCACCTCGGGTTAATTTTTTCTGACCCCTTTGAACCGGCTGTCCTCTGCCTCTTCCGAATGCGGGATAGAAGCGAAAGGACTTACCTCTCCAAAAGGTTCCTGAGGAGCGATATGGTGTGACAGATTGCAGCTCCCAGGGATTTTGCTGCTGCTTTTGATGTTTGAAGCTTTTCTAAACTGTCATCTGCCTTCTTACCAAACAAGAAAGAGCCGTCAAAGGGCATATTCAAGAGTCTGCTTTGCACATCTGGAGCAAAACCAGACTTCCGCAACCAAGCAAATCTCCCGGTTGTTGTACTTGCCGACATGCCCCTGCTGATGCTGTCAGCAGAATCGATGCCAGTTTGAAGGGATTCGCACATTGCGTCTTTACCATCCTTAATGTTTAGAAACGCTTCCCTTTCTTCTCCCTCCGTGAGGCAGTCAGCCGCTGATGAAGCACACTCCCAAAGTGTGTGGCTGAACCTTGCGAGCGTACAAGTAGCATTGATGGATTTCAACGCCATGCTACATGCAGAAAATACTTTTTTGGCCCTAGAGTCATATCTCTTGTCATCCCTGTCCTGTGGAACAGTAGGGTAAGCCGATTTACTACCTGATGAAGTTGCTGCCTGCACAACCAGACTCTCCGGAGTTGGGTGTCTGGATAAATATTCAGGGTCAGCAGTAGACACCCTATACTTGGCTGATAATCTTTTGTTCCACCGCCGGGATAACCTCAGGGGTTTCCCCGTTTGACAATATCTGCCTTTGTAATGCCGCATGAAATGGCACCACAGGATCCTCCTGTGGACCTTTAACCAAAAATGTCTGTGAGGTCGTCTTGCTGAAAAGCAGGTGAGGGTGTAGACACCCCATAAACTCCATTATCCTTGCCATCAAGGTCCTATAAGGGGTTTCGGCATGTTCCCCTGGGTCGGGTTTGGCAAATTCCACTTCTGGGGAAGTGTCCAACCCACTTGCTTCATGTAAGGATTCTTGGAGGTCCTTAAACGTACTTTCCTCAGAGGTAATTTCCTCTGGTAAAGGAGTTGCAGATCCCTGCAACTCAAAAGGGTCTCTCCTGATCCGAATTCTTCCCTTCTTCATAAATAGATGCTAAGGCTCTGGAATGATCAGATCTTGGAAATGGTAGAAATCCCATTTCCAGAGCAGAAGGGGCCAAATTCATCATAATTGGCTGAGAAAACGTCGACGCGGACGTTAAAGGCTTCCAAGCCATCGAAAAAGGCGTCGAGAAAGTTGGTAGAGGCCTCGAGGAACTCTAGAGTATCGGAATTCTACTCGAGGTTGTCTACGACATTCTCGTGATCGAGGCTCTGGGCATGGCCACTGGCTGTGGGGTGGCCGTGGGTTTGTCCTTTCTCAGCGTTGATGTCTGCGTCGAATCGACTGATCTGTGCGTCGAAGAACCCTTTGATAATGGCGTCGAAGATGCAGATCTATGCGTCGAAGGGATTTTCGACGACGGTGTCGAAGACGTGACCTTGCCTTTACTCGAGGGTTTGTGACGCTCTCGAGTAGCTTCTTTCGCCGGGTGCTGCGAGTCGCGGCGGTTTGATTTTTCGGGTCTTTCACCCAGGGTATCACCCTCAGCAGTCTTCGAGGCCGCTTTCTCGAAGATGCTAAGCATCTTTTTCCTGAATTCCTCCCACTCAGCCTGAGAGCTCTGTTTTGTGGGGCAGGAGACCCTTTTCGGGAAAACGGAAGACGAGGAAGGGGATCTTCGACGTCTCTTTTTTGAATGCTTAGATCTTGAAGAGTGATGGGAACTGCTTCGAGACCTAGAACGAGAATGTCTTTTGTGATGGCGAGGAGACGAATGTCTCGACTTCGCCGAGGAAACTTTCGAAGAAGTTTTAACTGCCTTACCTCTCTCGAGCTTCCCCTTCCGCTCCTTCAAGGCTTTCGCCGTCATGGACATGCAGTCCTCGCACTCCAAACAATGGTGCTCGACTCCCAGGCACCACAAACAGATCCTGTGAGGATCCGTCAACGACATTTTCTTTGACAGTCTCGACTTTTTTGAAGCCGGAGCGTGGAGTCGTCGGTTCGGATGAGGAAGCCATCGAGTACAGGTCGTATTCGAGGAATAATGAAGTATATTTGACTGAAGAACTGAGCAACGATATTCCGAGGCCCCACGAAGTGCTGAAAAACTGAACTGAGCAACGGACGCTGCGTGAGTCTATTTATATGCGTGATGACGTCGGCGCCGATACGGAGGCTGTCGAGGGACATCGGCTGGAGGGACGATGACGCGCAGCGCCCTCTACTGAAAAAAATGTGCGAGGCCAGCAAGCTGGAGATGATCTATCAAAGATGAGGAATACTTAGGAGGACAATCCCTTTGAAATGGAGTTACAGGTAAGAAACTACTCCCTTCTATAGCATTGGATCTTTCATGTATTCACATGCTGTGAATAGATTACATACTATGTTTGGTGTGCTTTCTTCCACAGCACCAATTGTGGCGCCGGTTTTGACCAACATTTAAAGTACCAGTTGGAAATCCATTCCTACCCTTTTCCATGGACCAGCCCCACCTGGAGTACAATAATACAAGGTATCCCTGAGGTCTATTGCTATTCCTTTGGGTCCCTCTTCTTTGCACATTTTACACTGCATACTCTATATTCTCTCTCTCTATATATATATATATATATATATATATATATATATATATATATATATATATATATATATATATATATATATATATATATATATATATATATATATATATATATATATATATATATATATATATATATATATATATATATATATATATATATATATATATATATATATATATATATATATATATATATATATATATATATAATACATTACTCACCGTAATCGTATTTCTGATGCTTGTATCTGCTTAGATTCACATGCTGTGCATAGGCCGACATCTAGTGGAAGCTGCGGAGTATTACAGTTTGTTTTTCGAAAGTCGAAAATGGGCGTCGACACAGGCGTGCCAGTAATACTATCCCTAGTGTGACGTCCACTGTACCCAAGATCCCTCACGCGTGTAGGATCCTCAGATTGTATTTTTTCTGACATGAGGAAGCATGAGGAGTAGCGTGAGTACAGATAATCCAAGCAGATAGACAGAAAGGTAAGACTACAAGTAATCATGCGCCTTCTCTCGGAGGGGAGGAAGGGTGGGTCGCATGTGAATCTAAGCAGATACAAGCATCAGAAATACGATTACGGTGAGTAATGTATCCCTTCTGAGGCTTGTGGAATCTGCTTAGATCACATGCTGTGCATAGATTAGCGAGCAGTACCAGAGGAAGGAGGTGGGATGTGAGAAGGGTCATGAGCAAACAGGTGTCTTAGAACCGCTTGTCCCACTTGTGTATCTGTCTTGGAATGAGTGTCAATGCAGTAATGCTGAGTAAAAGTGTGAATAGAGCTCCAAGTAGCTGCTTTGCAAATGGTGTCGAGGGGAACATTTGCAATGAAAGCCAGAGTGGCACCAATGCCTCTAGTAGAGTGGGCCCTTGGCGTAAAAGGCAGAGTCTTTTCAGAAAGAGAGTAACACAGCTGTATACAGTTGATAATCCACTTCGAGATAGCGCCCTTAGAGACGCGATCCCCCTCTCTGCCTGTAGCTACGGAGACAAACAGTTGATCTGTTTTCCTTAGCGGTCTGGTTTTATTTACATAGTATAGGACCGCCCTACGCACATCTAGGGTGTGTAGTTTCACCTCAGCCGAGCTTTGCGGGTTTTGGAAGAAAGCCGGAAGCTCGATGGACTGGTTTACATGGAACTTGGATATGAATTTAGGTGAGAACCTAGGGTGTGTGCGTAAAACCAGTTTGTCCTTGTGGATAGTAAAGAAAGGATCCTGCACTGACAGAGCCTGAATTTCACTGACCCTTCTTATGGAGGTAATGGCTACTAAGAAGGCAGTTTTATAAGTCAGGTGTTTGAGACTACTTTTATGCATGGGTTCGAATGGGGGTCCCATGAGCTTAGCTAGCACCACGTTGAGGTCCCATCCTGGCGGTGGGTTCGAAATAGGAGGGTGAAGTCTCTTTACTCCTTCCATGAAGGCTTTAACCACTGGTACTTTCCACCACGAGACCTTGTTATGGGATGTGGTGTAAGCCGAGAGGGCTGCCAGGTGTACTTTCAGCGAGTTAAAAACCAACCCTGCATCCAGCAGGTGGAGCATGTATGTCACAACGTTGGAAGGAGTGCAATCAACCGGGTTGATCTGTTTATTCTGGCACCAGATAACGAATCTTTTCCACTTATCAAAGTAACAGTGCCTTGTATTTGGTTTCCTGGACTCCTTTAGAATGTCCATACACCTCTGTGGTAATTTGAGATGTCCAAACTCTATGACTTCAGGAGCCATGCTGCTAGGTTCATAGAGTTGGGTTCCTGATGCACTGTTTGACCCTGTTGCTGGGACAGTAGGTTGTACCAGGCTGGGAGTCTGATGGGCTCGCACACCGACATCCTGCGTAGGTGTGGAAACCATGGTTGTCTCGCCCACATGGGAGCAACTAGGATGAGCGTCATCGATTCCTTGTTCATCTTGTACACCACCTTCCTGATGAGGAGTTGGTGGAAAAGCGTACGCAAACATCCCTGACCAGTTCATCCACAGGGCATTCCCTTGGGAGTCCGGCTGGGGGAACCTGGATGCAAATCCTGGGCATGGTTTGTTTTCGCTTGTGGCGAATAGGTCTATAGTGGGGAAACCCCACTGAGAGAAGAGATCTTCTACTACGTCTCTGTGAAGGACCCATTCGTGTTCTTCTGGGAGGGAGTCTCTGCTTAGAGCATCCGCTAGGGAATTGAGCTCCCCTGGAACATGTTGCGATGACAGGAAGATGTTCCGTCTGAGTGCCCATATCCATATTTTCTGGGCAAGCTTGGACAGATTTGGCGAACGAGTCCCCCCTTGCTTGTTCAGATAGAACATGGCTGTCGTGCTGTCCGTCCTGATCTGCACCGACAAGTTCAGTAGATGGGGCTCGAACGCCTTTAGCGCTCGGAATACTGCCAGAAGCTCTAGCAGATTGATGTGGTTCTTGGCTACTGAGTGAGACCAGAGACCCTGAGCTGTGTGGTGGAGATGGTGAGCTCCCCACCCAGTCAGGCATGCATCTGTAGTCACCACGGCTTGTACTTCGGGATCGTAAAAGGGTTTCCCCTTTGCGAGATTCTCTCTTGTCCACCAGTGTAGGCTCTGTACGAGTGTTGGCGAAACGACCACTAGATCGTCCCACTGACCACTTGCCTGAGACCACTGTTTCGCCAACCATTCCTGCATGGGACGCATGCGCAGACGCGCGTGGGGGACCAGGTAAATGCATGACGCCATCATGCCCAGTAACCGCATAGCTTTGCGTACTGTTATCTGTTGACCTGACTGATAATGCGGAATTTGCAGAAGTATATTCCGAATTCTCTCTTCCGAAGGGAAGGTCAATCCTTTCTGAGTATCTAGGATAGCTCCTAGAAACTGTTTTGAGGTGCTTGGCACCAGACTTGACTTTTTCTCGTTGATAGAGAAGCCTAATTCGTGGAGGAGGTCGATAGTCCTCTGAATGTTTGACCTGCAAATTCCTGGGGTTTCCCCCGTTATGAGCCAGTCGTCCAGATAAGGGTACACCGGGATTGCCTCCTTGCGTAGGTGTGCAGCCGCCACCGCCAGTACCTTGGTGAATACCCTTGGTGCTGAAGCTATCCCGAAGGGCAGTACCTTGAATTGGTAGTGGCGACTGTCCACCTTGAAGCGCAAGTACTTTCTGTGCGCTGGGAGCATGGAAATATGAAAATAAGCATCTTTCATATCCAAGGTTGCCATGTAATCCCCCTTTTTTAGGAGGGGGATTACCTCTTGTAGCGTGGTCATACGGAATTTTTGGGGCTTGACATACTTGTTGGCAGGCCGTAAGTCCAATACTGGGCGCATTGTCAAATCTTTCTTTGGCACAAGGAAGTAAGTTGAATAGATACCCTTGTTTACCTGGTGTCCTGGGACGAGTTCTATCGCGTCCTTTTCTAGCAGAATGGCGATCTCCTCGAGAAGGATCCTTTGATGCTCTAGGGAGTGCACTCTTTGTCGTGGAGGATGGTTCCGGGGACGCTGCAGTAGTTCTATACAATATCCTGCGGATACTGTTGACAGCACCCATCTGTCTGAGGTGATCCCTTCCCAAGCCTGGGTGAAGGTGGAAATGCGTCCCCCTACTGGGGTTGCGTGACAAGGGACCCTGAACTGAGCGTCACTGTTTTGGTGGAGGCGTGCCACCTCCCTTGTTGGGGCTGCCTCTGCCTCTTCCACGACCTCTCTTGTTACCCCTGCCGTAACTCTGGGTAGACTGCTGGTTGTTATTCCATTGTGTACCCTGTCCCTGGGCATAGTTGCCTCTTTGTGAATTTTGGCCGCGTGGGCGACGAAAATTACTGTTCCCCCTCTGGTTAGGGGGTTTGTTGGTAAACTGGCCAAGGGATTTGAGAGTCTCATATTCATCTTTGGCATTTTTAAGTGCGTCTTCGACCGCTTTCCCAAACAATAGGTCGGGTTCCACTGGCTTGTCTATTAAAGAAGCCTGGGTTTCTGTCTTGAATCCCGACTGCCGTAACCACGCATGTCTCTTGATAACAGTACCTTCTGCTATCAATCTCCCTGCGTTGTCAGCGGCGTCGAAAGTTGCTTTTAAAATGCAACCAGACACGGCTCTCCCCTCTGCCGAGATCCGAGCCAGCTGGCCCTTTAACGGTTCTGGAGCAGAGGCAATGAGCGCCGCGACTTCTTCCCATTGATGGCAGTTGTAACTAGCCAACAGGGTGGTGGAATTCGCAATCCTTGCTTGGTAGGCGGACGTTGAGGCTACCTTCCTGCCAAACCCGTAAAGTTTTTTGCTCTCCTTGTCGGGAGGAGCTTCTGATGAAGATAAGGGCGTGCCAGCCCTTTTTCTAGTGTTGGTAACCACTAGGGAATCTGGTTTAAGATGTCCCCTTATATACAGAGGGTCAGACTGGGCTGCCCGGAAAATCTTTTCAATTCTGGGGTTGACAGCTCTGGTGAGGTTAGGATTCACCAGGGAAGGATCTATTCTTCGTTGGATGGATTTGAGGATAGGGATGGTCTGAGCGACCGGTCTCCTCTCTCCTACAAACTCCTCCGCGAAGTCCCTTTCCTCCTGTACACCGTGGGTGTCGATGTGGAAATGTTCCGCTGCTCGAGCGAGAACCTCGTTAAGGAGGGGCTGGTTATCAACTGGAGAGTCGGTAACTGGGGCTTCGCTTTGTACTGGGGAATCTACTCTGTAAATTTCCTGCTCATCTTCTCCCTCCTCCAGGTCCTCATCCTCTGCATAGTAATCTGTCCCGGTTTGTTCTTCCATAATTTCAAACTCCTGGTCCTCTTCAGGGAAAACTTGTCCCTGGTAACTGGGGAGTGGAGTAGAATATGGAGTGGAGTAAGGCTGAACCTCGAAGGGTTCAGGTCTTTCGACCCGGGGCTTTTTACTTAGCGGGATAGGATCGGAGGAGCCTGAGGGTGTGGCCCCTTGAGGGTTATATGAAAGAAAATGTTCTGGGTTCTTATCATAAAAATCAGCCAAGGAAGACATCCTAGACATAACCCTGTCTATGTCTTCACTGGACCATTCCCTGGAACAGGGTATTACTTTAGTAGGTGATGATTTATGGGACTTTTCAAGGGTAGACTTGTGTTTGCTTGTCTGCCTAGGGTAAGAGGATGGCTTTACAGGAGTGGAAGGCTGTGCTTTCCGCTGTTTCCCCCCCTCCCTGTGCGTGGAAAAATGTTTTCCCTGTCCCTTGGAGGCCCCAGAGACTTTTGACGCCTGGCGCCGAGGGTCTGGAGAGGTATCTGTGTGCTTCGGGCGTGGGGCCTCACTGGTGTTAACCGCGGTCTCGGTATCTTGGAGCGCGGCCTGGGGGTGGAAGTCGTCTTCGTCTCCCGACGATCGAACTTCCGTTAATGTGTGTAGCGAGGCACTCTTGGCAAGAGTGGATGATTGCCTTGCGTCGTGAGGTGATCTCGATCGAGAGCGCCCAGAGGACACCGAGTCGGACCGTTCTTTTTGTGGCTCTTTCCGGGAAGTCGACGTCGTCGAGGTCCGGTTGGTCTTAGTGTGTTTAGTGTGTGTTAGGTGTGTAGCGCTTGCGTCGCCGGGGGTCTTCCCCATAGCCGCCCTGCCGGACGACCTTCCGAGGTCGGGGACCTGCGCTCGCCGGCTGTCTTTCGACGCCATAATGCCCTCGCCGTCCGAAAGTACGGCGTCGCTGCCATCGCTGAAGGCGCCCTCCGCTGCCATGGCCTCCTGCCTGGCGTGGTGGGCCCAACGCTTTGTCGAACGGTCCTTAAGTGTCTTAGGTTTAAACCTACTACACGCTCTGCAGTTCGCTTCGGGGTGATCCCTCGGCAAGCAGAGATTGCACGTGGCGTGCCTGTCGACCCAAGGGTATTTGCGATTGCACTTGGGGCAGAATTGAAAAGGGGTACCCTCCATACGCACCTTAAGGCAGCGGGCTGCTAAGTGTAGGAATATATAAAATGTAACTATATATCAAGAGTGAAGAGTATGTAACACCCCCCACTCTCCCTACTTGTAAGGGCCGAGGCCAGCGGCCTACTAGGCCCGGGCCGAGGCCAGCGGCCTTCCGAGGCCCAGATCCGTCGTGCAGCAGTCGACGGTCGATGACTTCTCCAGCCGTCGTCGAGGTCGAGGGTCGAGGTTGGGAAGGGAATGAATAAGAATTATAATTATAATAACAGCAAAAGTATGGCTAAGGCCAGGGAACTCCGCAAGATGCTTCCGACCAGTATGGCGGAAAAAAACAATCTGAGGATCCTACACGCGTGAGGGATCTTGGGTACAGTGGACGTCACACTAGGGATAGTATTACTGGCACGCCTGTGTCGACGCCCATTTTCGACTTTCGAAAAACAAACTGTAATACTCCGCAGCTTCCACTAGATGTCGGCCTATGCACAGCATGTGATCTAAGCAGATTCCACAAGCCTCAGAAATATATATATATTTTTCTCCTCCCTACCACTCCGGGGCGTGTCTCCCTTCGACTGGATCTCCCACCCTTACACTCGCTCCACCCTATCTGTGGTGCCGCCATAGTGCCGCGTTCCTACTTTGTGCAGGGGTTTTGCGCGCACTTCTAACTTCATCTTAACAGTGAGTCTGCTGTCTCCTACATAAGCTTCCACTCAGTTCCATTAGCTTAACCTTTCCCTCAGTTACTTTCCCCTTGATTACTCTGCACCTAACCACCGACTTTGGTGTTTACCATTATTTATTTTCAACAGTCACATAAAATTCTTTTTGATCCAGAGTATAGGCAGTCGTACTTATCCACCTGTAATGTACTTGCAGTAAGCTTTCATGGCCTCTCTGCTCTGCAGCCCACCGTTCTTGTTTTAATTTTGTTTATACAGTTGGCGAGCCTAGAACCAATAACCAGGTTCACTCTCTTCTCAAAACCAGGCAGCACCGTTATACCATGCAAGAAGGTTAATAAAGGTTAATAAACTGGAAAAGTAGCTCCCACGGACTCCACCCAGTCTTCTTTAAATCTGTACTGGGCGAGTGTTCCGCATGTTAAAAAGACAGCAACCCTTGAACTTTGATATTCCTTTGAAATTGTCCCAACAGAAGCTTGTATGTATAATCTATGTCCCCTCTATTTCTGCCCCCTTTAGGGTGATTTTACCAAATTACTCCAATCCTGCCCTGAGGAAGGCCTCTACGGCAGATAAACATGCGAATTTAGCGAATTTAATATTTTTTCTCTACACCTACCAGGGTAATTTTTAATACACCCTGGAAGGCCCCGTGCTGTAGGAACAATTGGTATCCTGCAAGGATTGTTTTATTCTGCTCATTAAATGCTCCTGAACAATCCACGTTTGTGATTTGATGAACATGTTGTTCTTTTGTACTCTATGTATTCATGATAAATGGTGTTTTATGTCTTTCTTCACTTTTTTCAATTGCTTTTATTCAATTTGTCAAAAGTATAAAAAATTCAGATCTATTAAAAAACTGTGCTTTCAACAATAAATGTATTGTCAGCATACTCTAGACTTCTTTGGTTTACTCTTAGTGACTGGCTTTTGCAAGCACTAGCCTCAAATTAATATGGAGATTTAATTCAAATTTTTGACAGAATTTAGGACTGTCTACAGTGTGGGTACCCTTTTGTCGGTTCTGTTTAAGCAGTATATCTTGCCCCCACTCAAGCTCTCACACAGGGGCACCCCTATTGTTTGTTATATAGTGAATAGATTACATAGCAGTATGACCAACTCTTGGAGGTGCATGACAGGAAAACCAACCCCATACCCCCAGGCCATAACCACGAACATACCGATTAACATTGAACAACATGCATGATAACAAAACCAGCAAGTGATCAGAGTAAAAACAAACCCCGGAAGCTGCGGGGCTTACCTTCTTGAAACAGGCATTGCAGAGCCGCCCGTCCCACCTGCACATGTTTCTGACCCAGACAGTGTCTAGTGAAGGTATCCGGCACTGCCCAAGAAGCCGCCTGGCAAATGTCAATGAGCGGGATTCCAGCCAAGAGCGCCGCCGCTGCGGACCTTGTAGAATGGGCTTTAGGATTGCCCCTCAAGGGCTTCCCAGCCTTTTCGTGACAAAATGAAATTGTAGACGAGACCCAACAAGAAAGTCCTTGCTTGGAAATGGATCGTCCCTTGCTGGAGGGACCAAACACCACAATGAGCTGTTTCGACTGCCTGAAGTCCTGAGTACGGGCCAGACAAAACTTCAGCACCCTCTTGACGTCCAGGGAATGCAGGGCTCTTTCCGCCGGCATGGTCGCCTTAGCGAAGAACGAGGGCAAGGCAATTGTAGCAGGTTTGTGAAATGTCAAAGGCACTTTTGGTATGAAGTGCGGATTAGTAGACAGGAGAACCTTATCTCTCATGAACCGCAGGTACAGTGACCAGCACCTGAAGCACTAAAATCCTTCTGGCAGATGTGATTGCCACTAGAACTGCGACTTTCCACAAGAGGAACTTCAAGGTCGCCGTCGACATGGGCTCAAACGGCGGTTTCATGAGAGCAGCGAGAGCCACATTGAGACTCGATACCGGCGCAAACCTTTTCTCTGGGGGAAATGTCAGAAAAAGTCTCTTCAGAAAATGCTTAACCAATCTGTCACTAAACAGAGGAGTAGCATGACACTGTATGGTGAAACTGGAAACGGCCGCTAAATGTACCTCGACTACCTGGGCCGGTGAAACCTCCAATGGCCGCACTCCCGGCTGCTGTTCACACCAGGCACAGAATCTCATCCATTTTCTACCTTAAGAGATATTAGTGGAAGGTGCCCTTGCCGCCTCCAGGATCCGACGGCACTCCTGTCAAATACCTAGATGACCGTACTCCGAGTGGTCAGGAGCCATACAGCCAGGCTGGGAGATGCTGGATCATGATGCCACACTCTTCCCTTCGTCCTGCGATAGCAGATCCTGTTCCGCACCCAGACGAAGCCGCTCTTCCACCACTAGATGAAGGAGATCAGAGAACCACATCTGTCTCAGCCAGAATGGGGTGACTAAGATCACTCCGCACGGGTATTTGCGCACCCACTGGATTGTCCGCCGAACCAGCGGAAACAGAGGGAACGCATACCTGAAGAGGCCCGTCCATGGGAACGAGAATGTGTCTCCTTTTGACTCTGACTGAGCCACTCTGCTGGCAAACAATGGGCACTATTTGTTCTTTGGCATGGCAAACAAGTCGAGAGGGGGGGGGAGGGATCCCCCCACATCTTGAAGATCTTCGTCACCTGCTCCTTCAGCATCCACTCATGCAACTGCTCCCCATGTCTGCTGAGCGTCTGCCTGCACATTCTGGACCGCGGACAGATGGTAAGCTGTAATGTGCATTCCCTGAGCAATGGCCCAATGCCACACCTCCTGAGCCTCTCTGGACAGGAGCCGAGAATGCGTGCCCCCCGCTTCCTTAAATAGAACATTGTGGTGGTATTGTCCGTCAACACTCGAACCACTGCGCCTTGGATGCGAGGTAGAAGGGATTTCAGGGCCCAGTGCACTGCTCTCAACTCAAGTACATTGATGTGCAACAACGCCTCCTCACAAGACCACAGGCCATGGACCTGTGACTGGTTGAGGTCCGCCCCCCAACCCACCTAGGAGGCGTCCGCCACTATCGTGAACTGAAAATCTGGTTCCAGCAGGGGCATGCCCCGTACAAGATTGTCTGTGTATGTCCACCATCTCAGGTCTTCCACCAGTCCCTAGGAGATGACCACCTTGTCCGATCATAACCCACGACTCTGCGACCAACTGTCTGCGAGAAATTCCTGCACCAGTCACTTGTTCATGGAACCGTTTCGGGTAAGCAACGACATGTAACTGCGGACCGAGACCACAGTTCCTTGGCCCCATTCGGCCGCTCTGGACTGCAACTTCACTACTCTCTCGTCCAAAGGCTTCACCAGATTGTCCTGCGTGAGAAACTGAGCACCAATAAAAGACAATTCCCTGGATGGCATCAGAAAAGATTTTGCAAAGTGCAACCAGCCGTTGTAACAGGTTCATTAACGCCTGGAGACACTCCAATGCCCTTTCCGGCGACAGCCCCTGTACCAACCAGTCATCCAGATATGGGTACACATGATGCCTCCCCCTGCGGAGAAAGGCAGCGACTGGAGCTAGGCATTTTGTGAACGTTCTGGGCGCAGACTTCAGCCCAAACGGGAGGACACAGAATTGGTAATGATCATCCCTAACCAGAAAGCGCAGGAACTTGCGATGGTTTGGCCTCATCGGGATGTGGAAGTAAGCATCCTCCAAATCCAACAACGCCAGGAACTCTCTCGGCTGCACCGCCCTGATCACATCCTGCAGCGTAAGCATCTTGAACTTCAGGCATTGCAGGACTTCTTGTACTGCGCCTGATAGTCTTTGCTTTTCTGTGCTGACTGGAACGAGCGGCTGAAGCCTTGGGAAGAGTAACCAGGGCGACTGTACCCTTTGTCGTGGGAAGCAGCAAATCTGGCATTACCAGGAGGCCCCTCGAAACGCCCGGAAGGGGTGAAAAGAACGGCACGTTTGCAGAGCCCCTAGGGACTAGGTCTCAGTGTCTTCATTCCCTTGAGCGCCTCATTGAATTTGCTAAAGAGCTGCTCCCCCCTCACAGGGCATATCTACTACTTTATGCAGGACCTCTGGACGAAAGTCAGTGCAGCGCAGCCACGCCTGCCTCTGGAGAACACCACAATTATATATTTGCTTGAAGCCGACTCCGCCAAGTCCAATGCAATGTTGATTCTGTGGTTGGAGGCCTTCTCCCCCTCTCGAATCAGCAGCATAGCCTCTTTGCGTTGTGGTTCCGTGAGATGTTCCAAGAGCGGGGCCAACCAGTGCCACATCTCCCTTTCATACCTGGCCAAGGAATTAGTTGCCTTCACTGTCATAGCGCCCACTGCGGGGACTTTCTTACCGAAAGCATTTTGTTTTCTGGCCTGACTGTCTGGGGGCGTAACACTTCCGACTAGCCGCCGCCAAAACCACAGATTCCGGCATGGGCCGAGACATGAGGCACTTGGGGGTCGATTCAGGTGCCTTAAACATCTTCTCAAGCCACTCCTTCACGGCTGGTTCCGAAAAAGGATGGTGCATCGTGCCACACATGGTGCAAAATGTTACTGAAGAGAAAACAGTCTTTCCGCTCCTCCTTCGGAGCAAGGCCAAATTCTTGGCACGCCTTCCCCATCATAGGGTGAAATGCCCCAATATCATCCCGCGGAGACGGCTGAGCTGGGCTACTAGGCGGTTACATCTCCAGGTCTGTATCCCATGTATGGTCTCTCCTGGGCGACGAGGACACCGTTGACAGGGTGTCACGAGGCCTGCTTTCCGGATCCAACTCAAGCAGCTCCCCCTCCTCTGGATGGTTTTGTGGCAGGCCCAACCCCGACGGCAATGGCAGCCACACAGGATGGCAAATTCCTGGGAGACTCGGGCGAGGGGCAACAGGCACACTACGCACCACTGGAGCCACTCGAAGTCGTGCATCCAATTGTCCCAACAGCGACTGGATCGTACTTAACACCTGCATGGACAGCAGAGAGTGAGGGTTCACCAACAGGTACAGGGGCGTCCCAGCCCCACTCGACGTAGACGGGCCTGCCTCCCGCAAACCCAGCGCCGATGGATGGAAACCTGGTTCATGCTCCTCCTCCAGACCAGAGGACACTGAATATGAAGCCAGATCCTGTTGAAGAATGTCCACCGGGAGCAACGGCACAAAGCCGGCCCCAGTCTCCCACGGATCTCCCATCAGTAACAAACCATCATCCGCCTCCAGCTGCGCCGTCGACAGCAATTGCGGGCCACTGACAGTCACAGCCGTAGACGGAGCTGACGACACCCCCAGTCGACGAAGGGAGTGAGGATTGCACCACAATCCTCAATGACTGAACCCCAGTCGACAACCTCGTCGGCGGCGGCACCAAGGCCTCCACAGGCCTGGCCTTCTCCCGTGATGCAAGCGGCGTGTTTGAAGTACGGAATGGTGTTTGGACAAGTCTCGGCTGGAAGAGGACATATGCCGGTCCTTAGACGAAGAGTGCTTCGAAGAGGACTCCCTCACCTTCTCCACCGCTGCCGACTTCTGCGCCGACTTCTCGGGCCTATCACTCGCCCTTTGGACTTGTCCGGTCTCACCGACTTGGACAGCGAAGAGCTACTAGCACCTTTGGACCGATGCGACCTGGATTCAGAGGAAGAAACTTTTCCCCACCTACTTGCATTGCTTCTTGGCAGGGGGTTCCGCGGACACTGCCCTCCACTGCGTAGACGCGCTCACCGCCGGAGCCGAAGACTTGCTCCTCCGAACCCGGGTAAGTGCCCTCATCGAGCCAACAAATCAGCCAGCGGTTGCGGTCTTTCAGCGTTTTCTGAGAAAACCCACGACAGATCTCAGAGGCATCCACCGAATGATTGGGGTAAAGACAATACAGGCAATCTGCATGGCTGAAACCCTCGAAGACCTTTAGGCCACAGGTTGCACAAGGCCTAAACAGTGATTTTTTTTTCTGGGCCACAGATGACATTATGGCCGAAGTACGAAAAGCATGTGTAGAACACGAAGAGTAGACACGAGGCAATCCCAACTGTTTGGAGACGATTGAAATCTGAAGGGAAGCCACGGAGGTATTTATACTGGACATCCTATTGGTGTAGCCTAAAGCACCCAAAAAGGACGTCGTTAGGACACTAAGGTGTCAAAGTTTCCATAGGAAAAGCTAGGTTCAAGTTACCGAGGTTTCCCAGCCTGATGACAGAAAATATTCACAGCATGTGAATCCATGAAAGATTCAATGATGGAGAACTAGCATAACCGCTAGATTGGCATACTGGGTTTTTATAATTTCTTACCATATCAGTATGTGTATGTACTTTATTATGTATTGTGAATTGTTCATGTCTTTGGTGATTAACTTTAGTAATAGTGATTTGCAATAGCTAATGCCGCGCAATAAAATGTGACTTCACACTGAGGTGGACATTCCTTGTAAGCTTCCAGTTTACACAATTCCAGTCCACTGTAACAACAAATCCCAAATCAGACCCACACTTCATTAAGAGCAAATTGCAGCTAGAGATATGCTGCTTATCCAGCGCAAACTCAAAAGACAACACAGGCGCCTACAACATAATGGCAAGCAATGTATGTAGGGTCAGGATTCACACTGAGATGATGCTTTCCCAATTTGCTGGGAGAAAACGTATACCTCTGTTTGTAAAAGGACACAAGAGCTTTTGCAATTATGCACTGAAAAACTGAATGAGTAGCCCAGTGCAACACAGTACAATAATACCAGCAAATATGAGCAATACAAGAATGAGGAGGGATTTAACATTGTATAGCAGTTTCCTAAAGACTATACCATATTCCTTAGGATATTTGTATCATATAAAGTGTTTATCTCCAGGGATACAATAAGCTTTCAAGGATGCTAACATTGCAATCACCACTGTGGCTTGGAAACAGTTATAGTTAACCATTTTTAATAATATGGCATAAACATTGCCCGAATTCCTCATGCACGCTGATCGTATTCACAAAGATGCATTTTAAAAGTAACCATACCTTGTTGCAAAAGCAGGCTGAACTTCATGAGGGTTGCGTCGGTCGGACCAGAAAAACAGCAGTCTATCAAACTTGGGTTCAATGTCAGCAAACTGTGCTTTGCCTTCGGGAAAGATTCGCAAAATGCCTCCATTCACCTAAGAACAACAACGAGATAATTAACAGAAAGTACAAACTATTATAGGCCACACACCTTCACACAGGTTTTAAAGTGCAGGAATGTGTACATGTGTGGGTTTTTAAATCAAGTGGTAAGCTGTGATTTGTTTTGTGCTCAGTCTCTGAAAATGAAGCCTTCAGCAGGCCTCAAACTTTGTACTCGTCACTAGCCATTGGCAAATAAGAAAATGTGTGCTTTGTGCATGTTGAGAACTGAGGGGAGGCCACTGATTGTATGCCTGGCTAGCAGCTTGGAACTTGAAATACTTACCCCCCTTTTCAGTCATGTCCTAAGAAACGGTTGGAGTTAGTGACCAGGTAGTAATGAAAGAGCTCATTCCCATTTCACTGCTGCACAGATTAGAGCACAAGAACCAAAACTGCATCGTTAGATATGACATGTTCCTTCAACATAGCCAGATCCACACCATCGTAAACTATATTGCAAACCCCAGTGATATTAAATAAGTCCAGCCACATATAATTAAAGCTGTTTTCAGGCCACTCTCAGATTGAAGAAGTCGAAAAATCAGACAGTAATATACTAAAGTCACACACTCAAAAGTACTTGACAGTATTCAAACTGGAAACTGCAAGGCTGCCCAGTGCTCTCCAGGGCCTTCTTCCAGCCACGCATATAAGACAACGTAACAACTCTAAAAAGGCACTCCAAGTTAACAATGACAACACCATAACTTTGCAGTTTGACACACATCTAGGAGATCATGATTATTATTTTTAACAAACCTGTTAATCAGTCAATTGTTACTCATACAAAAATTGACTTCAATCTTTCATGTTTGAATACAAAAATGACACCAACTAGAAAATGCGAGGGAAAATGAAATTAGAAAAATTCAGTTTGCATGTAGCAAGTGCATGCATTTCAATATTTTTAAAAAAAGATATTAAAAGTAATTTAATTGTAAGATGAAATCAAATATAAATGTAACTATTTAATTTGTTTTTTTAGATTTCTTTTTTTAAAGGTTCTACATTTTTAATTGAACCACAGACAAAAAAAAAATGATCTCTGTACAACTTAGCAGGAGAGCATCCCACTCTCCTGTGCTCAAGTACAGATTCAGATTGAGTGGCAATAAGGTTTAAGTCACTCACCTGTAACTATTGTTCTCCAGCATGGGTCTGGCATGGATTCACATGCTCGTGAATATTCCGTCGTCAGGCTGGGAATCCTCGGTAAAAGAAGAAGATTTTCACTTTCAAACTGTATTTCTCCCTTAAACCAATCACTGTCCCTGGGTCATACTGCACCCACCCAAAGACAGTCCTCTCCCTAAGCCCCTCCTCTGGCAGCCATCTTCAGATTTGGTAAGCACCTAAAGTGGCAGTATTAACCGAGAAGAGCCGCAGAGGGGTCGGCGGGAGTCATCACCTGGAGAGTTGCCCCCAGACAACACTACCAGACCATTCTCTACCATCAGGTAGCATTGTCCCTGGTCTGCAGCAGTCGCCCCTCATGTCTATTCTGCAGCTTCCTGCACACCTCCAATTATGCTTGAGAGGCCGACACAGGCATTTCCGTGAGCATAGGCAGGCCAGGCGCACCCACATTCAGATGCTACAGTTGGGGCGGGGGGGCGTTATTGGCCTCTCCCTGCTCTTGAGGCAGTCTGTGGGTTAGTGGGAGCAAGCCCCTGCCGCCGCTCACTTCCCCTGCTTCACCACAGCTCGGAGGCTAATCCAGAGCTTGTTGCCACCATCTACAGCCTCCAACAGCTCGCGGTCGGCTCTTCTGCCAGCTCCAGGCTGCACACTACTCCCTGGCACTCACCTGCCACAGCCATGCTTCTCCATTCAGCGGGCTTCACCGCCTCCCTTAGCTCCGCAGGGATTTTCTGGTTTTTTATTGATTTTCCCCTCCCTTCGCCTGGTCGCGCTCTGTGCAAGAGCGCGATATAAATAAAATATATCATACTCTGGCACCACAGGCCACCGCAGCCGCCACATTTAGGACACAGCGTGCTCGCATCTCAGCTGGGCACCCCATATACTGCCGCCTCCACTGCTGCCGTGACGATGAGCTGCCTGCTCTTCATGCCAGCAAATCTCTGCCAGCCGTGCTGCTAGAATTTACCAGGTTACTCACCGTAGTGACCACCTTACTCCTAGTCCATAGTCCCCTTTCCTCCATACTTGTGGGACATCTCTCCGTCCTGTGGGACGGGACCGGAGCACTTTGTAAAAAGCATCAAAATTTTTCCAAAAATGTGTCCTTCCTCTCTTTCCTGCGCGGGGCCCGGCACGCGGCCGTAACCCCGCCCACCTTGGCTCCGCCCCACGCATCGCCCCTCAGTCCTTTTCTTTTCCTGGTCAGAGACCCATTAACCAATACAGAGGAACCTTATTAGAGGGAACGGCGGGCGGGCGTATGGAGGAAAGGGGACTATGGACTAGGAGTAAGGTGGTCACTACGGTGAGTAACCTGGTAATACTCCTACGTCCCGTCCCCTTTCCTCCATACTTGTGGGAGATTCCCAAGCACTCCTTACAGGAACTACGGGTGGATGGAAATACCCCTTACTGAAAAAGGTTCTTCAGCACAGCCTGACCAAACTGAGCATCAGCTCTAAAACTCAGATCGAGGCAGTAATGCTTACAGAAAGCAGATGGAGAGGCCCAAGTAACTGCCCTAGCGATGGACTCGCAGGGAACATACTTCTGAAAAGCAACCGCAGCTGCCTTGCCACGCACCAGGTGTGCATGAATACCTTTAGGAGGTTTCAGCTTTTGGACAGTGAAAGACTCTGATACAGGCAGCAATCCACCTAGAAATAGTTGCCTTAGACGCCCGTTTGCCTTGAGGGATGCCGAAAGTCACAAAAAGTTAAGAACTTCTAAGCTCGGAAGTCCTATCCAGGTAGAACTTAAGAGCTCTTCGGACATCAAGACAATGTAGAACCCTCTCCGCCTCAGAGGCGGGGTTCGGAAAAAAGACAGATGGGGAGATCGATTAATTCAAATGGAATTCGGTCACCACCTTCGGCAGAAAAGCCAGATTCGTTCGAAGGACTACCTTGTCCTTGTGAAAGACCAAGAAAGGATGCTCCACCGACAACGCCTGGAGCTCACTCACTCTCCTTGCCGATGTGACGGCGACCAAAAAGGACACTTTCCAAGACAAGTACTTGAGGTCCACAGTAGCCATCGGCTCAAAGGGTTTATGGTCAGGACAACATTCAGGTCCCATGGCGGGTGTGGATTACGAACTGGAGGGTAAAGGCGTGTTAAACCAGCGAAATGCCTCTTTACCACTGGGTTAGCCAGCAAGTATGAACACTGATCCGTAGAGAGATAAGCAGAGACCTCTGACAGGCAAGTCCTGCATGACAGAACATGAACCCCTGACTCTGCTAGGGAGGACACGAAGGACAAAACCGCGTCAACCGTGGTCCCCCCTGGATCCATTTTCTTCTCTAGACACCAATGACAGAACCTGAGCCATTTACTCTTGTACTGAGATCTGGTCGAAGGTTTTCTGGCTGCCTGGATAATACGCATGTTATCCACAGACAAATTCGGATGCTCTAAAGACCTGAACTCAGGCACCAAGCCGCCAAGCTGAGCAATTGTGGGGAGGGGTGCCACAGCTGCTGAGGAAGCTTCTTGTTAAACGCCGTCGAAAGAGGTCCACCTGCGGTGTGCCCCAGCGCAAGAAAATCCCTGAGAGGACCTCCGCCTTCAACTCCCACTCGTAGCTGACAACTGTCCGCCGGCTGAGGGCATCTGCTGTGACATTCAGCTGGCCCGGGATGTGCACTGCAAGCAGCCAGACACCATGAAGCACGGCCCACTCCCAAACCCAAATCTGGATGGACAGGTTCACGAGGGGGGGGGGGGGGGGTTTGAGACTTCGTTTCCCCTTGCTTGTTTATGTAATACATGGAAACCACATTGTCCGTTCTTATGCGGACCACTTTGTTGACAATGACCGGTCTGAACACCTTGAGCGCCAAGCAAATCGCCAGAAGCTCCAAATGGTTTATGTGCAGGAGCTTGTCCTGAGGCGACCAGAGGTCCGAGACCTGAAGGAGATCTAATGTCGCACCCCACCCTAGGAGGGAGGAGTCTGTTGTGATCGTCACCATAGGGACCGGGTCCTGAAACCCTGCGCCCCCAGACAGATTGCTGAGAGATGACCACCAATCCAGGTCTACTCTCATGGAATCCGAAATCATTATCCACATGGAGTCTGGGTCCACTGCCTGACGCCATGAATTCCGAAGGGCCATCTGGGTCCGTCTCATTTTGAGACGAGGAAGAGCCAGCACACACGAGGCCATGAGGCCCAGAAGCCTCTGGAACCACCAGAGCGACATACTCTCTGACTGCGCAAACATCTGACACGTGGCCAACAGATCCGCCATTCTGTCCCCGGTCAGATATACTCTGCAGTCGATCGTGTTCCAACGAAAACCCAGAAAAATCAGGTCCTGAGAGACCATCATGGAGGAATTCTGCCAGTTCACCGACAGCCCAAGATGGAACAGGAACTGAAGGAGACTGGAGGTTGCCCGCTGCCGCCAGCGGACAAACTCTGCTTAGAAGCCAATCGTCCAAATAAGGATACATATGGATAACCTGAAGACGAAGATAGGCCGCAATCACCGACATCATCTTCATGAAGACACGCAGCGCCGAGCTGAGGCCAAAAGGAAGCACCCGAAACTGGAAGTGCTCCTCTCCCAAAGAGAAACGGAGGTACCTCCTGTGTGGAGCCCAAATCAGGATATGCATGTACGCATCCTGAAGGTCCACCACGCCCGCCTGCAACGAGGAGCGAATCTGGCCGGGCGTGATCATCTTGAATTTCTCTTGGGGTAAGGAAAGATTGAACTGGGAAAGGTCTAGGATGGTGCGCAGGCCAGCCTGGTTGGGTTTGGGCACCGTAAACAGCCGGGAGTAGAAGCCCTCCCCTCGCTCCCCAAGGGGAACGGGTTCCACAGCTCTGAGGAGCAGAAGTTTCTGAACCTCGGCCTTGAGGGAGGGTGAGCCCGACAGCTGAAAAGGAGGGTTGAGGGGTGGGGTAGGGGGTAAAGGTAAGCGGAAGCTCGCCCGAGCAACTGACAAGACCCATCTGTCTTCTGTGATGGTCTGCCACACCTCCCAATGAGACGCAATGCGTCCTCCCACCGGGGTCTCGTGCGAGCACAGAAAAACCTCATTTGGCAGGTTTATCGGTGGCGGTGCCACCTGAACCTGATGAGGAGGCTGAGGAGCGGGAGAAATACCGCGTACGCTGTGGTCTACGGCGGTTATTTCCCACAGGAGTGTCCACTATGCGTGATTTGCGGTCGAGGAAGCCCCTGAAACCAGAAGAAGGTCGACTCTGCGATAACGGTCTCTGAGGTTTGAAAGGAGCTTTAACCAGAACAGACAATGATTTAGCCGTCTGAGTGCTATCCTTGGTTTTGGTGAGCTCTACATCAGTAGAAGAATGAAAAAGCTCCTTACCATCGAATGAAAGGTCCAAAACCTTGTCTTCCACTTCCTTCGAAAACTTAGTGGCATGCAACCACGCTTGCCTCGAGGTATCAACCCCGAGCATCATGCCCCGAGCCGAGGTGTCTACGTGATGAGCCGCAGCCTCCAGGAGATCCTGGGCCAAGACCTTGGCATCGGAAAGGCCACCTCTGAAATCTTCCAACTTCTCGACCGGAATGTGCTCCTCAAACTCCGACAGACCTTTCCACATCCGCACGTTAGCTCCCGCCAAAATCAATTCGGCATTGGCCTGCCTGAGCTACAAGGCCGAATTGGGAAAGGTTTTCCTCCCTAGGGAGTCCAGGAGCTTGTCCTCCTTTCCCAAGACCTGAGTAGCCATCGCGGAAGAGGATGCTGCAGGTCTGGACTGCAACGTGGCCGCAGCCACCACTGAGGAGGAGGGAGGCGGACAAGACAAGGCCACTTCCTCCGAAGAGTGCAGCCTGTACCTCGCGTCAATCTTTTTATTGACGAAAAGTCCTAAGTGTGGCTTCTCCCAGACTCTTCGGACCTCAGCCAAACCATCCTTCTGCAGGAAAAGGCCGGTACGCTCCAAAGGAGACAGGGTGAACGACCCAGAAAGCACGCCCTCCTCTGGAGCCGGTGCCTTGGGAACCGGGACATCTAAGAAATCCATCATGTCCAGTACCCGGTCATGAAAAGCTCTAACAGAGTGGGGAAGGTCCTCGTTGTCCTGCTCGCCTTGAGGGTCATCTGACAGGTCAGGATCCTGCTGAACCGTGTCAGGCACTGCCTTGTCCACTGGGGACAACGTGGCAAAGGCGGAAGAGCAGGGGCAGGCACCACGGGCAAAGGAGGCGTCGGCGGAACCACCAGAGGAACGGGTGGAACCGGAGGCGCTGGTGGACAAATTTCCTTAAAAAGCCCTTTGAAATACTCCCTCATGGGGTCGGTGCGCATAAGCGCTTGAAATTTACCGGAAAAAGCGTCCTCAGGAGATTGCTTCGGAACTTGAGGCCTCTCATGAGGTGGACAAATCCAGGGACGTAACGGAGAAGGGTGCCACGCCGGGCCCTCCGCCGACGGACGTATCCACATAAATCAAAGGGGCCGCCCCTGCAGGCAACGAAACATTGTGCGGAAGAGGCATCCTGGCATTCCAATCATAAACGGGCCGGTAAGGATACGCACAAGTGACCTTATGTTCACCCAAGGGACCGAACCCTACACCAGAGGCCGATGGCGTAGTTGTAGGGGTAGTACCCAAAATGGCCACCATGGTCGTGGTGGGAACGGCCGCCATTTTGTCTTCATCTGAACTGCGGCACGTGAGGAGGTGAGGCAGGGGTCCCCGTCGATGGATCAGGGGTTTTAATTTTAGCCTTAACATAAGGAACCTCGGCAGAGCCGGTACTATGAGGCCTGGAATGTTTCTGCGAAATACCAACCGCCAACTGAGCCTTCGAAGGAACGACCACAGCACTGCCGGTAAAAGAAGAACCTTGCTTCTTTGCCCCCTCAACAGATCTGTTATCACCACAAAAGCGGGAACGGTGAGAAACCGCTTTCACCGACAGGGCCCTGCCCGGCCCCTCAGAACTGCTGGTAGCCTTAGCCTCTGTACGAGGGACCTCGGGCCTAGGCCCGGTAATAGCCTTATTGGCACGGGCCTCAAACATCCGTTCAGTAAACACAAGCCCAGCCAAGGCCTCGGGGCGCACCGCGGTCTTGTTTTTAAGGGAAGCCGAAAGAGGCCTCAGAGCAAGCTCTGGTACCCTGTGACTCAGCAGTACTGGGTCTACACACAGCCCCCACAGGAGGGGCCTCGGAAGTTACTCCGGTGTACACAGGCCCCTTACGGAGACCCTCGGAGAAAACTCCGGTAGAATTATTAGGCCCGACAGGCACCTCAGGGCGAACCCTGATGACAGAGCGATCAACGCCCCTCCGGGCTCGAGAGGAAACCGGGAAGGTATCCCCCGACCGGGGTGCTCTGAAAACTAAAGAACTTACCGGGCATTTCTTCTCATCGATGAACGCCTGAAAATGAGATAGAGGAGCGTGTCGGAACACCTCCTCCCACCGTTCCAACCGACGTTGAAGAGCCCGGACCGAAAGGGAGTCACAGTAAAAACAGGAGTCCCAGCGGTGCTCCGGACCCAAAGATTCTAAACAAAGAGGATGGGGATCCGCCCTCGCAAAGCGACGATGACACGAAGAGCAGTCTGGAAAGTCGAATTTAAAAGACAGACAGACTAGATGACGAACGCTAGCGAGAGCCAGAGAGGAAAACAGGGAAGAAAATCTTCCGAGGGTGCAAGTGCGTCCGGCCCCGATCGAGCGGAGAAAAGTACTGAGGGGCGATGCGCGGGGCGGAGCCAAGGTGGCCGCGTGCCGGGTCCCGCGCAGGAAAGAGAGGAAGGACACATTTTTGGAAAAATTTGGATGCTTTTTACAAAGTGCTCTGGTCCCGTCCCACAGGACGGAGAGATGTTCCAGAAGTATGGAGGAAAGGGGCCGGGACGTAGGAGTATAGGGGGTTTGCATCTCCATACAACACTTGTCAGGCTTGGGAGAGTTCACCAGCTGCGTCCACTCAGCCCACCATCTTGGCCACACTCATTGGGATAACAGATAGGAAGGGAACAGTAGTTGGACTGGTGGGCAAAAAGACTGTAGAGCAGGAGCCAAGTACCCCCACTCCACCTGCAACCACTTAGAACCAATCCCACTTCCCGATAAGTTTCTGTAGTTTGCCATGTAGGATGGCGTTGGTAATGACGCAGGTCAACACGTCAGCTATGACCAATTATGGGTATAGGAACCCAACGTTCAGAGTATCGAGCGATTGCTGATGTTCGTTGTACTCCCTGTTTTAGATACTTGCATTAAAACAGACAAACTTTTGCCAAACTATTTGTGTTGTCTTGATTATTGATGTATGATTAAAATATGTATCCCCATCTATCTCAAGGGTACTGCTACTCATCTTAAGGGGCTGGAAGCCTCAAGTTCACTTGGTAGCAGAGATTGATGGTTAAATCAGATACCATCGGCCGTCGACATAAGTAATCTTAGAGTCTCTGCAATATTGCACAATCTTTGCCATTCGGCTGACAGGACGTGAAGCTCCCTGTAGATATTGGTTAGAATAGGAAAAATCCTTGCAAGGAATGGTTTGAAGGAACCCCTACTTTCAGATAGAAACCCCTCCCACATCTACGAGAAGTGGTTTGGAAAGCGGCTAGAAGAGGCCATAACGAAGGCAGTGATCCTGAGGGTCCAAAGACAAAAAACATGCGAACAGTGAGTGAATAGACCAAAAGGTATGGCAAAGGGATGCATGCGTAGTAAATAACGGAGAATAACAGAGGGAAGCGGGACAAAATATAATGCAAGAGTGTAATATATATGTATACGGGAAATTAGATATTTACTGACTTAAGTGTGGTCAAGTAATATATGAGGAAAAATAGTTGTGATTGTAGCCACGCTATGAGGATACACCCTGTTCCTAGACATTAAAGAGTACTAGCAGAAGCTTTTAATTCAGAGCCCTGTTTACGAGGGACATAGAGGAGACGAGATTGGTGAAAGACTTTCTTAAAGGAATTAGTTTAAGTTCCAATCGGAGCAGATCTAGAGGGCAAGACAAGTCTTAGAAAAAGATTTTGAGTAGTACTTTCATGTGGCCAGTCAAGTCTGTGTTTCGTTTTATGTGATTGTAAGGTGTGATGACATCACAGTTGAAAAAATAAATATTCTAAGTGAAAGAAAAACGTGTAGTTGAGGCGCAAAAATTGTTTTTAAGATTAAACTTTGATGGTCGTTTTTTTTAAGCAGAATTAAAGAAATTGGATTGTGACGGGATTGGAGCTGGCGATGGTTGGTGCTTGCTCATAAGTGTATATCGATTGAGACGTAAAACTCAAAACTGCAACTAAAGCATAAGCGAGTGGTAGCAAAGAGAAAAGTAAAGGTTAAGAAATGGAAGTTATGCCATTAGTACATCTTTGCAAACAGCTACCAAAACACGCGCTTAAACTTAAAACCCATTCTGCACTGTCTTGTTTAAGGGCCTGCAGATAAAATGTTTATGCCATGGCCACAAGGTGGGTCATTATCGAAAGCAGTTTTGCAGCATATGACGACATATTTGCATGATGCGTACACAGGAAAAAAGTGAGAAAAGCGCTGAGCTATTCTAGAGCTTTGGAAAATGTATGAACACGAGAAGGAGGGGGACACTCCTTGAGATTGGATACTCAATATATGCAAAGAGGGGGGTGAAGAGTCTTCTGCTCCGCCCGCCCCATCTGAAATGAAAGACGAGATTAAGAAAGACAAAGGATTATACCCATTAAGAGAACGTAAAGCAGCAATGGGATATAGCAATCCGTCATATGGGTCACCTATGCAAAGTATTGACGAGGGCTCAGAGAAAGACACCCAGAAAGATATAACCTCCAAAGTCCGAGGGACAAGGAGAGACGCGATAAGGAGAGAACTGATCGAGCAAGCACAAATCTAGATATAAGGAGATAAATAAAGAGATGGAAAGGATTTAAGGATAAAACTGATGAGATAGCACTCTTACAGAACAAATGGTTGGGAGGTCAGATTTTACTTCAACTCGATGGCAAAAGCACGATCTAGGAAAGGGGAGATCAAGACGAACAAGACAGAAGAGACAAAAAAGGGAGGAAAGATTGAAAGATGAAGGAGCGAAAAGAGACAAAGACGAGAATAGTTCTAGCAAGCTGAGCAAGGTAAAAAACAAGAGAAAGCAGAAGAGCAAAGAAGATGTGATAATAAAAGGAGAACAGTCAATGAACAGGAAAGGCTAAGCGAAAAGAATAGACGATGACGAACAGGAAATAAGAGAAAAGAATACAAAGGCGAAGGGATGAGGAGATACGAAGGGCATACGAACGAACTGATAAAAAAGAAAGAGGAAGACATTAACGAAGAAGCGAGAAAGTGCAGAGAAGTCGATGACGACATGGAACGTAAAAGAAGGCAGAGCACAAGATCTCGAATATTTGGAAACGGAAGTAAGAAATCCCAATCCACGGGTAGCATGGGAAGACAGAGGAATTCCCCACCCCCCCAGAGTACGAGTCATTACCATGCATGTCTTGAGTAAATCTAGAAGACAGATTTGACTCACGAAACATTGGGGAAATGATTGATAAGGTATACCATGGAATGCAAGCCCAGAAACAATCACAAGGGAAAAGAAATAAACTATCGTCTCGAGAGCACTCGGCTGTATGACATGAAGGAAGCCTCCTGTAGTGCGAGCCATCAAGAGCAGTCTTTAGACAGACTGACATTAAATGGAGATGATGAGAAGTTGCACGAGTTGGGCACAGGACGTATCAGACGAAGAAAGGGAAACCTTCCAGAGGGAAAAGGGAAGTGATATATGTGGTCCAGAGGGATGTCCACCTATGGATAAGGTGGAAAGATTGTCAGATTCAGTAATACCTATGTCTAGGGCATCAGAGCAACTGACACTGTCAGATCGACATAAGGGCAACCCCATGGTCAGAGGGCAGTCCCCGCCTTATGTAAGCAGGCTAAGATCACTGCCAGGTAGATGGCAATGTGGAAATATTACTCCAGCGGTAGATAGACAAATGATGAGATGAAAATGAGTTTGGAGCGTCACAGTTCCCCTTGTTGGAAAAGGGAGGGGCCAGGCCACAATATATACCATGGCCCCTGATGGACAGAACATTTAAAATGTAAACTCCCAAATGTAACTTCCAGTGCAGGAAAATGGATACACGAGTTTAAAAAAATGACGGGAGGGAATACATTAGCTATAGGGTATATTAAAGGTCTTATAATCACCATACTTGCTGCGAGAGCTGATCACCATGTACACGGGCAGGTTACCCTGATGTGACTACAGTCAACACCGCGCACGATGGAGCACCGTTTAACAATTGTAGAGCAGCAATTTGGAAAGCACTTTGAGTGCTATATCCAAACACGTCCGATAAGGGAGCTATGACGATGAGAAAAATGAAGGAGAGGACCCGTTGCTTTACATTCAATGTTTTCAAGACGCATGGGCGCTTGAAAATACGTGAGGCTTGGGGAAGTCTATACCTGTATTTCATCATATATTATGCCAAGGGCTGCCAGAGAAGGTACAGAAACAGCTCAAGAAATTAGTGGGGATTGAAGCCAAACCAGGGTAGGAAATCCAGTTAACCATTGCACATTATTGCAGACTCCTGCAGGAAAAGAATCGCAAAAAAGGACGATGCGCGAAAAGGTGAAGAAGCAAAATTAGTTCAGAAAAAACTATCCAAGTATGCTATTGAAGGGGCAATGTTAACTAAAGTAGGCAGATCAAATTCGCAGCAGACAGTACAACATGCCACAAGTAAATAACCAAAGACAGTTTGATCAGACAAATAATGGATATGCTCCATGAGGGAGGGGCTATTGAGGGAGAGGTTGGCAAGGTAATCAAGGGTATTCACAGAATAATCAGGAAGGGTTCCAGAATATGCAAAATGGTAATCGGAACATGCAATATGGGCACATGAGGAGACAGCCGCTTGTATGTTGGACATGTGGAATGACAGGGCACATAGCTCCTATATGTAGAAGCCAAGGGATGGTACAGAATGATCAATTTTCAAGATAGGGAACGCCAAGTCCGACTGCATATTCGCAGCAGGACGGAAATGGATTTGCGAAAGATCAAAACGTGCGGCAGCATGCGCCGAGAGTGCAGCAAGGCTTGAAATCACAGCAAGTAACATGTAATCAACCGCAAGGACAATCGCAGCAGTCTCCTATGCAACTTCAGCAGAACACAAACAGAGAACCTTCTATGACATTTAGAATAGGAGGTGTTCCTGTTGGAGGAAATCCATTCACGGGTGATGGAGTGAGACTGTACCCGAAATAGGACAGCTCACTTGGAGACCTGATGTGTTCAGTCCTATCTATTATGCCGAGCCATGGGTAGACGAAATTATTTGAGGCAAAGCTTTTTCCTTCTTAGTGGACATGGGTGCAACACATTCGTGCATACGTGAGGGCAAATTTTCAATGTCTGGCGATGCAATGAATACTCAGGGCTTTACAGGAGCAACAAGTCGCGTTCCTTTTACAAAAGAATTACCAGTCTCCATAGGAGAATGCGATATGAAGGTACCACGGCTTTATTCGAGGCAAACCCCTGTCAACATATTAGGATGAGATTTAATGATGAAAATGAATTGGACCATTTTGTTTACAGACGATGGCATAGTATGCTCAACACTATGAATGCATTAACGTGTGCAAAATTATCAGGGCATACGCAGGGCAAATAGCGCCTACAGTGAAACCGTTGGAACCCTAAGTGTTCCATTATTGGATACGTGTTTTGTTAACATGGCTGCCAGGTCTAGTAGGCAGAACCATGAGAATATCAGATGAGTTTCTATTTAGACCTCAGATACCCATGGACGAAGAGGAGGGGCGAATTTTCCACTTACACATAGAAGCAGCTATAGTCCGAGGAAATATGGCTTCGCTTGATGCAACTGGTGATAATAGGTAGACGATGGAGCACAATAATTGCCATTGAGGAAGGTTGCAGAGTGACGGACGTCACTGATGAGGACTTGTTTGGAAAGGACATATCTGACAATTTTGGGATATTTTAAATGTGCATTACTTATTGGGTCAAGGTGATTAAGAGAGAAGTCCCGCAGAGAATGATACTAGCAAAGAAGCGTCTGGAATATTTTGTAGCAGGTATGGCGAAAGTGCCAATTTCATTATGGATTACTGGCCCCTATGACGTAGGCTTGGGGAAGTGAAGATTACATTTCACCTCAAGCATGACAATATCCCATGTCTAGAGAGGCAGATGAAGGTTTTCTAGACGATTTCCGCCATGATGGACCAAGGTATCTTAGTGACAGTCACCATGTAATACATCAATTTACCCAGTGAAAAAAGGGAAAGGGGGGTCTTGGAGGCTAGTGCAAGACCTTTGCCTAAGAAACCAAATTGTAGAGGTCGAGTTCCCTCTAGTCTTGAACCCGTCTACAATTTTATGTAATATACCTGTTAATGCACAATATTTCATGGTGAATGACTTGAAAAATGCGTTTATCTCAATCGTATTGCACAAAGACACAAGATTTGAAATAGTTTCCTTTTAGACAAGTGCGATTAAAAAGCACAATGCTGCCCCAGGGGTACAGCGAGTCGCCATCAATTTTTAACAGAGTCCTCCAGATGGGCTTGAGCAATATTGCTTTAGAGCGTTGTGCTACAATACGTAGATGACAGGAAAAGTTACAATATTGTCAACAAGAATTGTTATATATAGGCCAATTGATTTCATATGAGGGAAAGAAGATCACCCCTGAAAGAGCTGCAGCTATTTTAAAAACATCCAAGTCCCACACGATAAAACAGATGCAGAGTTTTCTAGGACTATGTAATTATGTCAGGGCAAGGGTCTTTGACTACAGCTCATATACAAGGCCTCTCTTACAGGCCTTGAAGAAAGCACAGGCAACAAAAGAAAACATTGTGTGGACTGAGGCAATGGAAGAAGGGTCTGAGGAATTCCTAAAAAAAAGCTATCTGCACAGCTCCAGCCCCAATTATGCAGAGGAATTATTTTTATTTTTGCATACTGATGGTACTTTTATGACAGCAGTACTCACACAGAGATCCACGTTGGATACAAGCCCCTTGCATATTATAGTGGCGTTTTGGACCCAGTAATGAGAGGTCACTTTCCATGTGAAAAAGGTTTGGCAGACGCGTTCACAATAGAAAAGGCTACAAGCATAGTGATGGAATGCTCCATGACGTTTTTTGTTGAACACGCATTATTTGCCATTTTAGAAAAACCAAAAGGCACGTTGACTACTCAAAAGGGCTTTTGCCTATGAGGTAATCATATCAAATCCAGCAATTAAAATAGTTTGATGTAAAATAGTGAATCCAGCTAGGTTTATAGCTGAGCCAATTACCGAAGGAGAGCCTATACATGATTGTGCAAACCACGAAGAATTCTGTGATGAGCTCCCTAGAGTAAAGGAAAATGCACTTGCAGGGGAAGAGATGGTCTTCATTGACGGATCCTCAAGGATCGATGAAAGAAAATATGGGCAGAGATATACAGGTGTTGCGGTAGTGAATCATCTGGCAAATGGAGAATTTTGAGTGCTTATGAGTACTAGATTGCCTTTTCAATATTCAGCACAAGCTGCAGAGTTATTAGTGTTGATACTCACAATTGAGAATCAAGCAGACCAAGAAGTAACAGTGTACAGCGACTCCGCCTATGTGACGTTGACGGTACACGCAGGATTAGCGCACTGGAAAAGGAGGGGCTATCTCCGAGCAGACGGCACACCAGTGCAGCACGCAGCCTTATTGGATAGGCTCATTAAGGCACTACAACCCTCAGTGGGCATAGCAGTCGTTAAATGCACAGCTCACACGAAAGGGACAGATTTTATCTTGCGTGAAAATCAAGTAGCAGACGCTGAAGCCAAGTGCATAGTAAATACAGATACGGGGATGATGAATATCGAAACCATTAATGTGAATGAAAGAATGACTGATGATGATTGTGGATGAGGGATATAATCATATGTCTAAAACACAGATAGTGGAGCTTCAAGGAGAGGCAATGCAAGAGGTAAATAACTTGTGGAAGCAAAGAGGGTGTTCTTTAAACCCCTCTGAAGCATTGCGGTGACAAGACAGCACTGGTAAACCAGTGATGCCTATAGCCTCAAGGGTAGCGCTAGAACAATTACACTACCCAGCGCATACAACCAAAGAGAATCTTGCTGTAACCATTGCGGAGGATTGGTTTGTGCAGAACCTATGGCGCATGTTGCATTTTTTATGGTAAATTGTACTGTTTGACAACAGCTGGGCATACACTGTGCATAGCGAGGGGAGTCATCCCAAGACCCAAAAGCCCTTTTCAGCACTTGCATATTGACTATATCGACATGATACAAGTTTGAAATGGATATAGATACCTATTAGTTGTAGTACGTTATTTCTCTAGATGGATAGAGGCAGGTCCATGCACTCACTCAGACTACCTGTGGAGCTAAGTTCTTAGTGCGCAAAGTATTTCCCAGATGGGGAATGTGCCAAGTAATGAGATCAGATAATGGACCTCATTTTGTTAATACAGTTTGAGCAGATCACCTCGTTGCTTGGTATAAAACAAGTTTTTCTTCGGCTTATCATCCGCAAGGAAACAATCTGTGAAAAGCTCAACGGCCTGTTAAAAGAAAGAATAGCTGGCAGAGAACCAATTACTCCACTTGAAACACTGGTATGACATGAAAGCCAACAAAGCTGACAAACTACTGGCGAGCCAGCTGAAGGGTAAACAACAAAGGCAAACAGTACAGGTGCTAAGAGACAGCACTGACCAAGTGAGAACAAAATCGAAAGCCATAAAAGACATCTTTAGAGATTATTACCAAGATCTATACTCATCGGATAATCCAACAGCGATAGACCAAATGAAATATTTGAAGGACACGAAACTCCAAACCATTACACCAGAGGAGAAAATAGCACTCAACGCAAAGATAACAGTAGAGGAAGTTGCGAAGGCAATAAGAGATCTGGCAAAAAATAAAGCTCCGGGCCCAGATGGTTACACAGCCACCTTTTATAAAAGCTACGATGGAACCCTAAGCCCGATCCTCGCAGAACTCTTTAATACCTTCAAGGACACCCCCAACATCACAAACTCAATGAACGAGGCAAAAATATTGGTTTTCCACAATAAAGGGAAGGACCCAGAGACACCAGGCTCATACCGTCCCATAGCACTCAAACTTAGGCACCAAAATATACACCAAAATACTAGCCAATACTCATCCCTCTGCTCCCCAAACTGATACACCAGGACCAATCAGGATTTATCCCCAACAGAACACGGCATCAGAAGATTCACCTACCTTATCGAGAAAGTGGGGATCACAAACACCCCAGCCACGCTGCTGGCAACAAACGCGGAAAAAGCGTTTGACCGTGTGGAGTGGTCCATGCTTTTCCGAACCCTGGAGAAACTAGACCTTGGGGAAACCTACAGCGACATGATACGGGCCAATTACAATACACCAAAGGCCAGAATCGCATGAACGGGGAACTCTCAGAAATAATAAGAATCGAAAGAGGTACCAAGTAGGGATGCCACCTCTCCCCACTCCTTTACGCCATCTTCTTGGAACCGTTACTGACGAAAATTAGGAACACCCCCGAAATCAAAAAGGCATCACAATGGGGAGCACAATCCACAAGACAGCAGCCTATGCGGATGACATGCTGATCATCCTAGCGGAACCGGTAAACACACTGGCCCCACTATTACAAACAATAGAAGACTTTGGTCGGGTATCAGGCCTAAAGAAACAGGCAAAAGTCAGAGCTAATGGTTCTAGCAGGCAATAAACAGGAAATACAGAAGCGTGCAGGAGAGCTACAACTTCGAGTGGCGGAGGTAGGGATCAGCTACCTGGGTGTCACCCTTACCAATACCCTCAAAGGTCTATATGCAGGAAATTACCCGCACCTGTTAGATAAAGTGAGAAAGGATCTGGACAAGTGGACACTGCTATCCATCACATGGTGGGGCAGAATAACAGCGATAAAAATGACAATACTCCCTAGACTATTATATTTCTTCCACGCACTCCCAATAAGAATCCTGGCCACGTTTTTCAAATCATTAGTCAAAATGAACAAATACATCTGGCAGAACAATACACCAAGACTCTTTAGTATAGCACATACGGCCCCTAAATCCGCAGGAGGCATGGCACTCCCACACTTCTGGAAATACTACGAGGCTGCCCAACACTGGGTCTTGAAAGAATGGATCCCCAATACATCAGAGAAGTTTGGGCGGAGCAAGACAGGGCAGTGGCAAGGAAAAGCCTCCAACATCTCCTGTGGACTAGCCACGAACATAGGCACCCAAACCTCAGAATCAGTGAGATCAGGAGTGCGGTCCTCGAAATCTGGAACAGGGTGACAAAAAAGGAACGCTGTTTGAGAACCCAGAATTCAAACCAGGCACAGAGAAGAACAAGTTACTCCTTACCTGGTAACGTTCTTTCGATGGGATGTTCCTCCGACATATTCCTTATCTATGATATTTGTATCTCCAGCTTGCTGGCCTCTGAAATTTTTTTCCCAGTAGAGGGCGCTGTGCGTCGACGTCTGTCGAGTAGGTGTTCCTCGACAGCCACCGTATCAACGCCGACGTCATCATGCCTATAAATGGCCATGCGCAGCGTCCGTTGCTCAGTTCCGTTTTGTAGAGTAAGGTAGTTATTCCATGAATGGTTACTACCCTTGAAGGAGCGTAAGCTGCAACCACAAGGGAAATATTACTGCAGGGATGGATGGGAGGGGCGATAAGGAATACGTCGGAGGAACATCCCATCGAAAGAACTTTACCAGGTAAGGAGTAACTTGTTCTTTGAAGGGATTGTGTCCTCCGACGTATTCCTTATGTATGATAGACTCCCATAGCAGTGGTATGTGATTGGCGGCGGGAGTAAGAGATGCCATATTACTCTTTAAGAATGAACAGAGTGTAACACAGCTTTGCCAAATCTAGTCTCTTGACTAGGAGGAATCCAGGCTATAAAATTTGGTAAAGGTATGTGCGGACGACCATGTGGCAGCCGCACATATGTCTCTAATTGGTACCCCTCTTTGAAGAGCTGAGGAGGCTGCGATACCTCTGGTCGAATGAGCCCTTAGATTTAGAGGGGGCTCTTTCCCTGCCAGTTTGTAGCATTCCAGAATGGCTATGTTTGGTTATTGGTAATCCCAATTTATGTCCTGTGTAACCTACAAAGAGTTGGTCTGCTTGTCTAATTTTAGCAAGTCTACTGATTTAAAAACTCAAGGCTCGCTTAGGGTCCAGCCTGTGTAGTCTCTCTTCCTCTTTCCCTGGATGGGGAGGAGGATAGAATGAAGGTAAAGTAATCTGAGTAATGTGAAATTCAGAAACTACCTTTGGGAGGAAGTTAGGCTTCACCTATAGAACGACTTTGTCCTTGTGAATAATTGTATGAGGAGGTTTACAAGATAGGGCTTGTATCTCGCTAACCCTTCTAGCAGATGTTAATGCTACCAATAAAACAGTTTTGAGGGTGAGAAACTTCAATGAACAAGAGTGGAGTGGTTCAAAAGGAGCACCCTTTAGGAAGTTTAAAACTAGATTTAAATCCCATAAGGGAACTTGGAATGGTAACTTGGAATGGTCTTGGAGGGTAAACATTAGACCTTTCAGGTATTGTATTACCAATGGAATTTTGAAATCCAATAGCTGCTCTGCAGTGCGCTTAAAGATCGATAGCGCTGCGAGATAGCCCTTAATAGTGCCAACTTGAAGGCCTGAATTTGCCAAATAAAGTAAGAAGGATAACACCGCAGGTGTACCACATGAAAAGGGTTCGATATTCTTTTCTCTGCACCAACTGCAAAATTTATTCCAACGGCAGCGGTATAGAGATTTAGTTGCTGGCCTTCTGGCCGAAAGCAACACCTCCATGACGTCCTCTGGAAGGTCCCAATCCTTGTACCTCAACCTTTCAGATACCAAGCGTGAAGGTTGAGGGTCTTGATGGCTGGATGGAGAACCTGACCTCCCTTCTGCGAGAGAAGATCCTCTCTGTACGGTAGACGAATTGGAGGATGGATGGACATGTCCAGAAGGTCCGGGTACCACGTTCTCCTGGCCCAATCCGGGGCAATTAGGATCATGGTCTTCCGAAACCTTCTCAACCTCCTGATCATTTGAGGAATGACAGGGACCGGAGGAAACGCGTACAGAAGTGGGAACTCCCAGTCCACTACGAACGCGTCTCCTAGAGCTCCTCTCGGGGGAAATTCCCTTGAGCAAAATCTGTCGCACTTCCTGTTGATACTGGTGGCGAACAGATCCACTTGAGGGGTTCCCCAAAGGGCGAAGATCTCTTGAAGGACTTCCTGAGCTATCTCCCACTCGTGGGAGACTGTGTTCTGCCTGCTCAGAGCGTCCGCTGTCAAGTTCTTCTCTCCGGCTAGGTGAATTGCCGATAGAGATTCCTTCCTGAATTGCCCAAAACCAGAGCTGCATCGCCTCTCTGCACAGTGGCAGTGACCCTACGCCTCCTCTTTTGTTGAGGTAGTGCATGGCCACTGTATTGTCCGTCATTATCAGGACGTTTCTCCCCCGTACAGACGGCAGAAAAGCCTTCAGTGCCAGTCTGATGGCTCTCAGCTCCAACAGGTTGATGTGTAGTCTGGACTCCGATGGAGACCAACGACCGCTGATGGTCAAGTCGTTGGCATGGGCTCCCCACCCCGTGAGTGAGGCGTCCGACTACCGTTATCTCCGGCCATGGTTGCCAAAACAGTTCTCCTTTCAAGATGTTCTCTGGAGAGGCCCACCATTGAAGGTCGTAGGCTACCTTGTCCAGAATCCGGAGGAGATCGGTCATCCTCCCTGAGAATTGTGACCACTGAGTCCTCAGTGCCGACTGAAGGGATCTCATTCTCAGGCGCGCCTCTGGCACAAGGGATATGCAGGATGCCATGAGGCCTAGCAACCTCAAAAAGTCGTAGGCTGGGAGACGTTGGGCATTTTGAAACCTGGTGACCATCTGCAGAATATCTTGAGCCCTCACCTCTGGTGGCGAGGCTTTTCCCAGGGACGTGTCCAGGACTGCTCCAATGAACTGGAGTCTCTGTGATGGTATCATCTGTGACTTCTTTAAATTGAGGGAGAAGCCCAGCTTGTGAAAGAATTGGCAGACAGTCTAGTTGGATCCGAGCTTGTTCGGAAGAAACTGCTCTGATCAGCCAATCGTCCAGGTAGGGGTAGACGTGAATCCCTTCCCTCCTTAGACTTGCAGCCACAACCGACATTAGCTTGGTGAAGACCCTCGGGGCGGAGGTCAGCCCAAATGGCAGAACTCAAAATTGATAATGAGAGTTGCCAATTGCGAACCTCAGGTACTTCCTGTGCTTGGGATGGATTGGCACATGGAAATAAGCATCCTGAAGGTCCAGAGATACCAACCAGTCCTGAAGCTGGAGGGCCTGAAGGATCTGAGAGAGAGTTACCATCTTGAACTTGTCCTTCCTGAGGAACTTGTTCAATTCTCATAAGTCCAGGATGGGTCTCAGTCCTCCGTCTTTCTTTGGTATGAGAAAGTAGGGGGGGGGGGAGTACCAGCCCTTGTTCCTGTCCGCTACAGGTACCGGTTCTATGGCACCTTTCTCTAGCAGGTCTACAATTTCCTGCAAGAGGAGCGGATCCGGCACTTTCAGAGAGCTGTTCCCCGGTGGATGGCTCTGAGGGATGCGTAGAAAAGGCAGGCAGTAACCTTGGGCAACTGTCTCCAATGCCCAAGCATCTGACGTAATAGCCTGCCATTCCGTCAGATGGTAAGTTAACCTGCCCCCTACAGGTGTCTTGTGATGGGAGACCTCAGAGTGGTTTGGGAGCGGCTGATGCATTTGCCGAAGGTAAAGCAGCTCCTGCGGCTTTCTTTCCTTTACCCCGTCCACCACAGGTAAATTTTCCTTGGCCTCTTTGAGCTGGCCATCCTCTGCCTCTTCCATATGAGGAATAATAGCGAAAGGACCTTCCTCTCCAAGAGGATCCTGAGGGACGAAAATTAGTTTGGCGGATTGTAGCTCCTAGTGACTTGGTTGCTGCTTTAGATGTTTGCAGTTTTTCCAAACTGTCATCCGCCTTTTTACCAAACAGGGAAGAGCCGTCAAAGGGCATATTTAAAAGTCTGGCCTGTACGTCAGAAGCAAAGCCGGACTTTCTCAACCACGCATGCCTGCAGATTGTGGTACTTGCCGCCATGGCCCTGCTGATACTGTCAGCAGAATCCATGCCAGTTTGAAGGGACTCACACATTGCATCTTTACCATCTCTGATGATATTTAAAAATGCGTCCCTTTCTTCTCCTTCCTGGAGGCAGTCAGCCGCTGATGAAGCACACTCCCAAAGAGTGTGGCTGAACCTAGCGAGCGTACAAGTCGCATTCATAGATTTTAAAGCCATGCTACAGGCCGAGAAGACTTTCTTAGCCATGGCATCATATTTTTTTATCATCCCTATCCTGTGGAGCAGTGGGGTATGCAGATGTACTGCCTGATGAAGTTGCAGCCTGGACCACCAGACTCTCTGGAGTAGGGTGCTTAGACAGGTATTCAGGGTCAGCAGCAGATACCCTATATTTCGCTGACAACTTCTTGTTAACCGCAGGGACAACTTCAGGAGTTTCCCAGTTAGTTAAAATCTTTCTTAGTAAAGCAGAATGAAAGGGAACCACAGGATCCTCCTGTGGACCTTTATCCAGAATATCTGTGAGGTCATCCTGTTGAAAAACAGGTGAAGGCGCAGACCAACCCATGAACAGACCAACCCATGAACTCCATAATTCATTAGGGTTCTAGAAGGGGTTTCAGCATGTTCCCCTGGGTCTGGTTTGACAAATTCCACTTCTGGGGAAGTGTCTAGGCCACTTGCTTCCTGTAATGCATCCTGAAGGTCTTTCAACCTTCTTTCCTCAGAGGCAAAAGTCTCTGGTTCAGGTGATGTGGTACTCTGCAGCCCAAAAGGCCTTTCTTGATCAGAATCTTCCCTTTCTTCATAAATTAAAGTTAAGGGGGGATGCTCTGGCCTGTGAAATGGTATAAAACCCATCTCTAAAGCAGAGGGAGCCATCATCAGTGGCCTTGAAAAGGTCGATGTCGTGGACGCCAATGTAAAAATCCTCGAAGGCACCGACAAAGGTGTCGAGAAAACTGGAAGAGGCCTCGAAGAACTCGAGAGGATCGGAATCCTGCTCGAGGATGTCGACGACGTTCTCGACGTCGTGTCGGAGGCTCTCGGTGTAACCGTTGGCTGTGGAGTAGCCGTGGGTTTTTCTTTTATCTGCGTCGATGTTGGCGCTGACTCGATCGACGGATGCGTCGAAGAACCCTTCGATAACGGCGTCGATGGCGCTGATCTATGCTTCGAAGGGGCTTTCGACGGTGGCGTCGAAGATGCTTTACTTCCCGATGGCTCATGGCGCTTTCGGGTCGACTCTTTCGCCGGGTGCTTCGACTCGCAGCGTTTAGATTTTTTGGGCTTTTCACCCGGGGTATCATCCTCAGCCGACTTCGAGGGGGTCGAGGCTGCTTTCTCGAAGACGCTTAGCACCTTTTTTCTGAATTCCTCCCACTCAGCCTGAGAGCTGTGTTTTGTGGGGCAATTTACTCTTTCAGGGGAACTAGAAGACGACAAAGGAGATCTTCTAGGTCTCTTTTTCGAGTGTCTAAACCTCGACGAGTGGTGGGAGCCACTTCGAGACCTAGACCGAGAATGCTTGCGACGGTGAGGAGACGAATGTCTCGACTCTACCGCGGAAACCTTCGAGGAAGTTAAAACTGACTTACCTCTCTCGAGCTTCCCCTTACGCTCCTTCAAGGCTTTCGCCGTCATGGATAGGCATTCCTCACACTCCGAACACTGGTGTTCGATTCCCAGACACCACAAACAGATCCCGTGAGGATCCATCAACGACATTTTCTTCCCACAGTCTCGGCATTTTTTTGAAACCGCACCGAGGAGTCGTCGGGTCGGAGGAGGAAGCCATCGAGTACGAGTCGGTTTTCTCGAAGTAATATGAATATATTTCGACTGACGAACTGAGCAACGGTATTCCGAGGCACACGGAAAAACGGAACTGAGCAACGGACGCTGCGCATGCCCATTTATAGGCATGGTGACGTCGGTGTCGATACGGTGGCTGTCGAGGAACACCTACTCGACGGACGTGGACACACAGCGCCCTCTACTGGGAAAAATCTTTCCGAGGCCAGCAAGCTGGAGATACAAATATCATAGATAAGGAATACGTCGGAGGACACAATTCCTTCGAAAGATCACTTCAAGAAATGGCTAGATTCCGAATGCACAAAAGTGGGGTACATGTATGAAGACACTCCTCGGCCTCACGGAAAGGGACAGATACCAATACGAACAACTCCATTGGCTCTCCACTCCAAGGATAACGCAGGCGGCAACAAGAGACTTAACCCCATTTGAGACATATATCATGACGCATAGAGGAGATAAAAAATTTGTATCAATACTGTGCACATTCATAAATACCCAAGCGGAAGGCACAAAATGGCAATATATGAAGAGATGGGAAACATCACTGGGGAGAGAGATCACGACAAACCAATGGGAATATATCTGGCAAATCATCCTCAAATGGACACGGGCAATCCAGCAAAGAGAAGCGTGGACAAAGATATTGATCCAATGGCACTACACCGCAGAAAGACTACACCGAATGTACAACGTGGAGAGGAGGGCACATGGAGACATATCTGGTGGGACTGCCCGAAACTGCAAGGCTTCTAGTTAGAGATAAAAACCCAAATGCAGGAGATGTTCAAAGGGACAGAAGGCATAGGAGAAGAGGTTTGGATGGGCGGCTTTTGGGACCCCCCGAGACAGGGCGATGACGAAGGCCCAGAAGAGAAACTTTATGGGCCTCCTGACTGCAGCCTGGCTAACAATAGCCCAAAGATGGAAACAGGAATCCCCACCATCTACGATAGAATGGCTGAAGAGTGTCTAGCAGCTCATAGCAATGGAGCCCATTACGTACAACATACAAGGGGCTCGTCAAATCTTCCAAACAGACTGGCGGCCGGTGCTTGAATACTTACAAAGTGACTATACAAAGTGACTATATGCTGCAATGGTGCCCACATAAACAAATTCTGGACACGTTCACATGAGGGATTAATCACAAGGACATACCAAGAATAGGATAAACATTGGACAGCCGGCGGGGGGGAGGGGGAGAGGGATAGGAGAGGGGAGGGAACGAGGGGAAAAGGGACAATGTTCTAGTCCCACAGTTGGTCATCATGTGTTATTTTCATAAAATGCAATAAAAACAAGTTGAAAAAAAAAAATAGCTAAGTTGAAGCTTACTTTGAAAAAAGGGTGGTTGCAGTGCCTACCACTGGCATTGCATGCATTGAGGAATCAACCAGGTTCTGGCAACCATTTTACGCCCCACGACATTGTGACAGGAAGGCGAATGTACAATGCCTCCATTCCGAGTTAGAAGTGATGCTCAGCAAACATCAGAAGTTTTAGGCCTTAAATTGCAAAACTATTTGAACTGTTTAACATCTAGTTTTACTGTGATTTCAGGACAGTTGCAGAGATGAGGGTGTAGGGCAGTAAAGAACACAGAAGGAGATTCTTCAACAACCGAAACTCCCGAATTTCTACGTCCAAGAATCTACCCAGGTGATAAGGTCCTTATCCGTAACCACACAAGGAAAAAGTGGGACGAGCCCCGTTTCAACAGTCCTTTCGTTGTTGAGAACTTGACTCCATCTGCTGTCAAATTGCAGGGTAGGCGAGCTTGTATCTTCCTGGGAGACATCAAGATCTATTCTGGAGAGACACCTCGGCCCGCAGCCCAGCACGAAGAAGCTACAAACATTGGGGAAGAACCACAGCACGTATAGACGAGATCCATGACGAGGAAGAAGGACGCATAATCTGACAAGTGGAAAGAAAGGAACCTACATGTGGACTGTGGCTTAATTTGGACACTCCCTTTTTAGCTACACATAAAAGGGTAAAAGGACACATTCGAACACTCGGTGCATCTTAGTTGCAGAGTAAAAGAAGATCTGCATTCTTAGAAGCCACAGTAGCTTATCGACTTTGAACTGAGGCATACTGAAGCCTTGATAAGAATTAAGGATATGCCGAATTTTGATCGTGAACACAGCAATTGGAAGAGGGTATAGTACCCAGATTCTTTCTATACAGATTTCTTGTTTGGTTCTACTCATGGTGTTACCCAGTGATGACCTTTCTATATTCACGCTTGCGTATTTTGAGTGGGTGTTATGTTCTTATCCTATGTTGGTGTGCAGAACCTGCCGTATCCCAGCTTATATTCAAAATCCTCACAATGAAAAACTTATTAGAAGATTGCTCATAATCACTGAAGAGTTTTTTTTTTTTTTTTTAAGTTGCTCGAGTTCAGTGAGGAAAACACACATGCCCTTATAAACCGACGCAGCACAAACTGGTCAGTGTGGTGTTCTTTCATCTAATTGAAGAATACCCACATCTCCTTGGAAGACACACAGACGTGGTAACTTTCCTAAGAGATCCAAGAAATACTGCAAACTTGAATGTGATCCTGGAAGGAATTATCCAAGTGGCAATCTATTCTGAAAGAAATCACAGAGCTGTGTAGAAACTTTCCTCCGAGGGACAGATTGAGGAATTGAATGAAGGACAAAACTCTTTGTTCATGCCGACAGGGAAGCAACATGTCATCTGGACTGAAGAGGATTTGAGGCATTGATTGGGAACTAATGAATGAAGCAGATTTCATAGAAGTTCACCGAGGACATTTTTCTTCACGATAAAGGAACATTTGCATCCTGATTGATGAAAAAACTGGCTCCAGAGAGGAAGATAAAGTAATTTCTTAAAGCATCCAAAAGGCAGAGAGTTGATTGAGGATGAATGCTGTATGAAGACAACAGCTTCCAGAAATAATCTAAAAATGCAGAGCCATTAAAATAGTTTTTTCCTTTCTTAGCATCAAATGTTCGCGATGGGATACCAAAGTAGCAATATTGTGTTGCCCCGGACAGACGTACAATTGTCCCAGAAGCAGATGCTGTAGACTTACTACACTGCATCATCTACACATGTATTATATTCATACTCTTACTGCTTTCACCGACAGTGAGAACTGCATTCTATATAGGAGCACATGATGCAAAGATTCCTGTATATGTTTCTGAGCAGAAGGAAAAGGTAAGTGTGACAACTACAAGGTAGCCTAGACCCTACATAGTAATTACTGTCCCAAGAAAAAATGGGAAGATACCCGAGCTTAAAATGGATGTTATCAGTAATCAATCACACAAAGCATTGTTTCAAACACTGCTTTTAAACGCTGGAATCAGGGTTGGCAGATCATGCAAAGTAAGGGGTTAACAAAGGTTAGGCCTACACAGACAATGCATACAGACGCACCTGGTCCAGTAAAGAAAGGCCCAAGCACAAGTTCCTCAGAAAGATCACATGCAGAGAGGATAGCAGAATCTCTATGGCCTTTAGCTATAGCCAGAAAAAGAGACAGATGGATAAAGAATGACTTGCTGAACTTTCTTCTACACAGGGAACCAGGATGGATGTTTCTGCAACCAAACCAGCCACACAAAGCTATGTTGATGCATTTAGAAATGTAGTGATAGACAACTACATGAAGACTAAGAACCAAAAGATGCACTCAAGATGATAATTATGAACTGAATGTTTATCTGGACAGCACAGCACACTTGGGAAATAACATATGGTACCAACACATGAAAGAAGTTGGAAGAAGAATTCAGATGAAGAATGCTTTGTATGTGCACTTTTGCCATACAGCATGGGAAAGTCGAAAATCTTCATAGCTATTGAAATTGATGTCCAAACAGCACATTGTCTTTCGCACATAGCACTTTGCAAAACAAGAGGTCAATTTATGGGAAGTGATGCTTCTCTCAAATGGGCAACTGAAAAGACAGATCCAGATGAAGAGGACTATATCGAAGATATAAAGACAAGAAACAGAGCCCGTATGAAGAATCATGTGATCAGATATGAGAAGCCTGGAGTAAAAGGAGTTGGAATCAGATGGGAGGTGAACAAGAAATTGGAGGTTAAAGGAAAAACTGCACAAGACGCTTGCAGATGGAAGAACAGAGGTCAATTGCAAATCTGGGGAACAGTATTGTCACCAGACGGATGGGAGAAAGAGTAGTGATCTGCAGAGCATGGGTGATCATTGGATTCTACAAAGGAACTGTTGACATAGTGCAGAATGGCTGCAAGCCATTATGGCCAAAACCTGCTAAACTACTGTCTTCGACCCATGTCAGAGGACCCTTACAGATAGGGTCATTGGACAGTTCTAAATTATGCTTCAGGAACAATGGTACAAGAAAAATGGGAGAAAATCAGAACTGTGGTCGAATCTTTGGTGTGCCAGGAACGGTGCATGGGACAGCAGTAATTATAGATTATTATTGGGCTTGTGGATCCAAAGCCTGCATCAGACTGCCAAAGAATTGGGATGGAAGGGAATCTGCACATTGATGAATGTCCATGTTCCTGCATTGGTGATACCTAAAGGTGACCTGAACATTGATAGTTTTCCAAAAACAGATGCTCATTTAAGGAGGAAGAGCTCTGTGGAACTGATAAATCGAATGGAGAGAGAACTACTTTTCAGCTAAATCAATAGAAGCCTTTGATGCTATACCATATGAACATAGACTGTTCAGCCAGACTTCTTCAGTGTTCACGTTGATCTTTATGCCAAGGATCCAGGTTGGAGCAAATACCAAGTGGCTTCAGATCAACAGATGGGCACTGCTACAAGCGATTAATACTACCATAAAGGGATTCAATGCAATCAGAGAAGAGCTGATAGCTGAGAGATTGATGACCCTCCAGAACAGATACGTCCTGGACATGATCACAGCAATGGATGGAGGTGTTTGTGCCAAAATTGGAGAATCATGTTGCACATTTATACCTTCACATGACGAGAACGGAACATTGACAGAGGCCATAGACCTGCTAACAAAGCTCCATGGCCAGATGATCGAAGAGATCGCAGACATTGCTGATGACAGCTGGTTTGGATCACTATTCTCATGGGTTCCACAATGGAAGGCAGATATGTTCAAGTTATTAGGAGATTTGTTATTAATGATGCTCGGATTCTGGGATCAAGGTAATAATCTCACAATGCAAGAAAACAGCAAAGAAAGCCATAGGGATGAACATTTTGTGAAGGCCAGTATCCATGCACCCGAGGGAACAAAGTTCCTGTATCCAAAGGACAATAAGTAGTATGTGGGAAGATGGATCTATTGCAGTCCAAGTGGACAGTGCATGCTCATGAAATGGAACAAAGATGAGCATGTGAAATAGCTGGATGCCTGAAGGAAGGCATAACAATATGGATCCCTAAGAAGTATTTCTTCAGCCTAGGATGTCTAGATACAGAAGATGTGAGAGTGGTCGATAAGTCCCCCACATGGGGGGGATGTAGAGGAGGAGCCAAGTACCCCCACTCCAACTGCCCCGCCTACATTACCTGAGACGTATGAACCAACATATGTGACGTATCCTGAACAGGTGAACTAACAAAGAGAAGATAGCAGGCTCTGTGCAGTACCCATAAGAATACATATACCTAAGAGAATATGGGAGGTAAAATACCCATTGAGGAAATCATACTTTCATCCAAGACAATATGATGGCCATTTGAACGAGATTCCTGATGAAACAAAGAAACTGCATGACCAGGATGAATGGTGACGTCATACAAAGAACAAAGTAGTACCTAGGATAAGTGACATCTTGGGATCAAGATGAAGAGACTTATGCGATAAACTTGATGAAGATATTTAGTTAGTTTAAATGTGTACAGATAGATGCAATAAAACACAAGCAGCAAAGCAATCATGAAGCTAGCCACATGCTTAAACAGATTAGACTGCGGCAAGCGCCAACATATACCTAATAGATACATATGGATTGAGTAAAGAATTAATGTTTCCACTAAGTATAAAGCAGTACTGAACAATGCAAGAAGGCCTAAGTTCAGTGTTGCAGTTACAAGTAAAGAATGAATGTTTCCACTACGTATAAAGCAGTACTGAACGCAAGAAGGCCCCAGTTCAGTGTTGCAGTTACAAAAAGCAATTGAATTAAACAGAATACATTTCAGCTAAGGAGTTCACCGAGCCAAGAAACCAAGGTCATATCAAACTAGGAGTTGGCCGACATTAGATACAATTAACGTGAAAGAACAGAAGCTCCTGTTCAGGAAGGTCAAGCAAAAACGAAGAATAAAATCAAATGCAAGAAAAGGCTCAATTCATGGTGTCCAGTCGCGTGATGGAAGAAAGTTGGATGAACGAGACGATCACACCTACGCACGGAAGCCAGATAGTACCCATACGCCTTAAACATTCTCAGAGAACCGTACAGACTCCAGGCCAACTTCAAAGTACAGATTGACACTGGACCATCGAGGTGATGATGGATCACATTTTAATTGGTGGGAAGCTGGTATCACGACAAGCTCACCCACACCTGGTTGTTCCGTCTGCGTGCTGCTCACGCATGTGGAAAATTACTGACAGGGCTGTCATGACCGCTGTCTCCAAGGAGTCAGACCCAGCCCAACATCCTTGGAAGCAGGGTCACAACTTCCATTCCAGGCACCAGCCGGTCCCCACAGGGGCCTTTTGGACCTTGTCCTGGCGCCAGTGGCGCCAGGCTCATAAGGGAACCCAGTCCCGGCACAGGAAGCGCCGGGCTCATATTGAGAGGAATGGTGCTTGGGTGGACCTACCTGCTGCAGACCATGCTGCTCACTTACTTGTAGGATGATATCCTCATCCATTCCTGGCTGGAACTACTTTACCTTCTGGGTGTGGCCAGCACCACTCCCTGGGACTGGATACTGGAACTGTTCTGGAAGCTGGAACTTCTTTCTTGTCTGAGCGAGGCTGTGGAAGGAGACACCTAAGCACTCCAGTGGCCTATTTAAACCACACCCGATCAGTGCAACGTGCTTCGCGTTATTCCGCACTAGCAGCAGGACGCTCACCGTGTCAGCTCCAGAGAATCTTCAGCTTCTGCATCTGTGAATAAGAAATCTTCAGTCTTACCTCCCGGAAGATCAGTCTTCAGTCTTCAGCAGCGTCTGAAAGAGAGCAAGGACACCAGGTTAGGACAAGACAAAACCAGCGCAGCACTTACCTCGTCCATCGGAGCATCCTGAGGCCGCGTGCCGCACTCTTCATACTCCGGCAATCCTGCGGAAACAAAGGACATTGGTTAGTGAACCTCTGTGATTATTCTGCTTACCTGTGCCACGTACGCCTCGATCTTCGTCAGGCGCTGTTTGTCCGCACCTGCTAAAACAAGAAGGACATCATTAGGGGCACGGTACACCATCACTACTCACGTGCCTTCTAGCCGTCATCGGCTTGCCCATTCTCCGGCACGTACCTCGGCGTCCATCTCCACGCCGACTGCTACGGCTACCTGAAAAAGGGAAAAGAGACATTAAGAAGTGCATCTAACTTCGAAAGGGAAAAGAGACATTAAGAAGTGCATTTAACTTCGAATAACATTCTTTTACTTACGTGCCTTCACGAGCTCCGGCATTCTTCTCGCTTACCTTATCTACATACCGGACCTGCAATGGCGAGAGACATTTAAGGGGTCATATAAATAAAACTCCATATTCAAGCAATCACCGTTCGTGCAGCTAACGACGGCCTTGCTCCCTGACTTCATCCTCTGCAATCAAGAGGCTGGGCAATTAACCAGTGAAGCAACTGGCATCAGCACCCCTGCACAGACGCAGGATGGAGAGCTCCGCTTTCACCTATATAAGGTGAGCATATTCAGCCTATGAGTAACGTGGGGAGTCCAGAAAAGGGGAAGGTCAGATTGGCCAACCAGACATACATTAACCCCTTGTTCTCCTGCTTGCAGACACCTCACCCTCCAGGTCAAAATTACGGTGAGGAGAGGGTCTATCCAGGGTGTTACCAGAGGCCTGCGCGTGACCCTAGAAGACACTGAAATCTCCAAGCCCGGACCTGCGCCTCCGAGGGATTCAGGTGAGCGTTACAAGGGTTTAGTAGCCAACCAATTGTAGGGGACAACGTAGTTGGGGGTCCTATAGTTTGTGTAACCAATGGGACGTCATACATTTAGTGACGTTCATAGTGGCCATTTTGAACGCGAAGGCTTACTTGCCCCACCTGATGTTAACTATCCTATTACCTCTCTCTCCGTTACGCTATACAGATATAGAACCTATGGTTAGTTAATCACTTAAAACCAATCCCGCTTCCCGATAAGTTTCTGTAGTTTGCCACGTAGGATGACGTTGGTAATGATGCAGGTCAACACCTCAGATATAACCAATTATGGGTATAGGACCCCAACGTTTTTATGAAATAGAGTCAGAGTATCGAGCGATTGCTGATGTTCATTGTACTCCCTGTTTTACATACTTGCATTAAAACAGACAAACTTTTGGCAAACTATTTGTGTGGTCTTGAGTATTGATGTATGATTAAAATCTGCATCTCCATCTATCTCAAGGGTACTGCTACTCATCTTAAAAGGGCTGGAAGCCTCCAGTTCAAGACATTGTCAATAGGTGTGAGAGCCAAGTTTGACATGCCCACATTGGTGCTATTAGGATCATGTTGACATGTTCTCGATGCATTTTGTGGATTATATTGCTTCGAAGTGGTGTTGCGGGAAGGGGGGGTGGCATACGCAAATATCCTGACCAATTAATCCACAGTACGTTCACCTTGCACCCTGTCTGGGGATATCTGGATGCATAGTCTTGGCATTGTGCGTTCGTGTTTGTGTGTTGCAAAAATATCTATGTTTGGATGGCCCCAGTCTTTGAAGGCGCTGTGTAAAATGTCCGCGTGTAACCGCCTTTTGTGCGCTGAAGGAAGTTGCATGTTTCTGCTTAGCACGTCTGCCATACAGTTGTGTTCCTCTGGAACATGTGACAGGAGGAATATATTTAGTTTGAGTGCCCAATTCTAAATGTTCTGGGCTAGTTTGGACAGCCTTTGAGTGTTTGTTTATATATTTGTTTATATAATTAAGAGTTACTCACCGGAGTGACTAACGTACGCCTAGTCCGTAGTGCCCTTTCCTCCATCCTGTATGACAGCAAAAATTTCAACCAGAAAAAGACATTTCCCCTTTAATTTTACTATCATGCAGGGGCACCGCCTCGGGGGGGGTGGGGGGCGCGCGGGCTCCCTTAACCCCATCCACAGGCGCCACACCTTAGTCCCCTTTTGACGTGTTGGCTGTATGAAAGCCTAAGAACCTCAGTGGTTTTATTATAGGGGGATGGATGGTGGGACGTATGGAGGAAAGGGGACTATGGACTAGGAGTACATTAATCACTCCAGCGAGAAACACTTCATTACTCCTGCGTCCTGTCCCCTTTCCTCCGTCCTGTATGGGCGATTACAACTGACAACGACCTGGGAAGGAGAGCCTGACTTCTTAAGCAAAACAATTGTGCAGCACCACCTGTCCAAATGCTGCATCAGCTTTGGCACTGGTATCCAAAGTGCTTACAAAAAACCAGAGGCGTGGCCCATGTTGCAGCCCTGCTGATCACCTGCCAGGGAACGTGGCGCTGGAAGGAGACTGCTGTCGTTTTAGCTCTTACCGCATGCTCGTGCATGCCCTGTGGTGGATCCTTATGTTGCACCTTGTATGCCTCTTGGATCGCTGCAGTCATCCATCGAGCTATGGATGCCTTGGAGGCCTGCTGCGCAGGCCTAGAGCCTCCAAATGTTACAAACAGCTCATCCGTTTTATGGATGTCCTTTGTTCTGTCTAGGTAGACTTTTAACGCCCTCCTAACATCCAGGCAGTGGAGTGTTTTCTCTGCATCTGCCTTGGGGTCCGCGAAGAATGTGGGAAGCACAATCTCCTCATTGATATGGAAGGATGAAACCACCTTCGGAAGGAATTTGGGATAATTTGTAATTGTAATGGGTTATTTATAATGCACTTAATACCTAGAGGTTTCTTAGCGCAGACCTTGGGATCAAACCTGTGTTGCTCCCCATCGTCTTGCTTCCAAAACGAGCATGTTGCCCCTGAGCTATCCTCCTGAGGGTGTGTGCGGAGCACAACCTTGTCTTTGTGAAATCTAGTGTCTGGCTCTGAGGCGAATAACTGCTGGATCTCACTCTACGAGCCGAAGTGAGTCCGACAAGAAGGGCTGTCTTTAGTGTGACCAACCTACTATCTGCCGTGCCCATTGGCTCAAATGGTTTATGTGCTATGGAGCGTAAAACTACATTCAAGGACGTTTGACACCTGGGTGTGGGGGATGGGGAGAGCAGCCTGGTCAGCCCCATCAGGTGCCTTTTCACTACAGGATTGGCTGACGAGAGAGTCAGAGTTCCTATATGTACTGATAGCTGCCAGGTACGTTCTACAGCTATCAACCTGGACTCCACACCTGGCAAGATTGGCCGAGAATAACAAAACCTGGTCGAGGGTGCATGTCGGTGGGTTCACACCATGTTCTTTAGCCCAAAAGCAGAATCTTGTCCACTTGCTTTTGTACTGCCTGCGTGTAGCCTGGTCCCTTGTATGATTTCCAGGTTGTCGGAAGACAGCTGGAGGTGCTGGAGAGTAAGCTTCTCAGGAACCAGTCCACTAGGGCTAGCCTCTCTGGAGAGGGGTGTAGCACTGCACCTCCCTGCTGCACTTGTAGAGGGCCCTTCTCTAGGGGGAATAAAATAACCAGTTGGAGCGACATCTGCCACAGGTCCGAGAACCAGGGCCGCGCTGGCCAGCAACGCTCCACTGGGATGATCCTGAGGTTGCTGGTGCTCCTGATCCTGGTCAGTACCTTGCACACTAGTGGCGTGGGTGGGAATGCATACGCCCACATCCCGTCCCAGGGTATCTTGAGTGCGTCTCCTAGAGATGCACCCCTTTTCCCCCAGGACACAAATTGCCAGCACGTCCGATTGGGAGCTGTCCCAAAGAGGTCTGTTGTTGGGTGACCCCATCTGCTAAACACTTCCTGGAGAATTCTCCCATTCAGTTGCCATTCATAATTGTCGGCAGCAAGGCTGCTGAGCCGGTCCGCTGCCAGAATGGATTCCCCCAGCAGGTGGACTGCAGACAGCCACACTCCCTGGCTGATAGCCCATTCCCAGATGTCCAGGGCCAACTCGCGCAGCTTCATGAATCTGTTACCCTCCTGCTTGTTGATATACAACATACCGGTCGCTTTGTCTGGATGCACACTGACTTGTCCATGATGGTCATTTGGAAGGACCGGCGCGCCAACTGTATAGCCATAAGCTTGAGCCAGTTGATGTGACTGCGCCGGTCTGTCTGTGTCCAGAGACTGTACCAAGTACGCTCCCAGGGTGGCTCCCCAGCTGTGGAGTGAGGAATTCTTGGTAATGGTGCATTGTATGGGGCGTGGCCGAAATGGCCTGCCCACCAGAATGTTCTCTTCTTGTTGCCACCATCTGAGGTCGTGGTCCAGGTGCTGTGGAATGGAGAAAGGAGCCCCCTGATGGCCCGATTCCTGGTCCCAGGAATCCGAGAAAGTCAGCTGGAGCCTCCTCATTCAGAGCCTGGTCTAAGGGACTGCCAGGAGACATGCTGTTAGTACTCCCAGAAAGTGTTATACCACCAGGCTGCATTGACTGACCTGAGGAAATGGGAGACTGCGGTACAGATTGCTGTCACCTGGCCCCGTGGGGAATACCCTCTGCTGCTGTGTATCCCACAACAGGCCTAGAAACACCAGCGGCTGAGTAGGGGCGAGCTGAGATTTTTGGTAGATGATCGAAAACCCCAGTTCAAATAGGGTAGAGAGGAGTCTGTCTGCAGAGTACACGACCTGCTCTGTCGAGGGCCCCCCCCCCCCGACAAGCCAGTCGTCGAGGTACTAATAGACATGCAACCCCTCTGACCTGAGGAGAGCCGCCACTGTATTCAGGAGCCGTGTGAAGACTCTGAGCTGAATTTAGCCCAAAGTGCAGAACCCTGTACTTAAAGTGCAGACCCATCGTCTGCAAACCGTGGAAGGCCTGGTGAGGCTGCACAATGGGAAGGCATCCTTCAGGTCCAGGGAACAGTCTCCCCCACACAGTTTTTTGGCAATAAGCGCTGGCGTTACCATCTTTAATCTCTGCAAAGGTAGGTAAAGATTGAGGAAGGATAAATCCAATACCACCCGCAGGCCCGCTTGGTTCTTCTTCTGGATAGCAAAGATACAGGACTAAATGCCTTGACCCTGCTGAGTGGGGGTTACATGCTCTACCGCTTTGCTCTCTACCGGAGAGAGAATCCCAACGAAGAGTGAAGGTGTGCCGATCAATGAAAATGGGAAGGAACTGAGGGGCAGAGGGAAGAGGTAGCCGGAAGCCCCATGACACTACCAAGAGGACCTAGGCGTCCGCGAACTTCACCCGCCAAGCCTGACTGTGCAGGGCCAGCCTGCCCCCGACTGAGGTGTTGTGGACCTAATGCGGAGCGTGATTGCTTCTTCTCGTATGAGGCTGCTGCTGAGGAGGGGGGGACTGATAGAACCCCTTATGGGCATCATTTTGGTGCTTTCTCCAATGTTAATGATGTGTTATTTATATAGCGCCTTAATCCAAAGCGCTTCACAAAGCATATATTTACATACAATATCGCCCAACCGAAATTGGTGCTCATTTATCGACCTCGGAAGGATGAAAGGCTGGAGTTGGCCTTGCCAGGAGTAGAACCTGCGACCTGCAGATCACGTTCAGACCGCAGCAGCGAGCGCTCAACTTGCTAAGCTATCTTACCAGCTGTTGACTTGGAGATCTGTCAGGCTGCCAAGCCTTTCAGTCTTTGAAGCCTCTGAAGGAGCGCCCCTTGTCTGAATGAGACTGCGACTGAGCGAAGGGTTTCATAGCTGACTTTGTAAGTACGGCCAGAGACTTTGCTGTCTCGGAGCCAGACTTCTTTTTGTCGAGCTCATCTGTCAAGGTGTGGAAGAGATGCTCTCCCTCGAATAGAAGGTCGAGAATTCTGTCCTGGACATCCTGGATGAACCTAGTGGCCTTCAACCAGCCTGGGCGCCTCATGTCTGTTGCCAGACATATAGCCCTATTTGCTGTGTCAATGTGGCCCACCGCTGCCTCCATCATATCCTGGGCTACAATTTTCACCTCTTCCGCATCAGGTTTAAAAGGGAGGCTTGCTTGTCCTTCGGGATATCTGGCAGGAAGGCGGATTCCCCTCCACAGACATTGGTAAGCCGCAGCTAGGATGGTGTCTGCATTGGCCTGCCTAAGGTCTAGCCCTGCGTTGGAATAGGCTTGCTTTCAATAAGAGTCGAGGCCTCAGTGTTACATCCGTGGTGGTGGTATGGGACCGCATTGGCGTAACCCGAGTCTCCGTGCGGGGCTGCAGCGGAGGTAGAGCCTGTGGGGGAGGCATGAGGCATGTGGCGGTGGGCTGCGCCGGGTCAGCCGGAGGCAACAGGTCTTTAATGATGCCCCGAGGATTGTGCCCACCTTAGGGGAACGCATAAGAGTCCTGTCTTCACAAGGTGGTATTGAGTGAACTGGCGCTGGCGGCGGGTGCTAAATAAGCCAGCTGCCTACCAAACCCCTGCCCATACATTATGAATTATTGTACCCGGACCCCAGGAAGTTAGGATAAGATGTGGTCCAGGGGACTGGTGTCAGTGGTGCCCAGTCTGCCCTAGGAGTACTTCTCCTCTGCAGTTCAGTGGGCTGACAGTCTTCTGTGTCCCTTTGTGAGGTTTCCACCTGGAAGGTTCGGGAGTAGCCATTTTGTCTGCACCTTGTGCATGTGGACCTGCAGCTGGCGAGTTTGCAGGCTCGGTCTGCATGCTTGAGGGCACTGGCTCTGCCCGGCCCTGCACCTCAGGTGTACCCCCAGTAGGCTGTTTGGCCTCCCTGCCGGTAGTGCTGGATTTGTGTGAAGGCACCCCGCTCGGGTGAAGACCCGGTATAAGGGCGATGCCCCTCCAGACATGTCCCTCTGGTCTTAGAGCTCACAGGCCCCTCGGCTGCGGGATAGGGAGGGCACTACCCCTTCGGTCATGAGGCCGGTAGCTTCTTGAGCCTCAGTGTTCCCACCAGAGGGCCTGCCCGGGAAAGAGTTGCCATTGCCGGGTGTCTTGGAGAACAACGCACCCGTCTTCTGTGTATTCCTCCCGACATAGTCTTTTAGGTTCTGCAGCAGAGTTCTGTTGAAGAGTTCCCTCCAATGCTCAAGTCGGTGCTTGAGCGACCTGGGTGTGAGGGAGTCGCACGTGGAGCAACCGTCCCAGCTGTGGTCTTCACCTAGGCATCGGAGACAGAGCGCATGTGGATCTGCTGTAGGGAAGAAACAGTCACACGACGGGCACCTGCTGAAGCCTGTCGGGCCAACATGTGCCAGGGACTAAGCTAGGGCAATGGAGGACTGCGTTCCCAAGTCTGCAATACAATGAAAAAGTTAGTTAAGCTATTGGGAAAGCGCATGGAATTACGAGGCTAGGCATCACCCAGGAGCGCTGGTGCAGTGGTCTGTTTCAGTCGACACGGAAAAGGGGACTGGGGTGTGGCGCCAGTGAGCGGGGTTAAGGGAGCCTCTGTTTCCAAGGCCACGCCCCTGCAAGCCAGTAAATGTAAAGAGGAAATGTCTTCCTGGCGGAAATATTGTTCAGTTCCTCGTCCTTCTCGAGGGACACCCATACAGGATGGAGGAAAGGGGACGGGACATAAGAGTACATGGCTGTAGTGCATTTCTGTCAGGACTAGGACTGTCTTCCCAGTCAACTGGTGTTGAAAAGTTTGTAAAGCTTTGAACACTTCCAGTAATTCCAGAAGGTTGATATGCTTGTTTGTTGACGCTTGTGTACACATGCCGTGCACAGTGGGATGGATAAATGTAGCTCCTCACCCTGAAAGTGGTGTGTCTGTTAGAGCGGCCTCAACTGCAGGGGTGGTGAATGATTTGCCCTTCAAAAGGTTTTCTTTTATCCACCGCTACAGTGATTGAAGGAGGGGATGCGAAACCACCACTAGATCGTCCCACAGCCCGCTTGCCTGCGACCATTGTTTTGCTAGCCACTCTTGCATTGGACGCATACACAATAGACCGTGTGGCACTAGGTAAACACAGGAAGCCATTGTTCCCAGAATGTGCATTGCCTTTCGCATGGTTATCTGAAAACAGTCTAACTATGTTTTGGACCATCTCGTTAGAGGGGAAGACTAGGGTGTCTTCTGTTCGAATTAGCACAGTAACTTTTACCTGACTTGCAACGAGGCTCGATTTTTTTTCTCGTTGATCGGGAACCCCAACTGAAATAGAATAATGATGGTTTGAGTGTTCCGTTGACACAGCTGTGACGTGTTTCCGGTTATTAGCCAGTCATCAAGATAAGGGTATACGGGAATGGACTGTCTGCGCAGGTAGGCTGCCATCACTTCGAGCACCTTTGTAAATACCCCTGGTGCTGAGGATATGTCGAAGGGTAGTACTAGTTGGCATCTCCCATCTTGAACTTTACGTATTTTCTGTGCACTGGCAACATTTAAATATAAAAGTATGCATCTTTCATGTCCAATGCTGCCATGTAAACCCCTTGCTTCGGAAGTGGAATTACTTCCTGCAGCGTTGTCATCCTGAATTTTTGCGGTTTGTCATATGTGCTTGCAGGACGCAGGTTTAAAGGGCGCATGCTTAAATCCTTTTTGGGGACAAGGAAGTATATTGAATAAATACCTTTGTTTAACTCTAGAAGTGCAACCAGCACTATTGCTCTCTTTTGTAGTAGGGTTAGTATTTCTGCTTGTAGAATCAAGTGATGCTCTTGCGTCATTCTTCTTGAAAATCGGTGGATGATGGCGAGGCGTTTCCAGGAATTCTATAGAAAACCCCTTGGCCACTGTTGATAACACTGGCCTGAAGTTAGACCCTCCCATGCGTGGGTGAAATGAGCAATGCAACCCCCTAATGGGGAAGCATTGGATGAGACTTGTACTGGTACGTCATTCGCTGGAGGGGGCAGTGGAGCATCTAGAGTCTGCCCTTCTGTCCCTAACCTTGCCTAAAAACTCTGTTACGCAGTATGAAAAGAGGAAGTTTGGTCATGAGAGTACCACAGGGAGGAGATAGACCTAAACCGCCATGGCTATAGGGAGCCCAAGGGTATAGTGAGTGAGTACATAGAGAGAAAGTAGTAAGACGTCTATGTTCCTTCCACCCCGAGCGGGGACGTAGGGAGGGCGCATGTGAATCTAAGCAGATACAATCATCAGAAATGCTATTACGGTAAGTAATGCATGTCTTCTGATGCTTGTTAATCTGCTTAGAATCACATGCTGTGCACAGACTAGCGAGCAGTACCCGGAGTTGGAGGTGGGTTATGAGAAGGAACAGTAGAGAAAAGATGTCTTAGTACTGCTTGTCCCACCTGAGAATCAGACCTATAATGAGTGTCTAGGCAATAGTGTTTTGTAAAGGTGTGTACAGAACTCCAGGTTGCCGCTTTGCAAATGGACTCGAGGTGAACATTTGCTATGGATGCCCCAGTGCCTAGAGTAGAATGTGCTCTAGGCTTGAAGGGCAGTTCTCTCTTGGCAAGAGTGCAAAATAGTTTGATGCATTTGATAAGCGCAAATCTGGGGTGCGTGCGCAGAACTCTCTTATCCCTGTGGACTGTAACAAAGGGGTCTAAACAGAAAGTGCCTCTAGTTCGCCAACCCTTCTGATAGAAGTGATAGCCACTAGGAAGGCCGTTTTATAAGTCGGGTCTTTTAGACTTGCTTTATGCATAGGCTCAAAGGGAGCTCCCATGAGCCTGGTCAAAACCACATTTAGGTCCCACCCAGGAGCTGGGTGAGAAATGGGAGGATAAATCCTCTTAACCCCTTCCATAAAGGCCTTAATCACCGGTACCTTCGACCACAACACTTTTCTGTTATAATGTGGTGTAGGCCGACAGTGCAGCCAGATGAACCTTTAGGGAATTGAAGACTAACCCACTGTCCAACAGATGGGTTAGGTACACCACAATGTGTGTGGGTGAGCAATCGATGGGATTGAAGCCCTTGGAATTACACCAGATGACAAAATGTTTCCATTTGCTGGCATAGCAATAACGTGTGCTCGGTTTCCTAGCTTCCATGAGAAGGTCCATGCCCCTCTGAGGGAGCAGTAGGTGTCCAAACTCTATGCCCTCAGGAGCCAAGCTGCTAAGTTCAGAGTTTGTGGGCATGGGTGTAGGGTCTCCCCTCTGTCCTGAGACAACACGTTGTACGGGCAGGGTAGTTTCACTGGTGGGGAGAGGGACATTTCCATCAGGTGAGCGAACCAGGGTTGGCAGGCCCACATGGGGGCCACCAGTATCATGGTAACTGTTTCCTGGTGCATCTTGTGCACTAACTTGTGGAGAAGGGGAGTTGGGGGTGCAGGGGGGAAGCACATACAAATTTCCCTGAGCATGTTATCCAGAAACCGTTCCCCTTGGAGCCGTTCTGGGGGTACCTGGAGGCGTAGTCTTGGCATTGGGCATTCTCCTAAATTTCGAACAGGTCGATCTCTGGGAACCCCCATTCTCCGAAGACGTTGGACACAATGTCTTCGTGCAGACGCCATTTGTATTCTTCGGGCAGAGGTAAATCTCTGCTGAGCACGTCTGCCAGAAGATTGAGTTCCCCTGGAACACGTTGGGACAACAGAAACATCCTGTGTCTGAGAGCCCATATCAAAATGTTTTGGGACAGCTTGGATAGCACTGGAGAGTGAGTGCCCCCCCCCCTGTTTGTTCAGGTAATACATGGCTGTAGTACTGTCTGTTGGAATCAGCACCGTCTTCCCTTGCAGCTGCATCTGAAAGGCCTTTAGTGCTTTGAACACTGCTAATAGCTCCAGTAAATGTATATAGTTGGATGCTACTTGAGGGGACCAGACTCCATGTGCTGTCTGCTGAAGCAGGCGATCCCCCCCACCCCGTGAGAGATGCGTCTGTCGTGAGTGGCTTCCACTGCAAGGGTGGTGAAGGTTTTCCCCTTCAAGAGGTTTACTCTTGACCACCACTGCAGAGAGACCGAGGGCTGGCGAAATTACCGGATCTTCCCTTTGTCCATTGCCCTGACACCACTGGCGGTTGAGCCACTCTTGCATGGGACGCATGCGCAGCCGTGCGTGGGAAATCACGTATATGCACGGCGCCATCATTCCTAGCAAGCGCATGGCCTTGCGTACCGTCACATCCCGACTGGCTACATATTGAGGAATCTGAAAAAGCATGTTCTGAACCCTCTCGTTGGAGGGGAAGACGAGACCGTCTTCCGTCCGTGTTAGAGCTCCCAGAAATTGTTTTGTTTGACTGGGGACTAGACGATTTATTTTCGTTGATTGAGAAACCCAACCTGAAGAGAATATCTACTGTTTTTTGGGTGTTCGAAAAACATGTGTTGTATGAGTCCCCTGTGATGAGCCAGTCGTCGAGGTAAGGGGAAACTGGGACAGATAGTCTGCACAGGTGTGCTGCCGCCACTGCCAGGACCTTGGTAAACACCCTTTGCGCCGAGGCGATGCTGAAGGGGAGTACCTTGAATTGGTAATGCCTGTCCTCTATTATGAACCTTAGATATTTCCTGTACGCTGGCAACATTGAAATATGAAAGTATGCAACTTTCATGTCCAATGTTGCCATGTAGTCCCCTTGTTTCAGCAGTGGATCACTTCCTGTAGTGTTACCATGTAAAACTTCTGGGGTTTTGTGAACTTGTTCGCTGGACGCAGGTCTAGAACAGGGCGCATGGTGAGATCCTTTTTGGGTACAAGGAAGTACACCGAATAAATACCCTTGTTTACCTGAAGAATAGGGACGGCTTCTATGGCGTCCTTTCCCAGCAGTGCTTCCACCTCTTCATTCAGGATCTCCAGATGGTCTGGCGAAGGGTGCCGTGAGCGCGGCAGTCTGAATTGTGGAGGTTGGGTGATCTTGATGTGGCAGTGCCCATGGGTCCGTACCCTCCTGCTGGGTTTCTTCCCAATTGTCTGTGGCACCCTATTGTTCCTCTTTATAATTCTGTAGAAAAGACGTTTCTTCCTCTTCATTGCAAATGTCCCTATAGGTGTCCATGTGGACAATGTCTTCCTGCTGGATGGGGACAGAAGATTGATCTTCTTGAAAATGAAAAGATTGAGGGTTAGGCTCTCCACGAGAGCTTTTCGGGGCTGGATGATCAGAAAAACAGATAATCCACTCCAGCCGGTCCATACACCCTTCGAATTTCTCTCTAGTCCATTTAGAGGACCCGAGTGGGCCTATGGGTGGGAAAAGATCTTCCTCTGCCCTACGGTGCCGAAAAGAGTCTTAGGGTGTCAGAAAGAGGCTCCTGACTATCTTCATAAGTATCGTGAGACTCAGGGTCCCAAACCGCACCCGAAGATTTGTCCGCGACTTGCCCCATGATTTTAGGCGGAACCGGGATAAGTCCCACCGCTGCCGTAATCCTCTCGATGCAGTCTTCTATAATCGCCGAACCGGCGTGAGATAATTGCTCTGATGGTCTATCGGTAGGTGCATTACCTTCCGCGGCAAAAGAGGGACTAGCGGTTGGTTTTCCGACTAGAGGCCTAGTTGTAACTTTCGGGCCTACAGCGGCCTTCAGGACCGTCGCAGCATCAGATTTCTGCGATTCGAAGTTTGAAGTTTTTGGAGTAGCGCCTTTACTTGTTTTTGATTGCCTAGTCGCAAGACGCTGCTGCGTATGCGGGGAAGGCTTTGGATCTGCCCGATCCGAGGAACCCGCCTGTTGGCGCTTTCACCTTTTTCAACGAGGATGTGTAAACCCGTGTAGGGGTTGTATGCTTAGTGAGATGCGTTAAGCCCCTGTTGCCTGGTGTTGTCCCTGAAGCGAGACTAGAGTCAGGCCTTAAAGGGTCGGGGACAGGCGTGGCGGACCTAGAAGTGTCCGCCTCAAGGTCCATTACATCCGCAACGGAGGTTTGGTCATCTGAGGTGCCCCCGTCAACCCTCAGCGGGGGTCGGGGGGTTCTACCCGCGACATACCGTACGCGGCCCACCGCTTTACACAGCGCTCCTTAAGGGTCTTAGGCCAAAGGAGTTTGCAGGCCGCACACCGCTTTTCGTCATGATCTAAGGGGAGACAGGCATTGCACGTCCTGTGTTCGTCCTTCCAAGGATATCGGACCCTACACTTGGGGCAGAACCTGAAAGGAGTCCTTTCCATAGCCAAAGGGGAAGAGGACTAGACCAAAAGGGTAAAAAGGGGAAAGTAAGAAAGACATACCGAAAATATGGCCACCCCGACCCCACTCTCCCTACTGTAAAGGTTGGCCAGAGGGCCCGACCATGTGGAAAGTCCGGCCGCTGGATCTTAGGCGCCGAAATCCACTGCCAAAGACAAATCCTCCACAGCATTTGTCGAAGATTTTCTTGTGACCGAAGTGACTTAACGAGGAATAACCGACAAGTCGGTATAAGATAAACAATGTCTCTTTCTGTAAGAGCTCTGCTATAGGGCGACCAGTTATATGGGCGGAAAAAAACAATCTGAGGGACCTTGGCCCGTGAGGGATTTTGGGTACACTACATGTCACAATAGGGATAGTGTTACAGACACGCCTATGCAGACGTCCCCTTTCGGTCCCCGAAAGACAAGATGCAATACTCTGCGGTTACCACTGGATGTCGGACTATATGCACAGCATGCGATTATAAGCAGATTAACAAGCATCAGAAATAAAATAAAATATAAAGGTCAATTGTGCAAAAGGTCAAATGTGCAAAAGGTCAATTTGGGTAATACCGTTTCAGCAAGGTACCCTCTACTATAATTCTACCTGCAGTTTCAACAGAATCAAGTGTTGAAGGATATTCTGGGCAACCATTTTTCCCTCTAACAATACTAAGTCATTGGGACTATTGGTTCAGGGACTGAATATAAATGATTTTGCCCGAGTCCCATTGTGCACAGTTGTAACTAGCGAGCAACGTATTTTTTCGGTAGTAGAGTAGAGAAAGCTGCAGATGTGGCCACGTTCTTCCCAAGGGTCTACCCCTCTTACAGTGTCGATAAGAACAAGAGAATCTGGTTTGACATGGACCCTAATATAAAGATGGTCTGTTAGAGCGGGCTTAAAAACGTGTTCTACTGTAGGATACGTGCATGTGTAAGGGACAGTTTAAGTCTCTTTTTAATGGACTGAAGAAATGGTACAGACTGACCGCTTTTTTCTCGTTTAAAATATCGTACTCAAAGTGTGTCCTCAACAGACTCTTGGGTTTGTAATTTAGAATGATTAGCTGCTGTTTAAGCAGATCATTGGATACAAGCTGGTCATCAAACGGAGGCATGGATCCTGGTTAAGGAGTGATTTTGGGAGACTGTAAAATTGTAACCAATGGGACATCTGGGTCAGAGTAGGTGGGATCATCATACCATGTCCCCTGGTCATCATCACTCTAATCCTCATTATTATAATCCTGACGATCTTGGAATACGTCATGTTGTGGCTGATCAGTTATATCAAGGACGGTATGAGTGGGTGATGGGTCTAACCTAGGAGACTTTGCTGGTGGTTCCCCTTCTGCTAATAAAGACAACTGTCTTAGGTGATAGTGTTCCATAAAGGTTACAAAGGAGGAAACCTTGTCCATTGTCTCATGAGCACTCCCTGGACCATGAGCCTGTTCTGGGAGTTTCTGGCAGAGGAAAAACAATAGCTTCTGGATCAACACACTGCTTTTTCTCCAGTAGAGACGGAGATAAATGAGAGAAGGCTTTAAGTATACTTTGGTGTTTTCTTGTTTATAGGGTATTATTGTAGCACTTGTAACAGGTATATAAGCTAGGGTGCGTCTGGAAGGTTCCTTAGAGGTTCCTGTGTGTTTTGCAATACTAATAGCAGGTTGTGTTTGACAGTTTTGGCGGATGCAAAACTTGTTCCGTCAAGGGTTTTTGCACAGAAATCTGTCGGTTGTTCTTTACTGCCATGCGGTGGACACAATAGCGGAAGTGCAGAGTGCTTATGGCAAAGGCCTCAACATGCCTTCTGTTGCAGTGTGGCCTTTTTTGAACAGATCTGTTGAATATTGGAAAGGGAATAAGAGTTTATGATGTTTGTGCTACCCGTGAAGAGTACGTTTATGTGTCTTTGTCGCCGGGTGTTTACCAGGGCTGGGGACTGACAAGTGGGAGTCTGTTGACTCTTCTTGAATGTCTTCGGCGTACGAAATGGAGCCGTGGCTGCCTTTGGCTTCCTGATCTGATGCAAAGGCGCCGGTGGGGGGATCACGATTCGGCCTGCATGGTGTAGTCTGGCCACCATTTAATATGTTTTTCTTTGAGCGTCTTGGGCCGAAAGAGCTTATACGACGCACAATTCCTCTCAGTGTGGTCACAGGGAAGACAGTGGTTACACACACCCTGTCTTTTTCCGCAGGAATTTCCTATTGCACGACAGACTGAATGAAGGAGTTATTTCCATAATTACGTGTTTAAGTAAAGGTAGCCAGACAAACGTAGGAAGAGGTGAGAAGATGCATTCTCAAACAGAAAAAACCGAAGCACAGTCCCACCCCACCCCTGCACCCCACTCTCCCTACTGCAAGGCCCAAGCCTGGTGTATGGTGAAGCCAGTTGTCTAGACGTGGAGGAAATCATTAAAGTCTTCAGTCCATGGTATTCAATATCGCTTGTCGAAACTTGCATCAAGGGTGCGTACGTTGAGACAAAAGAAAGTTGACAGTTAACTTATCAAAGTAGCAACAGCTATAGACTCCACATAAGAATGACTGACCATGATGGTGGAAAAAACAATCTAAGGGACTGACACATGAAGTACCATGGTTACAGTACATGTCACACTGGATAGTATTACAAACATGCCAAGTCGGTGTCTCTTTTCGAACTTCCAAAACAAGTCATGCAATACTCTGCACATACCACTAAATGTAAGCCTCTGCAGGCATGTGTTTCTAACAATATTGCTGTCCAAATGTGCTCAGGGGTAGTGGTTATGCTTGAAATAAGCACAAAGATCCAACTTGCTTCACAACCTAGCATTGGGTACAGTATTATTCTGTACCATAAAATCTTCCAAAGCCCCAGGTGGTGCCTTTAGAATGCCTTTGCTTTCGAGGTTAGGCTCTGGCATGATGAAAATCAGGCCGGACTGACAGATGTTGGCTTTGTCCACCCACCCATTATAGAAAATCTTCCCTGATCAGACCTGTGATGAAATCATGAACTACTAGTGAGGGCTCGAGTGGAGGGAGGGGCATTTATGAGTCCAAGAAGTAATCCGGTGCAACAGCAAGCAGTGCTCAGAGTCAACTGCCATTAATCCCATGATCCTCCCACACGCCAACACCTCCCTTTTCAAGCAAGAAACAGAATCATGTCAAGCAACTTTAGTTGTTAATAGAATGACCAGGCCATATCCCAAACGGCACAGACCGAGTTACTCCCGTACACTGATATTAGGGTATCTTTGGGAACATTAGGCAATGAGGCCAGAAAGATCAGTGCCACCATGGTAATCGTCTTCAGCACTACCATAAGAGATGCAAGAGATGCTGGCCTGATGAGTCACTCATTCATACAGTTCTAGATGTGTGGCCTCTGTGTCACAAGAGAGCCGGGACCACCACCATGACCTTAGTGAAAACTAGAGGGGCTGTACTAAGATCAAACTGGAGGATCACCTACTGTAGGAACACCACTTAGCCCACAAAACACAGGATCAACTTCCCTGGTTGGCCCAAATTGGGATGTAATGGTATGCAGTCCTAAACAGACCGCAACCAATCTGTATGCTGCAAACTGAAGACTCTGGACATCTGAAACCAGCTTGAAAATCCTTGGACATGAATTTGTTGCACTGGTGAAGGTTAGAAATGTGCCACAGACAGCCAGTCTTTCTCTCCCAAATACTTGGTTGAGCAAGCACCATCACTCCTCTTTCCACCAATAGATCAACCTCATCTGAAGAGAACAAAAAAAAACAATTCTGAGAGGGTGGGCTATTGAAGGAAGGTGGAATGGGGCAAAGAATGAATGGCACAGAATATCCTCAATAGCACAGAAGAAATACAGGTTATGGAGTCACTATAGATGGAAAGACGACACCCTGCTCCAAACCATCCCCATAACCCATAGAAGTAGGGTGGAGGCTTCACCTCTTGTCAGACTGAGTGCAGCACCGCAGCACTTCCAGAGCAGAGAAGTCGGACTAGCTTTGGAGTTTTACAAAGATTTATATATGCCAGGGGGTATCTCTCCCAATCTGCAGATGTGGCACTTGTAGCAACATCTAAGTGGATGGTTTTGTGCTTTGTGATTGCCGGAAATGATTTTGCCTTCCGTTTGCTCTCTGCACTCGGCTGCTAGTCCGTGGAGAAGTTCTTTCCACCACCAAACAGAAGATCGAAAAACATTGCTGATCTGCGGTTAATCTAAATGCCCGATCACTGTGGTATCCAAGTAGTTGTGGCACAGAGACCAACAAAGTCAGTGGGACAAATCTCACATCACTGACCTCAGATAAGAATTCTATGCATTTTCCCACTTAGACACACTTCTTGTTTTTGAACCCCAATAAGAATGCATAAACATTTACTGGAATAAAGGTGTGAGTCAGAGCCGGCAATTACTTGCCCAAGAAATCAAATGCTTTGGAGGCAAAGTCTTGCTCCCACAAGCTGTATATAAGGATTTGGACCCCCTCCTCTTCCTCTTAGTAGGGGTCCACCAACTCAATCAGCATTTGAGGCTATGATGTGGACTCTTCAACCTATATAGCCTTAATATGTTCCCTCTGTAAGCCGAAGTGATCTCGCTCCAGCACCGCCAGACTGGTATTGAGCGATTGGCGCAAGCACTGCTTTACACTTTTGTGGTACCTCTGTCTCCAGAACCCCAAAGCAAATTGCCCATTGGCAACAACAGAACCCTTAATCTTTAGCCAGCCACTACCTCACACCCTTGATTGCAGCGGTACACTGGTTTGTGGAGTTTCAGCTAAGGCAATTACCTCTGAACGGATCTCAGTGCCTGCCCTTGATGTGTATGCCTTCAGGACACCCGACTAAAGGTGAATGGTGTCAAGTCCTTGCACTTATCAGAACAGCCACAGATCTGACCAGAAGGAATTCTGTCAGACGGAAAAATAAAAACGAATTAAGAGCGCTTACTTAGTGTCAAGTCATGCTTTTTATTTTGTGCCACAAAATCTGAATAGCAATTGCACATCAATATCCAAGGCATACATGTAATGTGTGGATCTTACTTTGTGCAACGACCTTTTAGCTTGCCTCCTTCAGAGTGCAATAAGACAACCGTTTGAACTGCTCTATGGGAGAAAGCCTCGAGATGTCCTTGACATGCTGCGGGACATCTGGGAAGAACGAGAAGAGGCACCCATTCCCATCTCGCAAACCGCCACCAGTATGCGAGAACATATGAAATTGGGTCGAGATCTAGTTAGTACTGTTATGGAAAATGCCCACAACCAACAAAAATCCAATTACGACAAAAAGGTGAGTTTAAGATCATTCTCCATAGGACAGAAAGTACTGGTCCTCTTACCCACCTCGGAAAACCAACTTGTCTCCAAGTGGCACGGACCCAATAAGATATTAGTACCAACGACACCTGTACTTGTAAAGTAACCTAACCGGACAGAAAACAGAAGGTAATTTTTATCACATAAATCTCATGAACGTGGAAAGAGAACTCAACAGCCAGCCATGCCAAAGTACTAGCATGTCTGGTTCCTGAAGAGATTGACGGACTTAATTCCTCCCGAGACATTATCCAACAACAAGAAGATCTAAAAGATGCAGTTACCTTATATGTGTCCTCAGAAAAAATCAGCAAGAGTAAAAGGCACATACCACTATATCAGCACACCCAAGTTGATCTAAAACCATACGGACTCCCAGAAGGCCATAAACAGATAGTGATTCACTGAGTCAACAAAACATTGAAAACCAATATCATAGAGCCTTCTTCAAGTCCATGATCCTCTCCTATCGTGTTGGTCCCTAAACCAGACTGTTCCTGGAGATTCTGTATAGATTTCCTTCTAGTTAATGCCATTTCAGATTTTGATGCCTATCCCATCCCCACCATTGATGACCTAATTGATAAAGTCTGAACAGCCACCTTTCCATCAACCCTAGTCTTAACAAAAGGGTATTGGCAAGTTCCTGTATATGGGACAGATCAGGAAAATACTTTTTTCTTTTTTAAATCACTTTATTTTGATTTTACATAAAACAAATGATATTATAACAATATACAGCGTTTGAGCTACTATAACTCCAATAAACAGAAAACAGTTCAACTCATCACATATTGTAAATTCAAGCACTACGATTTGGCTCTTGGAAACCTTCCATTAAACCCAAACCCCATTAGTTAGAATAAGACACAAACTAAACAAACAACGCCTCTAGGACTGTTTCAATTCAAAGTCCTCCTTAACACCGCGCGCCAGCCACTTCCCAACGCATCGTGGATAAAATCCTGCAACCCTATTCCGATTTCTGCAGAGCTTATATTGACGATATCGTCATTTATAGTAAGACTTGGGAGGACCATGTCTTTCATCTATATACCATCATGAAAGTCCTCAGAGTGGCTGGCCTACCTGCTAAACCAGCTAAGTGCAGATTGGCCCAGTTAGCCGTAAAGTCTCCACTGCACTTCTTTGTAGGAATGGGAAATTATAAATTACTCACCATACTTATTCCCCTTTCCTCCATACTGCATGGGCGTCCCTTTCGAGGGACGGGAGACAGAACCTTTTTCACCAGAAAAATCATCTTCCCCTTTAAATTTAGAGGTGCGACCCTGGGAGCATGCGCTGCCCTGACTCTGCCCTCAGGCGCCACACCTCAGTCCCCATAGACGCGTCGACAATAGCTTAACCTTGCCCAATAACACCCGTTTTATTAGGGGTGTTAGGGAGAATTCTCTTCTAAGGCTAATTTCCCTTACCTATAGAGTCCCCCAGCAGCTTTGCTGGATTTTAAGGGTTTGTTTTTTTCTCCTGCTAAGAGTGAGACTCCTTTTCCCACTCTTAGACGTGTTGCTGATGTGTTTTAGGCTATTTTTGTGCTTATGGTCTATGGGGTTTTTCTCACCCTCATAGGTATCTTTTTACATGTGCGTTACACAGCACTCAGTGCAGTAACACGGGTGTCATAGTGACTCCCAAACATAGACTCCATACCCTGGGACGGACTACTGTCTCCCAGGGCATGTACAATCCCCATTGACTTTACTAGTCAATAGTTATGAACAAAACAAGTACAACCCATCTTACTATGGAAGTACTGGAAAGGGTTAATAGTTTTTCCCTGGTGTTCATTTTCGAGAGGGTACTGTCCAGTCCCTCTCCCCAAAATTTCTGGCTGGTGGCAGTGGTTACTACCGTAGATATTCGACCGCAAATATTTTCCTATGGGATTTTCCCCATTGTTCGAGGCTACCACTTTTACTGACAGCCTCAAACGAACTGCCGGTTTATCTTTTTATTAACTTTACTCCGGTAGGTTTTTATTGCCAGATCTTTGATAATATTTTTTTCTCGTGTCTTTCTCTGAAATCCTAACCCAGGTCGGGATCCTTTGTTCGTCCTTTTGGCAGGCTTCTGCATAGAAGCCCTCCTCTCGGCGCCACTGAGACTGCAGTAGACAGGATGTGTGGGAAGGGAATAGGAACCCTATTCAGGGTTGCCTAAGCAACCCAAGTCGGACTCTACACTGATAGGCTGCGGGTTTATCCCGCCAGGATAACTACCCTGCTGTGAGAGTGACAGCTAGGCTGTACGAATGGGGGGTTTTCTGCATAAAAGCAGGGCTCTGAGGACTGGAGGACAAGATGTCGCAACTGGAACTAAGAAACCGAAGAGGAGAGAAGCTGAAGACATCTGCAACGACTGAACCACCGGTGAAGCCCTGCTGCAGATCCTCGCCACTTTTCTCCAACGACAAGAGAAGATCTTCACCTGCAAGAGCCTTCTTCCCTGGAGCTGGTGGGACCAACCAGTTTGCCAGTCGTCTTCCAGGACCTGCCTTGGTCGAATCGCCAGTGCCAAGCACTCGGAGACCCCGACACCCGTCCACCACGACCGCGATTTAAAGGAGCATACCTTTTATTCCATTTTGGCATCACCGCGGCTGGCTTCTTCCCTGGGCAGGGCAGTGACTCGAACCTTCCTCCACGACAAGAGCCTCTCTTCCTCTGCTGGATACCCCGAACTGCAGGAACTGCCAGGAACCACTGCCACCGCAGGAGCCACTTCCACTTTTAAGGTACATTGTATCGCCAGGCCTCCCGTTTCGAGGAGTACTGTTAAAGGCGTTCGAAATCCTTTACTTATTTCCTGGGTTGGCCACCCCTATCATCTAACATTGTCTTTTATCTTCTGCACCCTCTTTTTGAACCGTTAAAGACTTGACTGCAGCTACTTGAACAGTTTGATCCTGGGCACATTGCCTTGTACTACTGACTCTGGCACAGGCCTATTGACTTTGGCTAAATTTGTTACAATTGCCTTCTCTAGATTGCTTGTCATCAATGTGTTGGTGCACCTAAAACTCTTATAACCACCTCTTCTTCCCTGTTAAGTATTGTTGAAGTGCTATTTTGCTCGGTTTTCACCTAAGTATTGCTTATGCTAAAGTACTACCTTGCCTAACTTGTTCACAATCCACTTGGGAAGTGCTGCTGGTGTGTTTTAGAGTCCCTGTATAACTTGACCCTTCCCTCCCTTTTTGAGAAATTGTTAGAGTGCCATTTCTGCTTGGTTTACACTGCCATTTTGCTCAGGGTCCACTCTTGCTCAAACTTGTCTACAATTTAAATAGGGAGTTGTGTATACTTTTGACTGTTTTAACTTGCTTTAATGATAGTGATTTGTGGTTTGAACTAGAAGTGTGTAAAATAAATATATATATTCTTATTGATACAAAGCTATGGTCAGTGTTTTCTTGTACCATAGATCTTTGTGATACAGACTGATAACAAAGGGGATTTATTGCATATAACTGTAGTCCTAATCTTCTGTAGTGCTCCCTAAGGTAACTGCATAGGATTATGCCTAACAAGGGGGGAGGATGGTGGGACGTATGGAGGAAAGGAGACTAAGGACTAAGAGCATGTTAGTCACTACGGTGAGTAACTTATAACTACTCTTACGTCCTGTCCCCTTTCCTCCATACTGCATGGGAGATTAGAACTGAGTGTAGCCCCAGGTTGGAGAGGAGACCCTCCTTTAGCAAAAAGGTTCCCAAGAACCACCTGTCCGGAAGCTGCATCTGATCTAGAGCCGGCATCCAAACAGTAGTGCTTGCAGAAAGCCGAAGGGGTTGCCCATGTGGCCCACCCTGCTTATGACGTGCCAGGAGATATGTCACCGGAATGCGATGGCCGTTGCATTGGCTGTGACCGCGCGTTTTCTGCTGTCCCTTGTAAGCTTCTTTGATGACCGAGACCATCCAACGGGCTATGGAGGCCTGATATCCCAGTCGTACTCAGCAGAAGCTGACAAAAAGTGCGTCCGACTTGCGGAAGCCCTTGGTCCTGTCCAAGTACAATTTCAGGGCACGCCCGACATCCAGGCAGTGCAGAACTCTGTGTTCCTTGTTCAGATGGAATGCGGAAGGCACCTTAGGTAGGAATGCTGGGTGTTTCCGCAGGACTACCTTATGCTGTGAAATGTAGTATAGGGCTCTGAGGCAACCAGCGCCAGGATTTCACTTATCCAGCGAGCCGAGGTGAGGCCGACTAGCAGGGCTGTCTTAATGGTGACCAGCCTCATATCCGCAGACGCCATTGGCTCAAATGGTTTGTGCGCCAGGGCACCCAACACTATTGAGGTCCCACACGGGGTGCAGCCTCTTGATGGGCGGGTAGTCTCTAGCGAGTCCCGTCAGATCCTTCTTGACAATCGGGTTGGAAGAGAAGACCTGTCTCTGAGTTTCTGTAGGCCCCAATGGCTGCCAAGTAAGTGCGGCAAGTGTATACCTGCACGCCGAGTGGGCGAGGTGTACCGAGAAGGAGAGCACGTCGTCCAATGAACATGCAAGGGGGTTGATAGCCTTGGAGTCTGCCCAGTGGCAGAACATAGTCCACTTGCCCTTCTACTGGGCCCTGGTAGCTTTGCTCATAGCGCCCTGTAGGATCTCTAGATTAGCCCGAGACAGGCTGAGGTGGTCTAGCTTGACCTGCTCAGGAACAACAATGCAAGGTCTAGTTTCTGTGGCGCAGGGTGAATGGCCCTGCCCCCTGCTATGCCAGAAGATGTGCTGGGCCCGTCGGAAGGCGAATGGGAGGTCTCTCAGAGGTTGAGCTGCTCGGAGAACCATGGCCTGGCTGGCCACCATGGAGCTATCAGAATAATTCCAAGTTGGCGAGACTCCTTGATCTTGCATATCACCCCGTGTATCCGCGGGAAGGCGTATGCGGTCATGCCGTTCCACTGAATCTGAGATACGTTGCCCAGCGAGCCCCTGCCAAGTGGCGAACTGTTGGCACTTCCTGTTGTCCCAGGAGGCAAAGAGGTCCACCTGCGAGTGCCCCCATCTGCTAAAGATCTCCTGCAGTACGAGGTTGTTTTGCTGCCACTCGTAATTGTCCGCCCCCAGCCTGCTGAGCCTTTCAGCCTCCAGGTTGGATTCCACCGGTAGGTGGACGGCCGTGAGGTAGAGGTTTTCCAAGGCCCATCCCCCACATGCTGACTGCCAGTCTGCACAGTGGAAGAGACCTGGTATCCCCCTGCTTGTTGACATAGAACATGCTGGTTGCGTTGTCTGTCTGAATGAAGACAACCTTGACCTTGATAACCGGAAGGAAGACTGAGCGCTAGCCAGATCGCCTTCAGTTCCCGCCAATTGATGCGGTACTCCTGCTCCTGCCAGGTCCCATGGACGCAGTGGTTGTCCAGAATGGCCCCCCATACCTCGAGAGAGAAGTCTGTAGTGATGGTGAGCTGTGGGGTAGGTTGCAGGAACGACTTGCCTGTCCGCAGTCCCTGGACCACCAGATGAGGTCTGGGTGAATAGAGGGAAGAACTATGATCATCTCCGCCTGCGAGCCCCGTTCCTGGTTCCACGATGCCCAAAGTGCAGCTGACTCCTCCTCATCCTGAGTCTCATATGGGGGACAGCCACCGCTGCCATGAGACTCACTAGGTGTTGGTACCACTAGGTCAAAGTCACTTCTCTGCTGAGGAAGTGCGCTGTGGCCCTCTTGATGGCTGTCATCTTGTCCTCCGAGGGGAAACTCTGAGCCTGTGTCCCAGATTAGCCCCAAGAAAGTCAGTCTGCTTAGGCTGCAGCTGCAACTTGAGATTGAGCGAAAAGCCCAGATTGTGAAGTGTATTCATGAGGGCGTGAGAGGTGCAGTGCACCACTTCCGGAGATGAAGCCCTGACGAGCCAGTCGTCGAGGTACGGATAGATGTAGTGGCTCTGAGACCTGATGTAACGCTCACCTGACTCCCACGGAGGCGCCGGCCTGGTTTGCGCTGCGGTGGCCTCTTCCAGGGTGGTGCGCAGGACTCGGAAGATGGACTGGACCAGGCCCCCCCAACTCTTGCTTGCCTGGCTCGCTGAAGTACCCTTCTGTAGGCGAAAATAGGGGATTAAGGGTGTGCGGGGTAAGTAATCGGTCTCCCTCTTTCCCCTCTCACTCTCCTTGACACCCCTCTGTGATTCAGCGCAACAGCTCACCTTAGGGTCTGGAAGGGCGAGCTCTCCATCCTGCCTCTGATGCAGGGGCGCGTAGATATCCAGTTGCTTCACTGGATTTTCGGATTGGTGAGAAGCAAACTTGCTTGGCTTCCAGGTAAGTTTTTTGATTAATGGTTCCCCTTGTGTCCATGCGTTAATGTTCTAACGCTAATGTCTTTTTCCCCATAGGGGCCGGGGTACAGAATGCCGGGGAACAGGCACCGACCCGAGAAGAAGTCAAGATGCAGGAGCAGACACGGTGAGCGTCCAGCTGCTAGATGCAGAACAACGCGAAGCACGTGTGGCTGATCGGGTGTGGTTTAAATAGCCTTGGAAGAAGTTCCTGGAATGTGTCCTTCCTCCAATCAGGTATGTATCCTTCCCCGACCACACCCGGTGGTAAAAGAGTCCCACAGGAAAAGTAGTTCTGGCCTCAAGATGGCCCGGCTGTTGCAGCATGGTCTGCATCAGGTAAGTTTACACCAAGCACCTTTAAACACAAAGTCATCTTTTATGAGCCTGGCGCCTTCGGCGCCAGGACTGTTGTCCAATATGAGCCTGGTGCCAAAGGCGCCAGGACTGAGTCCACAGGGCCCCTACTTGGGGCTGCTGAGACTCCTCCCGAGGGCATGATGCCTGCTTCCGGGGGTGCTGGGCCGGTCCTGGTGCTCCGGGGGCAGGTATCATGACAGCACTCCCCCCCAAGGCCCCTCCCAAGGTTGTTCTTTCTGGAGGCTTAGGTTTATTTGGGAAATTCCGATGAAACCTTTTCACCAGCCGAGGTGCATGAACGTGGTTGCTGGGTTCCCAAGACCTTTCCTGAGGCCCATACCCTTTCCAGTCTATTAGATAGAAAAGTTTTGACTTGGAGATTTTGGAGTCCAAAATGTTCTTTATCTCGAATTCAGGCTCCCCATCTACCTGAATTGGTTCTGGTGGCTTTATTAATCTGGTTCCTGGTTGCACTGGTTTCAAAAGTGACACATGAAAAACAGGATGAATCCGCATGTTAGCTGGTAACTCGAGCTTGACTGCCACTTGGTTAATGATAGCTTTGATCGAATAAGGGCCTAGGTATCTTGGATTAAAAGTTCGAGGTCCCTTTAGCGATAAATGTTTTGTGGCCAACCATACCTGATCTCCAATTTGGTATGAAGGCGCCTCTTTTCGATGCAGATCTGCATTTTTCTTGTATTTCTCTTTTGCGTGTTGCAAATGAGCAGTTGCATTCTTGAAGGCTTGAGTTATAGTAGAATGCAAGTAGTCTACTGCAGGCATTTCAAGACTCGAAGGAGAGTCCAGGTCTGAAGTACGAGGGTGGTGTCCATATAGTGTGTAAAAGGGGCTTTGCCCAGTTCCAGAGTGCACCGAGTTATTGTACGCATATTCAGCCACCCATAACAAATCCTTCCAGTTACCCTCTGATTGGTGCAACATACACCGTAGGTATTGTTCAAGGGTCTGGTTCGTTCTCTCCGTTTGACCATCGGTCTGTGGGTGGTGGCTGGTTGAGAGTCTCACGTCGATTTGTGCTAGTTGACAACACTTTTTCCAAAAATGGGAAATAAACTGGCTTCCCCGGTCGGAGACTAATATGGACGGGAATCCATGCAAACGGATAACATTTTCGAGGAATTCTTTGGCAAGGACCGCAGCTGAAGGTAACCCTCTCAACGGGATAAAATGAGCCATTTTTGAAAATAGGTCCACCACAACCAGAATGGTATTGTATCCGTTACAAAGGGGCAGGTCCGTGATAAAATATAGTGATAAAGTGTGCCAAGGCGCTGGTGGAATGTCTAAAGGCTGAAGAAGGCCGGCGGGTTTTGTCTTTTGGCCTTTGTTTTGGGCACAAACTCCACAGGACATCACAAAAGACTTAATATCCTTGCGCCAGGAAGGCCACCAAAATTGTCGTTTAATTTTTTCCTCCGTCTTGGCAATGCCAGGGTGTCCTTCCATCAGGGCGTCATTGTGACGGGAAATAACGAGGTCTTGCAATTCTTTTTCTGGTAGAAATAAACGTCCTTGGAAGTAAGGTAGGACATTGTCGACCGAAAAGTAAGACCCCTTTTGGATCCAATCCTGTACTGCGGTAGCGTCCATGAGTTCTTTTACACGTGCTTGAATGTCCTCGAAGGTTTGTAGTGAGGTTAATCCCAAAATTCTTTGCTCGGGAATGATTGGTACAGGTTCTGAAGTAGTGTCCAATTCTCCCATTCCAATTCGAGATAGAGCATCCGCTTTGCCATTCTTACTGCCGGGACGGTAAGTGATTACGAAATCAAACTCAGCAAAGAACAACGCCCATCGGAGCTGACGTGACGATTGTGCTTTGGCAGTCTTCAAGTATTGTAAGTTCCGGTGATCAGTGATCACAGTGATGGTGTGCCTGGCGCCAAGAAGATAATGCCGCCAAGCCTTAAAGGCGGACTTAATGGCCAATAATTCCTTATCGGTAATTGCATAATTTACCTCAGGCGGTGAGAACTTTCAAGACCAGAATGCTACAGGATGTAGTTGGTTGGTTTCAGGGTCTCTCTGAGACAGTACAGCTCCCATGGCTAAACTGGATGCATCAGTTTCCACTATGTATGGGAGATCGGGACGCGGGTGCTTCAAAATAGGTGCAGAGGTGAATTTTGCTTTTAATTCCTGGAAGGCCTGTTCCGCTTCCTTGGTCCATTCGAAACGTTTATTTTTCCGTAAGAGTGTTGTGATGGGTTGTACCACACGCGAAAATTCTGGGATAAATCTGCGATAAAAATTGGCAAAACCAAGCATGCTTTGGACCCCTTTCACCGAACTAGGAGATGGCCATTTAAGGATGGCCTCCACCTTTCTTGAGTCCATTTGGACCCCTTTTGGCGTCAGGATGAATCCGAGAAACTCAACCTCGGTGGTATGGAAAACACACTTTTCCAGCTTAGCAAACAGTTTATGCTGGCGTAATTTCTCAAGGACGGCCCGGACATGCTTTTTGTGATCAGATTCCGAAGAGGAGTACACCAGAATGTCATCGATATATACGACAACACAAACATCGATGAGTTCCCGAGGACATCGTTCATGAAGAACTGGAAAGCTGCAGGCGCGTTGCACAACCCGAAAGGCATCACCTGGTATTCGAATAGTCCGTATTTTGTGCGGAAGGCGGTTTTCCATTCGTCGCCTTCCTTTACTCGTACCAGATGGTAAGCCCCCCGGAGATCTAACTTGGAGTATATGCAGGCGTCCTTCACTTGGTCAAGGAGTTCAGGGATCAGAGGCAAAGGGTAACGGTTTTTGACCGTCATCTGGTTTAATGCGCGGTAGTCGATGCAAGTTCTAAGGTTGCCTTCTTTTTTCGGCACGAAGAACAAAGACGAGGATGCCGGGGACTTTGACGGGCGAATAAAACCATTGGCTAGGTATTGATCCAAATATTGTCTCAAATGCAGGTTCTCAGGTTCGGTAAGGGCATAAATCCTGCTACAAGGGGGCTGTGCACCTGGCACCAGATCGATTTGGCAATCGTACGATCGGTGAGGAGGTAAAGTATTTGCCTGTTCCTTTTGGAAGACGTCCTGAAAGTCCTGGTATTCCGGAGGTAATTGCATGGAGGCAGAGGTTATAGATGCTAAATGAATCGTCGGGTTTTCTGGGTAACAGGTTTGTGCACACTCCGGGAAAGTTATTCTCTTAGTTCGCCAATCAATTCGAGGATTATGTGTCTCTAACCAAGGGATTCCAAGAATAACCTGAAACTGTGGAGCCTTGATTACATCAAACACAACTGCCTCCCGATGGCCGTCAGGACCAATAAGAGTCACCTCAGTAGTGGAGTGAGTTACCGGTCCAGAGGCAATTTCAGTTCCATCGACTGTGGTGATGACATCTTTGCTGGTTTTAGGACGGAGTGGGAGGTTTATCCTAGAGACCAATTCTCGATCCACATAGTTTCCAATAGCCCCACTATCGATGTATGCCTTAATTGCATGCATGCGCTTAGGCTGTTCCGGATCTACGAGGACCATTGGCACGATGAAATGCAAGGTCTGAGAGTTAGTTTTCAAGCTCGGCAAGCGGACTCCTACGCTTGTCGGGCAGAGGCGTTTCCCGAAACAGAGTCTTCGAGGTTTTTATCAGCGGCTCCCACCGCCTTTCTGGGCGGTTTTGCCGGGCAGTCTCGTAGGAAGTGTTCTGAGTTCCCACAATAAAGACATAATTTTAACTGTCGCCTCCTTTCACGTTCCTTTTGAGTTAAAGGTCCTTTAACCCCTCCAATTTGCATAGGCTCAGAGACATCAACACCCTTGGGGTTAGCGTGGGTCTTGACCAACACCCGGTTTTCTAACCTGGACCGATCTGCTTTCCTGTTTTGAAGTCTGTGATCCAATTGGACCACTAAGTCTATATACTCTGTGCACTCTTGAGGCGGATTTACAACTTGGGCCAAGACATCTTTAAGTTCTCCACGTAGACCTCGATAAAATAACGTGACTTTTATCCTCAGGCCACCCCGATTCCACAATCAGTCTATTAAAGGTTGCAATATAGGATAGGAGGTCCTGATTGCCCTGTCGCAGGGAGAGAAGTTCGTCATCCAGGGCCTGCCCCTGTAAGTGTCGAGCAAATAACCTTTCCATGCTTGCTTGAAATCCCTGAAAATCACGGAGAATTGGGTCATCTCGAGTAACCAGTGGAACTGACCAGTCGGCAGCGCAGCCGCTGAGATGACAAAACAAAGGCTACCTTGGTCTGATCATTAGGGAAGGCCCCAGGTTTGCACAGGAAGTGCAAACGACACTGATTCATGAATACGGCGAATCGTTTAGGGTCCCCAGCAAAGCGTTCGGGTGGGGCCAGCGGCATGTTTCCAGGTAGATTTATCTGCACAGGATTACTGGAAACCACAGGAGCAGGGTTCCCTCCGGAACCGGGTAGAGGAGTCTGTCCAGCTTGACTCTGCAAAAGCTGTCTGGCCAGGTCATCAGTTCTTTCTTTTGATACTATTAGTTCCCTTCTGAGGGCATTAGTCTCCTGCCGAGAGGCATGTACTTCGGCCCGTAATTCCCCCAGTAATTGGGCCAACTGATCAGTCTCAGACATGTCCATAGCGCCTGGGTGGGATTTTGTAGGAAGGCTTCGCGTTCTGTAACGCTCACCTGACTCCCACGGAGGCGCCGGCCTGGTTTGCGCTGCGGTGGCCTCTTCCAGGGTGGTGCGCAGGACTCGGAAGATGGACTGGACCAGGCCCCCCAACTCTTGCTTGCCTGGCTCGCTGAAGTACCCTTCTGTAGGCGAAAATAGGGGATTAAGGGTGTGCGGGGTAAGTAATCGGTCTCCCTCTTTCCCCTCTCACTCTCCTTGACAACCCTCTGTGATTCAGCGCAACAGCTCACCTTAGGGTCTGGAAGGGCGAGCTCTCCATCCTGCCTCTGATGCAGGGGCGCGTAGATATCCAGTTGCTTCACTGGATTTTCGGATTGGTGAGAAGCAAACTTGCTTGGCTTCCAGGTAAGTTTTTTGATTAATGGTTCCCCTTGTGTCCATGCGTTAATGTTCTAACGCTAATGTCTTTTTCCCCATAGGGGCCGGGGTACGGAATGCCGGGGAACAGGCACCGACCCGAGATGAAAGGTGAAATCCTTGTGGAAATCAGGTAAGTCTTTAATGAGCGTTTTGATAATGTCTTTTCATTTGCCCATTAACGCTGATGTCTTTTTCCCCTTAGGGGCCGGGGTCTGGAACTGCCTGGATGCGGCGCGGACCCGAAATGAAAAGGGAATGACCCAACAGGTAAGTCTTAACATGGAGTCTTAGCTTCCCTTCTCCCTTCTTTCTCTCACCTTTGTTCTTGTCTTTTTCTCCCTAGGTGCTGGGGAGCGACTGTGGATCCGGATGGTCGCTGCTGATGGAGGCGCCCTGTAAAGGTGAGTAAATGCAGCGCTGCAGCAGTCAATGCGATGAGTTTTTAAAATAAAGGTCTTCCTTTTCAGGATCGTTGGCGAAATGTCTCCAGGTTGCAGATTTAACAGGTAAGGTCTTTTCCTTCTTCTGTTCTCTTGTTCTATTCCTCTGCAGGTGATCAGGATGCTGGCAGGCGTGGAAGAAGTCAAGATGCAGGAGCAGACACGGTGAGCGTCCAGCTGCTAGATGCAGAACAACGCGAAGCACGTGTGGCTGATCGGGTGTGGTTTAAATAGCCTTGGAAGAAGTTCCTGGAATGTGTCCTTTCTCCAATCAGGTATGTATCCTTCCCCGACCACACCCGGTGGTAAAAGAGTCCCACAGGAAAAGTAGTTCTGGCCTCAAGATGGCCCAGCTGTTGCAGCATGGTCTGCATCAGGTAAGTTTACACCAAGCACCTTTAAACACAAAGTCATCTTTTATGAGCCTGGCGGCCCCTACTTGGGGCTGCTGAGACTCCTCCCGAGGGCATGATGCCTGCTTCCGGGGGTGCTGGGCCGGTCCTGGTGCTCCGGGGGCAGGTATCATGACACCTGAAGAGGGCCGCCACAGTATTCATCAGCCTGGTAAAGACCCTGGGGACCGAGTTGAGGACAAAAGTTAGCACTTTGTATTGGAAATGTTGTTTGCACCGATGTTGGGTTGACGAATGGTCAGGCTGCTTGGACCTCCGAACTTGGAAGCCGCGGAACCCTCTGTATATACACCCCTAGTCCGAGCACTGCTGTGACTGGGTCTACGTTTTGGGTGTGGTCTTTGTAAGGATGGATTAAGACTTGGTCGTTTGTGAGCGGTTTTGCTTTTTGTCCAGCTCCTCGTCCGTGGTGGAGTGGAAGAGGTCACCCCCCGGCCCCCTCGAACGGAAAGTCTAATATGTGTTCATGGACATCCGGGTTGAATTTCGTAGCACAGAGCCAGGCTGTTCTGCTCATGTCCATGGCAATGCAGATGGCCTGGCCAGAGGTGTCGATGTGGGCCAGGATGGATTCCATGAGGTCTTGTCCCACTATCTTGGCCTCTGCCAATTCCGTCTTGAATCAAGATTGGCTCTGCACCGGAAGCTGTGGGAGGAAAGAGTCAATTTCAGGGACGCGTTGGAATACAGCTTCTTCCCGTATGCCTCCAAGATCTTCTCCTCGTTGCCTAGCAGCACCATGGAGTAAGAGGACGACTGAGGCTTGGAGTATATTGATGCTGCAGCGATCACCGAAGAGTGCGGCTGAGGGAGGGCCGATAGCAAGAGTGTATCCCCTCCATCTGCCTGTAATTGGCATCCAGGCGTCAATTGACCGGCTGGACCGAGTGGGCCCTTTTTGTCCAAGGCGACTACGTCCTTCTGCATCGGGATCCCTGTTCTCGCTGCAGGACGTAGCTTGAATACTTCAGTGAGGACCCCCTCCGATGGTTGCTCGACCTCGGGTTGAGGAAGGCCCAATTACCCTGCCAGCCCCGCAAGACATTCATTGAAGGCCTTGGCTGATGATGGCGTGTCGGAGTCGTCCTCATCTGTGTCCAACTGAGGGTCTGGTTGGTCTGGCACCAGTGGAGGGGTGCTGGGAGCCAAAAGCTGGGGAGTGGAGACCGGAGCCGGAGGCTTCAGCGGAGGCTGGTATGGAACCACCGGCACGATTGGTTGGAGGGCCGGAGCCACACAGGCCAGGCGGCCTGCTGGAGCCGTTGCGTACCCTGCCAATACAGACGCAGCGGAAACCTGCCTTGCGCAAAGAAAGGGTAGGCTGTATGCCATGTACCTGGTTGACACACATTCCTCCACCTGCTCCCTGACTTGGTGTGGTATCAGGCGAATGTCAGAAATGTCTGGCATGGCAGCCATTTTGTCCAGCTGCCTTCCACGTGCCTGCATTTTGTCGCTTGGTTCACTGGGCACAGCCACATCCAGGACTCTTGAGTGTGGATCATGAGGCCTACCCTGTTCCTCAGGCCAAGGCCTGGTAGGCGTTCGCACTCGGCAGATCTGCCAATAGAACTGCGTAAAGGCGCCCCCCTCGGACATGTTGCTGGTACTAGGGCGTCACCCTCGGGTAATGACCTGGTAAAAGAACCTTCCGGTTCCTCATCACTGTCACTGGGAGGATCAACTGACCCCTTGGCCTGCCGGCCGTTAGCCGATATAGCATTGGTACGTGTGCTGGTATGAGGACCTGCGCGTGCGAGTCCTTGGGAAGGAGTCACCCTTGCGGGGTGCGCTGGAAAAGAGCGGCCTAACCTTGGGCTTGGATCGATTATAGACTAAGTCCTTTAGGTCCTCTGGAGGCAATCTCTGGAAGAGCTCCCTCCACCTGGCTAGTCTGTTCTTCAGAGACCTCGAGGAGAGCGTGTTGCACGCGGTACAAGCTTGCCAGCCGTGGTCTGGGCCAAGGCAATGTAGGCAGAGGGCGTGGGGGTCTTTAGTTTGAAAGCGCCCATCGACATGTGCCAGGGAGGAGCGTGATGCCCGAGGACAGAGTACCTGAATGATAAGACAAAAAGACAGAAGAGAAGAAGTATACGTGCGTGGAATTACATTGCCAAAGCAAACCCAGGAGCGCTGGTGAATTTGGCCCCTTCCTGTCGACACGTAAAAGGGGAGTGAGGTGTGGCGCCGGAAGGTGGAGTCAGGGCAGCGCATGCTCCCAGGGCCGCACCCCCGCGCGCTTCTAAATTTAAAGGGGAAGAATATTTTTCTGGTGAAAAAGGTTCTGTCTGCCGTCCCTTGCAATGGACACCCATGCTGTATGGAGGAAAGGAGACGGGACGTAAGAGTATGTGCAGCCTCAGCATGAGAAGGTGAAAGCCATCTTAGAAACACCAACCCCCCCCACCCCCCCCAAGACCTAAAGAGATCTTAAGAGCTTTTCTCGGGTTGATAGGATATTACTGTAGGTTTATCCCCAATTTTTCAGGACAAAACAGCCAGGCTGACAGATCAACTTAAGAATGCCAAACCCCAGAAACATCATTGGAATGAAGAGGATGATACATGTTATAACACCTTAAAACAGACTGTGCCAGAACCCAATCCTGAAGGTAGTCCACTTCTCTAAAGTTTGTTTTTCAAACCGATGCCTTCCTTACAGTGTTAGAAGCAGTCCCGTCCCATCTTATTTGGTAGTCGCAAGCTGTTCCCACGTGAAAACAATGACTCTGTAGGAACTAGAGGCCCTGGCCATCAAGTCGGCCATTATCGATCTTACATGCTACCTATTCGTACGAAAGTGCACACTTGTTACAGGTCACTCACCCTTAGTTTGGATTAGCCAAAGCAAAGACTCCAACCCTCGGGTCATGCAATGGTTTCTAGACCTACAATCCTATTTCACTGTGGAACACCGAAAAGTAAATGACCAGGGAAATGTAATTTTCCTTTCCCGGTTCCCCTGGGAAACAAATGCGGCTACATCGCTTAGAGGAAGGGTATGTGAGAAACCTTTATAGAAGGTCATGGTGGCCATAGCAGAGAATTTGCAGTACTTTGCCTGGAGAACTCTGGCTTGGGCTATGGCTATTTTCAGTTTTGTTTGAAGGTATGGAAGATCTATTGGGTGGTTATTGGTATTAAGGCCTAAATACTTATATTCATCAACCACCTCACTCTGTCTCCCTTGGAGGGTCCATTTAAACGCTAGCCTACTTTTGTGACGGCAGACAGTTAATCATGACCTTGCATTTAGTTTGCTTGATGGTCAAGAGATTGGTCTTTACGTATTCACCCAGTTGGTTCAGTAGAGCTTGCAACCCCCTGAGAGTTTTAGCCAGCAGAACTAAGTCGTCGGCGTAAAACAACCAGGGGATTAGATAGTTTCCCAGTTTCAGGGAATCAGATGTTGCTTTTGTGAAGCAATGCTGCATGTCAGCGATAAAGAAATGAAAGAGAAATGACGCCAGTATACACCCTTGTGTCAGTCCCCTGTAGGTAGAAATGGGGGCCGACAGATTTCCGTCCATAGAAAGTCGAACCAGTATGGTTGTTTTGGAATGTAACTGATCAATACAATAGAGAAGAGAATTTTGGACAAGCCGCTGTCGTTATTTATCAATTAGTAATTCCCTAGAGACCGAATCAAAAGCAGCCTGGAAATCTATAAAGGCCATGTAAACTGGTTTCTCTGTAACGCTTGAAGTTTGATGGCATGTAGGGTTTGCAAATGTATTGCTGTGCCCAAGCACAGCACAAAGCCAGTTTGGTATGGCTCTTGTAGGTCTGTTTCTTTTATCCAAGAGATTAAGGTCTCTGAGCAGGAGTCTGGCAAAACTTTTTGCCAGGCACATCTAGGAGAAGGACTGTCCCTTTTTTATTTGACAAGACGCCACTAGGACTGCCTTATTGTTTGATGGTCGTAGCTTGCTCCCATCTTAGATTTAGGTTTAAGTTAGGTGTTTTTCTCACCCATTATCCAGTTTAATAAACACCCTTGAACTTATCACTTATGTCTGTCTATACTGTTGCCACCATGAGTTCCTTACAGAGTGGAAATGAGATGGGGTCCATAGATCTGGAGAGGTGACAGAAGAGGTTATCAGTGAAGAACTCTCTGGAGGAGGTGCCGACATGGGTGTCTGCAATGGGAAGTCCAGGGCTTGCACTCAATATGTCTTTTTGTGCTTTTTCCTACCAGACTGTGATAGAGGAGGGATAGGTGATAGTGTAGCAGTTAGAAGACATTTGGGATGGAGAGAGCGATAGGGGGTGGCAGAGGTAGTCGAAGAATGAAGGAAGAGTGGCTGCAAAGCACAGTTCTAGCTAAACCCACCAGATGGCCTAGTATAAGTTGTCACAAAAGGCATAAGTGCAATCCAGAAAGGAATACAGTTTCGAGAGACAAGAGCTGAACAGATGTGAAGTACACAGCCAAAATGTGATTTTTAAAAACAGGCGCAAATGCAGCGAGAGGAGAAAGTTAGTTGAGGCAAGGCAAGCAGAGTACATATGAACAATAAACGTTTTGCTGAGCTGGCAATGCAAGAGTTCAGCCATCACTCACTTTCTGTACTCTAGTTAAGAACAGATGTCAAAGGAACAAGTCTTGAGGCTGAGACATAGATCCTGGGGGGGGCCTTCAGGCCCTTCCTGGGCCAGACGGGCACAGACAGGGCCTTAGATATGGTCCTTCGGTGGAGGGACCGGCTTCCGCCTGCAGGTACCTCAGATTAGTGAGTATGCCTGAAAGCAGTGGATGGATCCTCTGCCCTAAGCAGGGGGAGCCATCTTGAAAGGTGTACACCAAGCACCCACAATCATGTAGAATAGAAGCTTTTAGACAGGGCGAATTTAGAAGAACACAGATGCCCAAGAAAACATTGTGTTGCATAGTCAATTGTGCTTCATATGGGCCAATTTAGAGCATGTCGCACGGTCGGCAGCGACTTTTGCAATAAAAAGCAGATCTTGTTGCATTTAATGACAATCGAAGTCCCCTGCTGGTTAAAGCCCTAATGGGCTTACCTTGTTGATCAATACTTCTCCGGATGGAGGTAGGATGTGGCAGCTGGTGCGAGCACAATGTTCTTCCTCTGCAATGAGCTGGTTTATATCCTGGTTTATATTTCTCCAGAAAGATTTATTAGCCGAGTAAAACTACAATGGCTATTACAAAAGTAAATTCTCAAAACCCTGTTGGGATAAGCATTCACTCGTTCAAACTCGTGCCTCAATAAAGAGAAAGGTCTAAAAAGTCTTTATAGGCAAGGGATAAAATAATGTTCCTGCCCAAAATACTATGGGAGCTAGTAAACGCATTCTAATTTTAACTGCCAAGGTGGAAAAGCATCTCCTACTTTATACAAATCTGGCATTACAATAAGCGAATAAAGTAAAAACAACTATTGAAATTGAAAATCTTGCAGTGTCTTGATATGTCACAACTTAATGAGGGCATGTTGAAGTCCAACCCTGAATGCAGCCTAAAGGGATTGTCTGGATCTTGAATGGACTTCCCTTCATTGTTTCTGGAACAATTATCCAGGGTACATTTATCTCCATACATTTAAGACCTCCAACACATTTAGCCCTGCCACAAGCCCTTCTTAGACCCTGTAGGTGATTCGAGCTTAGGCCTGTCTCCCTTGTCTGCTTTGAAGGATATTAAATGGAGGTTCCACTATTAGATGGCCTTAACTGGTGACAGTTTTCCAATTGATTTGTTAAAATAATACGCTGTCGTTCCTAATCCCATATGGAAACTACATGATCAAGAAGGCCCACACCGAATAGCATGATCAGGAATTAGTCTAATTGGTATATTTTCAGCACGCTCCACTCGTGCCTTGGCAATGATATAAACATGCATAATGGCTCGTGCGACACAAAACAGCCATAATCTCCTCGAGCAAGGTGAGGATAGGATAACTGCTAGGAGTACAGTCTTAGCAGAGTAACTAAGGAGGGGTGATTAGTTTGATGTCAAGCAAAGTGACCCTAACAACTGCTGGTTTCTTTCTTTTATTGAATAGGAGATATAGCAGCCGCATGAATGATCGGTTATTTTATAACGTGCTTAATATCCAAAGGTTTCTAAACGCAAACCCGGGGATGGAACCTGTGTTGCTCCGTGTCGTCTTGTTTCCAAGGCAAGCACGTTGCCCCTGAGCTATCCTCCCGAGCATGTGCTCATGTCCTTAAATTGAGAATGACTCACCAGACTTGTTACCATACAAACCCCATTCGTGACCAGACTTTCACACTGAACATGGTGTTTTCCAAGCAACAAGGTTGGTCCATTTAACATTTATATCCCTCGAGAACATGTCACTTGTAATTTATAGTGTTTATAACACTGGGCATGCAAGTACTCCACCGAGCTACCTCTTACCAAAATTCTACCATCTCATAACTCCATGTGAACGGGGGAAAGCACTGGTCTACCAAAGTGACCCTTAACCCAAAGTCACTAAATTACAAAAGCTACAGAGAAAGCTGTCTGAAGCGGCTGCCCTGGTCTTTGTCGGCAGCACGGCTCGACAGCTCGGGGTCCTTTTCTCTAATAAGAACATCAGCTTGTCAAGAGTTGTGGTGTTGCAGTGAATTGTAGGGAGACTGAGGAATTTGAGAAAGAATGCAAGGTGCTGGATTCTAGGTTTTTGGAGTGAGGCTATAAGGCAAGCATTGTGGAGTATCAATCTAGAAGAATAAGAACATTGATAGAAAAGATCTGATGAAACCCAAGAGTAAACGTAAGCAAGAATTTGATAAGGTTTGGATGATTAACCAATATAGTGCTGAGAGTGACAGATTGTTATAGATATTTCGGAAACATTGGAGTATTTCGACACTTGAGTGATTTGAAGAACTATATATCTGATAAACTAACCATTGTGTACACTAGGGCACCCACGATTAGAAGTCAGCGGAGTCTTTTATGAAGCCCATCGGACATAAGACGTGGCTCAATTCTAATTTGGTTGGTTTTTATAAGTGTGGAACTTGTAAGATATGCATGTACACTAAAGAGTGTAAAAGTATCAGAATTAAAATTGAGGTGGGTGTGCGTTTTGAAATGGAAAAGAGGCAAATGTTAGACACATTGTGTTATGTGTGAAAAGAGCATATAGAGTGGTGCAAGGTTAATGGCAGCAATTTGGAGGAGCGAAACTCTGGACAGATCCACTAATTTTGGGCATGCAGATAGCAGAACTATGTTTGATATCTGTTGAATATATACGTATTGCAAGATTTGTTTGGACTATACACGTCCACTCTACCTGTGGTGTTCCCCATTGGTCTAACCTCTATCCCTGGCTGTTCAACCAATACCTGCCACCGCTCGCCTAACACATTGCCGCTCAATGCCCCAAATTTCAGTGCTATGCAGATGACTCAGCTCGTTTTCAGGCTCCCCTTCTGCCACCTCTTCTTCTCTCATCTCCGATTGACTGCGCTATCCAGGAACGGGTGCCACCAACAATATCTGCCTTAATGCCAGTAAGACAGATTCTCCTCATCAGCACACAGGCACCCTCCTTTCCTGTTGCTCTCAGGCCGGCCTCCCTTGGCCTTCTTCCTGCTCCTACCTGTGAGGTTAAGAACCTCTGGGTCATCTTCGACTCCACACTCTACTTTTCTCCTCTTCTCCTCACATCTCGGACGTCTCTAAGAAGTCAAACTACCAACTGCACCTCCTCAGAAGTATTCTTCCTTTCCTCTCCTTCCCCCAGAAGCTCACTGTCTCGAGAGCCCAGGTTCTCTCTAGGTTGGACTACTGCAACAGCCTCTTTCTAAATCTGCCTGCTACTACTCCCCGCCCTATGCAACTCATCCAGAACTGGACTGCGAGACTGGTCCTTGGCCTCAAGCCCAGGGATCATATCTCTCCAGCGCTGAAATCTCTGCATTGGCTCCCAGTGGCTGCAAGGATTAAGTTCCAGACCCTCTGCATTGTCCACAAAGCCTTCTGGGGCCTGGGTCCTCAATACCTCCAACTCTCTCTTCGTAAATACCTTCCTACTCTAGCTCTTTGCTCCTCGAACTCCCTCAGGGTCAGTTGCTTCTCCAAGCAACAAGTTGCCTCTCTGAAACTTGAGAACCATCTCTGGTTCCGGAAGCACCTCAAGACCTTCACCTTTGCTTCTGCCTTCTCTCTTCCTCTCCACTGCCGATTCCTTTCCAATACTGCACTGGTCACCTAGTTACCATCAAAATTCGGGTCAAGATCCCCGCCCGGCCAGTTGTACACCTGCACTGCCTCCAGGCAACCCTTGCACATGGGTTTGTATCTATAACCCTACAGTCCCCCTACCTGCGCTTTTGGACACCTGCTGTCTGCACGTATCCTTGCACTTGCCACCTGCTGGCCGCACTTCTTGTTATTGTTCTGATCCCATGTACAGCACTGCCCACCTCCCCTTTCCCGTAGCTCTTTTCCTCTCCCCTGCACGATTTCAATGTCACTTGGCCTAGTAGGATAGTTGTCTGTCCTCCATCTGTTCCCCCTCCCTTGCCTCGCTGCACCTTGAAACACTTGGTGTATAGGCGCGTTATAAATGCCATATCATATAAAGATTTGTGGCCTTCGATGATTGCTAATGAGTAAAAGGAGATCTTTGGAAACCCAAGGTAAGTAGTTTTGTTATCTATGAGGGTGTTACGTTGGTGATGGTCTATTGTGGCGTGCATTAGTATTGATTACAGATTGACCAACTCCCAACAGGAAAAAGGAAAAAAGCAATCGTCTTAACAGTGCGCGTGTGAATTAAATTGGGAAATTGTCAGAATGTCAAGAAAACGACTTCCTGATACTGGGGAAGGTATATAGAGTACCAGTTTTTATCAGGTAATGTGGCGCAAGGTAGGGGCTGGGATGTACAGCTGCCAACCATGATGTGTATTTATCATGCCACTTTTATTCGGTTATAGGTGAAAGGATCGAAAAAAAAGGATCAAATGCCCTTTTTTCAAAAACCAAAAGGACCGAAAAAAGGGTTGATTTATTTTTCTTCCAGGGAGTCTCTAGCTCCCCACCCCTCCCCCCCCCCCCCATCGCCCGTTTTCTTTTTTACTTTTTTTTGCATACCAAACTAAAAGAAATATATAAATAAAGCATTCAACCCTTTTTTTCCAGTCCTTTGGGTGTCGAACAAACGGCATTCGATCCTTTTGTTTTAGACCCTTTGACTGGACACGCTTTTATTCATAGGAGGTTGAGTAAATAAGGCCAATTGACAATAGTCAGAAGTAAATGGTATCAAGATTTGAATTCAACATTCACTAGAGAGAACGGTAAAGATGTTGTGTTTTGAGATTTGGTTTGATTCACAGATTGATAGTGGCATGTGGTAGCAAACTAGGGAATGAGGATGTCAACTGGCAGGGGCATTTGCATTGGGGTGGTGCACAAGGTTAGCACTGTGATTAGAGATACATATAGGTTGTGTAGTGTGTCGGTTGTATTTTTCACTGTAGTATAAATCCAATAATGGGTGCGTTGGTGGTGGTTTGAACCTGAGCAAGGGTATGTGTAATACAGAAAGGGCGAGCAAATGGATGATATGTACTATCAAATTTGAATGTGGATTAGCATATTGAAATGTATGTTTTCGTTCCTTTTTTTCCAAACCATTTGTGGACCAGCTGGTGGTGTGTATGATAATTTCTATATCTTTGGTAAACCTATAATTGTCTGGTTATTTTCTGCTCTAACGTTTTTGTACAATTATTGTTTCACTCAAATGTGCATGTGATTTACACAAATCTCTCCGATGTATTTATGGAACAATATGGTGAAATTATGTGAATATGTAATTGGTACCGTAGCCCTTAGGAGGACCTCAGTAGGGGGTCGAAGCACATGTTGGCAACAAACCAACAGTCAAACAATAGTTTATGCCAATTTCAGACTTTGATATCAATCACTGTAATTTGTTGGTAATACAATTTAGGGTGCGGCTCAAGTGGTCTAGACCATTGGTTGTAGCTTTTGTAATTTATCGTGTCTACGTATAACCAACGACACATATCACTGAACCCCAATTGTTTCAGATCCTCATATAACACATTCTAGGACTGAAAGCAAGAGACCGCGCAGGTACATTTTGGCATGCTTTATCACGAAGACCAATTAAGTCAGCATTGAATAATGTTTATGATCCCTGAAGAACAAAGCTCAAAACAGTAGGCTGAATGACTATAATGGCCTCAAGGCCACAGTTGTAATTTACAATAAATGATGGATTAGTACACAAATATTTTTTCTGTATCTTAATTTTTTCAAACAGAAACCATTATACTTTGGTCAAAAGACAAATGTGATTCTTTACCACATCCTGCAACTTTAGATGTATAACAAAATGCACTAGTGTTCACTCTAAAACTACCTTAGGGATGTCGCCGTTAGGAAACAAGCTCACCTCATCACGACAATATCAAAAAGGATGTCAAAGATAATAATGATTTGTTGCACCAAACCCTTGACGGACTGCATGTGTTTGAAACCGTGTTGGGGGAACCAAAGGGGAACAATGAGCTTTATGGCGCAGTGAATCTGCAGTTTTAGAAGCTTTCAGGAAAGTCAATATGATCCCTCATTCTTAGCCCCTGTAATAGAGGATCACCATAGTAACCCTATTATTGACGTTACAGTGGTGTGCGAAACAGAATATAACCAGACACTGCCTAAAAACTCCTTATCTAAGGAAGACCTGAAACAGGAGAGCCAGAGCATAGGCAGGACATAAAAAAAAACTCAGCAAAAACGGCTCATGAAAAGGCCTTCATTCTTTACTACATAGAAAGAAAGATGATGGTTTGAACCATTCTGCACAAAGAGCTTTCTGCCACTATACCCGAAGAGAATCTAATGACCTTGAGGCCACTAATAAAATAAAGGAGAAAAAAAAGGGAGCAAAAGAATGTTGTATCCTCCAATGCTATTGGTGTTCAATGTCGCCTTTTTTACCGATCCCAACTGAGTCAGCCAAGACTGATGTGGACAACAGTTACAAGCGATTTGTTAGAACCAGTGTATATTGATCAATCTCCAACTGATTTGGCGTCCCGTGGCAAGTGCGAGGAGGTTAACAATATCTCTAAATTACCCCCATTAAAACAGCACCTGGATGTTGGCTATGGGACAAAGATAATTCCTGTGGAAAGGGTCCTGTGTAGGGGATGGTTCGAAAGAATGACATCTTAAGTTGGGCGGCAGGCGTGGTGTTACAGATACAAGCAGGCTTTCCAGTATTGTGGACCCACACAGACATGTATGTCTAGAATTCATCCTGGTCCATCTTCGCCTGCTATTGGGTTAAATAGATCAAATGTCACGTCTTTACTGCAGACTAAAACTTGCTTGAGAATTATGGAGAATTCTCATTCTATGGCTAATTTCCCTTACCTATAGAGTCTCCCAGCAGCTTTGCTGGATTTGAAGGGCTTGCTTTTTTCTCTTGCTAAGAGAAAGACTCTTTTCCCACTCAGACAGATTGCTGATGTGTGTTTTAGGCAATTTTTGTGCTCATGTTCTATGGTTTTCTTTTTTCTCACCTTCATAGGTATCTTTTTACATGTGTGTTATACAGCATCCTCAGTGCAATAACACAGGGGTGTCATAGCGACTCCCAAACAGACTCCATACCCTGGGACTAACTACTGTCTCCCAGGGCATGTTAAGTCCCCATTGACTTTACTAGTCAATAGTTATGAACAAAACCAGTACACACCATCTTACTATGGAAGTACTGGGAAGGGTTAATCATTTTTCCCTGGTGTTCATTTTCGAGAGGGTACCGTACAGTCCCTCTCTCCAAAGTTTCTGGCTGGTGGCAGTGGTTACTACCGTAAATATTTGACCACAAATATTTTCCTAAGGGATTTTCCCATTGCTTGAGGCTACCACTTTTACTGACAGCCTCAAACGAACTGCTGGTTTATCTTTTTATTAACTTTACTCTGATAGGGTGTTATTGTCAGTGCTTCATTAATATTTCTTTCTCGTGTCTTTCTCTGAAATCCTAACCCAGGTCAGGGATCCTTTGTTCGTCTTTTTGGCGGGCTTCTGCACAGATGCCCTCCTCTCAGCGCCACCGAGTCTGGGGTAGACCCGTTGTGTGGGAGGGGGGTAGGCAACCTGGACAGGGTTGCCTAAGCAACTCAAGTCTGCCCCGATAGGCTGTGGGGTTATCCCGCCAGGATAGCCACCCCACTGTTTGAGTGACAGCTAGGCTGTATGAATGGGGGGTTTTCTGCATAAAATCAGGGACCTGAGGACTGGAAGAGCAAGACGTTGCCACTAGAACTAAGAAACTGAAGAGGAGAGAAGCTGAAGACATCTGCAACGACTGAACCACTGGTGAAGCCCTGCTGCAGATCCTCACCACTTTTCTCCAACGACAAGAGAAGATCTTCACCTGCAAGAGCCTTCTTCCCTTGAGCTGGTGGGACCAACGAGTTCGCCAATCACCTTCCAGGACCTGCCTTGGTCGAATCGCCAGTGTCCTGCACTCGGAGACCGGATAGCCAGGCACCCGTCCACCACGATTTAAAGGAGCATACCTTTTATTCCGTTTCAGCATCACCAGGGCTGGCTTCTTCCCTGGGCAGTGCAGTAACTCGAACCCTCCTCCACGACGAGAGCCTCTCTTCCTCAGCTGGACAACCCGAACTGCAGGAAAGGCCAGGAACCACCGCAGCAGCCACTTTTAAGGTAAATTGTTCCGCCAGGCCTCCCATTTCGCGGGGTACTGCTAAAGGTGCTTGAAATCCTTTACTTACCTCTTGGGTTGGCTGCCCCTATCGTCTAACATTGTCCATTACCTTCTGCAACCGCCTTTTCAATTAGTTAAACAAAGACTTGACTGCAGCTACTAGAACAGTTTGATCCTGGGCACAGGCCTATTGACTTTGGCTAAATCTGTTACAACTGCTTTCTCTAGATTGCTTTTCATCAAGAAATGTGTTGGGGCACCTAAAACTCTTATAAACCACCTTTCCTTCCCTCTTTAATATTGTTGTAGTGCCATTTAGCTCGGTTGTCACCTAAGTATTGTTGATACTAAAGTACTGCCTTGCCTAACTTGTTCACAACCCACTTGGGAAGTGTTGCTGGTGTGTTTTGGAGTCTAACCCTGAAGAAGTTGACCTTTCCTTCCCTCTTGAGAAATTGTTGAGTGCCATTTCTGCTTGGTTTACACACTGCCATTTTGCTCAGTTTTCACGCTTGCTCAAACTTGTCTACAATTTAAATAAGGAGTTGTGTATACTTTTCTTGACTGTTTTAACTTGCTTTAATGATAGTGATTTATTTGTTGAATTAGAAGTGTATAAAATAAATATATATATTCTTTTAATACAAAGCGTTGGTCAGTGTTTCCTTGTACCCTAGTACTGTAGTCCTATTGTGTAAACCCTGAATACTGCTCATCTCCCTCTTGAGAAGTCCGACGGCTCAGCCACAGCTACCAATTAAATCTTTGTGGTACAGACTGATACCAAAGGGGATTTATTGCATACACCTCTAGTCCTAATATTCTGTAGTGCTCCCTAAGGGAACTGCATAGGATTCTGCCTAACAAGAATGATCAATTCGAAATACATGGACCTTGTCGAGTTTATTGACCGGGAAAGAACGGATATTTTACTTGATCATTCAACAATAATGTATGATATATGTTATTTGCTCAGACGAACACATTCCTCTCCATTGGTTAGTAGTCGTTTTCCCAACAAAAGGGTAAATGAGGGAAGGTAATTGGGGGTAGTATTCAGTGCTGGCAATCTTTTGGCCACATTATAAGGAAAGACTGATTGACCGAATAATTTAGTCATCTCGTGTGAAGGGAAGCTCTGGAGGAGAGAAGAAAGTTTTCAGGGGAAAGAACTTAATTTTGTAAGATACGTCAATGGAAGAAAACCTTAATCTTTTATCATGGAACGCCCAAAGGGGCATCCCCACGTATTTGGTACCCATTTTAGAGATTTAAATTTGCCAACATTGTAAATGGTACAAGAAGTATGGCTCAGGGATTTTCCAAATATGGGTGGTTGAACTGTTTTTATGTAGCGTACCAAGGAAGAGGTAAAAGGTAGACCCTCTGGAAGACTTCTAATGGCAATAAAAAAAAGTGTGGATCGAGGTGGAATCCTGGTACAGTGAATTTAAGGAGATTTTAGAATGATTTCAAGGGGACATCAAGTAATTTAGAGTTACTGAATGCATATTTCAATACTTGGGCGGAAAACGCGATGGACTTTTTACCCAACCTTTCAGGTGTATTTTCAAATAGGTTTGATCTTGAGGAGCATGCCAAAATAATTACAGGAAATTTTTAATTGCTGTCCGAGATCTCTTGTGCACCCTTTTTGGATGGTGGAGCAAATCCACCTAATATGTATGACTTAGTCAATCGGGGCAATTCAATACAGCCTCGATATATGTTTGGGCGTTGCTGGGACTGATGGCAGCATGGAGGGCGATATTCCTGCTAGTGCCTCTTGGCACAGGAGAAGTTCATTCCCCACAATGGATTACGTCTTTGCACTCATCTCTTTGATTTCTTTATTCCGTTGTTCGTCTATTCCCGGAATTGCTGTGCACTTTTGAATAAACAATCAAAAAGCTGCCTCTTCCTAAGGTTCCTTAGAGCTTGACAGTGAACAATACGGATACTCTAGTTAGATGGATCATTTAGAACAGTTCACATTTTTAACCAGGAAATGCTGGATTTGAAGGACTATATATATAAATCAGAAAATGAACATGTATTCCAAGTATACTTTCGACAATTGCTTGCATAAAACAGTGGTTGAGATGGCCTTTTACAAAATGAAATAAAAAGTAGTTAGTTCTCTATGCCCATGCATTTTATAGGGAAGTTCAACCAAGGAAACGTGATTTAAGAAATGCTTTGCATACTTTAAAGAGAATTGGGAAAATAGGAAACAAAAAAAATCCTTAATCATAGATAGAAAATTGGTTAGAGAAATACAATTCAATACTTAGGAACAGTGATTTGATGTGAACAGCACTTTCCCAATACTACTTAGGACATCTGGAGCTTGATTAATGGGAATGTGAAAAAACAAGCTTCAGCTCAATTGAATCCCATAACGGAAGCGGATTGGATTCAATTCTACGCCAAGCTGTATGCAAAGTCCCACAATAAGGAGATTAATGCGCACGTGTTGGGAAGTGGCATTTTGAATTGGACTACAATGAGATTCTAACCCAAGGCTTAATAGTTCCAGAACAGAAGGACCAGATGGTCTGTCCCATGTTATGATTAAAGCTGCTCTAACTTCACGGCCAATATATTCCAAATAAATGTTCTTTTTAAAGAGCCATCGAAATGGGCAACTGCTTATTTTGTGGAAACCCCAATTTACAAAAAAAGAACAGAGAAGATCAACATAATTATAAGCTCAATGCTTTGTTGGATGTCATGGGAACATTATTTGCCTCAGTAATTATTAAACTTTTGGAGTCTTGTGCGGAAATATCTGATCATATCGGCAAACTGCAATCAAGTTTTAGAAAAAAACGGCATACTAACCTTAAACTGTTAAGTCCTCAAAATATTATAAGAAGAGGCATTGTCCAAGTATAGGTCCATTTATGCAACCTTTTATTGACCAGTCAGTGGCTTTTCACTAGGAGATTAGATCTAGAGACAGGCTGTGGTAGAAACTCAAAAACAAGGGAATAAAAAAATTCTATTTTGAACCTGCGCTTGGATTTACATACATGTAATGTCCAACATTGTTCCAACTTTAAATAGCTTGAGGCAGGGTTACTTTCTCGTCCCTGCCCCGTTTAACATGCGTATTTCAGATATGGGTGGCGTGTTGGAAGAGACTAGGCCCCCTCCACCACTCACCATATAGGATTAGAACAAATTAATTGGCTATTATATGCAGATGATTGCTTTGGTTGGTTTAGAAACACTGCAAGGTTGTATCGAATTAAATGACTGAGCTAAATAGCTCCAAATCTAGAGAGAATATTTATTGCACCACATGCAATTGACCATCTTCTTCCTTAAGCTTGAATGAAGTTAAGCACTTCAAAGACAGAGACATCTGTTTTTCACATCTCAAATATTATGTAAATAGGAAATGTGGTAGGTTCTCTTACCAGTTTTAGAATATTACAAAGCAAAGGTGGTACAATCATTACTTTATGGGTCTTCAGTTATGCAAATAAAAGACTCCAAGATTTGAGAGAAGCAGACATATATTAAATCTTCAATCTGTGCCCATAGTTGTGAATAGATACGCGTTAGGACTCATATCTAGGGGTGCAACAGTTAATTGCAGTCTTATTGCTATATTTTAAGATTTTCTCTACCCCCCCCCCCCATACATCGTTGTTGATATTAAGTATGCTCTTAATTCCTCCTATATAGTCATTTCCAATTGGCTAGCAGGTGGCTGCGCATCTTGGGGTCGGCTCAGTGAAAAAGGAATTTTGGCAGGTAGATTGCTGCCATACCCAAGAATCATTTTCCAAGTATGGGTTGTTAAAGCAGCCGAGTTTAGAAGAAAAGAGATTGGGAGTAATGTCTTTCTGAACTTCACACAGAGGAAGTATTTATGAGGTCTAGTTTGAATCTTTCTCTCACATATGCAGTAAGTAATATAACTATGGATGATCAGGGTAGTAGATAATGTGAATGTGGTTTATTAGAATCCCTCGAGCACCTGGCTGTATATTGCCCACGTTTGAATGTTTAGAGGAAAACATTTTAGACATTTGTACACAATTTTAAAGGGAATCTTGATTGTGCTTTTTGGTCCCACATCATGGATGGGACCCGATAACTTTTACACTGGCAGCTATTTGATTCTAGTTCCCTAAAATGAAGAATGGGAAATTTGTAACCGCATATTTTAGTTCAGATTGTGATAATATTTTGATAATGAAGATGGAATTTTGGACATAGAATGCATGTGTAAATGTGTGTCGTTTTGTGTAAGGTTAGTATACAAATGAATTCACAATAAAAGATTTTTTTAAAAAACGAAAAACATCTAAGTCCTACATACTACAGAAGCGCAGCAGTCCTTTCAGAAGCACTCAATGGGTATTACCTCATCCACATATGGCAAAGGAAGGCTACAAAAAAAGTTTTTACACAAGCAACAAAAAATCAAAACAGTTAACAATTGATCAGATTATGCCATTTGGGAGTTTGGTGACACTGCAGCTGGATTGTGGGTGTGAATGGCAGGAGTAATAATTACCGTATTAGGCGACAATGAACAGCCATTTGCAAAGAATGCTGGCAGTCATGTTTGCTATGTGAGGTCATAAGTATCAGGCCATCCAATCGCAGAAATGTGAGGCTCCATCGATTGAATTTTTCCGATCAGAAAGTTGCATGTTCAGAATGGATTTCTCCTAGAGATTGTGAGAAAGGCCTACACATGGGATATGAATTCAGGGATCAAAATAAGGATTTCATGAGGCGGTGCAAAAAGCAGCTCTTGGTTATCTGAATCACACAGTAAGCAGGAGCTACTTTAGCGAGTCGCAAACCTAACTTTCACACCAATACCAGCAGTAAGATCCTCCCTACAGAGTTTGTGAGGCTTGGAGCCCTTCTCCCTCCACAGATAAGCCCCTCTTGAGCTTCTGGGATCCTTTGCCACTTTGCCCGGTGCACAAGGCAAAACAAAAAAAACAAATCCTAAGAAAATACACATTTTTTGCAAAAACCATACTATTTTAGTTTGTAAAGAAAACGATTGCAATTGGTTTGGCCTCAAGGCTGGTGCTGTGTTTGTGGGCGCTTTGGGGACTCAAGTCCATTTTTACAACAGCACTGGCCTCCATTCCAAGATGGTCCCCTCCCCCCCTTGTGTTAGGCACCGGAGTGCCGGACCTCTCTGGGTGCAAGACTTTGAATGGGCCCCTTTACTTATTCGGATCCAATCAACAAGCCGGCAGGCGAATGCCGGCCCGCCTCCCAATGCCCCATTCCTAAGGATCTATTTTAGCTGTGCTCACATCCTCCAGAGCCATCATAAAAATTTCTATCGAAATGGTACTATCCTGGTACCAGGGCATCAACCCAAACTCTTACTTTTTGATAGGCTCCTTTCACGTCTTCTCAACTTTCCTCTTTCCTCCTCACAGGCTCCCTTGCCACCTACTTCTACAGCCACCCATGCCCACTTTAGCTATCTTGCCTCCTACCATGCTCACCACCTCCTTCAAAAGTCCCTCTTGTCGCTTTCACCTATACAGGCTCCCTTGCCTACTCACACTACACAGACAACCTCGTCATCCTTGCCTCCTCCTACCTCTATCTCTCAGGCAATCTTGCCAGTCACAGGGGGTGGGGGGGGGACTGTCCCCAGCGCCCCCGTAAGTCCTTCAAAAAAAAAAAAGTGGCCACCTGCTCCATGTTGCCACACCAAACTTCTGAAACTTCCTTGAACTCCTGGACCTTAATGTTCTTGGTTTAAGGACCGCTCCGTCACAGGTTTTGACACATTTCTCCCTGAAGGCTACAAAATCATCTCAGGGACCAGGCGCAACAGGCCAGAAGGTGGAGTAGCCTTGATCTTTACCGAGTGGATTCCACTTACAATTATTCCCACTCCGGTCTACTCCTCCTTTGAAAGCCTGGTCTGCAGGCTCTCTCTCACCTGTCACCTCTCTTACTCTGGCCACCTTCTATCGGCCGCCGGGCCAGTCCACCCTCTTCCTCTCGGAATGGGCTGTCCTGGCCTCTTCTCTCCTCTCCTCCCATTCCAAACGCCTCCTGATGGGGGATCTTAACATCCATCTCGACTCTCCAGACTCTTCAGGACCTTTCTGCAACCTGTGTGACTTCCTTTATCTCTCCATTCTACCCTCTGGTCCAACGCACACTGCTGGCCATACCTTGGATGCTCATCTCCACAGATATCCCACTCTCCTTTCCTCTTGCTACCTCAATCTCAAGGACATTCTCTTATCTCATCTCACTTGAAGCTCTTCTCCTTTAGCAATGGCACACCCTACACCACATCCTGCTTTCAAGGTCATCCGACCCATGAAGTGTGTCAGTAGCTGCCTTTGCCTCCACCTACTCTCCTCCTCCTACTCCGGACTCCTGACCCTGACACAGCCCTCTCTAACTTCCACCGTTCAATCTCCAACACTCTTGACATTCTTGCCCCGGTCATGAGGGTGCAGCTGAAGCCTGACAAAAAGTGCAACTCTTGGTACGACTCTGATCTGCCTGCCCTTAAACGCAAGTGCAGAGCAGCGGAATGGAAAAGGGGATCTTCTGGTGCACCCTCTGACAAACTGGACTGCCACCTTCTTCAAAGGCAATATAGACCCTGCATTCGCTCCAAGAAAAGAGTCTACATTCAAGCCTGCATCTCGGAAGCATCTCACAACACGGGCAAACTTTTCAAAGTCTGCAAGGAACTGGCCAACCCTACTGCAGTCGCATCCTCTACTGCACCCACCCAGGCACTTTGCTCGGCCCTGGACACACATTTCACCACCAAAACACAGGACATTCTGTCCTCTTTCCTCTGCTCCCCTTCTTGCACCAGCATCTCTTGGGCCCTCTCGGCTGCCCCAACCCCCTCCCCTCATTTCTCCTCCCTCTCCCCTGTCACACTGGGAGGAGGTCACTAGACAAGTCCGGTCTATGAAAGCCTCTTCCAAACAGGTGGACCCCTAACACACCAAAATTATCAAGGACAATATTGCCAGTCTCGCTCCAGCCTAGGCCGACCTCTGCAACCTCTTTCGCCACTGGAGTTTTCCCCTCTCAAGCACTCTCTTGTGCATACTCTGCTCAAAAAACCCGCTGAACTGTCGATCTCCATCACCCCTTTCCTGCGTACACCTCTGGAGAAGCTTGCTTTCACTCAACTTACCCTCCACACTGAATCTGTTGGTTGTCTCCATGACCATCAGTCTGGCTTTAGCGCATCCAGAGGCACGGAAACTGCTCTTCTGGACACCCGTGAAGACCTGCTCTGAAATCTTGACTCCAACTCTCCCTCTGTCCTCATTCTTCTCAACCTCTCCTCTGCTTTCGATACGGTAAGCAAACACCCATTTCCGTGATACCCTGGGCATCTCAGATCAGGCCCTGGAAAGGATTGCCTCCTTGCTCTGTGACCAGCCCTCGCAGGCAGAACTTGGGTCCTTTTTCTCTCTCTCTCTCTCTCTCTCTCTCCCCATCACTCTCTCTAGTTGTGGTGTCCCACAGGGATCTAACCAATCCCTGTGGTTCTTCAATATCTACATGGCCCCCTTGGCCCACAGGATCTCTACCTTTACCACCAAATTTCAGTGTTATGCAAATGACATGCAGCTCTCTTTCAGGCTACCCTTAGCCTCCTCTTCGGTCATCCCTGTCTATCCGCAATTCAGTCTGGTGTGCTGCTAACCATCTCTGACTGAATGCCAGTAAGACAGATCGTCCTCATTGGGACACCTGCTCCTGCTTTCCCACTGGCTGGATTTCCTTGGCCCTGCGCCCTCGCCTACCAAGGAGGCAAAAAATCTAGGGGTCGTCTTCGACTCCACTCTCTCCTCACATCTCAGACATCCCCAAAAAGTTCCACTACCAACTGCACCTCCTCAGAGGTATTTTACTTTTTCTAACTTTCCCCAGACCAGAGGCTCACCAACTCGAGAGCCCTGGTTCTCTCTAGGGTGGATTATTGCAACAGCCTTTTTCTCAATCTTCCTACTGCTACTCTCCGTCCTAGACAAGTCATCCAGACAGACCAGGGACTGCATCTCTCCAGCACAGAAATCCCTCCACTGGCTCCCTGTGGCTGCAAGGCTCAAGTTCAAGACACTCTGCATAATCCACATGGCTTTCAGGGGCCAGGGCCTGCTCTATCTACAATGATCTGTTCCTAAATGCTCTCCCTCTAGAGTCGTTTGCTCGTCGTCCTCCTCCAACTCTCTGCTGGTGAGCCGCTTTCACAAACAGATTTGAGGGTAGATCTTTATCCTCTGCAGGTGCCTCCTTCAGGAAGAGCCTCCCTGCCCCCCTCTGTCTTGAGCTGGAGCACCTTAAGTTACAGAAACACCTCACGACCTTCCCCTTCTCTTCTTCTTCCTCCTCCTCCTCCTCCTCCTCCTTCTCCTCCTCCTCCTCCTCCTCCTCCTCCTCTCTCCCTCTACCCTGCTAACCTCTGTTATCTTTCTCCCCACCTTCCTTCCTCCTTTCTCCCCCCCCCCCCCCCCCCCCCCAACTGTTCAGTTTTTGCTGACTGGTTGCCTGGTTCACCTCCAAGGCCTTTACAGGTCCCATGCCCCCCCGCCGGTCTTTTGCACTTGCCTCCAGGCTGCTGCACTGTGATCAGCATTACTGCACTTTCATCTTACGCTCCATGAGTGGGACAACATCTCTGCAATTAGCCCAGGGCCCTGCTGGATAGTACGCGTTTGATAACCCCCCCCCCCCCCCCCAAACCCGAACTCTTCCTCACACCTGCGTCTGTACGAATGCATGACCTAATATACTAGGATTAGTAAGTTTGTCTGACCTGTCTCCCCTCCTCCCCCCTTTTACGTTCCCCCTCCCTAGCTTGGTCACAACTGTAACGCTGCTCTTGCACAAGGAGAAAGGCAGCCAGGCCTAGTATGCTAGTTTTAACTGTAAGATAATTTGGAATCATCAAGGCCTAAGAATGATTACTGTACTCCTTTGTTCCCTTCCCGCCTTGAAGCGCTTTGTAGCACTCCACCCGTGTATAAGTGCTGTATAAATAAACAAATACAATGTCTCAGTAGACTTTCAATAGCTCCTACATGTGCCCAAAACCACAGAGTTTGTGTCAGGTGTATGTTTGTATGGCACCAGGTGACTTGGGGAGTCCAAAGTAACTCTTGGTAGCAGTTAAGTGTCATGCTAACCAGACTCATCTAGGCTACAAGCAGAAACTAAATGGCTCCCAGCACATGGCAATGGTATCCCCTGTAAATGGTATGCGACAAGACAGATACAGTCTTACTACCATGTGCTCTGCTTAGAGCAGGCAGGCTATCAAGTAGATGGAGGGTGGACATGTGACTATATAGACAGAGCAGTAGGAGCATGAGAAAGGACGGTAGAAAGATAGTAGCATTTCCAAGGACAGAAATACTTTAAGCAGTACCAAATGAAACACCCTCTTATTGTGTGGGAAACTATAAAGAGTGCATGCTAGAAAGGACGGGGGATGTCTTTCTCGGACAGGGATACTCCATCTGATTTTTCCTTGCACTGCAATGAATCAGAGTTTTGAGTGCGTTTCTCTCTGCACACATAATCACTAAACATTTATTTATATTTTATATACACACACTCCTATTATTATCATCATCACCTTAAATGTTCTCGTGACAGTGCCAAATAAATGTGAAAAACATTTGTGTTATCCAATTGTGATAAAACTATGTCGGAACTAGAAGGCTCATAACAATGTGCCACTTGAAACAGAGCTGAAACAAATCTATTCACTTTGCTTAGAGGTTGGTGAAATATCTATTCACTTTGCTTAGAGGTTGGTGAAATATCTTAAATTCTTGATAGATGTTTTCTCGGTCTGACAAAATTGTTTTAGTCAATATCCCCAAAAAACTACCCCAACAGGACAAACACTGCCTTCAGAAAAAAAATGTATTTAACACATTCCTTTCAGATGCTAAAGGGAATTATACAAACCAATTACATACAAAGAAAAGCATAATTTAAAAAAGCTGGCATAAAACATTTAACAGGCTTTGTCGTCTAAAGTATATTCCTATGAATAGTTGCAATTAGTTTTCCACGAGTTCTTTTTCTTTATGGTTTTGGAACATATATGCAGATCCATGACTATGTTGTGTATTTATACTGTTACTTGCATTTTTTTCTAAAATAAAATGCCAACCAGAGCAACAAAGGTCGACATGAGTTCATTTTGGAACAAGGTTAAAAGAAAGCTACACACCTTAGCATCCCAATTTTTATTGAGATAATATATACAAGTAACGCATCTTCCATCTCCATTTGGATTATCAACATGTCGAACGTATCCTGTTCCATTACCTGGATAACATGCCACCATTGCCTGAAATAAAAAAGAAATTTTAAATAAGCACAGGGTTCCACATAAAACCAGCAACTCCAATATGAAGACAACACAAATGTTAACAATTGTATTAACGAATACAAGTTCTGTAAACATTAAATCATTGTAAAGACATGTTTGACCACTTTCACTTTAAACTACATCAAATAGGTTTCAATGGCGAGGCCATTAATCAAATAGATTAGTGTGAATGTGGAGCACCAGCACTGACCCACCCAATGAAATGAACGGAACAACTATAAAAGTAACCAGTCTCATTAATTTACCGATTGACTCCAGTTTCATTTATTTACCGGTTGACTGTTGTTGCAGGAGTCGTAAGAATATCAAATAAAGATCCATTTAGCTGGAAGGACTACAGCAAAGAAGAGCGTTACAAAAACCATACATGGGTTTATGCAGTCAGAAATTGCAATCAAACATCCTGTAGATTGTAAACCTGCAAGAAAAAGGATTCAGAGGGTCGCAATCGAAAATATCATCCACTTGAGTAGGAGAGTGGAGAAGAGGCGTGGCTACGAGAGCACCATGTGAGATGTGTTTTCTGCTCACTCCACGGGCCTGTGGATTGACGCCCCAACCCCACTTGAGCACACCAAATGACCCCTCACGCCCAACAGCAATCAATCCCGCCAAATGAACCCGCTGAACGAAGAGGGAAATGAATCGCAGGTTCCACTGTGTCTGTGAGGCACCAAGAACCTGTAGATCATCTCCGTTCGACGCAAATCTGATGATCCAGTTGAGCCGCAGGGCTTTGAAGATGGCACCGTCCGCCAAGAAAGACTACAGAGCCCTTCTCCAGCGTTAAAAGCCTACAGAACTTCAGATCAAGCGGTAGGTCAACTGCCTGCTTTTTACCACTGCAGATTGTGGGTCCTCTTAGAAGTCCTCGCGCCCCTGGGACCGGCAAGAGGAAGCGGCAGTTGTGGGTCCTCTGGATGGCTGAGCAGTAGCCCAGCAGAATAATAGAAGTCTCACTGGAAATAAAATGCAGAGTGCCTCCCCGCACCTAGCAGATGGCCCACAGGGCACATCTATGACTGTGTTGAAGCGATGACTTCTCCTCGTGAACAAGTCCAGCTTAATTCAGGGACACCAATGGGTGGGAGGGCCCCTTCCAGTTCTATCAAGCTCCATCTAGCAAGAGGGGTGCCAACCCGACAAACCCCTACACACGCACCACCATCAAGGAACTCAGTGGAAATCGGAGACCAAAGCAAAGTATTTAAAAAAAGGGTAATTCTACCCTCCCAAGCAGTCAAGTAATCTACGCAAAAAAAAATAATGAAAGAAAACCAGGCCTAGAAGGTTCTTCCCGTGGGATCCAGTCACAGTCAAGTCGTCAGGAGGAAATAAGTTAGCAAAATCCTGCAAACCCCCAAAAGGAGGCGACATGCTTAACATGGTGGGATACCACAAAAAATGGTAAACTCAAAGACATTTCGACTACAGAACAGTGCACAATGAATTTCAAGGCTTCACTGAACCCGAGACTATCTCCAAAAATTACTTGTGGATATCAAAAACGAGACATAGGGAAGCCTTCAAATTAAAAGCATGTTGTCTTTGAAAATCAGTTGAGGCAAAACATTAGAGTGTTTGAAATACCAAAGCTGGTCTCAAATGTAAACATGGGACCATTCGAAAAAAGACCTCTTTATTCCATTCACCGGATGAGGCATAAATGGAACTGCATACAACAGATCCCTCAACCCCCAGACTTGCGCAGAGTGACTGGGTCCCAGAGGCTCTCCACTTTTATTCTGTTGAGAGCGCGTTATGATAGCTGCGAGACAAAAGTCACATGTGCTCTTCCTAAAAACACAATTTTTGAAACAATTCAAATTCCATAGTTATTGATCATCAAAGGTAGTCCATATTCAACATAGTAACCACTATGTTTGTTAATTCACGATGATTAGTCCTCCTCCTCGTTGGACATCCAGGCATGGTGTGCAGCTTATGACCTCGGTCTTAATGCCAGTAAGACTGAGATCCTCCTTATTGGGACACCTGCGCCCTGCTTCACTCCTACCCTCTGGCTGCCCTCTTGAGCCCTCTAGCCTCAGCCATCCTGTGAGGCCATCTTCAACTCCCGTCTCTATTTCACACACACATATATATATATACACACACACACACACACCCCCCCCCCTGTCAAATGCTTCTCCAAACAGAGTTGGGGATGTGAAGCGAGGGGGGGAGGGGTCTCTTTCTTCAGCTGGTGCCTCCCTTTGGAACAGCCTCCCTACCACTCTCAGACTTGAGCCAGACATCCTTAAATTCTGGAAAATTCTCTAAACTCTACTTTTTGCTACCTCTTTCCCTTCCCTGCTAATCACCTCACTGCCACCGAGACTGGTGGCCTGTTCCCTCATGAATCTAACAGGCTACCAGGCACTCTCGTCAGTCTACACCGGCACATCCCCCCCCCCCCCTCAGCACTGCCCTTGCAGGCCCCCGCCTGGAGGCGGTCCACACCCCACACCACCTGGGATTACTCTGCCTTAGCACTTATCCAGTGGCCTCCTCCCTGGCACTTCCCACCCGGAATCCCACAAGCACTTGTCCATACCTTGCCGCCCCCCCCCTCCATTCCCCATATCCTGCACTTCAATGCACTTGTAAGACTGAATGTCAAGGACTACTAGGACCACAATTTTAGATTTACTGTTTTTTGCCATTGTTCACCATTGTTATTCACCAGCCTTGCTCCCTGCCCATTTGCCTTGTGGTGCCTGGAAAAACCATTTTGTTTTGGTATAGGCGCCTAAAAAAATGCTCAATAAATAAATACATCATTAATGTATTAATCTGGTGCATTGGTATGTGTTCTATGCTGACACGCTTTTCACCCACTCTGGGCTTAATGTAGGCTGCTTCTGAATACTACAACTGTAGCTGATAACCCGTTTGCTTCCAATGGTGATGTTTGTTGCAGGAGCCTGTTTAGCCCTGGTGTTTTTGGCCAGACTGCATGGCAAGATCAGACCACAAGAAATACAAAGATTTCCATATTTGAAAAACAATTCACCTCACTTACCCATTTATAAATAGTCAGAATTGGCTCCCTGAAGGAGATTCTCAGAAGACAGTCCGGTGTTCACCCCTTGTGGGAGTGTGTCCCAACGGCAGCAACCCGACCACCTTGACTTGCCTACAACTAGCCAGAGTGGAGCCCGACGACGCTAGCCGGAATGATGGTGGCAGTCAGAATGGGGAGAACTGCCTGAAACCCCAGTGACCCACTACCAAGGTCAGGCCGCAGACGGTGGGAGAAACAGAGCTGTGGCTATGAAGGCTGGTAGCGCCTTTGACGCAGCTCGGATGGCGGGACAGTGGACAGTCGTAGGAACATGCAGTCGCTGCAATGTCAACCTTCAACGTAGGACCTCAGAACGAACTGGATTCCAGGAATCCTGGAGTATTTCAGGACTTTGGACGGCTCAGATGCTGCACTTCATCAATCCAGGAGGAGCAGAGCTCCGATGCTCAGAGGCGCACAGGAGTACCACGAGAGGTCTTTCCAGGTGATCGTGCTGGCCGCGGGAGAGGGATATGGCGGCCATGGATCAGGAGTCCAAACCAGGGGTGTGTGGCTAAATGCACATTACATACCAACCTCCCCAAGACTGATTGGACAATAGGGGAACCTGACGCTATAAAGCAATGCAAAGTAGATACAAAGTGTCATTCTGTTTCTGCTTCATGCAGGAGAAGGATGGAGAGACGGAAGAGAGATTATTTTGTTGGGCCTATCAAGGTCTATCCTGAATGCATTGTGAGGAAGAGAGCTAGATCCTGTTGTCTTAGAAGGACTCATTTTCCTGAAGAAAAAAGGCAGAAACACATTTTTATTGTTTAATTATGTCTGAGCTGACAAGCTCTTTACCTGAGATTAAAGGACACTTATTTTCCATTCCAACGTTGTCTCAGCCTCCAATTCCCACACCCCTGTGTGGAAGATCCTCACGCCCTAGCTTGGACATTCTGGCTTTAGCACTAGAAAGGTCATCCTCGACTTGTGTCCAGCTTTAGCCCTAGAGCGAGGAACCAAGAGCACCACTGGTATCGCCCTCCTGTACCGAGCAAGCCCCGGAAAGGAGTCTACTGCCTAGGGTGCCATAACGAAGGAAGGTCTTTTACAAATCGCTGGCATTTGGACTCCAAGAATACTTCGAGGTGCTGAGAAGGAGATGTCCTCCCAATTGTCACAGACATCCAGCCTAGAACCTCACCGAGAGCATCACAGGCCCAACACTGATCCAAACTACGTTTGAGCCCCAAGAACTAAAGGCAAAAAGGCAGAGGTTCCGATTCCAAGATGGCCGCCGTGGCCGGGGTGAGGAGACGCATCTGAGCTGCACTCCGCCCGGGCCACCAGAAAAAAAATAGTACATCTAACGCAGCAGAAGTGACCAGAAAAGGAAGAAAATCCCCCCCCGCCCCGCACCTATAATACCCCTCCCCTCCCCAACTAAACAATCACAGCTCCGAACCTTTGTTTGCAGCGGATCAGGAGCGGAGAACGAGCGTGAGCAGCCCCTCCCCCATCGTGGGAGATCGAAGTCCTCCCGGGAGCTGGAGAGGAGTGAAGCAGCCGGGGAGAAATCAAGGCCCAGCAGGAGAGCGCAGAGGACCGCGGGCCCCACTCCGCAGAACGAGAAGCTGAAATTCCCGGAACCACCGGACAGTGGAGGCGCCGGCAGCGCGGGACTGTGCCTGCCCCTCCCCGCGGTGTCAACACGAACTGCGCTGAAGGACGGGCCCGATCAGGGACACAGACAGATGGGAGGAAAATCACAGGGACCGCCTGGGGTTGGAGGCGTCGGCAGTATACTCAGGCGGCCGGACGGAGAGAAGAAACTTCGGGGAGAAGTCAGCGCGGACGGCAGTGCAAAGGGCAGACCGCTCTGATTTCGGAGCGGGGGCCGCCCTGTCAATCCAGCAGCCTTACAGAAGAGGCGAATCCCGCCTGAGGGGACCCCGGGGCCAGCCCCAAAGACAATGAGTGAGAGGTGTGGTGGGAGCGGAAGTAGGAGACCCCCGGCGAGCTCCAACACACTAACCAGAGGGAGACACCTGAGGGTGGGGGGGTACAAAAATAAAAACCCGCCAAGCAATGCCCACCCGGGGGAAAAAGACCCTGCACTAAAGGAACGTTGAGCAACTTGATTAACAAGCAAGAGGATAAAGAGGGGTGCCCCCTCCCCGAATAGCACACCGCAGCATTCGATAAGCCACCCCAATAACCCAGCAGGCAAAGAGCGGCTGCGACATAAAAGGTGACCCCCCCCCCCCCCCCCTGACACACGCAATAGAAGCAAGCATGGTGGACCCCAGACTGGGGAAAAGGGAGAACAAGAGGAGCACTCCAGGGGGAATCCAGTAAGCGAACAAGGGAAGAAAAGACCTGGAACACCCCAGCTAATACAAGCTCGCAGAAAACGGGCCATTACGGGGAGGATGCGAGAAACAGATAGGCCCATACCCATCCGTGGACAGGATCACACATACAATTCAGAGAAAAAGCAGCGGACCGTTAAGCAGACATCTTTACTTTAATACATTTATATAGCACGGCCATAAACCCGAAGGCGTAAGGGCACACCAAGACAGAACTAACAAAAAAAAAACATTCATGAAGCAGGGCAACAAAAAGAGTATATCAGGGGCATCAGAGTTGTTTAGTGGAACAGGTAGGTCTTTAATCTTTTGTTAAACAAATCTAAGGAGTCCATGGATCCCCGCTCCAATGGGAGAGCATTCCAAGCTCTGGGTCCATTGGCGAAGAAAGCTGAGTTGGCTACTCTAACAGTGTGGCACTTTGACTCAGATAGGCGGTACAAATTATTTGACCTCAATGATCTTATATTAGTTCTTGTGGATGGTAGCCTTTGTAAATATCCATGCATGTTCCCAGATCTGCATTTATGTACAATAGTCAAAGTGCGGAATAGGCATCTAGAGGCCACAGGTAGCCAGTGAAGCTCATGTCTCGCTGGTGTGACATGGTCTCTATATTTAAGTTTCATAACGGCTCTAATAGCCCCATTTTGACATATTTGTAGCCTGTTACAGTCAGCCTTATTAATTCCCATGAGAAGGCTAGAGCAGTAGTCTATTTTTGAACCTACTATTGCTCGCGCAATAGTCTCTGCATTATCTTGTGAAATAAGAGGCCTTAAATGTGCTAGAAGTTTAATATAGTAAGCGCATGATGAAACAAGGCTCCTGACATGTTTCATGGTCATGTGTTGATCGAAAGTCACTCCCAGAGTTTTGGGGGTTTGATGGATTCTTCTCCCAACTGGAAGTTATCATACTGTGGATCACGTTTAGTAATGGTATGTGGTGAACCAATTACCAGAAATTCGGTTTTTCATTTGTTCAATGCTAACTTATTATGAACCATCCAGGTTTCAATTAGGGAAAAGACTCTATAGATGGCCATTTCATCCAAACTGAACCAGAGAGCGGGATGACACATTTGAGTGTCATCCGCATAGTTAGTAAATATAATATTCGAGGTCGAGCATTGCGAACAAGGGAGCCGTAAATATATTTTAGAAACAGGGGGGGAGGGACAAGCACCGTGGGGGACACCACAAGTTGTGATAATAGGCTCAGATTCGGCACTGCCATGAAAGACTCTACTATCTCGATTACTAAGAAATGACAAAACCCATTTCCAAGCTAGAGGGGAAAAATTGGCCACTTCAGAAAACCTGGTGGCCATGATATCATGGTCCACCAGGTCGAAGGCCGCAGAAAGGTCTAACAGCATGAGCAGAGATGCCTCCTTATTATCCATGCGTGTCATCAGTGTAGACTTGAGTTCAAGAAGCGCGGTTTCAGTACCATATCCGACTCGAAATCCAGACTGATGGTTGTTTAGGATGGGATATGACCAAGTGATCTGCAATTTGTATGTACGCCACACAATCCAGAATCTTAAGTAGAAATGCTGTGTTGGTAATGGGGCGATAACTGTTTGGCATATCAACGGAGAGGCCAGGTTTTTTGAAAATTGGCATAACCCAGGATTTCTTAAGTTCCTGCGGGACCGTGCCGGTAGTTCTGGAAGTAATAACAAATTGACATATGGAAGTAATTAATGAGGGGGCACAAGTCTTAATTATCATAGTAGTGTATATATTATTTTTACTTCTTGAGAGCTTTAGTTGAGTGATAATAGTTTCTAAATCCTTGCCTGTTATAGGAGATAGATTAAAGGTTGGAATTGTTGATGCTCTATGATCAGGACCGCAGGAGGATATTAAAGACCCCATCGACACCCCAGAAAAGACAATATACAAGAGCCAAAGGGAAAGGCAACGCCAAACAACAAACACCACAACCCACAAAACAAGATGCAAATATCTTACTAATGTGGTCGACAGAGTGCTCATCACAATCTAGAGGGAAAACCCAGGAAGATCCCCAAGGTGAGGGTGACACCCCTACCCACCACCAACCACCACCCACGAGAGAAGACATGCAAACCTGGTTCCAGGACTTGCAAGAAAAATTCATGGTCTACTTCATGTCTACAGTACAGGAACAATTCACGACTATGAAGAATGACATGAAACAGGCGGTACAGGACATGAAAATAGACTTGACCAAAAGAGGAGAGAAGGGATATAATGGAGAGATGAATCCAGGATGTCGAGGAAGAAACGCAACAGGTTAGTGAAACACAAGAACACCTGGTAACTCACACCCATAGATCTGGAGAACCGCTCCAGGCGGTCCATCATACGCATCAAAAACATGGCGAAATCTGTCCTCGATAAAGACCTAAAGATGGTAGTGAAGAAGTGTTCAGAGATGTCCTAGACGCTTAAGAGACAGAAGTAATTGGGATAGACAGAGTCCACAGGGTAGGACCGAAAAGAACTGGGGCACCGGGAGAAAGACCACGGGATGTCATGGTGGCTCTCTCCTCATACCCACAAAAAGAACCGATACGGAGGAGGGCAAGAGAAATGGAGCATATCAGAATGAATGGACAAGAAATACAATTATATCAGCTACCTAGCTCTGGTAACTACAAAAAAGAAGAGCAATGGCCCCACTGGTCAAGGCGTTGGTGGCGAAACAAATCAGCTACAAATGGACCTTCCCATTTGGGCTGATGTTCACTTGGGAAGGGAACCAGAGAAGAGCGACCACATGGGAAGAAGGCCTCAATATGATGGGACTACAGGAAGAGGAAGTGGAATCGGAGGAACCTAAATCAAGGGGAGAACAAACGAGAAAACTGAGAGGCTGGGAAACGATCAAACAAAGGAGGACAAACTCAGGAAGGGAGAACCGTAAAAAATTGCCATGACAGAATCAAGAGATAAAGAACATTACGGGCAGAAGCGCAGTGACACCCAAATAAGGACCCCGCAGGGGGTGGGCGGCGAGAAATGAACTGCTATAAATCATATTGAGATGGCGGTCCGGGCAGGACCCACCGGCTTGGAATCCGGTAAGGACAGATGGAAATGTGGGGTTTAGGATCCCCTACAAAAATATCCCCCGAGGGTAAGGAGAAAAGGGAGCGACTGGGGGCAATGCCCTAGCATCAGTAGGGACCTTCGCCCTACTCGGGGGCAAGTTGTTTGGTTTAATGTTACTGGTTGGGGGGAAAGTTAAGAGGAAGGGGAGGGGGACGGGGGCCTGAAACAAGAAAATCTGGCAAGGCGGGGGATCCATGGGCACTGCATAACTAAGGAACAAAATGGGGAAGATACGCATTTTAACCTACAACATCAGGGGCATAAATCATCCAACGAAACGGGTGAAGCTGGAGAAAAGGGAAAGAGTGGATCTACTACTGCTCCAAGAAACACATATCAGGACGAGGGACAAACAGAAAACTCGCATAAGGGGGGTTAAAATATGGGCACAAGCAACTTTAACCGAAAAAAAAAGCGGGGGTGCCGATAGCGATAAGGGAAGGGAGAGGTTCCAAACTGGTGGACACACTCACTGATAAAGAAGGGAAATATGTGTTTGCCAATGTGGCGATAGAAGGATACCGCATCACCCACGCATCGATATATGCACCCAATCTGGGACAGGATGGCTTCTTCAGAGATGTCTTGGGGAAATTAGAAGGCTTCGCAAGGGGGGGGGTGATCCTGGGAGGCAATCTCAACATGGCATGGAACCCACAATTAGACAGAAGCACAGGGAGTTTACATGGCCAAGGGGCACCATCAAAACGCCTCAGACAACAGATGGACCACATGGCCCTAGACGATGTGTGGAGGGAACTGAAAGGGGAACAAAGCGGGTATACATACTTCTCACATGTACATAATTCCATGTCAAGCATAGACTACTTCTGGGCATCAGTGGGGCTCATGGGGAAGATACAAGGACTCGAGCTGGGAGCTATAGCGCTCTCGGACCACGCACTGCTATGGCTTGAATCTCCCAGGGAAATCAAACAGGCTTTGGAGGTGGAGGCTACCCCTGGACTTAATCCAGGACCCGATAACCGGGGAAGCCATAAAGGAAATGATAGAAGAATACTTCACACAAAATGACACCGGGAAGTCTCTATGGGCACAGTCTGGGAGGCGTTCAAAGCAGTTATTCGTGGTAAGATTATGGCGCTGAAAATCACAAAGGAGAAACAGAGGTATATGTGGGAAAAGCAGCTGGAAAATTCAATAGCAGATATACAAGAGAAAATTTGGACCCAACCCATTTAGGCATTAAAGAAATCGCTGAAACACACACAGGGCCAGTTAGAGATGCTGCGCACAAACGGAGCAGAAAGGAACCTACTCTACCTAAGACAGAGATATTACATAAAAGCAAACAAAGCAGACAGACTCCTAGCTAGACAACTCTGCGCAAAACAGAAATAAACAACGATTAAGGCCATACGAAAAACGAATGGGGAATTACTGACGCGCACACAAGAGATGGGGGAGGCATTTAGAGAATACTACCAAAAGCTTTACTCCACAGACCTTCCTGATGTAGAAGCACAGGACACATACCCAAAAGCCCTCCCCATCCCGCGGCTATCAGAAGATAGACTGGCCCTGGAGAGCCCAATCAGGGAAGAGGAAGTTAAAAAAGCAATAAAGGAACACCCAGTAAATAAAGCACCTGGCCCAGCTGGTTTCACCGCCCCATTCTATAAAAAAATATACAGACTTAACCCCAGTCCTTACCAGGCTCCTAAACTCATTCAAAGATAGCGGCAATGTGACCCCCACAATGAACGAAGCTAAAGTGCTACTCTTCCACAAAACAGGGAAAGACCCGACATACCCCGCGTCATATAGGCCAATCTCCCTGATAAACCTAGATGCAAAAATATATACAAAGATCCTAGCAGCAAGGCTATCCCCGCTCCTCCCAAAACTAATCAACCTGGATCAATCTGGCTTCATCCAGAGTAGACAAACCCATGACAATCTTAGAAGGCTCATCCACATAGTGGAAAAAATAGGCATAACACGCACACCAGCGATACTACTTTCAGTAGATGCCGAGAAGGCTTTCGATCGGGTGGAATGGTTGGTGCTATTTAAAGTATTAATATGCATGGGATTTGGGGAATAATATATTGCAAGAATTAGAGCAAACTATAACTCCCCATCCAGTAGAATCGCCATCAACGGAGAGGTAACAGACAGGGTAATAATATCAAGGGGAACAAAACAAGGTTGCCCGCTCTCCCCACTACTATACGCTATCTTTTTAGATCCACTGCTGATGAAAATAAGGAGTCCACTCACAAAGGGATTGAAATGGCAGGTACACAACACCAAGTAATAGCATACGCGGACGATATGCTAATAACCTTAGAAGATCCAGAGAGAACCCTACCAGCTGTGGTTAGGGAACTAGAAAACTTTGGGGCCATCTCTGGACTAAAGATCAATAGAAAAAAGAAATCAGAAATCCTAATTCTGGCGGGGGATCACAAAAGGATAGAAAGGGAAGCAAACCTACTGGATCTTAAGATTGTCGAAAAGGGCATAAAATACCTGGGAATAATATTAACTCACAAGGTAGGGCTACTATACGGGGAAAACTACCCGCAGCTCCTCGCAAACATCCGCAGAGACTTGGAAAGATGGAATCCACTACTGATATCTTCGTGGGGCAGAATACAATTGGTCAAGATGACCATCCTCTCAAAGCTACTATACTATTTCCAGGTTCTCCCGGTGGGTGTGCCCCTCACCTTTTTTAAAACACTATCAAAAGTGATCTCATCCTTTATTTGGAAAGGGAAGACCCCGAGAATAGCTAGGGCGATCCTCACTGCACCAACTAGGGAGGGGGGGGGGGGGGGTGGCGCTTCCCCATTTCAAGAAATATTACCAGGCGGCTCAACTAAAAGTTCTTCGGGAATGGATGGGGGAAAACCTGCAACCGATTTGGGCAAAACAAGATAGGGCAGTAGCGAGAACGCCACTGGTGGAACTACTCTGGAAACAGACAACACAGACACCCTAACGTAGGGATAAGCAAAATAATGAAGACCACGGAGGCGTGGGACTGCCAAACACAGAAAGGCATAATGACCACTACGCTAGGCCCCTTCACACCCATATGTCGGAATCCTCAATTCCCACCAGGGATGGAACAAGGGGCATATGAAAATTGGGAGGAGGCAGGAATAACGAAAATAGGGGAAATGTTAATTGACAATGAAATCAGGTCACTTGACTCCTGCCGCCCAAGCTCATCACTCTCCAAACGTGATAAATACAGATGCGAACAACTGAAACACTGGCTCAAATCCCCGGACATTACCAAAGCAGCAACGAGGAACCTTACACCTTTTGAGAAATATGTCATCTCCAACACAGGAGCGAAGAAATGGGTATCGACACACTACTCATTCATAAACTCACAGGAGGAAGAAATCAAGTAGTCATACATGATCAAGGGGGGCAGAACGTTGGGAGAGGAACCAACAAAAAAAAAAAACAGTGGGAGGACCTATGGAAACTGATCCAAGATGACGCGTTCGGCACAGACAAGGGAAATGTGGATAAAAATAGTAACACAATGGCACTATACCCCAGAAAAACTGCATACAACGTTCCCCAAAACCTCGAATCAATGTTGGAGAGGATGTGAAGAGGTGGGAACGTGGAGACATATCTGGTGGGATTGTAAAGGGATAAAACCTTTTTGGGAAGAGGTAAAGGGAGAGATGGGGAAGATGTTTCCAGATGCGGGGCAAATGGGAGAGGGAGTTTGGCTGTGCGGAATAAGAGATGAAACAGCAAGGAAATACAAAAAGACAGTGGAGAAGCTTCATGGGACTTCTCATAGCGGCATGGTCAACAATTGCGCAGAATTGGAAAAATAAAGATATCCCACTGACATTCACTTGGTTACAAAAGGTATGGGCCCAAATAACGATGGAGAAAATCACCCACACAATCCAAGGAATGAGGGATAAGTTTGCAAAGGAATGGGAAGGAATTCTGGAATATCTACAGTCAGACTTTATGGAACAATGGTGCCCCAATAACATTAAAGTAACGGATATCTTCGATGCATAATGAGGCCCCCGGAAGACGGACACATGTGCCCCAAGTGGAGGTTGGGAGGTTTTTTGGGGGCGGGGGCAGAGGGGGGTTACACTGTTTGATGTTCTATTGATATGTGAAAACTAATAAACACAAGTTTAAAAAAAAGACAGAGGTTCCACTGCAACTATCTGCCAGTCACAGCCACAAGTACTAACAGCTAGATGATAGAGACCATGCAAGGCTGGGCTCTGAAGAGAAAAATAATGCACAAAAAAAGCCTGCAAAACGAGGGAAAGAAAAGGAAAAAACCCTGGTGGGAAAGTCACTCCATGCTGAGGCTCCAGTCTGTCTGCCGCAGATAAAGGGACTGGTAAGGGCGAGGCCCGGGACGAGACCTGGAAGGGGCAGCCATGCGTGTTAACACCAGACTCTGCTCTTAATTTAAATGCAAGAATTTTATGCTGGAAAATGGCTCTGGTCCTGACCCTCAAAGCCGCATAGTATGGAGCGAGTGCTATGGAATGCATATGTAAAGGTTTAAATAATTCAAATTTATGAAATTATGAAGATCAAATTAGCAGGTGGCACTTTATTAAGAAACCAATGCAGGGTATTAGATTGTTGTGAATACAGAACCTTAAGAAGTGGCCCAATATCTATGCCTGCAAGCAAGGATTAAGACCAAGAGGGTGAAACACGTGTTTGGCTGGGAGCAGTAACCAATAACATCTTGCATGGAGATAACCTAGTACAAACGTGGGATTCGCTTTACCGTTCTTGTTTGTGCCCGCCCTCCATTTCGTGTCGCCCCGTGCCTCCCTCCTGTCTGCCGCGTGACCTCCCCTCCCCCCCCCCCCCCACCCACCCACTCCCCCATGCACCAGGATGCTACTAGCCCTTCTTCAGGACTCTTTTGCAACCTCTGCGATTCTCTGTTTTTCCCTCTGGCCCAACTCACTCTGCAGGGCACAGCCTTGATGTTTTGATCTCCTCATACCTCCCCTTCTCACCACTCCTCTCTTGGAGTGATCACTTTCTCCTTTCTTCCCTTCTCCCTCTACCCCGCAGGTCAAGCCAACTACCTTCTTGGTCATCTGACCCATGAAGCTTTTGTCAGTTGAGGCTTTCGCTGCTACTTTGTCTCCTCCTCCTGCACCTTTGGCTGACTCACACCCTGACACAGCCCTCTCTAACCTACACCTCTATCTCCAACATTCTGGATGTCCTTGCTCCGGTAATGAGGATCCGCTTGGAGCCCAAATCCAAGTGCAACTCGTGGTATGATTTCTGCCCTTAAATGCAAGTGTAGGTGGCAGAGAGGAAGTGGAGGTAATCGGGTGCACCCCCAGACAAACTGGCCTGCCGCCTGCTCCAAAGGCAGCACAGACTGTCCTCACTAAGAAGAGAGCCTACGTCCAATTCTGCATCATCTAACTTGGCCACATTTTTCAAAATCTGCAAGGAGCTGGCCAATCTTGCTGCTGTCTCTACCGCTCATATTCCTTCCCAGAACCTCTGCACGGCCTTAGCCTCTCATTTCACCATTACAACTCGGGACATCCTGTCCACCCTCTCTTCCTCTACCTTCTCCTAGCCGCCTGAGGCCGTCTCTCTGCCTCCTTCTCCTGATTTCCCCTGTTCACCATTGACAATGTTTCTAGACCAGTCTGATCTATGAAAGTCTTATCAAAGCAGGTTCTCCCCTGCTCATCCAGAACCATCAAGGACCACATTGACACCCTTGCTCCAGCCTTGGCCGATTTCTGCAATCACACCATTGCCACTGGAACTTTCCCCTCCCCTTAAGCACTCTTGTGTAACACCCTCCTAAAGAAGCCCTCTGTCGATCCTTCCTCTCCAGCTAACTATCGCCCGATCTCCATCACTGCATTCCTGGGCAAACTCTTGGAAAAGCTGGCCATCTCCCACCTAATCTACATACTGGATCTTTTGGTTGCATCCATGACCACCAGTCTGGCTTCAGAGCTGCCACAAGCACGGAGAGCAGTGAAGACATGCTCTCCAATCTTGACTCTAATCTCCTTTCTGTCCTCATTCTCCTCGATCTATCCTCGGCTTTTGACATGGTCAACCATGCCATCCTGCTCAGTCGCAGGCCCTGGTCTGGTTGACCTTCTTTCTCATCGACCCAGACGGGTCCAACTAGGGTCTTTCTTCGCTTCTATCTCGCTCTCTCTCTACGTGGTGTTCCCCAGGGGTCTAACCTCTCTCCCTGGCTCTTCAACCACTACCTGGCACCTCTTGCCCACTGCATTGCTAATTTCTGCTCCAATGTTCAATGTTATGTGGATGACACTCAGCTCTTTTTCAGGCTCCCCTCAGCTACCTCTGCTTCTTCTCATACCAGACTGTCTGGCCACAATTCAGGAATGGTATTCCGCCAATTAGCTCTGCCTTAATGGCAGTAAGACTAAGATCCTCCTCATTGGGACACCCGCTCCCTCCTTTCCGCTCTCTCTCTCCCCCCACCCACTCTGGGCCCTCTTCCTGCTCCTTCCTGTGAGGCTTAAGAACCTTGCTTTCAACTTCGACTCCACCCTCTCCTTCTCCATCTCTAAGAAGTCAAACTATCAACTGCACCTCTCCTCAGAGGTATGCTTCCTTTTCTCACTTTCCCCCAGAAGCTCCCCGTCTCCAGAGCTCGGGTCCTCTCTAGGCTGGACTATTGCAACAGCCTCTTTCTAAATCTTCCTGTCTCTAATCTTCGACCTTTACAACTTATCCAGAACAGGACTGCAAGAATTGTCCTTGGCCTCAAGCCCAGGTATCTCCAGCTCTCTGGCTCCCTGTGGCTGCAAGGATCAAGTTCAAGACCCTCTGCATCATCCACAAGGCTTTCTGGGGCCTCGGACTGCTCTACCTCCAACTTTCTCTTCCAAAACATTTTCCTTCTCGAGCTCTCCGCTCATCCACCTCCAACCGTCAGACGCTTCTCCAAGCAGTGAGTTGGGGGCAGATCCATCTCCTCGGTTGGGGCCCCCTCTGGAACAGCCTCCCTGCCTCTTTCAAACTTGAGCAGAACCACCTCCGGTTCCAGAAGCATCTCAAGACCTCCTTTCTTGCTTCCGATTTCTCTTCCTCTCCCTGCTGATGCAACCGACTGCTCCGCACACTGGTCACCCTCTGAATTCGGGCCCAGACTCTGGCATGTCCAGTTGCCCTCACACTGCCTCTGGGCTTCAGAGCACTTCAGGATCTGTATCTACAACCAACAGTCCATTCTGTCTGTATTTATGAGCCACCTGCTGGCTGCACTTGTGAGTTAACTACATTTCCCTCTTCTCCTCCCGCCTGTCACTTCTCCCCTTCCCTGCACTTGTGCAATCTGAATGACACAAGGCCTAGTAAGATTGTTATTTTGTCCTACCTATGTTCTTCCCCCCCCCCCCCCGTCTTGTCATGCCTAGAAACAATTGCGTAAAGGCGCGTTATAAATGCCACATCATATTATATTCAGGAGATAGGCAAACACATTTTATGAGGTAGAAGTAAAATGTATTAAGAGAAATATTCATTTTAAAAAACGTGGACTGGCTGGGTAATTATTTTTTTATTTATGTTTTGTCTATAATGTTCTCACCCAACTGGAATGATTGTGTAATGAACTGGATCTATTTTTAAGTTTTACTACTCTGTGTCACCCCCACACCCGTTCCCCATATGAGGGCGAGTGGCAGGAGGAGCCTTGGGATGAGCTGTGCATTGCGGAACAAGCAGACAGAGACCCAGTAGGTGCATAGGAGGCTGGAGCACAAGAGCGGTTGACCCATGGAGGACTGGGGGAGGTCTTGGTGAGCACCTTGGTTACCCAGAGGAAGGGCGACCACTGTTGTGGCTGGAGGGTGGCCTGGCACAGTGTTGGGGCAGTGGCCGGGGATACCCATCTGTTGGTGAGTTCTTCTGGCTCTGCAGTGGGGGTGGTGGAGACCCATTGTGCCTGAAGCTGTGGAGTGTTGTCGCTCAAAGAGGAGAAAGGAAGGATTCCTGTGTGCATTTAGTGAGGTCCTCTGTCTGTTGGTGGGGTCATTTTGATGACAGCCCTGTGCCCGTGGCTTACTGTAAATACCCTGATCGGCCCCTGGTTTTGGAGTACTGACTCAGTGAAAGGTCCAATGACAGTAAACTGAGGACCAGCCCCTCCCACAGCCGCCTGGGAGAGCAGGCCCTGAGAATATATACAACCTCGGGTCCTTCATTTGTTGCAGGATAGATATATATATCTATCCTGCAACAAATGAAGGACCCGAGGTTGGACTTGCATGCCTCACTAGGAGTTCAAAGGTAGGGTGACCAGCGTGGAGGGCAGGGTTGAGGCCATTGAACATTACCAGCTCTCAGTGGATGTCTTGGAAGTGCAGTTCGATTTGCGTTTTAAGTAGTTGGAAGCATGGGATAAGGAGCTTGCTCTTAAAATAGAGGCTATGGAGGGAAGGGAAAGGCCCAACGATCTTTAGATCTGTGGCTTGCGACCGTCTGAGGGGGAAAGGCACATGATTTGGCAAAGGTGCAATGGGTCCGGAGCCCCTCGTTTGATGAGGGCGTGCCAAAGTCTGTACAGTTTGACCGCATTCATAGGGCTGCTGGCCCCAGGGAGACACCTAAATTGACCACTGCCAAATTGCTATGAAGAGAAGATGGAGATTTTGGCGAAGGCTAGACAGAGGAACTATTATCTCTATGGGGGAACGTTGACTCACTGCAGGGATTTTTGACCCCTCACAACCCAGTTGATGGAGAGGCCATGTAGGTTGTCAGATTCTGTGTAGATCTCAAATCTTCCGGAGCAACTGGTCGAGAAGCCAAGGCCACCAGTGAGTTACAGGGAAAAGGAAAAACAGGACAGGTTAATGAAAGCCTTCAGTGGGAAGGGCAAAGAGAAAAGAGGTCCGGCTCCCATAAATACAGGAAGGTGGTGGGGGCATACACGAATAAATCAAAAATGAAGAAAGATGGGGGTTCATCACCATGGTTTAATCACTGGGGGCTGTGGGGCAGAGTATTGTTCTGGTTTTGAGTTTTGAAGGGTGGGGCGGTAGTTGAGGGATTTCGCTTAGTTTTTTTATTTGACTATTGATTTTATCAGACAACCAAAAAAATAAATAAATAATAAAAAGGAAACACTTCCCATTATATAATACATATATTATAGCTCATGGTTACATTATGAGCGAAGTGCTAATAGCAGTGTTATCCTTTCTAACATTGTCAAACGCGTCTTCATATTCCAAATGTAACAGTTAACTAAAACATTACCCTCACCCATCCCCCTGCCCCCATTGGTCGAGCAGACATTTAACAGGAGTTACATATGTGTAGAAAAAGGGTGGTCCTGTTTCTACTGGTGTTGTGAGTTCTCAGTAGAAAGATCTGTGCTGTCGTCTCTGGTCACGCATCGTTTCCTTTGTCTTGGAATAGGTCTCTGGGTAGTCATCTGGTTGGGATTAGGAGGTTGGTGCAAGGTGTTTGTTTTTGCAATCCATCGATAGGGTCTCACATTGCAAAGTTTTGTTGTGCAGGGAGGCTGTGATAATTTCCATTATGTAGATGTTGGAAGCTATATTTATCCACTCGCTTTTGCCGGGGACAGTCGTGGATTTCCATTTCATTACAAGAAGGGCACGAGCCGCAAGTATCAATTGGGGGACCAGTCCTTTGATTCTGATCCAGTCTTTGTTCTTTTCCAGGCCGAATAGGATCAGGTAAGGGTCGGCGGTTCTTTGTATACCATCTATTTCTTTGATCCAACCCAAGACCTCATCCCAGAAAATTTGCTTTATTTTTTTGATTGTTGTTAACATGGTCACCAGAGTCGGGGGACGGGCGTGGTGCATCCTTGGTGGCCTAGATAGTTCCAGGCATCTTAGTACCAGGTTTACCCTGGAACTGTCCTGATGGTACGCCCATTCCCCCCCCACGCCCTGTTTGTATGTGGATTTTTTGGTATCTTGAGGAAAATGCACTGGGGTCAGGACCAAAGGAGTAGGGGAGGTGGTGGGTTGTGGTTGACACTCGGGGAACGACTATAGGTCTGTACACAGGGTTGTACACAGGTATCAGTTCACAAAGCTCTGGAGAGCCTCTATGGGAAGGATTTGGGGCCGAAGGAGATGGGGTCTTCAAAATTGGCTAATATGAGTAGGGAGATGTAATTACAAACGCACTTTCGGAGAGGCCATGCAGCCAAGGTTTTCTGAACATCGGCCGCAATCACGAAAAGAGATGCAGGAATACTCAGCAGGGTGGGAGAAATGATCCATTCACAGTGCCCGCTTATGGACACAAACACCAAGAATGAGAAACCGGCACAGCGCTAGTATAGCAGTCACAGGTTTAGTCATTAAAAATACACTTAGAGTGCAAAGAACAGCAAAGGCTTTGTGCATACCTCTGAGGATATTCTGGAAACAAACAACGTTTATACACTTGGATTACATTTCTTCATGACCAGCGGTAAATCACAAGCTAAACACGAACACAGAGTCAGGGTCTTGGGCTACTGTTAATGCAGCTGCTATCTGGGTTATTTTCACTCATGGAGCCTGTTCCAAGAATAAATGCATACTTGCAAAGCAAGGGGTCTTTTTATTGCAAGGCAAGCATACTATAGGCGTGTGCACAGAATTGGCATGATTAGAGAACTAATGTTTACTTATTTTGCAGAGGGCATACAATTACTTTGTTTACAATTTTCATTAGGTGGGTGGTTACTTCAGGAGCATTGCTTCAAATAATTGCTTGAAAAGGCGATTGAACATTTCCTTGCCAATGAAACTGGGCATATGGAGTCGAGGACCATCTGGGAGACTTACGTCAACATTAGGGGGTCTCAATGCAGCAGGGGGGCGGGGGGAGAAGAGTTAAAATGTTGAAGACCCTTGAAGAGGAGCTAGCAACGTTAAGGGAACGGTTGACGCCTCTGGGCAAGGATCAGGAGGGGGATCTTTGAGGGCATGCAATGCAAAAGGCAAGAATTGAGAGACATTGGCAGGGGCAAGGTCAATAAAATGCTCTGGAGAGTGAAGCAGAAGAACAAGTTACTTACCTCTGGTAACGTTCTTAAGATTGGCTGTTCCTCCCACATGTTCCTTATCTTATGATATTTCCAATATCCAGTTTAGCCGCTTCGAAAAAAAATAAGAATAATAATAATCAGCAGATGGTGCTGCGCATCAAAGTCTGTCGACTCGATGTCCCTCGGAGGCCTCAGTCTTTATGTCAACATCACAGAAGGCACCAAAGGCATACATATCACGAACAGTGTCCGTTGGCTTCAGTTCTGTTTTTACAAAAGTAGGATTCATCCCATACCGGACAGTTGCTCCTGAGAGAGTGCAGACTGCAATAGCAAAGGAAAGGAACTTCTACTGTGGTGAAGGTTGGGAGGGGCAATAAGGAATACGTGGGAGCAACATCCATTCGAAAGACCGTATTCCTTATATTATGATAGATTCTCAAAGCAGTTCTAGTACTCCTGGAGGAGGGAGTCTGAATTTTTCTTGACAATTTAGGAGTTCTCATAGGCCTGTGTGCACAGAATGCAATACTGCCTTAGCAAATAAGCCTTCCCGGTTTAAAAAATCTAAACAGTAATGGTGAAAGCATGTACGCACAACCATGTGGCAGCCACACACACCTCTAATTGGTACTCCGCTCTGTAATGCAGATCAAGTAGCCATGCCCCTGGTCGAATGAGCCCAAAGGCCCTCTGGACACTCCTTTCCCGCCAGTCTGTAGCATTCAGATATTGCCAGTATTATCCATCTGGATAAAGTCTGTTTAGTTATTTCCATACCAAACTTGTGGCCTGTGTAGCCAACAAACAGTTGTTCATCTTGTCTTAGCCTTGCCATTATGGTGATATAGAAACTTAGTGCACGTTTTGGATCAAGTCTGTGTAACCTCTCCACTTCCTTTCCAGGGTGCAGAGGAGGGTAAAACAATGGTAATATTTTCTGATTCAAATGGAATACACATACACTTATGGGTAAAACTGTGGGTTTCACCTTAAGGAATAGTGTATGAAGGCTTGCAGGATAAACCCTGAAGTTCACTCGTCCCTCGGGCAGATGTAACGGCCACTAAAAAGATGGTTTTTAAGGTTAGCAACCTCAAAAGGACAGGAGCGTAGAGGCTTGAAAGGAGCACATATACATTTTAACACCAAGTTGAGATCCCAAACCGGGACTTGAAAAGGGATTGGAGAGAAAACATTTGTCAATCCTTTTAGGAATTTTATTATTAGAGACTTTTTGAAGTAAGATACCTCCTCTGCAGTGCGCTCAAATATAGAAAGCACAGCAAGACAGCCTTTAATAGTACCAATATGGAGCCCCAGATTAGCCAGTTGTAACAAAAAGGATAACACCATAGGTGTATTACATGTAAATGGATTAACATCCTTCTCTTTGCACCAGCTGCAGAATTTGTTCCAGCGGCAGTGGTACAAAGACTTAGTTGCTGGCCTCCTAGCCGAAAGCAAAATCTCCATTACATCATCCAGGAGGTGCCAATCCTTGTATCTTAGCCTCTCAGAAACCATGTGTGAAGGCCGAGTGTCTTCATCTCTGGATGGAGAACCCGACCTTCCTCTTGCGAGAGAAGATCCTCTCTCAATCCAGGGCAATTAGGATCATGGATTTCCTAAACTTTCTAAACCTCCTTTTCACGCGAGGCATGACGGAGACTGGAGGAAACGCATACAGGAGTGTTAACTTCCAGTCCACCATGAACAAATCTCCTAGAGTAGAGTCACCATTTGCAGCCAGGCAGCCATGTGGAGAGGACAGGAGCCCCCACCAACCTGCAGCGTAGGATTCACCTTCACGGAGCTTCACACCAGACTCGGCCAGCTGCAGAAGCGATCCAAGCCTCAGCGACGCCGATGACCCTTTCTACCAACTTTCTGCATTACAGCAAGCTTTTGTACATAACTGCATTTTCACCTACCTGCAGCCCTCTCTTTTCACCCATTTGCAGCCCGGGGGTATATATATATATGCGCACGCATCAGCGCCATTAGTTTCTGAAAAACAAAAATGTTGCAGCACAACGTGGCCAGCGTCCTCCTGGTTGCTAAGCAACTGCTCGTTTAAACAATACGAGCATCCGCCGGCAGGCGCAAGAGCTGGCCGATCTAAGGCCATCCAAGGCCATCCAAGGCCCTGTTAGCCTCTGTTCGCCACTGAGCGTAATGCGGCAAGGAGTCTATCTAAGGCTGGTCATAATGTTAGACATCTGATCACTGTAAGGCGCCTCCTGCGCCTATGAAATGCAAGTACTCCAATCCTCTAGCGACCTCGAAAAAGACACGCACTTATAACCATCCACAATGAACACGCCCGCACAACGCAGTGCCGTGAGCCTCCTACCTAGCTCTATATCTTGCTACTCATCTGGGGCTATCGTCCATTCCCAGTGCGTCACCCCCTTGTCATTCTTACCCATGTACCTATTTATACACTTAATGTGCGTGCATTAATTTGCAATGAACTATTCGCGCTTATGATACAGAACACAACACACAGCCCAGCGTTACTGTGTGGTTCTGTGTTATCCTCATAGCCCTTTGGCACCTGTATTGTACCTACCTAGCCATCTGCTTATGTCTTTGTGTTAATCTAACCAGCCCCTATATATTTAACAATATTAACGGGCTGCCCTGTGTTAACGCCAACTAGCCTACTCGTGTGTTAATCGCTGTGATAACCTGACTTAGCCTATTCTGTGTCTAGCCGAATCAGCCCATCCGGTGTTAACCGGAAATAGTTTATCTTCTGCAAACCTCAGTTAGACCACTTGCAATAATTTTTTTATTTTTTTTATTTATTGTTTTAATCAAGAAAAAAACTTGATTTTTTCAACATTACATCATATAAAATTTCCATGATAACAAAGAAAACATTTATACATGACATAAAAGTTAAATTAAGTGATACATTTCTTCTTCTCTTGTTTAAGCAGTTTTAAACCATACAGAAAATTTAAAATGGCATATCTAACAGATCTCCTTGTGTGAAAACAAGGAAATTATGAGGCAGGGTAACCAAAAAGGAAACACACCAAACACAGGTTACAAAGGAACATACAAAGTACTTTATTTTATACTGAATCCAGTTACAAAAGAACAGAACAAAATTCAGATCGCTGTGTTGTACTGAGGGTTGATAGCTAACTCCGGCTTGGTTTGGTGTGCTCAGTGAGTGCAAATATTCATTGAAACAGTCAGGCTTTTATACATTTCTCCAGCCCGTTGTCCAGCCTTCCTTCAGGTTAACCATTCCATAAATAAGTTACTGCTCTAGGGTCCCTTGCCAGGTCAAATCTAGTTCATCTTAGGTTTATACATTAACAAGAAGAAATGGTAATGTATGCTCTAGGCCTAACATTACAATGCGGGACTTAATTTATACAATATAGTTAAGCAGGTGTTCTCATTCAATTATAGATCAGTTTCGGTGATACAGGTAATCCATTGCACACAGGTCAGCAGAAGGACAAAGTCTCAGCTCATGACCCTAACAAGTGGCCTGCAGGCAAGTTATACATTAGCTGTACAGAGGTCATGACAATCGAGTTCTGTTCTGAATAACATAGGCTACCATTTTAGCTCACATGGTGACTTTATAGAGCAAGAAAACCTAAAATGGCGGCTTGACCCAAAATGACAGTTTACATGGTTTCTAAGGTCAGGACCTTGCAATGCGAGTTTATTCACATGTAGTTTATAAGCAGCTTGTTAGCAGCTTGGCGTAGGCCAATATACATATATTCATAGCAATAGGAGGCACGATATAATTTCTAGTTTGACACTTGATGTGTGATATAGCAAGTTCCATAATTCAGTGGCCGACTCAATGAATGATCCTTCAAATAAAGGTTTAAAAAGTGAAATCCTCTGGGGAAGTAACACTACACATTCTGCACAAAGATGGCTCAGCGTTTCTGGAGCAGACAGACAGAATCGGCAGGATATAGCTTCCATTGGTAACATTTTTCTTCTGCATAATATTTTGTGAGTGGGCCATATGTTTAAACGAAAGCGCAGGAAATCATCCCTTTGGCGAGAGTTTGGGAAAAGCATTATATATGGTTCTGCCATGCCATATTGTTTCAGATTAAATGGATTATCTTTAAACGATTGATACATGGTGCAAGCCTTCCTTGTCTTGATCCAATCTAGCTTCCATAATTGCTTTTTGACAACATTGGGCTTCTCAATCAATGAAAGATTAGAGATGTTCAATTGTATTAGGATTCCCTGCGCCTTCGTTCGCCATATGGTAGGAAATGCATCTTTCGATTTTAGTAAGTAATTTGCTACAATATGCATTAAACCTTTATGGCTTCCATCACTTGCTATTAAACATTTTCTATATATTGTACAGATTTTCCATTTATAAATTGCATACAACGACAATAGACCTAACTCATGTCTTAGTAATGCAATGGATATTGACATTGGCAAATTCAGGACTTATTTCCAAAAACAGCCTTCTAGAGTAGTCCAGTAGTCATAGGTTTTTATCTTGAAGGTTTCCCTGCCATATGTAACCACAGGTACACATTTCTGTTTATAATAGATTATGATGGGCTTCAAGGAAAATTTGCAAAACTTGGCTTTAATCAATCGTGCCTGGGAGAGAGTCATAATTGCTTTTTTTCTTATATGATTTTCATAACCCAGAGAACTTATTTGTTGAGTTATCAGCATTCCCAAGTAAACATAGGAGTCTACTCTATCCATATTTGTTGATTGTAATGGCCATTGATGGAGTTTGGTCCTCTGCCTATGTGTGCCAAACTGGATAACCTTGGTTTTTGCAACGTTTATTGAGATGTAATTTTTGTCGCACCAGGTCTCTAAGGTGTTCAATAGGGCGCGTAGGCCATTGGGGGTTTTGGAAAGTACGACCATGTCATCCGCATATAACAAATGTTGCTCTGGAATGCTATCTATTTTTGGGGAGTCTTGTCACAATTAATTCAAATCGTGCTTTGATGTCTGCGATGAAAAAATTGAATAGGGCTGATGCCAAGAGGCATCCTTGCTTCAGTCCAGGAGCGGTCTTGATTGGCTCAGAAAGGAAGCCGGTGCTGCTAGTCTGATTTGTATAGTGGTGTTCGTGTGAAGTTCGATTATCCATTTGAGGATGGACCACGGACAACCACTATTCATCAGCTTTGTAAATAACAGCTCTAGAGGTACAGCATCAAAGGCTGTACGAAAGTCAAAAGCGATGTATAGAGGTTCCTGCTTCTCATAAAGCTTCTCAAAAAGCTCGATAAATGATGCTATTAAGGGTAATGATGTTTATTCCAGTGCCCACTTCAGGAATGAAGCCTGTTTGAAAAATATCACACAGGCAGCGACTATCCAGCCATTTGTTAAATTCATTAAGAATAAGGCGCCCGAAAATCTTACCCGGACAATCTAAGAGAGCTATAGGCCGATAGGCCTTTGGATCTGCTCTTTTTAAATATAGGTACTATACTAGATTGTTTCCATGTGGACAGAATTTGCATAGTTGTGAAGGCATTTTGAAAAATGTGCATAAGGATGGAGGCCTATTCGTATGGATAGGTTTTGAGCATACCATTATGAAGTCCATCTGGTCCACTGGCTCTAGGTTGGCTCAAGACTTTGATACAAGTTAAAATATCATCAAGATGTATTGGAAAAGAGCATGGTATGGTGTTAAATTGGAACCATCTGTCTGAAATTTGGAACGGGGGGGTTGACAGATTTTTAAAGTGCGCTTCACAATCATTATTTTGTACTGAGTTGATCAGTACAGCCATCTGTGGTCTCGTGGATACGCTATTCATACAGGCCCAAATACCACTAGTCGATTTCTTCACAAGCTGTATTGTGTATAGTGAGCATTTGCTCACTATTTTGTTGATGTAACTGGATTTTTTGCCCCCTCAGCCATTGAGCATAGGTCTTTTTTAGGTGCTTTTTCATTGCGCTTCGAAGGTTGATAGGGTGATGTATTAAAGTACGTATGGCTCTTTTCAAGTTACCTTTGGCTTGCTGGACCTGTAGATTAAAGGGGTGACTATGGTTAATTCTGGTAGAGAGATCAGGAGAAATGGATTGTTTAAATATCTGCATTTTGCTCACGTAACAATTTTGGATGTTGGATGAATTATCATTATACATCTCATGAAGAGTATTCTTAAATTAAAAGAGACTCTGAGGATTCCACTTAAGGCGATTACCCTGGTTAATGATACCAATATGTGCAATGTTTTTGTTACTCTCCTGAGAGTGCCATAGGGTGGGAGATCTAAAGCACAAGACCAGCTTTTTATGGTCACTTTCGCCTGCTGGTACAACAGACATTGATTCAACTTGTGGAAGGAATTCTTTGCTCACATAAATATAATCAAATATTGCATCGGAGGTACCCCTCTGCCATGTGTTACATAGTGGGGTCTCCGTTGCACACGTTATTAAGCATGACTAAGCCTCTTTCTTTCATAATTCCATTCCATGTACTTTCATCATTCATCTGTAGCGTCTTTTGAGCGGATAGTAAATGCAGGTTTAAATCGCCCATTATGAAGACAAATCCAGGTTCCGGGATCAGGGCAATATTGTCAAGATGCCATAATAGAGTGGTGAAAAATCTTTGATGTAAGGTTGAGTCTACTCCAATATATATTCATGATAACTATATTGAGTTTCGCTCTGGAGAGACTAACAACTTGGAAATACGGGGAGGGGGATTGATGTTTTTTCCCAATGAACCTGCATGTTTTCTTGATTGCTAATAGTAGTCCTCCTGATGGTCTACCTTTTGACTTTTTGGACGCTAAGGTGTCAAAAATAATATGAGTATCCCATGTTGGGGATTCCATTAACCACGTCTCTTGCAAGGCTACAATGTCAGTCTTCCAGCGCACTTTGCTTGGAATTTATGAAATGACTATTGCCTCTTGTGTTCCAAGACATTAATTTAATAGGAGTTTGGGTGGTGAGTTGTTATGATCTGCTTGCATAGCTCTGTGGTGGAATTTTCTGACTCAATTTGGGATTTTTCGATTGGTAAATATTTAGGTGAGGTTTGTCCGCCTGATCGTCAGGAAAAGAGTTAACTTGGGTTAGTATGAATCCCATGTCAAATAAATTCATTCTGGCCTGCCATATCAGGTTGTATATTAAAGGCAGACTTGACATAGATGTTAACTTCGCAAGTGTTTTCATGAGTGGCAAATTCAATCAACTCAAGATCAGTCGAAGTCAATTCTTTTAGGATTTGAATTTCTGTACATATATTTAATATACTTGTACGATTAAGCACACAGGTTTGGAAACTGTGAGCTCGACATTTCAAATTCAGACAGGGTGGTCCTTGCCGTTTATTCGGAGCCTGACAGTTTGTGTTTGCAAGTGCCTGAAGGACAACTGAGTCTGAGTGGGCATGTTTGAAGAATTGTTTAATTGTTGGTAGTGGGGTTTGGTTGCCACACTGGGGCCTTGTAGTAAAGGACCAACTTCGGGAAAAGTGACATTCGATTGCATCGAGGAGTTAGAAGTATGGAGGCGTGTGTCAGCTATGTAAGATTCGATAGATGATTTAATCAATTCACAAAGCTCTTGTTGGGATGAACTATTAGGTAAAAACCAATCCGCTGTAGCTGTTTGGTTTTTAAATGCGTCGAATATAGGCTGAATTTGAGTCTGTGGAATTGCTGTTAGATTAGATTTCACCGGTGTTCCTTGAATTTCAGTCCAGGCATGTTCGTTCGGTCCATCTGGTCTTTGAAGGGTCGGAATGGATGCCAGAGTCAGTGATTTCTGTGATTGTGGTCACATTGTTATTTTTGAATGCAAAGTTCGTAGAGGATTCATTTCTCTGGCTGCTTCCAGTTTGTTGGATCCGATACGCCTTAATGGATTCCCTAATTTCTTCTCTTAAATTTTCGATGGATATTGGCGGCGCTGGGAAACTGGAATTAGAGGTACCAGGTAGGTCGATAGCTTTCGATGGATTGTTATCCTTAAACATGGTTGTTTTAGTTGCTGGAACTACAATTTTATTCACATCACGAAAGGATAATGCTTCATTTACATTAGTTGCTTGTTTGGACAGGGCCACTAGGGTGTCTAGAGGTTCATATGGAACTATGGTTTGTAATGAAACACTTGCTGTATGCGATGTTATTGTTTGTTTTGTGTTTTTTGGCTGAAATTTTACATAATTGCGTCTCTTCAATCATGAGTTTTTGGAGCAGTCGTGGTTAATGGCTTTGCCTTGGCTCTGTTTTCCATCCTTGGGCGGTTTGAGTTTGTTGGAATTCGTTGTTTGGTAGTCGCTGTTCGACTCAAATAGGTCAAATACGTTTTTCTTTAGTTGTGGCTGTTCACTTATATCTGTGGAAGAGTTTGACGGTGTAGTGATTTGGACTTCCTTATCTGAGTGCTGAATTGCAGGCGGTTGAGCAGCCAACCTGTGTATTCGTCACATTCTGTAATGATGAAAGCTCATTGGATTCTGTTAAGGGTGTTTGATTCTTTTGGTAATTTAAGATTATGTTCAGGTAGCGTACATTCCAGTTTTCCCATGATGTAGGGTGATTTTTCCATAGCATCCTGTATTGTATCTGGAGTCCTCAGCTCCTTTGGTCTGGATTCAAAGATCAGACTCTTATCTAGATGTTTTTCAAGTAGTTTTGTTTGCTGTGATACTTTGCTGTCTAATACTTAATTTAGTTTTGCTATAGATAATAGAGCTGTGTTCATCGCGCTAAGCGTGTTATTAAGCGCCGGAGCCTCGGGGAACGAAAACCGCTTTGATTGCGCTTTTTGAATAAAAAGATAAAAAAAAATCAGATTCACGGGCTTCATCCTGAAATCTCGTCCGCCGTGGAGTGGGTGCTATGAATGAAGGATATTCATCAACCATTCGGGCATCTAATTGTGCTGAGGTGTTTACCTGATGAAGGTTATTGCCACTAACACAACTATAGGCACGATCCTGTGGGATTACCGTGGGTTTGTCTGATTTTTCGAACGAGCTTCGCGTGTGGTCTTCTTGTAGTTGTATAAGATCTCCTGTGTTTGAACAGATGTATGGTATATCAGCTTCTGGGTTTTCATAACTGGACGATGCATCCATGAAATCAAGAACTTCTTGATCAATATCGCCCGTCAAAGTTAGGTGTTCATATGCTTTCCGCAAATTTAGTTGTGCCTCGACTGAGCATATAATGGGTTCCATGAGTTGGAGGGTTGGGGCCATCGGTTTAACGATGTCAATCTCGCCATGTTTCACTCTGCCAGTTCTAGTGTGATATCAGTGAGCTCAATGGAGTGGCCAGGCTTCGGTATCTGCGAGGGCGCTGGATACACGTTTTTATTCAAGCGGCCAACCCCATCTTCGCTTGGAACAGTTACACTTTGGTGATTCCCACCTGTAGGCAGTTCGATTACAGTTGCAGCCGTTTCTAACGTGACATCCGTCAGTTCTAATAGGGTCCTCGGTTCATTAGTTTCTGCGGATGCCCGGCTGGGAGTTGTCTCCGATGAGGTAGGTTGACTGGCTGGTGATTGTGGTTTGGAGTTCGGCAGGGCGGAGGGCGGTAGATTGGGTGTTTTCTTGTTCATTTGTTCAGTTACTGGTTGTTCATTGCCCTTAGAAGTCGAGTCAAGATTAGAGCAATCAGCAAATTGTGTGGTTGTTGCATTGGGCTGCTGTTCTATCGGGAGTATTTTCGCGGGGCCTGTGATTCGATTTGCCTCGGCATAGGTTCGCGCTCCTGTTTGAGTTTCGATGTCATAGAAGGAGCGGATATCTGCAGATAATGATAGGGTGCGGCAGAGATTAGCACCCGTCGCTCCCGCTCGCTGCAAAGCTAATTTGGTCGGAGGACGCTTCGTTATTACAGATCGAGTTTTGGGCTGCATTGATGACAAGCCCGCCACCACGGTCATGCCAGATTTCAGCGTGAATTTCTTTGGTGTCATGACTTTTAGCGCGTTTATACAGTGGAGAAGTAGTAATAGCAATCAGTTATTTTAATGTTATAATTAAAATAGAAAAATACAAATAAAACTAGCACAAACAGGAAAAAGTAATTTGCTAACTGTTACAACTCGTAGGATTGTCTACGTTTGCATCTAGCACGCTAGACAGTTCGACAGCAGCAATCACACTTTCCTAACCACACTTCCACAACTGCATATAATAGTATAATGCAGTACAATGTACAATGAACACAAGAAAGGATATACAAGGTACTTTTTACCGTCCACCCCAGCACACCAAAGACAGCCACTGAAAGCCCTTGACGAACAGCGCTTCTCGAAAAAGCACGCACGCAAATGCGCGGGTTCGTTGGTTATATTGGGCTTGTGGGTAGAAAATGGGCGGGACTTAGAGTCTTTTCTCTAAAGTTGGGAAAAAGAAAGGAAAAAGAAACTTCAGATTTTGCAAAATTTGCAAGTATTTGCAGGTCTCTTTCTAGTTTCTGGGCTATGGGCTTGTCACAGGAGGCATACCGTGAGTCCAGCAAAGTCTGCACATCAAATCCAAGGAGGCAGGAATAACGACGTGCAGCCACTGACAGCCCTTGACGAACAGCGCTTCTCGAAAAAGCACAGTAATCCAATGACGAGTCATAGTAGCTTATTTTGCACTTATCTGAACTAGCTTACCCTGTGATACTCTGAGGTAACCTACTGTGTTGACTTGCATTAGCCTACCCTATGATAATTTTGTCTGCCCTAGGGTACTAGCCTTTATCCACTGCGTTTATGCCTTTTGGGATTAGCCTACTGTACCTTAACAAACGTGCCTTTTAGGACTGGCCCATTAATCACAGTGTCATATATGCCCGCTTTAGCACCTGCTCAGTATGCTGATGTACCCCTTTGCTCATGGCTTCCTTATCCTAGTGGTAAACCTACCTGTTCAAGGCCTGATACTTGCATCGCACTACCTTCCTACCATTACCAAGACTTCGAGGCATATCTGCCTACCTCCCATCTGCCATACAGTACTTGAAATGCCAGGGCACCTTAGTACTCCCACTCTCAAGCCACCTCCACCCCTCCCTCCCCCATGTCCAAACTCACACCTACCTTTCTGCTCACCTCTTCCGACCTAGTATCCAATCAATACCTTAACTCGCCAGCCCTCTGGATACAGCATTTTGCCTCTAAACCCACACCCAACCAACCATGCTCTGTTCTCATTAGAAATTCCAGACTCCGGTCAAGACTTCAACTTACACCTCGCCAAACGTGCTATTCTCACCAAACAACGGAAGCCTCCCCACCATCAACGCCCATTCCACAACCAGACAAAATAAATACTTCTAAAGAAATGAAGATCAAGGGCGCCCTCATTAATGCTAGATCCCTCCTGGCCCACGCACTTCACATCGCTGATCTTATTACCCCCACAACCTCGACTTCATCGCCATCACTGAGACATGGCTCCAGGCTGCCCCTGGCCCACTCCTCGCTCTCGCTTTATCCAATGGATACTCCATTATCTGATGCGACCGTAACTCAGGCCATTCTAAAGGCGGCGGTGTCGCCTGATTTCAACATCAGAATCTGATCTGTCAACATCAGAATTAGCTCTAACGTACAAATCCCATCAGCTGAGTTATTATCCGTCAAACTTGCCATCTCTCCCAACAAATCTGCTACTATCCACCTTGTCTACAGACCTCCAGGCCCGCTCAACACCTTCACAGAGGATCTTACATCCATTCCATTAGAGAAAACCAAGACGAACTCCCAAATCATTTTGCTTGGCGACCTCAACCTTGGACTCTTTGACCCCAATGATCAGCATGCATCAGAAACCGCTAGCACCATCTCTAGCCTAGGCTTCACACACAGCATTTGCGAACCTACCCACAATAAAGGCCGCACACTCGACTGGGTAGCCGACCTTAACTGTAACATTAATATTGAACAGAACACTCCTTGTGCGTGGTCCGACCACCACATTATCACCTTCAATATCCCAGCTAATACACTAAACAGGACATTGCGCCTGCCATATCTACAAGTAACAAAAAGGCCATTACAAGGGATAAATTTCTCCCCATCATTCTTCCCACGCTTAACAAAATTGCACAATGGTGTACCGACCCCACCACTCTTGTGGATGCATACAACTGTACCATGCTCAAGGCTATTAATACCATAGCCCCCCATTAAATTTAGGAAACCTAAACAGCGAGCGCATCTCAATTCCTGGTTCACCCCACAACAGAGCGTTACGCAAAGAAAAAAAGAACGGCTGAAACCCATTGGAAAAGTCTCCTTTGCCCGTCCAACAAAGACAACCTCATCATTGCTACACTACAAGGAAGCCATCTTCCAAGCTAAAAAAGAAACTTACAACACACTCCGAATCTAATACTAAGGAGCTTTTCAAAATCCTGAAGGAATTAGAATCACCCTCCATTCCCCACCCCCCCCACACACACTTGCAGCAAAGACAGTGTTTGGTGCTCCAACATACAAAAAGCACTTTTAGACAAGATAGCTATGCTTCAGTCGAAAATTAATAATAAACACTGCTTTCAAAACGCTACACAACCCAATCCTGCAACCACTTCATCGGCTCACACTCATGCACCATTCAACTTCTTACCCCTTACCATCTTAGAAGTCGAAAGTATTATCCGCAAACGAAAACCTTCCAATTGTCAGGGTGATGCTTGTCCTGCTCCCATCATCTAGGAAGCTGCTCACTAACTGGCCCCCTTCATCACGGCCCCTATTAACTCCTCCTTCAACACTGGTACTGTCCCCAACAACCTCAAGGACGCTTGGGTCATTCCGCTCCAAAAAAAAGCATACCAACCAACTATAGGCCCTTTACCATTGTTCCTTTCATACTCAAAATCCTAGATTGTGTGGCTTATCTGACGATACAGGACTATTTGAAATCAGACAATCTCCTTGGCCTCAGACAATCCGGTTTTCACCCTATGCATGGAACTGAGACTGCACTTATTGACCTTAAAATGCAAATTGAAGACCTTAAAGATAATGGTAAACTACTAGCCCTGCTACTTCTGCTTGATTTATCAGTGGCATTTGACCTGGTCAACCACTTTATCCTCTGTCAACACCTCAAAACTGCTGCCCATTTCTCAGACAAAGCCACTACCTGGATCAGATCATTCTTAAATCGGTCCATGAGGGTCTTCTCCCCCTCCGCCTCAGCCGAACCATCACCAGTCCTACGTGGGGGTCCCCCAAGGATCTTGTGTTTCTCCTACACTCAATGTGTTCACTAAACCTCTATTCGACATACTTGACTATCTGGGTGTCACTTACACTAATTATGCTGATGACACCCAGATACTTATTCCTATTACAAGTGTCCACACTATAGACACTAAGGCTCTGAATGAGGTCTATCAAATCATACATGCTTGGATGGCCCAACATGAGCTCTGTCTGAACGATGACGAGACAGAGCTCCTCATCCTTGGCTCACAGAACCGGATTAACAAATTGGACCCGGCCTTCAAAGCCTTCAACATTGATGGTAACACTATCCAGGTCTCTAATACCACCAAAACCCTCGGAATCTCTCGATTCCACACTTTCATTGAACAGACAAAATAACCCTGTCATTGCAGCCTCTGCATACACGTGCAAACTGATCTCAGCCTGCCGCCGTTTCCTCACCACTCTTAACTGCATTATTCTAGCTAGAACATTGGTCATGTCTAAACTAGATTACTGTAATGTATTGTACCTAGGAACTAGTCAACGCAACCTAAACAAATTCTGAGCTACTCAAAATAATGGCATTAGGGCTGCATTTAAACTTTCCTAGATCTGCACACATTTCGGACACTAGACGAAGCCTTCATTGGCTATCGGTCACCCAAAGAATATCTCTTAAAACATTCGCCCCGACACAACTGTGTGAACAATCAAGCCCCCACCTATTTGGTAAACCGTTTTGTTAATCTTCAACACGCCCATTGAGATCCACCCAATCGCATCGTCTCAATGTACCAAGACACAAACTTCAAAAAGCTGGCGGGGTGAGCTTCCCGGTCCTCGCTGCTAAATTATGGACCTCGCTGCCCAACCCCATCAGGAATGAGCCATCTTCCCATTCCTTTAAGCACAAAGCCAAGACATGGTTGGTATCCCAGGATATCTAAAGCTGCCTTGCTGCACATGGACCTTGTATATTATACTGTAGCTCTCGTACTTTTTGGTACTTTTTAGTTTGCTCTCAATTCTAGTTGCCTCCCTGTTGTATAATACCTTCACATTCCTACTTACGGTCTACTAGACTGCATACCATTCGCTCATGCATTTTGTACACTTATGTTACAGTTGGAGATGAGCAACAGGTACAGTTACTCAAGATATGCTTTCATTCTCTCTTGTAAATATGTGTAACTATACCTTGATGTTTATATGTAACTAACTTAAGATATGCGCCCAGATGCCTTCGGGCCAGGCACGCTCCACAAATAAAACAAATACAAATACAGCTCCTCTTCGGGGAAATTCCCTGGAGCAGAATAGTTCACAAATCCGGTTGACCCTGGTCGCGAACAAATACACTTGAGGGGTTCCCCATAGGGTGGAGATCGCTTTAAGGACTTCCTGAGCTAGTTCCCACTTATAGGAGACTATGCTCTGCCTGCTCTGACTGTCCACCACCGTATTCTCCACTCCAACTAGGCGAACTGCCGATAGAGAGATTCCTTCTTGAATTGCCCAGAACCAGAGCTGCATTGGATCTCTGCACAGTGGTAGTGACCTTCAACCTCCTCCCTTGTTGAGGTAGTACATGGCCACCGTGTTGTCTATTATTAGGACATTCTACCCTGCTGAGAGGGCAGAAAGGCCTTCCGCGCTAGGCCGATTGCCCTCAGCTCCAACAGGTTGATATGTAGTTTGGACTCCGATTGGAGACCATCAACCGTTGATTGTCAAGTTGTTGGTATGTGCCCCCCACCCTGTGACCAAGGCGTCAATTACTACCTTTATCTACGTTCATGGTTGCTGGTTCTCCTTTTAAAATGATCTTTGCAAGCCCACCACAGGAGATCCTGAGCGACTTTTTGGGATCTGAAGGAGATCTGACATCCTGCTTGAGAATTGAGAACATCGAGTACCGAGAGCCCACTGGAGAGATCTCATGCCCAGGCGCGCCTCTGGCACCAGAAAAATGCTTGTTCAAGTCTTTTAAGTGCAAGATGAGGCTCAATCCTCCATCCTTTTCTGGAATTGGAAAGTATGGGTAGTACCAACCCTTGTTCCTCTCCACAGCAGGTAATAGTTCTACGGCACCTTTCTCCAGCAGTGATAATATTTCCTGCACAAGGAGCAGATCTGGAACTTTGAAAGCGCTGTTGCCCGGTGAATGACTGCTGCTTTTTTAGAAAGGGAATGCAGTAACCCTGGGCATTGTTTCCAAAGTCCATGCATCTGAAGTAATAGCCAGCCATTCTTTCAGATGCTGTGAGAGTCTGCCTCCCACTGGGGTCTTGTGAACTAAGTCCTCAGAGGTTTTGGGGCAGCTGATGCAGTGGCTGGTGGCAAAGTAGCCGCTGCGGAGGCGGTCTTAGTACCTCTTCCCCGTCCACCACAGGAAAATATTCTTTGACCTCTTTGAACCGACTGTCCTCTGCCTCTTCCAAATGTGGAGTAGTGACGAGGAACAAGTTACTTACCTGCAACTGTTGTTCTCCAGCATGGGTCCGGCATGGATTCACATGCTCATGAATATTCCCCGTCGTCAGGCTGGGAATCCTCGGTAAAGAAAAAATCAGTATCAGTTTCGTTTCTGATCTGTCTTTCGTAGTAGTAACCAATCACTGGTCTCTGCGTCATACTGACCACAGCCAGTGACTGCCCTCTACCTAAGCACCGCCTCTGGCAGCCATCTTCAGATTTGGAAGCACGTGAAGTGGCAGTATGACCTAGTGAAGAGCCGCAGAGGGGTAGGCGGGAGGGTTCGCATGTGAATCCATGCCAGACCCATGCTGGAGAACAACAGTTACAGGTAAGTAACTTGTTCCTTCTCCAGCATGGGGTCTGGCATGGATTCACATGCTCATGAATGAAGAATACATAGCAGTACATACATGCACAACCACGGGAGGTGGCAAAGGCTCAACATTAAGCAGTACATCAAACAACATTAAGCATCTTACCTCCTCACCAGACTCACCTCAGGCGAACAGGTTGCGCAGCACTGCTTGGCCGACCCTGGACTCCTCCCTGGAATCCCGATCGACGCAGTAGAATTTCGTGAAGGTGTGCGTCGACCTCCACGTAGCAGCCCTGCATATGTCCAGCAGGGGCACACCAGAAAGGAACGCCGTGGTAGCTGCGATCGCTCTGGTGGAATGGGCTCTCGGACGGCCAGGCAGCGGTCGGTTTGCCAACCGATGACAGTACATGATACAGCCGGAGAGCCATCTGGAAATGGAAGCCTTCAAGAGAGCCTTCCCCCGATTGACAGGTCCAAAGTTCACAAAGAGTTGTGACGTCTTCCGAAAACACTTCGTGCGGTCCACGTAGAACTTCAGCGCTCTAGCCACATCCAGCGAGTGCAAAGTCCTCTCAGCCGGCGACGAAGGCGACGGGAAGAACACAGGCAACACCAAGGGTTCGTTGAGATGGAAGTCTGACGGTACCTTGGGCATGAAGGAGGGGTGCGTCCTGAGCACCACCCTCGTGTCGTGAAAAGTCAAGTACGGGGCCTTGCAGGAAAGGGCCTGGATCTCTCCCACCCGTCGTGCGGAGGTGATGGCCACAAGAAACGCTGTTTTCCACGACAGAAACTTCAACGGGGCCGAGTGCAGAGGCTCGAACGGAGGTCCCATGAGCTTGGTCAGCACCACGTTGAGCTCCCACGCCGGGGCCGGAGCCTTCACCGGCGGGAACGATCTGAACAGTCCCTTCATGAACTCTTTCACCAGACGATGAGACCACAAGGACGTCCGGCCCGTGGTTCTGGTGTATCGGGAGATCGCAGCAAGAGGAATCTTGATGGACGCGTGTGCCAGTCCAGCTTTGGCCAGCGTCAGCAGGTACGGCAGTACCTGGGGAGCCGTAATCCGTAGAGGGTTAATCTTCTGTGCGTGGCACCAGACAGAGAACCTCTTCCATTTGTGTCCGTAGCATTTAAGAGTCGAGGACGCCCTGGCCTTTGCAAACTCTAGTGCTGCAGGAGCCAGGCCTGCAAGTTCAGCGATTTCGGGTCGTGGTGGAGGATGGCGCCTCCTTCCCTGGAGCGTAGATCCGCGTCCACCGGCAGCTTGATTGGCGGGGACGCTGACAAGTCCAGAAGGTCCGGGAACCATATCTGCCTCGGCCACGCAGGTGCGACGAGGATCATCCTGCACCGTGACCTCTTGAGCTGGTTGACGAGCCGGATTAGCAGTGGCAAAGGAGGGAACGCGTAGAGGAACAGGCCCTCCCAGGGGAACGAGAAAGCATCGCCCATGCTCCTCGCCTGGGGAAACCTGCTGGCGAACCTCCGGCACTTGGAGTTCGTCGCTGTCGCGAACAGGTCGATCTGGGGTGTGCCCCACCGTCGGAAGAGGCAATCCACTAGATCCTGCCGTAGTTCCCACTCGTGGCACGAGCGCAGCTCCCTGCTGAGTGAGTCGGCGATGGTGTTTTTTATCCCTGCCAGATGAAACGGCACCAGAAACATCCTTTGGGCGACGGCCCAATGCCACAGGTCCTGCGCCTCCTTGGACAGTGCTGGGGACCTGGTTCCGCCCCGTTTCCTGATGTAAAACATGGTGGTGGTGTTGTCGGTGAAGATCCTCACCACCTTGCCCTTGAGGGACGGAAGGAAGGACTTGAGGGCCCAGAACACTGCACGGAGCTCCAGGACGTTGATATGGAGGGACTTCTCCGTCGGGAGCCAAAGGCCTCTCGCGTGCAGATTTTCGGTGTGCGCTCCCCACCCTTCCAGGGAGGCATCCGTGGTCACTGTCTCCTGGTGGTCTGGAAGTCCATGCCCGCTGTCAGATGCGCACGGTCGCCCCACCACCGGACCGCTCGGCGGAAACTCTCGTCGAGTGTGATCCTCTCCTCGAAGCCGCCCGTCGTTTGGATCCAGCGCGCGTCCAGGAACTCCTGCAACGGGCGCATCCGGAGCCTGCACATGGGAATGAGGTAGATGCAAGAAGACATTATTCCGAGGAGGGACTTGATGGACCTCACCTTGGCCGCGTCGGAAACCAACATCCGCTGTACCTTGCCCAGGATGGACCCGGTCCTTTCCTCCGACGGGGAGGCCAGAAGGGACACTGTGTCGAGCTTCGCTCCCAGAAAGTGCGTTTTGAGCGGGTACCAGGTGGGACTTGGCGTAGTACACGGAGAATCCCAGGTCCGTGAGAAGTTGGACGGTCCTTGCCGTGTGCTCCACGGCGAGCTCCCTCGTCTTGGCTCGGATGAGCCAGTCGTCCAGGTAGGGGTTGTAGAACCCCAAGGGCCCGGGCCGTCTCAGTGTCCGCTTTAATGGCCTGAAGGGAATCGTCCACTGTTTTCCCAAACAGGTTGTTCCCATCGAACGGCATGTCTAGGACTCTGGTCTGTACGGTTTGACGGAAGTCCGTAGCCTTGAGCCATCCACGCCGCCTAAGGCACACGCCGTTGCCCAACTGGCGAAACCCAGTGTCGGCGATGTCCGTCGCAATAGTGATGGCGTGGTCCGACGCCACCTCACCTTCCTGTAGGATCTCCAGGGCATCCGCCCTCTTGTCGTCCGGTAGGAAGTCCAGCAGGGGAGCCAGTTTGTACCATAGCTCCCTGTCGTAGCGGGCCACGATAGCCAAGGCGTTGGCCGCTTTAATCGTCGTCACTGCAGACGAGATGACCCTGCGTCCCATAGCGTCCAATTTCTTTCCCTCGCAGTCCGGTGGGGAAGTCGATGTGGAGGCCGCACCCCCCCCCGCTTTCTTCCTGGCCGCCGCGGAGACGACGGAGTCCGGGGTAGGCTGCGCCCAGAGGCACAGGGGGGCCGCGTCCGGGACCCGGTACTTCTTCTCGTACCGGTCTCTTCTAGCTGTCGTTGAGGAAGGGTTCTTGAGGAGGGCGAGGCCCTCATCCCAAATGTCGTCCAGTAGAGGCACCGCGAGGACATTCTTCCTCTTGGCCTTGCGCCACTGATAAAGGAATCCTTCCTTTTTCTTCTCCTCAGGGCAGAGTTGGAAAAGCTCGGATGCCCTGGCGATCATGGAGTGGAACGATCCAATCTCGTCGGGCGGAGAAGCCCTGGTGGGAGGAGGAGACGACGGTAGATCCTCGTCGTATACCTCGTCGTCCGTACCCGTCGCTGCCGTGTCAGTCCCCGTATCATCCCCTCGGGTGGACGGGGAGGAGGGCTGGACGGGGCGCGACGGCTGAAAAGGAGGTGGAGGGTGAATCCTTCTTTTCTTGGGCGGGGGAACACCAGAAGGTCCCGGTTCAGGATCCCCCGACGGGAGAGGTTCCTCCGTCGGCAACGGTAGTCTTGTCCTTATCTCTGAACATAAGGACTGTATAGCCAACAAAATGGCCGCCGAGTTGTCTTGCGGCGCTGGCAGAGGGTAATCCGACGGGCGATCAGGGGCCCCGTCGGGACCCTCGACGATGTCGTCGTCACCCGCGTCGGAATCCATCCTGACGGGCCGGTCTTCTTCCACGCCAAGGGCGTGGCTTAAGACCTCAATCAGCTCTTCCTCCGAGGCTGAGGCCGAATCTACGACGACGCCCTGACCCCCCTTTTTCTTCCCCGCCGGGGATTTCACGGGGGTCCTATCGATGGGCACAAAAGAGGACTCCCTCCGAGGTGGCAGGGAGACTGAGCCCCGAGGTCGCCACCACTGGTGTAGCCTCCACAGGCTGAGCCAGGGCCGCCGCGACAGTATCGATAGAGGGCTTGGCCGGATGGATTAAGGCCTTCACCACCTTAGGTGCGCTCACCGCCTTATCCTTGAGGGGGGGGACACTGCCTCGCTCTCCCTCCAATGGGGCCTTCGAGCTCGACCGGGGCCTCTCCAGGAGCTTCGCCGGGTGCTCGCCCTTTCTCTTACCCGACCCAGAGCGTTGGCTCGTGGCTGAAGGTGCCGGGGAGGGTGCGCCCTGCCTGGCGCCCATAGAGCCTGACCGTTCGGCGCTCCCGGAGCCAGCGGACTCGCGGTGCTTGGCCTTGTGTTGGTCCCCCGTCGCCGGGGCGTCCTCAAAGGTCTTAGAAGACCGCTCAGATTTCTTCCTCTTCTTCTCGCCCGACGGGCTCTTCCCTTCCAGCCAGTTGGCGAGACGTTGATGGCGGTCCTTCATGGTCCGCTCCGACATATTGCCGCAAAACGCGCAGTCCTTCTCCACGTGAGTCTTGTCCTCATGTAAGCAGTAGAGACCAAAGGAGTGTTCGTCCTCCTTAAAGACGTTCTGCAGCTGGCATCCAGGGCAGATCCTGAACAGCTTTCCGGGCGTCGAGCTTCCCTTCTCCTGGGCCATGTCCGGGCCTGAGAAGCTTCTGGAGTCCTCCAAAAGCGTAGCTCGATGAAATCTTCACCCTTGAGGGGCGCAGACGAATCCGACACGGGTCCCCGTTGATCGGATGGAGAGTCGGTGGAGCTTGAGGCTCTTTTGACCGAAAAAACAAAGTTTTTGAGAAAAAACGTGAAAAAATAGCACTAACGCTCGAGAGCAATAGCACGAGGATCCCAACACATGAACGTGCGGTAAAAATCTGAAGATGGCTGCCAGAGGCGGTGCTTAGGTAGAGGGCAGTCATTGGCTGTGGTCAGTATGACGCAGAGACCAGTGATTGGTTACTACTACGAAAGACAGATCAGAAACGAAACTGATACTGGTTTATTCTTTACCGAGGATTCCCAGCCTGACGACGGGGAATATTCATGAGCATGTGAATCCATGCCAGACCCCATGCTGGAGAAAAGGGATTACCCCTCCAGGGATCTAAACCTCCGTGGGGCGATTTAGAGGTGGTCTAATTGCAGCACCAAGGGATTTCGCTGCTGCCTTTGAAGTTTGCAGTTTCTCCAGACTTTCATTGGCCTGGCTACCGAACAAGTGTGTGCCGTCAAAGGGCATGTTAAGCTGCCTGGATTGTATATCTGGAGAAAAATCCTAACTTCCTTAACCAGGCAAATCTGTGCATAACTGTACAAGCCGCCATTGTTCTGCTGATACTGTCACCCGAGGCCAAACTGGAGGTATTCACACATAGCGTCTTTACCATTCTTGACTATGTTAAAAAAAAACGGTCTTGTTCTTACCCTTCTGGGATATTGTCAGTCGACATGGATATATACTCCCAAAGGGTATGAGTAAACCTAGCCAACGTGCAGGTGGCATTTTCCGACTTTAGGGCCATACTTCCAGCCGAAAAAACCTTCTTGGCTAGAGAGTCATAAAGCTTATTATCCCTATCAGGAATGATAGTAGGGTAGGTATTTTGTCTTGTGGTTGAGGTGGTAGCCTGTACCACCAGACTCTCTGTAGTGGGGTGCTTTGATAAGTAATAGGGGTCACTGCCGGGCACCCTGTATTTAGAAGTCAGTTTATTATTGACTGCCGGATTCAATCCAGGCGCCTCCCAATTGGTACTTATGTGTTTTTTGTAAAGCTGCATGAAAAGGAACAATTGGGTCTTCCTGAGGTCCCCTGTCCAGAATATCGGTCAGATCATCTTGTTTGAAAACTGGGCTTGGTCTACTCCATCCCATGTACTCAACCACCCTCGACAATTAACTGCCTGCAAGGTACTTCTGCATGACCAGATGGTCTAATCTGTGGAACTCTACCTCTGGTGAGGTGTCCAAACCACTGGCATCATGTAGACACTCTTGAAGGTCTTTTATTCTGGACTCTTCAGATATTAGGGCCTCAGGAACTGATGGCGTACCATATTGGAGGCCAAAAGGTCTCGATTCATTAGATGATGGTTCAGCATCCTCATAAATCGAGGAAAGATTTCCTGGGCAGGAAATCTCTCAGCCCTAGGTAAAGGGGTATACGATTTTTCAATGATACCCAATGGTGTCATGATATTAGTCGATAAAAGGTGCCGAGATTGTCGATATGGTTTTCGACAACTTCAACGTCTGTAGCATCGAGGAGCTCAAAGCCTGATGCGATGAGTTTTGCCTATATTTTTGTGTCGATTGCGAAGAATGGTCTTTCGGCACTGATGGCATCGATGACGCGTCTTTCTGCGCAGATTGTGTTGACGACTCAGTCCTTGAAGAGACTTTTTCTCAACTTGAAGAATCCTTAAAACGCTCAAGAAATTTTGCTTGCCGGGCCCACAAGCGCACAGGTCTTGCTCCTATGCTTATCGGGTCGTTCGACATGAGCATGGCTTTTGACAGTACTCGAGGGATCGGTTGGGGGGGGGGGGGGGGGGGGGAATCAAGTCTGCATTCTCAAATACCTTCAATTTCAGCCCAAATTCTTCCCACTTAGCTGGGGAGCTGTTTTTTTGGACATACGACCCGTTCCGAAGAGCGAGAAACAGTTTGACTCGTTTGATGCCTGTCTTTTCGACAGTCGATGGGGACTTATGGATCCTACCTGCTACAAGTTTCCCCTCTGAGCTCTGTCAGGGCTTCCGATGTCATGGACAGTTATTCCTCCCATGCATGAGCGGATCCCCAGACACCACAAGCATATTCTGCTGGGTCCGTAACAGACTTCTTCGACCCACAGTCATAGCATTTCTTAAATCCTGATTTCAAAGTAGAAGACGCCGATGACGAAGCCATTTTCGATGCGGTCTCTCAAAGATTCTCACAGAGGAACCGTACCGTATCCAAAGCGTTAGCACGGAAAAAGCCAACGGACGCTGCACATGCTATATATGCCTACAGTGACGTCGACATCAAGACCGAGGCCTCCAAGGAACATCGTGTCGACAGGCATCGATGTGCAGCGCCCTATGCTGAACATTTATTCCGAAGCAGCTAAGCTGAATATTGGAAATTTCATAAGATAAGGAATACATGGGAGGATACAATCCATTCGAAATATTTTATTTACTTGCATATGGTTAAGAAAACTTTTGCAAAAAACAGATTACACAATTACTGTTACAATCAAATTCAATACAATATACACTCAAACCATTAGATAAGGTCTCAAAATATAGCAGCTATTCATTTCGTACAATGCAAATTTAAAAATGTTATGACTGCTATATCCAAAGCAGGCTCATAACTATTTAAAATCCTTCCCCAAAACCATTCAGCGTTACACATTCATTCGACACAAAACAATTAAAAAGGTTAAAACGAGACTCAGACAAAAAAGTGCATTCAGTTACACAGTGGAGTTGTTACCAGGTACAGAGCACAAAACCTACAGACACGCATCGAATGTTGAATTCCCTGTCTAGCACCAGTAACTCCTCTACTAAGCAGAAGGTTCAATTTGAATCAACATTTCAAACCTATGCTTCCTCGATGGATGTTTAAGTTAGAAAGGCATCCCATTAAAAGCTCTCACTTCATATTCTAAATTATAAAACAAATGATAATTCGTTGCTGTGGCTCTATTCTTCATCCAATCCCATTCAAACATTGCCCGTTTACTCTTAAATGAGGATGCAACGAGCTTTTGAAAATCTAAATCATATTCAAATAGAAGTTTAACAGACTCCTGAAACCATTCAATCAACACTTTACAAATGTTATAAAGCAACACAGAGCGTAATTCATATAGGAGACAGTCAAAGTTGCAGCCTTTTCCAATCAACACAAGCCTGCATCGAAGTCAAACCTCACTCATGTCTAATACTTGAAATGGGAGTCCCCTTTGGGAGAAAAAGTAACCTTTTCCAGATTTGCAATTCAACCTTTTCCCACTGACTAGACGAGTAAACGAGGGACTGTTTTTTTTTTTTTTTTTACAATAAAACGTAACCACATGAATTGCAGCAAATCTACCAAATTTCCTGTCAAACATAATAACTGGCACATTTAGTCTTGCTTTTTTTTTGTTTTTCCAAACTTTGCAAATCTATCTGTTTGGACCTTTTTACATTAATATCGACACCCACATATTTAAAGTGTTTGAAAACTTCCAAGCCGTTTTAAGCTATAGACCAATTCATATTTATCTTTTTTATTTGCATACTTTAGCATTAAAATGTTTGATTTATTAACATTCATTGTGAGATCTAAGGATAAAAAGAGACATCGGTGACCGTCAAGGCCCTTTGAAGGCCAATAGGGTTAAATCATTAAGACTATGTCGTCGGCATAGGCCAGGTAATTAATTGGTAGATTTCCTAGTCTAAGTGGAAAATTCTGTACATTCTTAAAAACTTTCATATCTAGTGTTGCCATGTAAACTCCCTGCTTTACCTCCTGTAGCGTTGTCATGCAGAATTTTTGCTTTACATAAGTGTTTGCAGGGCGTAAGTCTAACATTGGGCGCATAGATAGATCTTTTTTTGGCACAAGGCAGTAGGTTGAATAAATACCCTGGTTTACCTCGCTGGACGGTACAATCTCTATGGCATCCTTAAGAAGCAGCGTGTTGACCTCTTCAAGAAGGATGAGATGTTTTTCCTTCATGGTCTTTCTCTGGCGCGGGGGATGGTTTGATGGTCTTTGGATGAGCTCCAGACAATAACCTTCTGCTACTGTCGATAGCAAACACTTGTCCGTGGTTGGAGTGAAATACGTCACCCTACTGGGGAGGCATGGGAGGGGACCTGTAGCAGGCTGTCATTGCTTTGGCGGTATCCACCACTTCTAGATGTGGAGGATCTTTCCCGGCCGCGGGATCTGCGCTGGCCTCTTTGGTAGCCTTGTGAGGCTTGACCTTGGTTGTCCCATGATGAATTTTGACCCTGTCCGTAACCGGAGCCTTGTTGGGAATTTTGGCCACGAAAACGGCAAAAATGGTTTCCACCTCTCTAGCCTGGCGATTTGTCAACTGGCCCAGAGACTTCAAGGTGTTGTATTCCTCTGTGGCAGACTTTAAGGCGTCCTCCACTGCTTTACCGAATAAGACTCACAGTTCCACTGGTATGATAAGTAATGTAGCCTGGGTCTCAAGCTTAAAGCCAGATTGGCGTAGCCAAGCATGGCACTTGATTATAGTCCCCTCAGCGATAATCCTGCCCGCATTATATGCAGCACTGAGGTTATTTTTTAGGATGCAGCTGGAAGTTGCCTTGCCGTCAGCCACCACCAAGGCTAGTTGTGATTTTGAAGGTTCGGGAGCAGAAGCTAATAAGGCAGGTATTTAATCCCATTTGTGGCAATTATAACTTGCCAACAGTGTTTAATTGTTGGCGATTCCGGGCTGGAAAGCCACTGAAGTCACAGCTTTCCTCCACATTAGTATGGAGCTTCTTGCTCTCCTTATCTGTGGGTGCCTCTGTAGAGGCTAGTGGTGTCCCTGCCGTTTTACGGGTCGTCACCACGAGCGAATCCAGCTTAAGCTGGCCCCTGATACAGAGCGGGTCAGACGGCGCTGGCCGGAAAGGTCTCTCCACTCACTGGTTAACTACCCTAGTCAGGTTAGGTGTCTCCAGTGAAGGCAGGATCCTCCTCTGGACAGATTGTAAAATTTGGATGAATTGGGTGGCAGGCTTCTTGTCGCCCCAAAATACCCTCCAAAGTCCTGGTCTAGCTGCGTTTGTGTCTGGATACCAAAGTGTTCAGCTGCTTTGATTAACATGTCGTTATCGAGGGGCTGATTATCCACTGGTGAATCGGCCACTGGGGAGTCCTGTTGAATTGGTGAGGTGAGGGTATACACCCCAGCCTCTTCATCATCATAAAAATGATCAGAATGCCGATAATCCTCATCACCTTCGGTGTCTGTATGGATGTCATATAGATCACCTAGTACTGGTTGGACTGGTAGTGACTCAGGACAAGCTCTAAGCTGGGGGTTGGGAGTCGGAAGCCAGAGGCTGGGAGATGGATGCCTCAGTAGTAGGAGGTATAACCTGAATGTTTTGATTAGCCAGTGTTTTTTTCCAAAGAAATGGACGAAAATGGTAATTCTTCTCCTGACCCTGTCTATGTCTTCTGCAGTCTATAGGGCTGAACTGGGAATGACACCAGGGTACTGAGGGTTAGGGTCTTGTCCTAAGGGTGTAGGATGGCCCTGGGGCGTGGATGGGCCCTTGTTCTGTAAGGCTTCAGCCAAAAAACACTCCTCTTGTGGGGCAGAGTGTTTCAGTAGGTGTAGATTTGCCCTTATGAAACGTATCTTTATGATTACAAATCTTGGAGGAGTGTTTGTTGGAGTGAGTAGCCTTTAGCAGGCTCTCAGGGACATGTTTTTGACTAGGTGTGATAAACCAGTCTTTTTCAACCCTACAGCCGATTTTAATATATGATGTTGACTTTCGGTAATGGGACGGACCTCTGCCTCGACTGCTGACGTTCAGCGTTCGGTCAATGGTGTTTCAGAGATGTCGTCTTTCGATTTCCGGGGCCTGTCATGGAGCGATCGGGACCTCCAGTGCCCAGAGGGCAGGAATTCTGTAGACCTCCCCCTTGACACCATACTTGGGAGTTTGGCCGACAAGGTCGACTCATCGCCCCGGGAAGTGTGTTTAGTGGCGGGGGTAGTGGAAGTGCTTTTGCCGCCGGGTGTCGTCCCAGTAACAGAGCTACCAGCCTGTCTCTTGGGGTTGGGGGCCTGCACTTGGGAACTTTGCTGTTCCCAGTCGCCCCTCGCCATCCGAAAAGTCGGCGACACTGCCATCACTGGAAGCTGCCTCCACCACAATGGCGGCCTCGGCCTATATTGCATGCTGGGCCTAGTCAATGGTTCTTCGGTCTTTAAGAGTCTTAGGTTTGAAGAGCTTGCAGGCTTGACAATGCCGCTCGTCGTGGTCGCGGTGCAGACACAAGTTACACACTCTGTCCATCCACAGAAATTCTTTTATTGTACGTAGGGCAGAATTCAAATGGTCTATCCATGTTTGGGAAAGGCAGCCAGGCGAGAAAGGGAATGGGTGGGAAAATGCATTCTACAATGACTGCCCCCCACTCTCTACTGTAAGGGCCTAGGCCCGGTGCGGTCTTCCACGGCCGAAAGGGTCAGTTGAATCTTCAATTCATCAGACGGCTGTCTTTTCCACTGAGTCAATGAATTTGTCGAAGTCAGAAGGAAAATGACAGAAAGAGTAAACTATTTTTAATTTATCATAAGCAAATGGTGCTCGCCGAAATGGAACTCTGTGATGGCGCCCGCTCACGATGGTGGAAAAAAATAATGATCTGCGGGACCTCGTCACATGAAGGTCCATGGGTACAGTGCCGTCAAAACTAGGGATAGTGTTACTGGCACGCCCTGTCAATGTCAATGGCTAGTGCTAATTTTGCACCATGTGAATGACTTCGGACAGATCGAAGAATTCTTGCCAGGCTGGACAAGTAGCTATGAAAGATGATCAGCTAGAGGGATGAGACGGGTGGTACTCCAAAGTGATGTTGCTGGTTCTTAAGAGAAAATACTATCTGATTGGGATGCAGTCAAACAGAACACAGTGCCTCCAACGCTTTATGATGAAAGGCAGTTGAGCAGCATTGAATGGGTTGTATACCACACATGACGACCAAGATCTGTGCATAAGGCTTATTTTGAACCCCTGCTGGGAGGATGCCCAGTCAGTCTGAACCGAGGTTGGAAAATTCAAAGCAAATAACAGACTTCCCTTTGGACAAGCATAATCGAGCTGCCAGGACTTAACAAGGGGAGAGTTGCTTAGGATTTCAACATTCACGGTCGACTTGAGAAGAGGGCTAAAAAAAGTGGCATGTTTGCACGTTTGGACACCAGGATTTGAGACGACAGGACATGCACAAGAAGGTCCAAGTGGATGACTCCCGCATTATAGAATTCAGTAGCTGCAGAAGACTTTTTGAACAAGTCAAGGGCTTTTGAGATAGGGGCCTCAACCAGTGCCAAACTGGAAGAGGCACTGGCCAGGTTGAGCCAGTAAATGCCAATCTAATCTACTTTACTGTTGAAGGCCATTAGGCTATTGTTAAGACGGTTAACTTTGTGCATTGCAAAGGTACTCTAGTCCCACTCCCATACCATAACATCCAGTTAGTATGAAGTGGTGGAGCAAAGCAGCCTTTGGGCCAAAGTATACAGCTATCCTATGGAGTTGAGTTGAAGCCGGTTAAAGCAGTGCTCCTCCTGCAGGTCACAGGTTTAAATCACAGCTGGGGCAAACCAGTCCTATCCTTCTGAGGGGAATTCATTTTGGACCAATGAAATGGTAAACAGGGCCATTACCTGCTCTACAAAAGATAAATGGCTGTAAGCACTTCATAAAACACACACCATAGGTTTTTACTATTCTGTCTTGAAAAATACATTGGATGTTCCCCAACAAAATTAATGTTGATTAGGGATACATTATTTCAACCGTGGAAAGACGTGTCCCACTGTTCTAAAAGGAGTGATAAAAAAAATTCACCAACTAACAAATGTTCTTGGAAGCGAGTGGGTAAAACTTAGGCTACAATGGGAACACCATCTGTGCTATCCATCGCTTTCAGGACCATTTTACGGACTAGGAGCTACTGATTTTAGCTGGAAGCCGCTTTAAGTGAACACATGGTAAAAGCGAGGATGGTGTATTTGACAAATCCAGGGAATTTGTCCCTTCTCCCCAAGGGGGAACCACCCCCATTTAGGCTACGTAGGTAAGCCTGCTCCGCAAGATCCGTTGGTAAGTGGGACCTGACTGGACTCCCCCTTTGGGGATGAGGAATCCCAGAATAGAGTAAGATATATATTCTGTACTCTCAGCCTATACGGAGACTACGGAGACAACAAAAGTTGTAAAAGTGACAAAGCCTTTTCATTTGACTAACACTACTGCTGAACCCTCCTAAGACTTGACAGAATACAATTAGAAGTCTGTTACCTTGTTTCAGAGCCAACTATAAAAGTGCCAAAGTCGTTACCTGGAGGAGCCGCCTCCCAAACAGACCAGAGCGGCAGGGGAGGAAATGCGGAGAGTGGACGGCCGCTGGAGCGCTGAACAGACATGGTCTGGCAGAGGACCCACACAGAGGATGTGGTGGGCTCAGAGCCCTCGAAACACTGCTGAATCCAGGAATGCCTGGGATGAGAGCTCCAGAAACCCCATGCAAGCAGATTGAAAGAGAGAGAGAGAGAGAGAGAGAGAGAGAGAACAGCAACTAACAGCTAAGTGCAGAGAAGGACGCTACAACAAAAAGCAACACGAAAGTCAGGCGGATAGAAACGCTGCCATTACTGACCCTCCGTGGTGGACGAGCTGTGGACAAGCAGGAACGCGGGCCGCTCAAAAAGAAGGGAATGAGGCAGTTAATATTTACAAGGAGGGGAGAAAATCCCCCAATACTTTTACTGCTAATAAGCCCGAAAGCTGACTCAACAGATTAAATCAGGATCAAGTCCCAAGAGACATAAAACCCAAGATACAGCTATAGAAAACAAGAAAATCGGATTGGCACGTCCCAACAGGAGTAAAAGTGGCCATCTCCACTTGAAAAGCAAGACATCAGTCCAAAGAAGAGAAAGGGACGCATCCTCAGGCAGAAAGCCAAGAGAAGGAGAAACTAGGGGTTAGAGAGCTTGTGTATGTCCCATATCCGAGTCGAGGGCTCCCGAGGAACCCAGGAACTGATTACAGAGAATATTGGTTTACAAAGTGTAAAGTCGCTGCCAACTCAGAGGGGGAAATTGAGGGTGCAAGGCATGCTTTATTGGTGGACGAGGATAAGGCAAATACTCCTCTAGATCTAAGCAAAGAAACGTTGGCTGAATTTTTTGTGCCTTTGTTTATATTTGGAACTATTTTGTTAACTGAAAGAAACCTGGATTTTCATTAATACAAACTGTTGCCATGGCCTAGACCAGGGTGTCCTGGGAAGAACTGATATTAAGAAACTGTCTGAAGAAGAGGGGGTCAGCTAGGAGGTGTTGATAACCACAGGGCGAAAGCCTGTTTATTTTGTTTTCATCTCGCGGTAGGGCTAGATTGATCGTTGGGACAGGTTGGGATGGAGGCAGTGGTCAAAGTGTACGAAAAGAAGTAGTGGAACTATGGTCCCTGCTGGCTTGCCCCCGCTCCCCACAAACCCCATCATCACACCCTCCCAAACACAATCCAAACCCCCAAACAAACGCACCTGCTATTTAAGGGAGCGTTCAGTGCAGGGCACTGAAGTGCAAGTTTCAACTTCTTTCTACACTTATTTTAAAACTAAACCATTCGGGAACGCTTTATTTTTCAAATAAATGCATAGGAACAGTAAAATATTTATTTTTTTTAAAAAAAGAAGTAGAGGAGCACCGCTCCCAACCACTCCAGCTCACTTCGACCACTGGATGGAGGGCTATTTTGGTTATTCTGATTATTTTGATGAGCATCTTAGTTTTTGGTTTCATAGGAAGGGAATCCCCTCTAAGCGGTAGGGCAAGTTAGGCATCCTCTTTAGTTAAATCAAATTGTGTTGAACCATGTCCTCTGGTCTGAGTCATACTTCTAGTTGGCCACATGTGGCATATAAGATTAGGTAGAGTATTGAATTTTTTATATTGTACAGGGTTCAAAATGTATATGGGGTAAGCAGGCGCTAAAAGCCACTGCTGGGTATCAAGCATTAACCAGTAACACTGGTTAACGAGGAGCTAGTACAGTGTTCCGCAAATTAACTTCCACATACCATTGAAGCCTATAATGTATGACCCCTTATGCTTGAAATTTGTACAGATGTGTCAATTTTTATTTGAAGATTGTACCAAATGCGCAGAGTTAAATTTGGTATAGTGTGATATTTCTGCATTCTGAATGTGCAACACCAAAAAGACATTTCATTTGGTTGTTTTGGTGTCACTCCCAAAATGCCGAAATATCACATATTGGGCCTGACCCTCTCCTGTGCTGGTTGTTTTAGTTAATCGGGGAGTTTCACCCCCCACCCCCCGACCCCCTGAGGTCCAGTTTCATGCCCCACCGCCTGCACCACACTTTCCCTTCATACATCAACACCATCCAATAAACGTTAACTTGCACCCCGCTCCCTCCCCACTACAAACATCCACCCACCTCTCCCTCACATACATGCACACACCAAAACAAATACTTAGCTTACTTCCACGACGTCCCTCGCCCATCAGCCCCTACGCACACTTGTGTGCGTCTCAGGGAGCAGCTGTAATTCGTAACATGGCAGCGCACCGAGAGGAAGGCAGAGTTGCATGGAGCAAGGTAAATGCGGTGGTGGGGTCGGGAGGAAGAGTGGAGAGAGGGGTTTGATTATGTGCTAGGGAGGTGGGTAAATGGGGTTTTAATGATCGATTTAGAAAGACTGAATGACCGATTTTAAAAATCGATCTTTCTAAACCATCATTTCTTTCGATGAATAAAAAACAATATTTTTATGCAGGGGTGGAGGAGAGTGCGGACAAGATTCCATAAGTACCAGAAACTCAAGTTCCGGAGACTGCTCAAAACTCTGCTCTTCTCTACTTCTTTCCCTTCTCTGTTAATCACCCCATTGCCGCTGTGACCGGTGGCCTGATCCTCATGAATCACACAGGATTCCAGGCCCCCCTTCCCAGTTGATACCAGCAACCCTCACCTCTCACTGTACTGCCCTTGCTGGCAACGTTCTGGCGGCTCCGCATCCCACCCTTAGGAGTCACCTGCCCTAGCACTTAACTGAGGTGCTCCTCCCGGCCACCCTTCGCACTTGCCTCCTGGGCCATCCACTAGCACTTGTCCATTCCTATGTTTCCCCCCCTCCCCCTCCCTAGCTCCTGCACGTTCCTCACTTCACTTGCATAGACGAATGCTACAAGGCCTAGTAGGAACAGGACTGAATTTTACTGTTTTGTCATTGTTATGATTTCCCCCATTCCTTTCCTACTTAGCCTTGTGGCACTTTGAAACAATTCTGTTTCAGGCGCCTTACAAATGCTCAATAAAATAAAACAGACTACAAGCAGGATCTAAATCGCTCCGAGCTCCTCTGAATTTCGAACCCGGTTGTACGTACATACATACATTTCACACACACACAAACAGAAAGCCAACTACTTTTATGTGCATATGCAATTTTTGACAGTGTTTAACATGGTATGTTCTTGAACTGCTTGTGCTTTAGGAATTTACGTTTAGATATAAGTGCCGTTTGCCACTGTAAGGTAATGTCGATTAACACCCAGGGTAATGTCAATTAACACCCTCAACCACACCAGTTTAGGGTTCGGAATTGCTGGGAGCTATTTAGCTCCTGCTTCTTACCTAGGAGAGTCTGGTTAGCTTAAAACCAACAGTAACCACGAGATACTTTTGGCACCGCAAGTCAACTGGTGCCTCACAAACGTGCAGATGTGATATTAACTTTGAGCGTTTTAGAATATAAAGAATAATTAGAAAACTTTAGGACCCACTTTAAATATTATTGGGTCATACATTCTGGGCTAAACGTTGAAGTGTGCATCTCATGTGAACTTCGATTTGTAAAACAATATGTACTTACTCAGGGCTCCTCCGCGGTAGTGCCTGGCTACTGGGTGATGCCTGAAACCCAGGAGCTGGTTTGAGCTCCTGCTCATTGAATCTTTATTTTGAACCCTGCCATTTAGTGCGGTTATATCCATTATGTTGATTTCTGCTAGCAGACCAGCAACAATAGGATTTATGGCATTCCCACCAAGGGGCACGCATTGGTTTACTTGTAGGCCATGGCTAGGATATAAATCGCCTGCTTAATACAGAATGTTGTACTCCTCAGCTAACACATGCTTTGTTTTACATAGCATGTGAGCAGGTCCTTTGTACTGGTGAGCTTTGCCACAGACAACCTTCAGAGGGCGGAATCCTAAATTAAGACACTGGTGCTACGGAAAGGTGGCAAGGAAGAGACAGGATCCTCAAACAATGCAGATTCAAGGAAGAGGGCACATCAGTGGGGCAGGTTCTACTGTGCTGAGTGACAGAGGGTGGGATCTCGTAGGGAGGATTTCTGCTCTGAACCTTCAGGCACCAGATGCTTTGCCCTAAAGCAAATAGGAGTATATTTAAGCAGCATGGCTGACCTCATTTGTGTGGAAACATCACATGACAGACACAATCATGTACCGCTATGTATGGGGTGACCAAACACATGTAAGTTTTGGGCACAGGTTAGTCAACTGCTTACCCCCAGGGGTGGGTCTGGCTCTTGGGCTTAATGGGCGCAACAGTAAAGGGGCATAATATGGTTACAGAGGCGAAACCTGGTGGCATCCACTTACCCATAAGGTGGTAGCTATACTTTACCTATATCGTCCACAAAATAAGATGTGCAAAGACCTAAACCAAAGAAAAGTCCGGAGGTATAGCACTGAACTTTTTCACAACCAGTAACAAAGAATGACCATCAGGAAGAAACCCACTTTCCCTACACATCCCATGAGGTGGCAGGTGAAAGCAGGTGCCAGTTTCTAATTGAGGTTTGGGGGGCAGCTTTTTAAATGAGCCACGTTGTGGTGCCTTATCCATGTGTTGACTTGTTTCACTTAAAAGACTCGTGTATGAATTGTAATGTAGATGCAAATTGTAGAGGTAACAGATAGCCCCGAGGCGTGGTCCTTGTGAATCCTGTCACAATGCTGTTTTTAATGTGTAATTTTAGTGATGCAGATTCGACTGCGTATTGTAAACTTAAGGGAAGAAAAGGGGCACGCCTTGTCAGGCTGCTGGATGCTACAGAGTACAGACAGTACTGCACATGCCTTTTCAAAAAGTGGTAATAACTTCCAGTTGACAGAAAAAGCATTGCATAAAATAGATGAGTTGTGATTTACTGCATTTCTCGCTTTGTTACATCTGTATTGTTCTTGGCACTACTTTTGTGATGGCCGATCTCCCAGAAAAAGCTGGTTCCTCTAGTACACCAGCTTGCAGCATTTAACACGGTCAACATTCTGACGAGAACTAAACCTCGACATAAATGCAATGACTCATCTTATTTGTATGGATACGCCCATACCCTGCTTGCTCAGGAGCACTCACAAACTCTGGTAGTGGACATGCTCTCCGTATCAACAGCACACAAACGAATTTGAGAAATTCACGACTCGCACATTAAAAAAACAAATTTGGAGCCGAGAGGAATCCCTAGGTCAGTCTCTCACTCGGTGAAGTACTTCATTCTAGCAACATAACCTTGCACTGCAACTATTTAAGCATTGTTGCCAAGAGCCCATGGCAATATGGGATCTTATGAGCCCAGAAGCCCTTTTTTAATGGAGAATAAGGGATCTGAAGGTCCTGTACTGCCCACCAGCTTCAGGAGTTAAGGCCACAGGTGAGAGCATCATCTCCAGCAGACAAAAGGAGGAAGATCGTGTTGGGGAGCATAAGCAGCAGGAAGAAGTGTGGGGAGGGGAACTGCAGTTAGGGAACCATTATGGGAGAGAAGGGCCCTGCCAAGCAGAGGGAGTAGAGAGAATGCATATTATAGAAAAGGAGCAGAGGCCAAGCTGGCAAGGGAGGACTCCAAGGTTGGGCGAGCAACGGGAGTCGCTTCCACCTCTCCCAAAGCATAAATGGAGTTGCATTGTGGACTATGGCCCCCCAGGAGGCTTTTTCTACCTCAACACATCACTAGTGCAAGATGGAACATTTCTTTTGCACAGTGTTTACCTTGAGCTGTGTTCAGGAATGCGAGCACAGACCCATTTTAGACAATGCCCGGCGGGGTATCTGCTCCAATCTTCTGCAATCAGAATAGTGGTGGATTATCATATTAAGTAGTTGGTTCAATACCACAAAAACTTGGATGCCCATCCTGCTCCTTAACCAGGACTGTGAAGGGTCAAGATGAGAGGAGATATGGCGTCTGGTTATTCAGATCTATTACCAGTCTCTACAATGGCTTAACAGATGAAAGGGGCCAAAAGCACATGAGAACCCTAAGAACGCAGAGCTGGAGGCTAGTAACACTGCTGGACACCTCTCCTACCAGCATCTTTTGTTGGTTATCAAAGAGGAGATTCAAGTCATTGCGCGCACTCATTTCTTTTCTCGATAAACAGGTGCTGGGTGCAGCAAGACAATATGGTGAAGGCAACGTGTGACTAAGAATCTGAGACGTTAGAGCTGTCCAACAGTCAAATCCATGGCGCACTGTGGATCTCTGCAGGAAGACTCCTTAAAAAAAAAAGGGACAGATTAAATAACATGCGTGTTGGGTTAAGTGCAAAAGCATGAGCAAGACGCTGATCTAAAGACCTTCATATAAGATTTATTCTAGTGTCACCCCAAAAAACACATCTTTTACAAACTTACTACTAAACTCCTACTATGCCACAAACACACGACCATCCAGACACTGGAGGTCTCCCATCAGAAAGCAATACAGCCTTGTGCTCAAAATACAACAGGAAAGCACACCAGCACGGACGTTACCTACCCCTGGATCTACAAATATACCAACAGCTAAGCATCACCCGTCTTATCCATCTTTCCACCCTCACTAATCGATTCCCACTTTGCCTTACAGAGCCACAAGAGCACGTGGAGATCATGCAAATGCCAACGGTGTGCAGTATAAATCAACATGACAATGAAAAGGTGATAACTGAGCACTCAAGAGTATATTTAACCTTCCACCACAACAAAGGATTGACCCTAGAGATTCCTCACCTGGCACCACTACTAACAGACAAAAGAGAATCCCGGGCCCGGGGATAACTCAAAGTCACTGATCTTCTAATTAGAGACTACAGCATTACACTCGTCCAGGATCTTATGCCAAAGATATTATCTAAATGCAGAGCGTAAAGGGAGGATCCCTCTTAGTTTAGAGAGATTTAAAATGACAGGGCTTCCCCATGCGCACTGCTTTGACTCATAATGAACAATCTCAAAGTTGAAAGACAGGGAACCTCTTCACCCAGATCGCCCAAGAACTGAAAAATATTCTTCTGCACCTACAACCAACATGTCGAGTCCAAATCCGCTGGAATGGCCGAAATGAAAGACTGAGGGGAAATCTTCATGGAGGGGAGACCAGATCACAAAAGTCCAGCAACATTGACACCAAAACCATCTCATTATGAAGTTCTAATTTCATAGCAGCTCATCAGAAGGCTAAACTTTGAACTGTAATTGTACACAATTCTCAGCAACTCTTACCTGCTAAACTTTGATGTTCATCATGGGATGTCGCCTCGAGGTTGGCTAACCTTTTCCCAACCGGTTGGATGCCTCTGTTGATCACCTCGAGACATGCCGTTGGTAAATCACATTGTGTTGGACTTCTCATGTTGAGCTTGTATTGCAACTTACAGTTGGACTCCTCAAGTTGCTCGTTTAGGATCCCTGAAGGATTTGAGAAAGGGTAACCATCTTGAACCGGTCCTTCCTGAGGAACTTGTTCGTCCTTTTTGGGAATCAAAGTATGGGGAATGCCAATCCTTGTTCCTTTCCGCTACAGGTACATGTTCTATTGCACCGTTCTATAACAGGGTCAACAATTCCTGCGTAAAGAGGGGATCTGGAATTTTGAAAGAGTTGTTTCCCGGTGGATGATCCCGAGGCCTTCTTTGGAAAGGAAGGCAGTAGCCATGGGCTATAATTTCCATTGCACAAGCATCTGAAGTAACACCTCGCCATACGTTCAGATGCAGAGCAAGTCTGCCTCCCACCAGGGTCTTGTGAGTCAAGGCCTCAGAGTGGTTTAGAGGTGGCTGAAGCAGCAGCTGAGGGTAAAGCTGTCGCTGCTTGGTTTGGCTTAGCACCTCTCCCACGTCCACCACAAGGGAATATTCTCCGACAGGCTTGTCCTCGTCCAATTGAGAAGTAGAATCAAAAGGACTTAACCCCTCCAGGAAGATGAGCCAGAGTAGGGGTATTGAGGCTGACTAATGGCAGAGCTAAGGGATTTAGCCGCCACTTTCGAGGTCTGCAGCTTTTCTAAACTCTCATCCGTCTTGCTGCCAAACAGCCTCCAGCTGTCAAAGGACATATCTGGTGCAAACCCCCGACTTCCTCAACCACACAAATCTGCTTAACACTGTGCTAGCCACCATGGATCTGCTGATGCGGTTTGCAGTATCCAAACCTGACTGGAGACATTCACTCATTGCGTCCTTACATCCTCGATTGCCAGGAAGCTGTCCCTTTCCTCCCCTTCCAGGATGTGATCAGCCACCATAGCTATGCCGTCCCACAGGATAAACGTAAATATTGACAAAGTACAAGTCACATTTGTTGACTTTAATGCCATACTACCAGCGGTAAAAACCTTTTTTGCCCAGGCATCCACTCTCTTATTCCCTTCAGGTGGGATTGATGGGTATGCTGACTAGTTGGTAGATGTTGCCGAGTGCTTGGTAGATGTAGCAGCATGAACCACCACATTTCTGGTGTTGGGTGTTTAGTCAGATACTCTGGGCCGCTGCTGCTGGATGGTCTGTATTTTTTGGGAAAACTTATTTACTGCAGCTGCAGTTTCTGGTGTCTCCCAATTTGCAGAGACCGTTTACTGTAATGCAGTGCGGAAAGGCAAAATTGGGTCTTTCTTGAAACCCTAGTCCAAGAGGTCTGTCGTGACATCTTGTTCAAAAGGAGTAGGCCTGTTCCAGCCTAGAAATTCTATAACCTTAGTCATTAGTTATCTATATGAGGAGTCTGCATATTCAGTTGGGTTTGGTTTGCCAAAGTAACTTGGCAGATGTATTTAACCCACTGGCTGAGTGAAGGTGGTCATACAAGTCCTTTAATTAGCTCTTCTGGCACATTAGGGGTGCCGAATTCTAGCCCAAAATGTGGTGCGTTATCGGAGCACTGCTCTTACTCAGAGATGGCTGATGGAGGTTTTAAAAAGTCTTTTAGGTAAAGTTTGAAAACCTTTTCCTGTACCACAACTGGCTTTGACAATTTGAGTAATCGTCGACAATGACCTCAAAGTCTAGATCCGTCAGAGTCAAAGGCGTTGACTTTGTCAACTTCTTTTGCTTCTTTGACGGAACCCTCGATGGGCTAGGTTCCTGACTCGTCAGAGCCCTGGACGATTTTTCATCAGATCGAGATCTTTCTCGATGCATGACCGGTTTAAGGCTCGGTTTCGAAGATTTCGTCTTGGACTTCCCTTTGTCGTCCTTTTGCATATCGACAGGGGTTTGGGCTTTTTGCTTGTCCTTCGAGGGGATCGAGGCCGCATTCTCGAAGTTCTTAAGCATTTCGGTATGAAACGCATCACACTTTGCAGGGGAGTCCGATTTCGTTGGACACCCGATTACCTCAGCCGAGGAATCACTGGATGTCGACGGTGACCTCTGGCGCCATTTCTTGGCCTTCTTCGAACAAGACAAAAAAATGGCATGATCAACTTCTCGATCGAGACCGCTTTGATTTTTTACATCGAGTGAAATCCCTCAACTCTCTTTTTTGAGCTCTTCAAAGAAGATTTCGAAGGTAACTCCCCACGTCAATTTATCTCTACACTCCCCGAAAGCCTTTTCAGTCATCGCCTGACAAGAGCCGCAGTCTTAGGTACGATGCCCGGAACCAAGGCACCACAGACATACGTGGGGGGGTCGGTGATAGGCATTTTCGTTCGACAGTCCTGGCACTTCTTGAAGCCTGACTTGGGCGTCGATGAAGAAGACATTTTTGTAATGAAAATAACTAGAATTCACAGAAGAACCGAAGCGCGCCGTTATTCTCTCGAAGCTTTCGCTTGTAAAAATGGAACTGAAGCCAACGGGCACTGCAGGCGCTAATTAGACTGATGATTTTGACAGTCAAACGGAGGCCCTCGAGGGACATCAACTCGATGAGAATAGCACATAGCGCCCCCTGACGAAAAAAAATGCAGAAGCAGCTGGAGAGATAATCATCATAAGATGCAGAATATGTGAGAGGACACAATCCATTCAAAGAGAATTTTAGAAGAGAATTATCGAAATCAAAAAACAGAAAGCAGGGAGAGGGAGGTGAGAGAAAACGGTTGAGATTCAGAAAAAAAGCCGGTGTGGACGAGAGAAGAGGAAAGTGAATAGATCATTGAAATAGGTTGGTTTAGCAAGAAGCACATAATCATACACAATGAAGAGTACATAGAGATCAGAAGATGCCCTAGATTTAGAAATTTCGAATTAAAATAGATACAAGTAGTAGTAGTTGCCATTTATATAGTGCCTTTATTCCCATTTGTATGGCCTCAATGCACTTGCCGCGGGCGGAGCCCTCGGGGCACCGAAGTTCAAGGTATGGGAAAGGTAATAAAGGTTTAGAATGCGTGTGTGCATTTGGCCAAACAGGGTGTTGGGTGGGATGGCCAAGTCAAAGTAAGTTACCCATGAGGGTCAGGGATGTGAATGGGTGCCGATAGGTGGTCAGGAGAGTGCAAGAGACATGTGTCCAGCTAGACAACATTTTCTGTCATAGGACATAGCTGCATTCTGATGGAAGAGATGTTACGCTTTGTGTTTTAGTCTGGTGCATGGCAGCAAATGTGTGCGGGCCCGAAGTGGTGTGTAAATATGTACCTTGAGCCTCAGCTGGCACTTGGTTTATGTGGCTGTAGAATCAGTTTGTCCGGTCTGTTCTGAAATCATGCTTTACCTAGCTCTAGAGAATATACTGGGGAGGCACTGATGGTGTCAAGGCCTGGGTGTCATGAAGTTGGGTGTGAAATGGAGAGTGTAGGTGGAGCGGTCAAAAGAGGTGCGATTGCCAGGGTGGCCCGAGCTACGCTTAGGGATGGGCAATGTGAGTGAGGGTGGAGGGTGTAAGGAGGTATCAGGGGGTGCAAGAGGGAAAGAAGGGGGCAGGGGGAGTACTGGGTAGGGAGGGGAGAGGAGGGGGTGTGATGTGGTACAGGGGCAGAGAGACAGGGGCCTGGTTTCTGGAAAAGTCATTGTGCCCCTCTGACCTGGCATGGCTAGGTATGGTGGAAAGATGCTGCCTGAGGACTTAAAAGGGGGTTCTGTATGTCTACTTTGACCTGGAGAGGGGGCACGATGGAAGCAGGTGCAGAATGTGCAGTACCTAGAATGCAGCCACATTAAATACATGTGCAGGGCCTAAAATGTAGCAGAGTCAAATTGTGTGCAGTACCTAAATACAACAGTTCGGGACTACCACTACAGTACATGCCAGTGGGAGAGACTAAGTGTACAAGCAGCCCTGATCAAGTGCTTTGGAGAGGCACAGAGGCTACTCCAGGGTTGTGGCGTGGTGCTAGAAATATGTAGGCTAACCTTCACAATCATTCTATGGTCTAGGTTCAACACATAATTTAAGCCTTTTGAACGCCGTAAAATTCAAAGCAGTGCACGAAGTCTGGCTTCTGAACCCACCAAAGTTTCAGCGGGGTAAGGTCAGCAACCCGAAGGATTTTGAGCATGGCACATGTTAAACTGACACCGTATTAGAAGTGAGTGTGGTGGGCTACAGTAGCGAGTTTAGCGAAGACTAGCAACAGGGCAAAAAAGTTCAATACAGTGATTAACTAGAGGTCTCAATGCAGATTCAATACTGTAATACTGTGACGAGAGCCAGTGGTAAAAGAAATGGAGTGGCAGGACTTCTTCATAACACAGTAACGGCTGTGCTCTCAGCCCGTAGCACATTATCAGAGTTGTAGCTATAGGGTGTTCCAACAGGCGCCCATGCGCGAACAGGGGGCTGGCAGCTGCCCTCTGCTTATGGCCCTTGGGACAACCTTGCCCGTGCAGGGCTGCCCTTGGCCCGCAGCCAAGTGCTTCCAGGAAACAGACTCTGGAAAATGGGGGGAAAGGGGGTGCCACGGAGCGAGGGAAGGCAGGATGGAGTGGAGAGAAAACTAAAGGAGCCAGAAGGGACAATGAAATAAATGTATAAACAGGTTCTGTACACCAGCACAGCTTGAGGTAGAGAACCTGTTTCAGGCTTCATCTTCTGGGTGGATGGTATGCACGCTCTGGATTGCAGCGTTGAGAAGGGTATTTGATGGGGTGGGGTCTTACGTGTAATATGATCCTGGAAGAATTTAACCAACAGGCCTAACTTCTAGTCTCTGACCTCAGTTAAACAGCGACTGTGGGAATCAGATTGAATAAGTACATGCTCCACAATCAAAAAACAAATTATATTGTGACTCAGTGGGTGACCACAAAGAAATGGGACCGCCTTCAGGATTATTTTGAAAAATTCCCTGTGTGTATTCATGAGATTTCGATTGAATTTAATTTTAACTCCGGAAATCATAAATATTAGAAATAAAATTGATTTCCCCAACCCACAATGTTGCTTTTGCAAAGAAGCTATCAAACAGGTCAAAGAAACGTAAGTGGGATGTTCAATGCTTACAGAGAGACTTGTTTAATCCTTTGAGGAATATGCATAACGTATGTCTTATGCATTCGGATTCCTTTTGGTCCTGCTGTTTCTCGCTATTCCATATGTGAGACACCAGCAGGTGTCTCACCGCTAGTCTATATAAATATCTTCCCTCACTCCCACCACCCCCCCATCCTCCACAGCCATTACCTTTGGATCCAGTCCCTGGGGGTGGACCAGTGCGGGAAGATTACCTGGGTGAGGGGTCTTCGGGGAGTGAGACACCAGATGGTAAGACGTGGGACACCAGATGGTGAGACACGGTATCCCTCCCCCTGCAACACCTTTACCCCCATCCTACCAGGATATCTGGGAATCTTATCCCCCCCTCTCCTTTTCCTCCTCCAACACACAGACAGCCCGCTCTGAGAGAAAACAGACTCGCACCCGAGCAGTGTACCCAACATTTCCCGCTATTATGGTCAGGCGAAGTCGGGCAATTACTGACAATCACCCTCACCTGATGTCCATTAAGCTTCCCTGGATAAAAGGAGGAACCCGAGAGCCCACTCTAAACGAGGCAAAGCACAGCAGCTTCAAGTCAGCAGCTGAACTAGGGGAGAAAGACCGCAAACCCAGAAGGGTTTGTAAGAAGGAAAAAAAACCTTGACCTTTTCAGCAAGACACCGTTACTTTCAAGAACCATTCAAGGGAGAAAGCTTAACGCCAGGAAACCAGACTGAAGAATCATGCATTGTGTGTCAAAGATACCGAGGGCCCACCCGCGTAACTGACCAAGGCGGGGAGGAAAAGCAGCAACCGCTATGTTATCGTCCTCGACTCCAAGAACAAAGAAGCGACAGAGAATCAACAACTGGTGATTTGGGGAGACCAATGCAACACCGTTCTCGGTTATAGTCAAGTTGCAAGCAGCAACATTGTATAACGAGCGCAGGAACAAAGATTGTTAAACACGTGTGATGAAAGCTGCGAGTAAAGCTAAACTGCTGATGAATGTTTGAACTTGAGAAGGCAAGATACAATACCATTGATAGAGTGGTCCGGCACCGTGAATGTGCTCAATCGAAGGTCTCTAAGGCATCCGCCAAGAAAAACAAAAGTAGAAGCTTGATGAAAACTATTGTGTGAAGTGCATCGAAGTGGTCTGCGACCGTTCAAGCAAAACCCATCGCACATTCGAAAGTCTTCAATTTTGGTATAAGAGGATCCACGCCCAAACGAGGGAGATACATGGTCCGAGCCCGAACGAGGGAGACCCAAGTGTGAAGATTGTGATAAAGGGGGTCTCTGTCTGAAGAGTGAGACGGATGATGACATTTTATTAGAGACTTATGGTGTGTTACAAACGTTGTCATGTACATCAGAACAAATGAAAGGTGAACAGGTACCAGCAGGTCCATCATTCCCGGGATCGCACAAATCAATGTGTCCACATTTGCATGTCAGTTCAAAATCTTCTGAAGACCTCTTTCAAAAAATGTATTGGTCATAAGATAGAATAATTGTCTCCTTGACAAAGGAGTGCCCACAAAACCTCTGCGTCTTCGTTGTGGGGTCGCTGTTACGCATTTCCCCCCCCCCCCCCCAGGGGATTTGTTCTCAAGTCAGTCGAGCCTGTACAGAACAAAGTTATATGCTACAATGTTTCTATTTGTCTCGGCTTGGCACAAAAATGACACTCAGCGGATGTCGCTCGCTTATAGATAGTTGGTTTGTTGGCAGTAAATTTAAATAAAAAAAGAAAGAACAAAAAAGAAAAAAAAAGAAATCACAAATTGGTTCCTGTAACAATTGTGAAATTTGACGAGATATTTGGGCGGCGATTTGTTAGGTTTAAACACGTTCTTCTCGTCTTGCTTCTTGAACCAATCATCCCGCCAAAGTTTCCATTTAACCTTGGCAGAATTGTTGGTCAATTTGTTGGGATCAGTTTGCAGATGTATCAAGGGCGCATGACATCCATTTTCCGATTGGGTCAGCAAGTCGAGGCTACTGGTCTTCAAGGCTTCTTCCAAAATTCGATATGGCCTCTTGCGGGGCAGTAGTATACATTTTCGGTAGAGTAACAGATTTACATAGTTATCTCACAACTAGCGAGGTCAGTCCTAATCGTATGACAGCTTGGGGATTAAGTTCGACAGCGCCAGGAGTTTCCTCCAGAAAATTCCTTCCAATGTTGTCCAGATTTCCCACGGAGTACATATGAACCCTTCTGCTCCATATAATAGTGCCGGCTTGACTTTGGCTTTGTAGAATGTCCAAATGGGCAACAGCAAACATTTTCCACATTTCATGTGGACTTATCGACTCTGAGAAATAAAAATCCAGAGTTTTATCTTCAAGGCTGTCTGCCGGTACAGGTTAACCTTGCTCTTATTAATCAAGGTACCTAGGTAAAGTGCCTCATTGACTATTGTCAATTGTTGCTTATTACGATACCATTTGAAAGCTGAGCCTTGCCGCTGCTCTCTGGGACCAAGAAACAAAAAGTTGGTCTTTGTTGGATTCATTGTCAGGCCATTTGCGAGCAAGTATTCATGCAGGCTGGCCTTTGAAGACCAATTAGCGTCATCAACACCACGTCATCTGCATAAAGAATTCATGGTAGATATTGGGCTCCAATTTATGGAGGAAAAACGTGGGTCTTGTTCATATAAGCCTCGATGTCTAGATTAAACAAAGTTGCAGCCTGCGGGCATCCGTGTTTTAAACCTTATGAGGTATTTATCTTCGTTTTAAGGAGTCCTTGAGCATTTATACAAATTCTTATATTGGACGCATCATAAAGGGACTTCATTGCCGCCAGTATCTCTGGGGGTGCAGTTCCAAGCTTCCATTTTGTACCACAGCTCTTGGCGATTGATACTGTCAAAGGCTTTTCTCAAGTCTATGAAGGCTAGATCAAGCTTGATGTGGTCTTTGTGTGCCTTTGTGTTAAGAAGGTTTAATAGAAACAGATTTAAATCCTCTCCAACACCTTTAGTAAACTCTGTTTGTCGGGGGGGGGGGTAGTTTCTTTTATTGGAGGTAATCCAGGACTGTAGTCACAAAAGAAAGGCTGCAAAACGTTTGCCCACTGAGTCCAACAGGGCAATCGGGCGATGGTGACCGATTGCCCCTAGGGCCTTTCTTATAAATAGGGATGATTATCACCAACCTCCAAGTAGGGATGTAACGGTATAACGTTAAAGATACCGTGAACCACTTAATTGAACAATAATAACCGTCACATTGTTTATACTGTTCATACCGTTAAGTGTGCTTTTCAATCTGATTTGGAAAGGCTGCATTAAGCAATTGCTGCGCAGTCTTGTTTTTGCACTGTTGGATGTGCCTCTGCCAAGTAGTTTCAGTTGGAGCAGTTTTTAATGCCATTCCATAAACCACACGTGCCTTACACAAAATCAATATGTTAGCAATAGGAAGAATAGATACAGTGCCAAGAAGGAAAAGGGTTTACTTTGGGGTGGCGGCTTTGGGGTTTATATATTTATAATGGATAATGTTCTCTAAACATATGGCGATGGGGGATTTCCCTGGTTCTATCATTGAATTTACATATAATAAGTCACACTGCGAAATTCACTCATCTCTGTGGGTATTCCCTGCTGCCATACCAAAGGGTAACATGTCAGTGATTACCGAACACCTTTTGCACCGCAAGTATACTAAAGGCTGTAACGTAAAGAGAGTGCTTGTGTGTCTAATCAGGACATTCCATCAGAACTTCCCAACCAAACCTGGGCCAGACAGAAGGAACACCATGGGAGGGGCCTTACGGGGGAGTGCTGTCACGACCCTTGCCCAAAACCCCCTCTGGCAAACCCATTGGCCAGGTGGAGTCAGGACTCTGGCCTCTAGAGCCTGGCATCCTCTTCAAAGCCCTCATGGTGCCATCGCCAGGTTCATATAGTGTATATATATATATATATATATATATATATATATATATATATATGGGATACATTACTCACCGTAATCGTATTTCTGATGCTTGTATCTGCTTAGATTCACATGCTGTGCATAGGCCGACATCTAGTGGAAGCTGCGGAGTATTACAGTTTGTTTTTCGAAAGTCGAAAATGGGCGTCGACACAGGCGTGCCAGTAATACTATCCCTAGTGTGACGTCCACTGTACCCAAGATCCCTCACGCGTGTAGGATCCTCAGATTGTATTTTTTCTGACATGAGGAAGCATGAGGAGTAGCGTGAGTACAGATAATCCAAGCAGATAGACAGAAAAGGTAAGACTACAAGCAATCATGCGCCTTCTCTCGGAGGGGAGGAAGGGTGGGTCGCATGTGAATCTAAGCAGATACAAGCATCAGAAATACGATTACGGTGAGTAATGTATCCCTTCTGAGGCTTGTGGAATCTGCTTAGATCACATGCTGTGCATAGATTAGCGAGCAGTACCAGAAGAAGGAGGTGGGATGTGAGAAGGGTCATGAGCAAACAGGTGTCTTAGAACCGCTTGTCCCACTTGTGTATCTGTCTTGGAATGAGTGTCAATGCAGTAATGCTGAGTAAAAGTGTGAATAGAGCTCCAAGTAGCCGCTTTGCAAATGGTGTCGAGGGGAACATTTGCAATGAAAGCCAGAGTGGCACCAATGCCTCTAGTAGAGTGGGCCCTTGGCGTAAAAGGCAGAGTCTTGTCAGAAAGAGAGTAACACAGCTGTATACAGTTGATAATCCACTTCGAGATAGCGCCCTTAGAGACGCGATCCCCCTCTCTGCCTGTAGCTACGGAGACAAACAGTTGATCTGTTTTCCTTAGCGGTCTGGTTTTATTTACATAGTATAGGACCGCCCTACGCACATCTAGGGTGTGTAGTTTCACCTCAGCCGAGCTTTGCGGGTTCTGGAAGAAAGCCGGAAGCTCGATGGACTGGTTTACATGGAACTTGGATATGAATTTAGGTGAGAACCTAGGGTGTGTGCGTAAAACCAGTTTGTCCTTGTGGATAGTAAAGAAAGGATCCTGCACTGACAGAGCCTGAATTTCACTGACCCTTCTTATGGAGGTAATGGCTACTAAGAAGGCCGTTTTATAAGTCAGGTGTTTGAGACTACTTTTATGCATGGGTTCGAATGGGGGTCCCATGAGCTTAGCTAGCACCACGTTGAGGTCCCATCCTGGCGGTGGGTTCGAAATAGGAGGGTGAAGTCTCTTTACTCCTTCCATGAAGGCTTTAACCACTGGTACTTTCCACCACGAGACCTTGTTATGGGATGTGGTGTAAGCCGAGAGGGCTGCCAGGTGTACTTTCAGCGAGTTAAAAACCAACCCTGCATCCAGCAGGTGGAGCATGTATGTCACAACGTTGGAAGGAGTGCAATCAACCGGGTTGATTTGTTTATTCTGGCACCAGATAACGAATCTTTTCCACTTATCAAAGTAACAGTGCCTTGTATTTGGTTTCCTGGACTCCTTTAGAATGTCCATACACCTCTGTGGTAATTTGAGATGTCCAAACTCTATGACTTCAGGAGCCATGCTGCTAGGTTCATAGAGTTGGGTTCCTGATGCACTGTTTGACCCTGTTGCTGGGACAGTAGGTTGTACCAGGCTGGGAGTCTGATGGGTTCGCACACCGCCATCCTGCGTAGGTGTGGAAACCATGGTTGTCTCGCCCACATGGGAGCAACTAGGATGAGCGTCATAGATTCCTTGTTCATCTTGTACACCACCTTCCTGATGAGAGGAGTTGGTGGAAAAGCGTACGCAAACATCCCTGACCAGTTCATCCACAGGGCATTCCCTTGGGAGTCCGGCTGGGGGAACCTGGATGCAAATCCTGGGCATTGTTTGTTTTCGCTTGTGGCGAATAGGTCTATAGTGGGGAAACCCCACTGAGAGAAGAGATCTTCTACTACGTCTCTGTGAAGGACCCATTCGTGTTCTTCTGGGAGGGAGTTTCTGCTTAGAGCATCCGCTAGGGAATTGAGCTCCCCTGGAACATGTTGCGATGACAGGAAGATGTTCCGTCTGAGTGCCCATATCCATATTTTCTGGGCAAGCTTGGACAGATTTGGCGAACGAGTCCCCCCTTGCTTGTTCAGATAGAACATGGCTGTCGTGCTGTCCGTCCTGATCTGCACCGACAAGTTCAGTAGATGGGGCTCGAACGCCCTTAGCGCTCGGAATACTGCCAGAAGCTCTAGCAGATTGATGTGGTTCTTGGCTACTGAGTGAGACCAGAGACCCTGAGCTGTGTGGTGGAGATGGTGAGCTCCCCACCCAGTCAGGCATGCATCTGTAGTCACCACGGCTTGTACTGTAGGCTCTGTACGAGTGTTGGCGAAACGACCACTAGATCGTCCCAATGACCACTTGCCTGAGACCACTGTTTCGCCAACCATTCCTGCATGGGACGCATGCGCAGACGCGCGTGGGGGACCAGGTAAATGCATGACGCCATCATGCCCAGTAACCGCATAGCTTTGCGTACTGTTATCTGTTGACCTGACTGATAATGCGGAATTTGCAGAAGTATATTCCGAATTCTCTCTTCCGAAGGGAAGGTCAATCCTTTCTGAGTATCTAGGATAGCTCCTAGAAACTGTTTTGAGGTGCTTGGCACCAGACTTGACTTTTTCTCGTTGATGGAGAAGCCTAATTCGTGGAGGAGGTCGATAGTCCTCTGAATGTTTGACCTGCAAATTCCTGGGGTTTCCCCCGTTATGAGCCAGTCGTCCAGATAAGGGTACACCGGGATTGCTTCCCTGCGTAGGTGTGCAGCCGCCACCGCCAGTACCTTGGTGAATACCCTTGGTGCTGAAGCTATCCCGAAGGGCAGTACCTTGAATTGGTAGTGGCGACTGTCCACCCTGAAGCGCAAGTACTTTTTGTGCGCTGGGAGCATGGAAATATGAAAATAAGCATCTTTCATATCCAAGGTTGCCATGTAATCCCCCTTTTTTAGGAGGGGGATTACCTCTTGTAGCGTGGTCATACGGAATTTTTGGGGCTTGACATATTTGTTGGCAGGCCGTAAGTCCAATACTGGGCGCATTGTCAAATCTTTCTTTGGCACAAGGAAGTAAGTTGAATAGATACCCTTGTTTACCTGGTGTCCTGGGACGAGTTCTATCGCGTCCTTTTCTAGCAGAATGGCGATCTCCTCGAGAAGGATCCTTTGATGCTCTAGGGAGTGCACTCTTTGTCGTGGAGGATGATTCCGGGGACGCTGCAGTAGTTCTATACAATATCCTGCGGATACTGTTGACAGCACCCATCTGTCTGAGGTGATCCCTTCCCAAGCCTGGGTGAAGGTGGAAATGCGTCCCCCTACTGGGGTTGCGTGGCAAGGGACCCTGAACTGAGCGTCACTGTTTTGGTGGAGGCGTGCCACCGCCCTTGTTGGGGCTGCCTCTGCCTCTTCCACGACCTCTCTTGTTACCCCTGCCGTAACTCTGGGTAGACTGCTGGTTGTTATTCCATTGTGTACCTTGTCCCTGGGCATAGTTGCCTCTTTGTGAATTTTGGCCGCGTGGGCGACGAAAATTATTGTTCCCCCTCTGGTTAGGGGGTTTGTTGGTAAGCTGGCCAAGGGATTTGAGAGTCTCATATTCATCTTTGGCATTTTTAAGTGCGTCTTCGACCGCTTTCCCAAACAATAGGTCGGGTTCCACTGGCTTGTCTATTAAAGAAGCCTGGGTTTCTGTCTTGAATCCCGACTGCCGTAACCACGCATGTCTCTTGATAACAGTACCTTCTGCTATCAATCTCCCTGCGTTGTCAGCGGCGTCGAAAGTTGCTTTTAAAATGCAACCAGACACGGCTCTCCCCTCTGCCGAGATCCGAGCCAGCTGGCCCTTTAACGGTTCTGGAGCAGAGGCAATGAGCGCCGCGACTTCTTCCCATTGATGGCAATTGTAACTAGCCAACAGGGTGGTGGAATTCGCAATCCTTGCTTGGTAGGCGGACGTTGAGGCTACCTTTCTGCCAAACCCGTAAAGTTTTTTGCTCTCCTTGTCGGGAGGAGCTTCTGATGAAGATAAGGGCGTGCCAGCCCTCTTTCTAGTGTTGGTCACCACTAGGGAATCTGGTTTAAGATGTCCCTTTATATACAGAGGGTCAGACTGGGCTGCCCGGAAAATCTTTTCAATTCTGGGGTTGACAGCTCTGGTGAGGTTAGGATTCACCAGGGAAGGATCTATTCTTCGTTGGATGGATTTGAGGATAGGGATGGTCTGAGCGACCGGTCTTCTCTCTCCTACAAACTCCTCCGCGAAGTCCCTTTCCTCCTGTACACCGTGGGTGTCGATGTGGAAGTGTTCCGCTGCTCGAGCGAGAACCTCGTTAAGGAGGGGCTGGTTATCAACTGGAGAGTCAGTAACTGGGGCTTCGCTTTGTACTGGGGAATCTACTCTGTAAATTTCCTGCTCATCTTCTCCCTCCTCCAGGTCCTCATCCTCTGCATAGTAATCTGTCCCGGTTTGTTCTTCCATAATTGCAAACTCCTGGTCCTCTTCAGGGAAAACTTGTCCCTGATAACTGGGGAGTGGAGTAGAATATGGAGTGGAGTAAGGCTGAACCTCGAAGGGTTCAGGTCTTTCGACCCGGGGCTTTTTACTTAGCGGGATAGGATCGGAGGAGCCTGAGGGTGTGGCCCCTTGAGGGTTATATGAAAGAAAGTGTTCTGGGTTCTTATCATAAAAATCAGCCAAGGAAGACATCCTAGACATAACCCTGTCTATGTCTTCACTGGACCATTCCCTGGAACAGGGTATTAATTTAGCAGGTGATTTATTTTCAAGGGTAGACTTGTGTTTGCTTGTCTGCTTAGGCTTTACAGGGGTGGAAGGCTGTGCTTTCCGCTGTTTCCCCCCTTCTCCGTGCGTGGAAAAATGTTTTCCCTGTCCCTTGGGGGCCCCAGCGACTTTCGACGCCTGGCGTCGAGGGTCTGGAAAGGTATCTGTGTGCTTCGGGCGTGGGGCCTCACTGGTGTTAACCGCGGTCTCGGTATCTTGGAGCGCGGCCTGGGGGTGGAAGTCGTCTTCGTCTCCCGACGATCGAACTTCCGTTAGTGTGTGTAGCGAGGCACTCTTGGCAAGAGTGGATGATTGCCTTGCGTCGTGAGGCGATCTCGATCGAGAGCGCCCAGAGGACACCGAGTCGGACCGTTCTTTTTGTGCCTCTTTCCGGGAAGTCGACGTCGTCGAGGTCCGGTTGGTCTTAGTGTGTTTAGTGTGTGTTAGGTGTGTAGCGCTTGCGTCGCCGGGGGTCTTCCCCATAGCCGCCCTGCCGGACGACCTTCCGAGGTCGGGGACCTGCGCTCGTCGGCTGTCTTTCGACGCCGTAATGCCCTCGCCGTCCGAAAGTACGGCGTCGCTGCCATCGCTGAAGGCGCCCTCCGCTGCCATGGCCTCCTGCCTGGCGTGGTGGGCCCAACGCTTTGTCGAACGGTCCTTAAGTGTCTTAGGTTTAAACCTACTACACGCTCTGCAGTTCGCTTCGGGGTGATCCCTCGGCAAGCAGAGATTGCACGTGGCGTGCCTGTCGACCCAAGGGTATTTGCGATTGCACTTGGGGCAGAATTGAAAAGGGGTACCCTCCATACGCACCTTAAGGCAGCGGGCTGCTAAGTGTAGGAATATATATAAATGTAACTATATATCAAGAGTGAAGAGTATGTACCACCCCCCACTCTCCCTACTTGTAAGGGCCGAGGCCAGCGGCCTACTAGGCCCGGGCCGAGGCCAGCGGCCTACCGAGGCCCAGATCCGTCGTGCAGCAGTCGACGGTCGATGACTTCTCCAGCCGTCGTCGAGGTTGAGGGTCGACGTTGGGGTGGGGAAGGGAATGAATAAGAATTAAAATTATAATAACAGCAAAAGTATGGCTAAGGCCAGGGAACTCCGCAAGATGCTTCCGACCAGTATGGCGGAAAAAAACAATCTGAGGATCCTACACGCGTGAGGGATCTTGGGTACAGTGGACGTCACACTAGGGATAGTATTACTGGCACGCCTGTGTCGACGCCCATTTTCGACTTTCGAAAAACAAACTGTAATACTCCGCAGCTTCCACTAGATGTCGGCCTATGCACAGCATGTGATCTAAGCAGATTCCACAAGCCTCAGAAATATATATACACACACACACTGTGGCATGCAGGTTATCAAGATGGCAACATGTTCATCTTCACCAGTAGCCAGTGGGGAAGCAAAAAGCCTAAATGACCACTTAAGAAAAGCTATTCAGTTTGCTTTGCCAGTTGCCAGGCTCTAGAGGCCTCCACTCCACCCCCTCCTCTCCTCTCCTCTCCTCTCCACACGTGCGTTTGTGTTTGGTGGAAGCAAGGCATTTCAGTGGAAAGTATGTTGAAAAGCCCAATTCTGGCCCTGGGTGCCTGGTTTTGTTGCTACATCTGTCAATTTATGACCTTTTAGAAAATATTTGTTAAGATCAGTTAACTCCACCTGCTATACCGCGATAACCATGATATAACGTCATTTGGCAAGAAGGTTATCGTACTGTCATAAAACGAATACCACGACACCCCTACCTCCAAGAACTATGTATCACTTCTGTCTTCAGAATCTGCTTGAACAGGTCAAAGAAAAAAAGGGAGCCCAGACTTCTGGGGCAGCCTTAATCATTGCATTTGTGATGCCATCTGGCCCTGGTGTTCTAGAGTGGTTACGTTCTTTAAGGAGAAGCTCCAACATCAAGCTTGTCAAGCCAGGAACTTCCATCCAGAAATGAACTTTGGCATGGAAGGACCCTTCTCTTCTCATCAAATAAATTCCAAAAGTAGCCGACCCATACTTCTTCCGAGTTTACATTCACCAGAGATGTAGAGCCGAGGGCCCCTGCACCACTGAGTAATTGCCAGATCATTCTTGTGTTTTTTTTAGAGAGCTCATTGAGCAGGAGCTCTGCTTCTATTTGAACGGTCTCAGCTTTGTATCTGTTCATCATGCCTGCGGGTCAATTGAGCACGATATAAATAAATTTAAATGTTCAACCAATTCTTATATATAGTATCTGGACTATACGCTCGGAAAAACGAGAAATGCTAAGATTAACCTGGTATTGGTGGAATCATAATTGGTGTAACCTCTGAACATGTGCACTGATTTTTTGCATTTTCAGTGTTACAGGGCATTTTTATGGATTTGTTTTTAATGTTGAACACTAATTCTGGTATGCATTGTTTTTCTAATCATTACTGTATATTGTATTAACTTTGTAAATGTTTTGGTAAAGTGGTGTATGGTATAGGAACTAAGATTTTAAGCTTTCATTGTATGCATTGTTTTTATGTGCTTTTATGGTATTTCTTAACAAATAAAGCCGATATGATGAGGATATAGCTTTTTCATTTTTGCTTCTGCAGTTGTTGGTCATCAAGCAGGTAATTTATTATCTGTTTCAGTTCGCTGTAAAGAAGTTTCTTTGATTGGCCAATTTTTTCATCCGGACCATGTTTATACAGCAACTCTCTAGTCTTCGATTTTTGGCCCGAGTTGTAAACTGCAGCAATTGGGACGTGTAGTTTACATCTCCTCCATCTTTCAACTGGCTTGAGAAAGCCTCGTAGACGATCATAATATCTTGTCTTTGCAGCCTTAAATTGGTTACATGCCTGGTTGAGTTCAATGACTGCTGGCTAATATTCTGGCTGAGGGCCCGATTTTGAAGTCCAGGTTAGCTGAAGTAGATCATGATCGCTCGCCTCCTTGTGAATAACTTCAAATGATATTACGTCCTGGATTAATCTGCTGGATACGAAAACATAATCCAGGACGCTGAAGGCGGAACCATTGTACCAAGTAGGTTTGTTTGGACAGTCTCCAACAGTTTGACCATTCAGTATATGCAGATCTCTAGCCATCATCACCTCTATCAGTTCTGCTGCGCTCTGTTCGCATTTTGATGCGCAGCCGGACCTATATCAAATCAGGGGCAGTTGAAATCGCCCCTCATGATTATGAAGTGGGGATAAATATTGGGGACTCCTTTATCAATTGCAGCATTTACTGCTTCAATGAACTCCTCAGCCGAAAATCGCCACAGGGTTCCATTAAGTATAAGGCAACGCTGTCAGTTTTTGTCTTCTAATGGTATAAAAGTAATCCCTGTTGTATGTAGAAAGGGATTAGGCCTATCCAAGGGTTCTCTAAAAATATTTAAAAAAATAAATAAAAGAAACCTATGTTTTTACCAGTGTTAACAATCCCAACGCCGGGCTGCCCCTCACGCCTCTATAAGCAGGATTGAGTAGGCAAGCGTAGCTGTTGAGAATAGGGTGAGGTCGAAGGCAGGTTTCCTGTAGGCATATAATTTGAAACTCACCTGATGAAAGACTTGTGCCCTTGGGCAAGTGAGGAAATCCCCTGGTATTCCAGAAAGCCATTTTCAATCGCATTTGTTGTTAGTACGAGCTTTCAGTTCAAAGGGTATGTCAGTGCTGGTTGCATGGGCAAGCATCAAAATCCTTCTTGAATCACTGACATTGGTAACTAATTGCAATTCGACCTTCAGTGAAAAGGGTCAATGTATTTTGTTGTTGTTGTCGTCGTCTCAGAGTAATCCACATCCTTGTAAGTCCGATTGGTTTTTTGGATCTTCGGTTTTACACCTTCTCGGTCATTGGTGGAATGATGGGGATATTGCATCACTATAGGAGTTTATGGTGGTTTGCAATGAGTTGGGCGACATCGCTCTACATTCAAAGCCCATCGGAAGGAGGTGTGCCATTTCCAGCAGTAGGTTCTTGATGGCGTTGGCTCTCAGGTGAAGAATAACCCTGTCCATTATGTGCCATTTTGGGAACTCGACAATCTTAATATATCAGACCGCAAAAAAGTGCAAGAGAGGGAGATTTTAGAGTAATCTTAAGACATTAGAGCAGTTCAATATTAGAAGGTAAATCAGTTGCATTTAGCCTGTGATTGTCATGGGGAATGGACAAATTGCGAATAAAGGATCAGGCCTGGTTTGAATTTCTATTTTCTGGCATAGACTGGTTTTGAGACATTTTGCCCCGGGTATTTCTTTTGACATCAGTCGTGTCAACTTGTGTTTTTTCCTTTTTTGACCGGAAAAAAAAAGGTTGACAGCTAACATGTGGATTAGGCTCTTTCCAATGGAAAGATCATCGACGTCTGCCGAGTTGCCCCAGTCATCGCTCTTGAGAGTCCGCTTCCTGTAATGTATCAGCATTGGTCATCAAAGTAGATGGCAGGGTACTCCCCCACCAAGTGTTAAAACATGATCTTTCTCTGCCGCAACCTACTGTATTGGAATCTTCTTGAGAGCGTTTTATGGCTAGCGGTTGGTGATCCATGTCCGCCAGTGCGGACTCAGTCTAAGATCTATGCATCAGTTAGATCAAATTGTTGCAGTTCTCTCAACGTGGCTTGTTCTAGGTTATGTATCCGTGCTGAAGATTTGGGCGGCTCTGCCTGGAAAAGCAGAGTTAGCCGAAGTTATTGGTGCCTTATTCTTTTTGAGTACATTTGCAAGACCTGAGCATTCCTTACCCTCACTTTAATCATGAAACCAATTGGTAAGAGTTTTAGTCGAGGGGTCGACTAGGAGTTTGTTAGCACTATTCAATTGGGCCGGGGATGTAGATTGGGGCTAGGGTAATCTGGGAGTAGAGGCAGGAAGCACCCTCACCTGTGATTTATGTTGCAGTCGGGATCTTGGCATGGGGAAGAATTGCAGCGTTCCATTGTTTGCGTCCATAATCGAGAGTAGGGCGCCTCGTCGCCTCACAGCCAACACAAGCAACACTCTGCGTCACTCCGTAAGCGTTAGGAGTTTTTGTAGAGGCGTTGCAGAGGCTTCCTCAATAGATCTAGAAAAAATCTTTTCTCGAGCCGAGATCTCAAAGGACACCCAGATGATGCTACAACTACTCTAGCCGCCACATATCCTGAGAAATTGTCAGCCATCTTTGATGAACATTGAAAACGAGAACTTGAGCATGTACAAATCCTGATAGGAATGGAACTTTGAGACTAAGTTTGTTACGACAGACCCTCTACAGTAGGAGACGGTTATTGGAAAAGAGGCTTTGTCAGAAGACCCTGTTGTCACTTTGAACTGTAAAAATTAAAGAAAAAAAAAATCTCCTGGATACTTGCGCCTAATTGGATAGTTCGTAGAATTGTTTAACACAATTAAACAACTGCCTTTCATAGGGCCAAATTATGACATCATAATTGCCCTTTATGATGACACTTGTTTCGGCTATGTAAGCCTTTCTCAAATCAGGGCAAAAACTAACATTAGATACACGTCGTGCAAAATCAAAGTTTAAACATGTCAATTATACAAATGCAAATCGTGTTCAAAAACAGTATAGATCATTAAGTTTGTCAAAGGTATACACCTAGTAAAGATATACATGTCAAGCATTATCAATTGACAGAGCAGGGTTGGGGTTCAGGAAGGATTGTTAGTGAAAGGGAGAAATACGATCATTGAAAATGGGAGAAATAAGCAGAAATAACTAATTTTTTGAAAAATTGCGATGCTTTGGAGCTTAGTCAGCCAAATGTAAGGCAAAACCGGCTTAATATTACTGGTCTTACCGTCCAAACTACGATGTCAAATGTTATTCTGTGTTGGAATTCCTGGGGTTAGATACCTGTGCAGCTGAAAGCAACAATAAGGCAAAAATCTGTTTTAGCTCGTTGCTGACTTATACGTTTGCTGTCCCAGTTTGTCCGTGGGAGGGGGCGAAAAGCTAGTATTAATACCAGCATTTGCATACTAGTAAACAATGCGAATGCAACTCAATACTTTCACCTGTTATGTTTCACAAATAGGGTTTATACGAAGACTGATTAGACAATGAGACATTGTGCCTGTAAGGTAGGCGCACTGGTATTTAAATGCTAACTTCGTTCTAGTCTCGTCTTGTCATATTGACTCAGATTCTTCCGGACTAAGTTCTAAAAGTGAGGTAAATGTCCTTTAAACATGCTGACTATGTTATATATTTCTTTTGACAGTTGTCATATTGCGTACACCCAGAAGCTGATAGATTCCCAATCATATCTTCCTAATGGGGTTTTACCGTATTAACGGATGGTTCTGCGTAGCCGTTATCCACGCAAGCCATCAACGCCATGTTAATTAAATGTTTTGGGACGTTCGCATGGCAACGTGAATCCTCGGGACCATTGCCATGTCAACGCCGCATTCCACAGGACGTGCTCTACGTTAAACGAGGGCAGAGTGGCCATGTTAGTATCGTTAGATGCACAGTCAATAATTGCACTTTGGGTTGAATATACTAAACCCTCTGGATACAAACGATCAGGATGAGTAAGATATTGAAATACGTTTTATAAATTAGGCATATTTACGTTCACGTTCTTTGAGGCATGTTTATGCCAAAATTGACTTAGTGGTCTCCTCTGCATGCAATTAATTTTACAATGGATTCGTGTAAAAGACACTTGCTCATATTTTAAATTATATTAGTATTATGCCACATGTTTGTCAATTAATAGTAACTTTCAAATATAAAAGTCCTTTATGTTGCTTACGGAACACGAGCAGTCATAGACCTAATTAATTCTTAATTCCCAATAGGGTGAATAGGATGTTTAGTTCACGGGACAGGTATCCAAACCACATGTTAGCAATATGAATAATCAAGTTCCTAACGTATATATACTGAGGTCATCATAAGAATGAGACCATTTCATTGTCGGAGTTTAGACCTGTCACTGTAGTGTTGAATAAACATATAAGTCTGGCTTCTGCCCGTCTGAGGAGTTTTGTCCCGTCTCCCCCTCTTCTTCCTAATGCCACTTGCTTAGGCCTATAAAAAATATTTTTGATTTGTCCATCTGGTGCGTTGTTTGCCAATGTAGTGAAAGTGTGAACGTTGGATATTACTGCCAATTTTATTTATATGTTGCAAGATCCTAGTCCGCAATTCTCTTATTGTGCTCCCAATATATATTCTGTTACATATGCATATGATTCCGTAGACCACAAATTTAGATCTGCAATTGATGCCTTGTCTTATTTTAATTTTCTTGCCTGTTGTATCCGTGAATTGAGTTTTCCCATGTGCATATTTGCACATAAAACATGTCCCACATTCCCTGAAACCCGCTTGGTTTGTTGGGAGCCATGTGGGCTCCTTGATGTTATCAGCATTAGGTAATAGAGACGGGGACACTGTTGATCGTATGGTCTCTGCACGTTTATAGATGAAAGTGGGTTTGTCTGCCACACATTGTTTAATGTGCTCATCCAATTTCAGTAAGTGCCAATGTTTGACCAGCATTTTCCTTACGACAAAGTGATTGTTGCTGTATTTCGTAATAAAGCTTACTTGTTGTGGACCAAGTGCGTCTCGTTTCATTCTAGTGCTCAATGTTGGTTGCCTGTCCAATTTGTTAATCCCATCGATACGTCCTTCTGACACTCCTAGGCGAGTATCCTCTTTGGAGAAATCTTTTAGCTAGTAATGGACATTCCCCTTCAAATATTTCCTGTGTCTGGCAGTTCCTTCTTCCTTCTCACGTACTCGCCATACAGAATGTTGTTGATAGAGCTGTAGTCACTAAAAAGATTTCACCAAAGAGGATACTCACCTACAGCAACAATCGCATTTATGGTCTTGGGGATGTATATATGAATTGCCATTTGTTGATGAGCTGACACTATTTGTATTACTGTTTATGCCTTGAAGCATTTGATTTTACTGTTTGCATCTCTCGTGAAAGGTTTATCTTTTTAAACCAACTAACAAAAAATAAAAAGGCTAAAAGAAGGTCTATTGGATGCATGATATATACTGATCAATGCTGATTTGCGTCAATAAATCAAAAGGATTCCTTGCCCGATGACATTATGCTTGAGCAAACCTCATTGTGATCTTACACGGTAGGACATTGTGGGCCTTTTGTCACTGGGTTGTTTGCTTTTATAGCCAATGCATGCATTGCTGGACGGGATGGGCATGTTGCCGTAGTTTGCAAGTCCTACCAGGAGTGTGCCTGGCAGTAGGGCTGGTTGTTAAAGCATTACGTTTTTTTATGCGTGGTCCAAGTCGGAGGTGGGTCAAGATTCCTTATACAATACCAGCAGGCAAGTATATAGTGGCATCAAGTGTGCCGTTCCCGAGATCCTTGTGAATTGATATAAGAATATTCAGATGGTCAAATCCTCATTCTACCAGCAGGTAGAATTTATCACTATTGCGATATGCTAAAATGTCAATTCGAGGCAATAATCCACACCGTTCTGAATTCATTCCAGAGAAATACTTGCCAGAGTTCAGACCACTTTGGGTGTTGGAGTTTGTGATTGAGGCTTCAAGTACCCTTTGGCATGCACTGGAGTGTAAAGTTGTTGTAGCAGAGGGTCATAAATGTGACAGTATATAAAGCACGTCCTGCATTTACCAATCCCAGGAACTGGAGAAAGCTAGGATTAAGATGCGCCTTGGTGCCCTGTCTGCCCACAAACCTATCAGCAGTCCAAGTAAATGCAGTCCCTGATCATTTGTAGCCCACCAGAACACAACCTTGTAAAACCCACAGAGATTAAATGCCAGAAGGAACATAGCCAACATGTCTCATGAGCGGCACAATCCATATCGTCTTAAGAGACACCGGAGGATCTGGCAGTCACTGTATGCTCACCTAAAGTAAAAGAAAGCTTCAATCCTACTTGGCCAAGCCACCATTCCCCCCATAAGCAAGACCTTGTATTCACTCCAAGTCTATAAACTGCTATACATGCTAGAGAACAGATGTTGACAAACACGAATACACAAGCTTTGGAAATGTATCAGCTTTGCCACCTAATGGGCATCAATCCTCATTGCCCAGAGACTGAATTGATGTGCCTAGTTATCACAGGAACAAGACATTAAAAGGTATTGCCATCGTAGCTCAGCCAACCATTATTTCTCCAGGTGCAAAAATCATTTTAACAGAAGTACGCACAACAGCTGGCAAGTGATTAGAGTTCCTAGGTATATGATGGCCGTGCCTTACAAGTGTCTATCCAATGCTTAGTCAAAAGACTGAACTGTTGGCTTTGCCAACACTTGTTCCTGTAGCCTTTAGTGTCCTGCATGTGTGCCCTCAAATGAAAAACAGCAAAAAACTGCAAAAACTATATGATGGGATAAATAACAAAAAATGATCTTGAAAATATTTTGTGTTAAGATGCTTACTATAGAGAATCCTCCCCAACAATAAGTCTCCATTCCAACAGGGCGGCTGTAGTAGCTACATTCATCCACCAGCAGGCTGCTATTCCTCCTAGTCATCCCTCCTCAAATAAATCTTCCCTCTATCAACACATTCATGACAATCGTTTTGCCAACCTAGGTGTGCCAAAACGAACAAAATACTACTTTTCAAACTAACTAAAAAAACTGATATGACATCTTCCATTTGTACCATAAATGTAAGTCAATGTGCAGAAACGCTGCTATTTCTGGAAGCACGTCCTCAAGAGTCGAGACACTATATCAACCACCAATGCGTTGTGGGTTCAAGCACAGACGATAGGATACCATGCATATACAGTCAGTTGGACTAACGGGTTTATAAACGATTACAAAGGTAAAGTAAAAATGGGTTAACAGCTGCATAAGAACCCCTCACTAGACTGCACGGATTCTTGTCAGCCAACAAAGCTCAGAAACGTTGAGGTATAGTTGCTGTTAAGAGCACATCTAATGTAAAAAGATGCACGACATGAAGCCGGTTTCTGCATGTCAGATCCCATTGTATACACCCTGTGCTGTTAATAAGCCATTGTCCGAAAGTTTGAAGTGGATTCTACTTATGCCCCGTTGACCGGAAATACCCATATAATTCTGGGTTAGAAGGGAAGGAAACGTGCAGGTTTTGACACAAAAGGATATCGTAACCAAACATAATTGAAAAGGAAACTGAACACCTCCTGTGTTTAGACAACTGGCCCCATAAATTGAGAAATTGTTTACTTGCATTAAAGCACAAGCGTAGTGAAAGCTAAGGAGGAAGACGCAAAGAAGCACCACAAGATCAAGAAAATGCTGGGAGGGAGCCATTTTCCGAGGGGTGGGACAGGACTATAAAAGTTTAGTAATGCTAATACCTCAACCTCTATCAAAGTACAAGTGCCTATCTTTTTTGCGGATACAAAACTTCATACCATGCAAGAATGTATTTAAAAACGTGGCTACCGCATTTACGGCTTCAGCTCTTACGCACAAAACACAATTTAGTGTAAAGGTTGTTTTCCAGTCCAAAGCATAAGCAGAATCTACCACTAATAAGTAGAAAAAACAAAACGCCCTCCGAGAACCTTGACACCACTCCCAAAATGATCACGAGATTTGTGAAGAGAAATAAATGCAGATGGTGGATGGTCGATAAAAAGGTGGAGGTGGTCAACGAACATGCATACATTGAGGAGGTTCTCTTGACATTGGATACTATCAAATCGACTAAGCAAGCAAGTGTAGATAATGACAGCACCACATAGCAGTGATCACACAGTTTTAATGATCCTGCCATCACCTCCTTGGTTTGTAGAGCAGAATTATAGCTTACTGGCAAAAGTGATTACCAACCAAGTTGAAGGAACATTGTAAAGAAAGGCCCAAGACTTGTGCTAGGGAAACCAAAGCCCCGTTTTTTTGTTTGTTTTTTTTTTTTTTTTTTTTTTTTAAATAGTTGCACTTTTATCGGCACTCTAATTCAACATTTACAATACAAACAGATAGCCATGCAATTCTAAAACGTAAACCCCAATAATATCAGCCACCTCCACTGCCCTCTCCAGCTGGCATGCATAGTCCAAACTAATACATCAACTGGTGGGCTGTACTGTGGAGTATCTTCTCACTAAGGTATATCTGCATAATAATGACTGCTCCATTCTTGCCCCAATTTCCACCAAATATCCTTAGCCTAGAGAGATCATGCCGCAGACCACAATAGCCGGTTTCAATAATGCACACATGTCCTGGTTACAGCGTTTGCGAGATGGGGCTTAGCACTGCATCCAGTGAAGGGATATTCGTCTTGCTAACAGAAACACCAGTCTAATGAATTTCGCATTTAGCCATGGCTCCTCTGGGAAGAAACCAAAGAGGCAACCCATCCTTGAAAGTGGAACACTTATTTCAGCAATACCCGAGAGCAATTGTCCAACTTTCTCACAGTACATAGACCATTTCTTGCAGGATCATGTCATATAGAGATAACAGGCTGGCATATTGTGGCATCTTGGATGTTAATCTGTGTTAAATCTACCTATTTCCTTAAGTCTAGCTAATGAATAGTATAATCAGTGTATATACTTAAAATGTACTAAACGATAATTTCGGATTTTGTGATAACCCACAAATTTGTGCCCATTGTTCTGCACTCAATACATACTGTAGCTCTCAATTCCATTTATCTAATACTGGATGATATACGATCTTTATTATTTTGGAACTGGCTGTACATTCATTAAACTCTGGGCAAGATCAGAGCTCATCACTACCTTCACTAGTCGGCATGTCTATGGTGGTTTTGGGAACTCCGGCTACAGTGTTGCCCTCAATATAAAAAAGGAAACCCTATCTGGGCTAATGTGTGTGATGGAAAGTCACCATCATGCAGTAGATCGTCGCACTTAAGAATACCCAATTGCTCCTCATCCTTGCATCAAAAGTCATTTTAAACCCATGTACTTGCCAGCAGTAAAATTAAGGGGCTTAGGGGAGGAAATTGTTGATTTCTCATCATGCCCTTAGGGCGACCCATGAACACTGCAGTCCTGACTGGAATAATACCTTCAACGGGGCAGTTTATTGCTCTGGTTAATAAAGTAGTTAGCCCTGCTAGTTTAGCCATTGGGTTACCTTATGTCCATCTGGAACCAGAAACGTGGCTTTGACTTCAAATAGTATAGTTTAAAATCTGATACCGACAGCCCACACATTGGTGGTTTTACAGTATTCCCATTTTATCATAGAAAGCTGTTTGAACCCCCCCCTCCCGCAACCCTCTATTGTGTGAAGAATCTAAGCGCCAGATAAATAGGGATAGCTTGAACCATGTGTAGGCATTTTGGTAAAATTACAATTTTCACCATAGCCTTTCTGCTTACCATAGGGAGATCCACCTGCAAATTGTATCAGTTACCTGCTTAAGGATTGGTTCATAATTCAAATGGTACAAATATTCTGCTTTTGTAGCTATGCAGAGTCCCAAATATTTAACAACCTCCTCCCACCACTGAAACTCACTCTGCTTTGAGTGAATGACATCTACTGGTCTCATTTTATTTGTTCCAGTTTACTGCCAAACTCGCATATATTTTATAAAGGGATATGTCCGTAACTACTGGCTCCAATTTAATTATTGTTCCATGATATAAAGTAGCCCATCATCTGTATGTAGTGATCTTAGCGACCACTCTTGAACATTGTACCTTACAATAGGTATGCCTCTTCCTTAATAGTTGGGCAAGTCATTCTATGCCACATGCAAATATGAGACGAGACTGGGGCACCATCAAAAGTGCCCCTTGTGAGTTTAAAACTTTGGGAAAGGTCTGAATTTGCAAATCACTGGGAAGAACTAACCAAATTTGATCTGCGTACAAACATTTAGCATTTGGACTACTGTATCAAAATCCATCAACCAAACAAAATCCCATTCTATGGAATCCAGGGCCTTCTCAGTTTCCCAAAATTCTGCTACCACACTATCGGATGGAGTCAACGATGTGACAGTAATAAATAGTGGGCGTAAAATAAATTGTGTGGAGCCACCTGGAACAAAACACAATTGAGCTGGTAGCATCTTCAATAGCATAGTCACGGGCACCTTTCCTGCCTCCTAAGAGAGAAGCTTGACTGAGACATTGAGGCACAGGCCTGAACCACACCATAAAGCAAAGTGTAGAGTGGAGTGGCTCGCTTACTGTCCCCCCCTCCCATCTAGCGAACTCAGGGACTGCGGAAGGTCCCATTCGAGGCGAGTTCACAGACACACGAAGGGAAATACAGAACCAGAGGCGCAAATAACGGGGATTTCAGAGAATCTTGCACCGAATAGGGACACAGGCAATCATACGGTGGGGGAGCGACTAAATTGAGGCACGAACAACGTAAGCTACCCTGCCACGGGGGAGACATTGAACTGTACACAGCCTAACACGTGATAATCCAATGAGAAGGTTGTTGGTAACACGGAAAGTAGCTATTACAGCGTAGTGCGGGGGATGGGCATAGAACCCCATGTAGAACTTTGATCAAGCAAATCCCCAAAGTGATCCTTAACGCCTAGGCTCAAGTAGACAACTACACACGAAGCATCAAGACATCACCCGGACCCGGGCCCAGACTAAGTGAACATAGTAGTGCAGCAGATTGAGGAGATATACCCGAATCAATGCAGTGGCGCTCCCCCAACAGGGGGGGCAACAACATAATTCTCAGGCCAGTAATAATGCCCAAAAACTTTGCCCCGAAAAGGAACAAACGATCCATCGAGAAATACACAACCACGATGCGGAAAGGTGCTGAATCCAAGGGGGAAGGGACATTGCTAACACAGGTTGACCAGACCCCTACGACCTCCATGATGGATCCTCAGGCGGTGTTCCAAGCTATGCAACAGGGATTTGCGACACTGACAGATAAGCTGGATGGGCTCACGGCAAGTATTGCCGTGTATCAAACCTCAGCTTGACAAAACTACGGCACGCATGACGGAGGCAGAAACCAGAATATCAGGAGTGGAAGACAGTATGGAAACGCTAAAGAACACGGTATCCATGATGGCCATCAAGCTAGGGACACCTGAAGTTTAAGTGCGAAGACTTAGAAGCGAGACCACGGAGAAACAATATCCGTATTATAGGTGTACCGGAAGGGGCAATCAAAGGGACGATGGAGAAAGCAGTGGAGGATCTGCTGCGAACCCTGCTGGGAGAACCGGGATGGTCGCCTGTGTTCATGGTGGAAAGGGCGCACAGATCAATGACCCCGAAGCCGAAGCCCGGAGCATACCCCAGGCCCATTATAGCTCGAATAAACTATAGAGACAGAGACCTGATCCTAAAGACCGCGAGGGAGAAACAAGAGCTGAAATGGGAAACCAGTACAATACGCATCTTTCCAGACTTCACCCTGGCGGTCCAGCAGGAAAGGAAACTTCGGGAATCAAGACGATGCTACGGGACCGGCAGGTGCAATATGCGATGCTCTACCCAGCTAGACTCAAGATCCAACATCAAAATAAATCGTACTTTTTAACGTTCCCTGAAAAAGCTGCGACCTTCATAGAGATGCATATACCCCTGCATAAGGGGCAATCCTGAAATGAGAGTTAGGCTATTGAGAGAAACCCGAGACAGCCACGCAGATACTAAGATTAGGTAGAGAGTGAAATTAGTTAAGAAACAAGCTCCAAGATGGGAACCATATGAAATGGATGTCATGAAGACACGCTCAAAGGACCAAAGCACAATGCAAATGCTGATTCGAAGAGGTCAATACAAAGGGGAGTAACGCGCCAGACCTGGAGATAACACATATCTGCCGCTGGCGTCGGCGCAGGAGACACCGCAGCCCCCCCCCCCCCCCCAGTAGCGGGTGCTGGAGATAATGTTGGGAAGGGTGGCGGGAGGATATCAAAGCACAATTGAAGTTTGGGGATCTGTGAGGGGGGGGGGAAAGAGACATGTTTGGGAGAGTTGGGTTGTCGTTTTCGAAACAAGGTTGTAAAGCACACAGGTTCCGAGCACTGAAACATTTAAAAACGGGCAATGATGACGCATCGGGGTGTACAATATGGCAAATACCAGGTTGACAATGGATAGATCTAACACGGAAATAATTGATTTATTCAGCTGGAATGTACGGGGGTTGGGCTATAAGATCAAGACAAGGAAGATCATGGCCTACCTCAATAGACAAAAAGCTAGGATAATTTTCCTGCAGGAGACACATATAGACCCCCGAGAGGGTGAGCACTTCATTGCGAACTGGGGCAATCAATATTTCACAACCTACTCCACAAGAGCGAGGGGGGACGGCGATACCGAGACACAAAACACTTCAGTTTGTACTAAATGGGTCAGAACGTGACCCTGACGGGAGATATGTCATAGTACATGGTATGCTCTATGGTGAAGAAATCGTTTTTCTAAACCTATATGGCCCAAATATCGACCAAACGGAATTCTACACCACAATGTTTGAAAAACTAGCGAGATATCCCACAGCCAGGGTGTTATGTGGAGGGGATTTCAACACAATTCTGGACGTACAGCTAGATCGTACAACGACACAGGTCAGAGCATTAACCAAAGCAGCACAGTCAATACTAACACAAATGTCAGACCTACAATTAAAGGATGTCTGGAGAACATTAAACCCTGCAGGGAGAGAATACACATTACTCCACAGTCCATGACATGCACTCAAGGATTGATTTGTGGTTAATAGACACGGATAGCATGGCCTGGGTAACGAAATCTCACATACATCCCAGAACCTACTCTGATCAATCCCCGATTCAAATAGTGTTACAAATACCAGGTACGACCAGTCCAAAACCATCATGGAGGTTTAAACCAGCATCCCTAAGTGATATAGTATATAAAAAAGCAATGGCGCAATATGCGCAAGACTACTTCGAGATCAATGAACATTCGGTCTCTACCCAGGTCACGTTGTGGCAAGCATTAGGGGCCAATCGATATCAATTGAAGGGGGAATCCTTAAAGATATAAGGGCAAGACTAGAGAGGCTCGAGGCACAACTAACATTGCTACAAACTCTGTATGCCTCGACCCCGTCCCCCCAATTGGGCACTGAATTTGAAGACCAAATTGGATGAGTACCAGGAAGCGGCAGAACAAGAGATAAGATATTTGATAGACCCATAGCAGCACGTAGATGCGGGGAGGGGGAGCGACCTGGGAAATTACTAGCCAGAGCAGTGCATGGAGAAAGGGGACCCACTAGTATACAAAAGGAGGACGGGACAATGACCACAAACCAGAATGAGGTGGAGGACACATTTTATAAGTTTTATAAAGAATTATACCCCCCCCCCCAGAGCACAGTAACTGACACCGGGATAGAACAATACCTTTCCATGACAGCGACAACGCTGATAGCGGAATCGACCAGGGAATTATTAGAGGCACCCATTACCGAGGAAAAATATATGAATCAATAAAAGCTCTTCCCAATGGAAAAGCAGCAGGCGCAGATGGGCTAGGAACAGAATTCTATAAAGAATTTAGCCAAATCCTACCACCAAGAACCCAGACTACATGCTGTCTGGAAGGAAGCCCTGGAAATAGGAGAACTCCCCAAAACCACCAGGGAAGCAATAATCACTTTTACTTAAGCCCGGGAAACCCCCGGGAGAATGTGGATCAGATCACCCATTATCATTAATAAACACTGACGCCAAGATCTTGGCAAAAATATTAGCAACAAGACTTGCACCATATATGGTGCATGAAGATCAGGCCGGATTTATTACGGGTAGATCTACAGCCACAAATACTAGGCGATGCCATCAGGTAATAAACTCTATACCCGCAACGACTCACGGAATAGCGGTTTCCCTGGATATGAGGAAAGCGTTCGACACGGTCTCCTGGCCCTTTCTTTTTGGAGTGCTCCGTAACTATGGGTCTGGCCCAAAATTCATAAGGTGGCTTCAGGTACTATATACTCGACCATACGCAAGGATCAGAGTGAATGGAGCCCTCACAGGCATACTGGAGTTGTTGGGAGGTACCAGACAGGGTTGCCCGCTCTCCCCCTTGCTCTTTGCCTTAGTTATAGAGCCATTGGCAGATATTCTCAGATCCCGTTGCAGCTCATTTGGGATATGGCTCGAAGGCAAGCTGCACATTATAACGCTTTATGCGGATTACATACTTTTGTATTTAAAGAACCCAGACAGTACGCTTGGCAAAATCCTGGCGGAGGTTGGGAAATTTGGTGAATACTCGGGATTGCACCTTAACCCCCACAAATCAGAAATATGTCTACTTACAGATGCCACACCACAACCCCGAAACCTCCATGGACTTATTTGGAATCCGACACATATAGTGTACCTAGGTGCCCACATAGCCAGAACGGCCCAGTTATCCCGTACATTGAACTACACGACACTAGGGGAAACAATATGCATTAAACTGAAACGATCGAGTATACTTCCAATATCAATGGCAGGGCGGATAGGCTTAATCAAAATGGTAATACTACCGAAACTTTTCTACCTCTTTAGTGTGGTTCCAGTGTGGCCAGGCCGCGCTCTGTTCACCAAAATCAATAGCGCCTGCATAGCTTTTGTATGGGGCGGGCACCCTAGATTAAGCTGGAGAGTCTTGACAGACACATATCCACGGGGAGGATTGATGGCGCCAGACATAGAACTTTATCACTTAGCAGCGCAAGCGCAGCAAGCTGCCGGATGGGCCACATGTTTTCTTAACCCTACTGACGCATCCAAGTCAACACAACAGAAGGAAGCAATAGGGGCGCTTCAGAGGATAACTAGACCCACCCCGAAGCAATATAATATGACCAACCCCTTCAAAGTCACAATCACGGCATGGTCCAGAATTACTGACATATTTGGTGCCAAGAAAACATATCATCCAAGTATGCCGATATGGGGGGACCTGCACACACCGCTTAGTATTGACAGTGAAATAGCAAGGCATTGGAGTGCGAAAGGTATCACACAGTGGGGCCAGTTGTTCCTAGACAAGCATTTTATATCGTGGGAGGATATTAAAGACACGTTGGGTAATACAAACACGCACAAACAACAATACCACAAAGTGGCAGCCATTACGCAACAATTCCACTCAACATTCCCAGAGGAGCCTGAAATAAATATGGCACTAGGCTATATATTTACAGGAGGAACCTAGAAGATCACAGCCTCTACGCTGTACAAAACCATTATACAAACACGTCCAGCGGTAACAGACACAGCTAAGTGGGAACAAGACCTGGGACAACTAATAGACGATCAGGAATGGTCCCGGATCTGTGCGCTGACAAAAGAGATATCCTGTAAATTTAGGTTTAAAATGATACACTACAAAATAGTGCACAGGACGCATTACACACCATTGAGGCTTAAGCATATATACCCTACAATAAATGGTACCTGTCCAAGATCTAACTCTGAAAATGCTAATATATTTCATATGCTATGGGACTGCGTCAAATTGAGGAAATGTTGGGCAGAGGTTTGTGGGGCTCTTGACAAGATGGCTGATCAACCAATGGTATGGACGCCACAGATTTGCATGCTGGAGGAGAAGGGAAGCTGAACCAGACATGGCGAAAATTACTGAATCCGAGTCTACTCTTGGCCAAAAGGGTCATATTAATGCGATGGAAGAATGTACAACCCCCCCCCCCCACAATAGAGGACTGGAACAGAGACATGGTGTGGATTAACGACTCTGAGGAACTATATATTAACTTGATCGCGCCACACAGTAGAACATATGGTCACGATACAAGCAATATTTGACTGATCTAAGCGAATCAGAAAATCTAAATACAGTGAATACAGAGGGCTGCTAAACTGTATATGTAGCATGTCTATGTAACCGAAAGTTGATAATGAATGTGCATAACATGTGCAAATATAAATAAAGTTGTAAAAAAAATCTAAACAGTGGCTGATAGGAGCAGTATTTGTCTATTGGCTTGCCTGGTTTTGGTAACACTATGAATATGCTTCCCTGTGAAATCCGACAAACACTGGAAAAAACACCCCCGGAAGAAAAAGTGCCTCCTGGGATTAAACTGAAAAACACTGTTTCCCCTATCCCAGTGGTGCCTTAGTATGAGCAGGGATGGGAGGCAATTTGGGGGTGAAGGGATAGCTTGAGAGGAGTCTTCTTGGCAGATAATACGAAAATGGCCCTACTCCCTGTATGCGTGTATGCTTTCTCCCATTCCTTCCCCTCCTGTCCCCTGAGCTTAATCAAACTGACTGCACATTCAATGTTACATTGTTTTCTTTGTGAAAAGATTTTTGTATTTGTATGTGGTCATAGCTATTTTGAGGCATTGTAGACAAAGGGAGCCATTTTGTGGTTCCCGATTCAAGTCTTAAAATTGGCCAAAATTCTGCAAAAAAGCCCTTGACCACTGACAATAATAGTTTACCAGGGATTTTTTCAGTGTCTGTGGCCACAGACCCTCTGTGTAGGTCTACCTGTCTAGAGGAGTGCTGAAAAGTGTCCGCTGCCAGTCGGCTTTAAAAGAAAAGCCATGCGAGGCTTCCATGTACAAGGGCCTCGTGAGTCCACATGTCACAGTCACCTCCCAACCTCCTGTGGCTCTCTAGGGCACCTGCACCCAGCGGCCCATCAGAAGCTGCAGGCCCCTCAATTGCTGCTTAGCACTTTCTTCAAGGAGAGTTTTTAAAGTAATTGGAAGTTGGTGGAACCCTGGTTACCTTGCCGCTGGATAAGGCAGTTGCCTGGTGATACGTAGGTCGATAGTTACCATATGACATGCATTACTTACTAAAAAAGCATTTCTGTTGATTGTATCTGCTTAGATTCACATGCTGTGCATATAGTCCGACATCCAGTGGTCACCGCAGAAGTATTGCATCTTGTCTTTCGAGAATTGAAAGGGAACGTCGACATGGCCGTGCCTGTAACACTATCCCTATGTGACCTGTAGTGTACCCAAAATCCATCACGCGTCGAGGTCCCTCCGATTGTATTTGTTCTGCCACGAGGGATCCTATGACCAACGTGAGCGAGTACAGAAAAGAGAAAGTAGCAAGACGTCAGTTTCTTCCATCTGAGCGGGGAGGAAGGGTGGGCGCATGTGAATCTAAGCAGATTCAATCATCAGAAATGCTTTTACAGTAAGTAATGCATGTCTTCTGATGCTTGTATCTGCTTAGAATCATACACTGTGCATAGACTAGCGAGCAGTACCCAGAGTGGCAGGTGGGTAGTGAGAAGGAACAGTAGTGAAAAGATGTCTTAGTACTGCTTGTCCCACCTGAGAATCAGACCTAGCATGAGCATCTAGGCAATAGTGTTTTGTAAAGGTGTGTACAGAACTCCAGGTTGCTGCTTTGCAAATAGACTCTAGGGGAACATTTGCAATGAAAGCTATGGAAGCGCCAGTGCCTCGAGTAGATTGTGCTCTAGGCTTGAAGGGCAGTTCTCTCTTAGCAAGAGAGAAACAGAGTGTGATGCATTTGACAATCCACCTTGAGATTGCCGATTTAGAGACAGGATCCCCTTCTCTACCAGCTGCCACTGAAACGAAAAATGTATGTTTTTCTCTCAGTGGTTTAGTTCTGTCCAGGTAAAACATGACTGCTCTACGCACATCTAGTGTGTGTAGGCTTCTTTCGGCCATGCTAGTAGGGTTCTGGAAGAAAGTAGGTAGTTCAATTGATTGGTTCACATAACTTGGAGATAAATTTAGGCGCAAATCGAAGGTGAGTGCGCAGAACCACCTTGTCTCTGAACAGTAACAAAAGGGTCTAGTACTGAAAGGGCCTGTAGGTCACTTAACCTTCTTATAGAAGTGATAGTCACTAGGAAGGCTGTTTTATAGGTAAGGTCTTTTAGACTAGCCTTGTGCATAGGCTCAAAGGGGATCTCATAAGTCTAGTTAGAACCACATTTAAGTCCCATCCGGGAGCTGGGTTAGAAATGGGGGGGGGGGATCATTTTAACCCCTTCCATGAAAGCCTTAACTTGTATTTTCCACCATGACACCTTCTGCTGTGACGTAGTGTAGGGTGAGAGGGCAGCTAAGTGAACCTTCAGAGAATTATAAACCAGTTCTGAATCCAGTTACTGGGTCAGGTACAATACAATGTGAGTAGGAGAGCAGTCAATGGGATCGACGCCCTTAGTATTACACCAGCTAAAGCGTTTCCATTTACTGGAATAGCAGTATCTGGTGTTGGGTTTTCTTGCTTCACGGAGTATGTCCATACATCTCTGGTGTCCAAACTCTATAACCTCAGGAGCCAGGCCGCCAAGTTCAGAGTTTGCGGGCATGGGTGAAGTGTCTTCCTTTTGTACTGAGACAACATGTTGTACGGGCAAGGGAGTTTCACTGGGGGGGTAGAAACATCTCCATCAGATGAGCGAAACAGGGTTGGCGGGCCCACATGGGGGCCATCAATATCATGGTGAATGGTTCCTGGCGCATCTTGTGCACTATCTTGTTGAGTCGGGGGGGGGAGGGGGGTTGGAGGGGGGAGTGTAAACAAATTTCCCTGACCATGTGATCCAGAGTCCATTCCCCTTGGAACGGTTCAGGGGACACCTGGAGGCGTAATCTAGGCATTGAGCGTTCTCCAGACTTGCGAACAGTTCGATCTCTGGGAAGCCCCATTCTGCGAAAAAAGTTGGAGACAATGTCTTTGTGTAATTGCCATTCGTACTCCATGGGTAGTGGGAAGTCTCTGCTGAGTAAGCCTGCCAGAAGATTGAGTTCCCACATGTTGTGACAACAGGAACATGTGTTTGAGAGCGCACTTCCAAATGTTCTGGGACAGTTTGGACAGCCTTGGAGAGTGAGTGCCCCCTTGCTTGTTCAGATAGTACATGGCCGTGGTGATGTCTGAGGATCAGGACCGTCGTCCCTTGCAGTTGTCTCTGAAAGGCCTTCAGTGCTTTGAACACTGCTGACAGTTCCAACAGATTTATGTAGTCGGACGCTATATCCGACGACCAAACTCTGTGCGCTGTTTGTTGAAGCAGGTGAGCTCCCCACCCTGTGAGAGATGCATCTGTAGTGAGTGGCTTCTACTGCGGGAGTGGTGAAGGATTTTCCTTTTAAGAGGTTCTCCCTCGACCACCACAGCAGCGAGAGAATGAGGGCTGGCGAGACAACTATTAGATCGCCCCATTGTCTGCTGGCCTGACACCACTGGCTGTTGAGCCACTCCTGCATTGGACTCATGCGCAAGCGCGCATGAGGAACCAAATAAATGCAACACCATCATTCCCAACAGTCGCATAGCTTTGCGTACCGTCACCACTCGACTGGCTATATATTGAGGGATTTGAAACACGTTTTGGACCCTTTCGTTGGAGGGGACGACGAGGCCGCCCTTTGTTCGAATTAGAGCCCCTAGGAACTGCTTGACTTGACTGGGGTCTAAGCAGGATTTCTTCTCGTTGATGGAGAATCCCAGGCTGAATTAAAGGTCCATTGTAACTTGGGTATTTGACAGACATGTCTCGTAGGAGTCCCCTCTTATGAGCCAGTCATCGAGGTAAGGATAAACCGGGATGGATTGCCTGCACAGGTGTGCTGCTGCCACTGCCAGTACCTTTGTAAACACCCTTGGTGCAGAGGCTATGCCGAAGGGTAGTGTTTGAACTGATAGTGCTTGTCCTGTATCATGAATCGGAGGTATTTTCTGTGCGGCGGCAACATTGAAATATGAAAGTATGCATCTTTCATGTCCAATGTTGCCATGTAATCCCCCTGTGTGAGCAGGGGAATTACTTCCTGCAGATTGACCATACGAGACTTTTGGGGTTTGACAAATTTGTTCGCTGGGTGTAAATCTAGTACAGGGCGCATGGTGAGATCATTTTTGGGTACAAGGAAGTACACCGACTAAATACACTTGTTTACCTGTAGAAGAGGTACGACTTCTATGGCGCCCTTTTCCTGCAGGGTATCGACTTCTTGTAGCAGGATGCGCAAATGTTCTGGCGTTAGGCGTTTTGGTGGTGGCGGTCTGAATTGGGGGGTCCGGCAGAATTCTATACAGTACCCGTGGGCAACGGTCTTGAGTACCCACTGGTCTGTAGTTCTTCCCTCCCATGCTTAAAGAAATGTTAGCCGGCCCCCGACCGGGGATGCATGGGAGGGCACCCGCATCTGCAGTTAATTTTTGGCCTGAGGCCGGGGAGCGTCGAGGGGTATAATTCCGACCCCTTCCTTTAACACATTGTTGCCCTATTGTGGGATATGGGGTTGTGTAGCTGCTGGTTCCTTGGGGAGAGTACCAATTCTTTCACAAGCGGTATTGATTTTGAGGGAAACGTTGGCCACGAAAGAAATGTCTATTCCCGCTCGCCCTCCTTTGTGAAGGTCTCTCAGTGATCTGATCCAGAGTCTTAAGGGTGTCATGCTCCTTTGCAGTTTCGGGGGCTTGATCAACTGCCTTCCCGAATAAATTATGGTCTTCCACTGGCTTATTTATCAGTGAAGCTTGGGTCTCTGGTTTGAAACCAGAGTTCCTGAACCATGTGTGACTCTTCAGGAGGGTACCATGAGCCAAGGACCTGCCGGCTGTCTCTGCTGCATCCAAAGTATTTTTTAGGATACTCTGGTTAACTGGTCTGCCTTCTGCTACTGTGGAGAGCAGACAGGCTTGCAGCGCTTCAGGGACTTCTCGGAGGTCCTCCTGTAGCATGGCCCATTGTGCATCAGCATAGCTGGCCAACAAGGTTGTATTGTTTGCGATGCGAGTGGAATAAGCCGCAGTGACCCTTTTTCCCCCCAGAGCGTAAAGTCTCTTACACTCCTTGTCAGGGGGTGCATCCCCAGTTGATAGGGGAAGCCCTGCTCTCTTCCTGGTTGTTACTACCAGTTAATCTGGAGTAGCATGACCCCTGATGTAAAGGAGGTCAGAGGGGGAGGGTCGAAACAGTTTTTCTACCCTCGGATTTACTGCTCTAGTAAGGGCAGGCGTCAAAGAAGGGGCCAACTGCTTCTTCATTAAATTTAACAGGAATAGTTTGGCTCGCCTGTGATTTTTCTTTTAAAATGTCCTCCACAAAATCAGCTTCTGGAACAGCCTCCTGGGTAGCAATATGGAAATGTTCTGCTGCTTTCTTCATTTGTTCGTCGACCGGGGAGGCTTGTCGAGTGGGGGTGGTTGGAGGGGAGTCCAAGCACAAGGCATCAGGTTCCGGTGTTGGAGTAGGTGACTGCCAAGGGCGAGGATCAATGGGGTCGTGGTCGTCTTCCCAAACCCTCTGTGGAATCCAAATGAACATCCTCAGAGTCAGCAAAGGGATCTTCATCTTGAACAACCTCGTCCTCAGTGAGGTCATAAATATATTATTCTTCCTCTTGAGAAGGGTCAAAGACTTTCTGAAGCTTGGCTACAGGGAGGGGGTGGGGGTTCCCTCTCTAGGTCTTTTGGGTGTGGCTTTCTCAGAGTTCTACAACCTTCTCTAGTCTCTCCATACAGCCCTCAAATTACTCTCTGGTCCAGATAAATGAACCAGAGGGGTTCAGGGGCAGAAAGGGCTCTTGTAATGGATCTTCTGTCGCCAAACATCGAGATTTCTCCTTTAAGGTCGACGAAATCCCTCCAGAGCCTTCCGAAAAGTCTTTTCGGGGGACCGATGGTTGACATGTGTCCTTTTGTCTGTGGGCCTCTCCGTGGGTTCCGATGAATCCTTCGGCCTATCCCTGAATTTTGGCAGATCCTTGGGTTGGTTGTTGGGTCTCGAATCCTTGGACCGTTGCTTTAAACCACCCGCCAAAATAATCCTAGCAATGCTTTCGGTAATCGCCTTGGTTGTGCAGTTACTTCGGTGGAACTGGGGCCTTCTCGGCCGTGGACACTTTCTTGCAAGGCGTTTCAACGGACTCCTGAATATTGGGGGCAGCGCCCTTCGATTTAGAGGGCCCAGTCGCAAGACACACCTGCAGTTGCAGGGATGGCTGCCAATCCCGACGATCAGCGGGCAAGGCCAAAGTTATTGGTGTGCCCGTTGGCGCAATGGGCCGCTTCGACTGTTTCGTCAAAGACGTCCCTGGGGTTGTGTTCCGAGTGTGTAAAACGTGCGAGTCTGTCGCCGGGGTGTACAGTCCCCATAGCAGAACCTCAGTGTTGCCTGGTGGGGCCGGGGACAGCGATGCGGAGTGAGAATGCTCCGCCGAGATCAATCGCTGCCGAATCTGAGGCTTGTTAGTCAGTCAGCCCCTCATCACAATCGGCGGTTGTGGCAGCGGGAGAAATAGACTCGGCCTGTGACATTCCGTAGGCCGCCCACCGTAAAGACGCAGGAGCTTGCAAGCTGCTCAAACCGTCTCGTGATTAAGGGGCAAACACTGATAACACTTAATGTTTATCCTTCCAAGGGAATTTGGCCTTACAAGAAGGTCAAAACCTAAACGGAGTCCTCTCCATAGCTGAAGAAATAAATAGTGACGAAAAGACCCAGGGAATAAAGAAAGGGGAAAGACATTCTCAGAAAAGATAATGTCCACCCCAATCCCACTCTCCCTACTGTGTAGGCCGGCCACGTGGTCGGCAGCGCCGACCAGAACACTGTCCGTCGAAGGTCCGTGGAACCGTCTTCGGCTGAGACCTGGAAACAGCAGTCGATGGAAGGGACATTAGGATAATATTTAATAACTTTAATAATGTACGACCAACGGTCGAGGATAACAATAGCAATGTCTCTGGACGAGCTCTGCATAAGGCGACCAGTATGCTGGGTGGAAAAAAACAATCTGAGGGAACTCAACATGTGAGGGATTTTGGGTACACTACACGTCACGTAGGGAAAGTGTTACAGGCACGCCCATGTCGACGTCCCCTTTCGATTCGCGAAAGACAAGAAGCAATACTCTGCTGTGACCACTGGATGTCAGACTATATTCACAGCATGCGATTTTAAGCAGATTAACAAGCATCAGAAATCAGTTTTCCAATCATTCAGGACACAGTTCTATGCTCAAGCTTGGTCGATTTTAATGGTTTGTTGGTTAGGTGTATGATTCTTGCCACATATTAGCAGACATGGTTGTACACATTAGGGTATATACACGTTACGCTGTTTGCATGTTTGAAGTGCCTTTTCCTCCCATTTGTGGCTAGATCAGCATCCTCGGGGTTGTTGAAAACAGGGAAAATAATTATCCTGAGGCCTCAGGGAATTTTGTCTTTTTTTATGCATTTCCACCTAAACTTCATGCACTGGAGAACCTATGACAGAAATATTTCAAACTTGAGCACTTCTGCACTGAGGAGATTAATACATTTTGGGAGATCTTCACATTTCAAATTTACCTTGAACAAGACAAAATTCCCTGCCAAGGTAACCGGGGTTCCACCAACTTCCAATTACCAAATCCATGGGACGTCAGGAGCATCGTCCCATTGGAACCTCATCTACGGGCTGCAGGAAATCAACCAGATCTACGGAGACAAGAATATATCCGCGCAGTGTCCCACAGGTCCCCTAAGCTGCTCAACCTTCTGAGTTTTTAAAGTCGGAGAGATGTATAAACAATGGCTCATTTAATGGACCATTGTTTTGGACGAGACGCTTGTAACCTTTCCGCGTGAAAAAACGCAAATGGGCATTTCATTCACACAAACAGATAACCATTTCACACATTACATCGTGTTATAAGCCTTTCAAAACCCAAAGGCCATTTATTGCCTTTTGCTGAATTGCATTCCTTCCCCCCCAACATAGTTAGAAAAGGATTTTTATGTTTGTGCGAGTACCATACTATGGAATGTGTACTTTTCACGATATCTTTATAAAGCATAGTATTGTTGAAAGCCAGACATGGGGGTGAGGAGGGGTGCTAATGAGAGGGCAGGTGAGTTATGAATATTTGCCCAGGATGTGGCAAAAGAGGTTGCAATCCTGGAGACTGGTGCAGTTATTTTCCCTCCCGATTGTGGCTGCTTTTTAGGGCACAGTTAATGGATACATGTGGGTGGAAAATGTAACTTTTTTTCAGAAGGCAGACATGTGTTTGTGTGTATATTCATGGGTGTCAGCTTTTGATTTTTGCTATGGAGACAAAAGTTCACACAGAGTTAAGTGAGAAAGCCGTGCTCATCCCCAGTCAAAATTTTACAACACATGTTGCAGCAGGAATATCTGCTAAAATTAGAAGTCTCTACAATGTGGAAAGGTTGTTTTCACAAATCAAAGCCTTCCTGGGAAAAACAGAAAGGGGAAGGGGTTCTAAGTTATTTCGCCGAATAATTTTTATGATTTTACATCGTGGGACTTTTCATCGCCTCCCTTTCATCGCCAAAAACTTTTTTTTTTATTTTTTATTTATGGGGGGGCTTCGCCCCCGAAACCCTCCCTTACTTAAATAATCATACCCCAAACGGCACCAAACTCTCTCCCCCCCCCCCCCCCCCAATAAAAAAGAAAAGTTTTTGGCGATGAAAGGGTTGGCGATGAAGAGTCCCACGATGTAAAATCATTCGACGAAATGCGTGTATAGCGGGCAAGGATGGGCAAAGAGTCATGATTAACTACAATAATTTTGACTTGTAGAAATGTTCGATATTACTAGATTAACACATTCATCTTTATTCTCTGCAAAGTGTTCATAATATATTGCTCCGAGAGACACTGGAAAAACACCCACAGAAGCAACATGAAACACCTAAAATGGCGAACCAGAACTATGAGGTTCATCTCCATCATGATATTTGGTAAGTGCCCAACTTCAAATGAGTCTTCCGGCAAGCCATTGGATCCTGGAGACTTCTTGCTAGGTGTGATGCTGGAAGTGCATCAGAGGGACAGGGCCTCTGAATCCTTGTCCTTGTCCTTTATTGCTTTATCGTGTATGTTCTGACTTGTTTTCAGCGCAGGAGTTCATGTGGGACTCCTGGCAGTGCGGTTCTTCCTATATTTGGTTTGGTGAAGAGACCCTTGCGATACCCTTATGGCACCCATGGGTGGGAGTACGACCCTCTACTCCTAGTGTATGTTTTTGGGCACCTGTGTGTGGCCCACAGAGCAGGCTACAGGCAGGTGGCAGCTTCGTGCTGAATTGACAGGTGCCCCGAGCATCCTCCAATTCGGGATGCCCAGGCCCTGTTATTGGAATCGGTGGATTCCTGATGGAGACAAGATGGCCCCCGTGGCCCCTTGCCGTCCATCACCTGTTACCTTGGTTTTCCGAAGTCCCGGGAAGGCCTGCCTTTGTCCCTTCTCCCTGACTGGCTGTTGGGTGGAAGTTCCATACATGGTAGTGTGGGTAAATGTCAACGAGACTTGATGGAGCCTTCCCAACAACTGTATGTTGTGGGTAGGCCCGTGGGGTGGGACCTGGGTGAATGGAGTGTGTGACAAATACACATTCTGTGTTATGGGTGTCTAGTTTCTGGTGTTTGACACAATGACTGAGACAGCCCTACCCGAAACTGGTATGAACACAGTGTGTAGTGCTGAATGGAAGCGTACTTGTCCGAATCCACATTCTGTGTTGCGAGTGTCTGGATGGAGAAGAATGGCCTGAATGCACCGTGCACCCAATTGGCTGGCTGACTGCCTGAATGCCCTTCTGAATGATTGGTTGCCTGAGCGTGCCCAGCAGAATGAATGGGAGATCAACTAGTATTGGGCCTCTCACTGCTAGAAATCGTTCAGAAGTTGATACTTGATGCTTACTCTCGAAGCCGAGCTCGAAGAAGGCGAACCGCTGGTCCCTTCTGTGTAATCTGAAAGCTGCTGTGTCTTCAAGAGAGGACCTGGTAAGGAGACCTCTCCCTGAGCTACGAGGGACTATCATGCACCAGCTGATCTTTGCCAAAGCTCCCTGGTAGACAGACCTACGAAAGGCTGCCGACCAGAGAAGGAGACCGCAGAGGAGCGAAAAGCACCCGACAGCCTCCACTGTCGCCTACCGGAGCCGCCATGCTCCTGTTTGCCTAAGAACATTTGATCCAAGGACTCCCTTGTTCATCGTCGACCGCTTTCGTCCTGCTGGATAAAGTCAAGGCCGCCGCCGCCGACTGAGGAGAATCCACCGGTGGGTTTCCCGCCTCACAAAGACCTCAGACGCCGACGGAGCTACTGAAGCCAGCCGTGGTCACGTCCTGTTCGCTGACGCCTCGACGCCCTTGCAGGGCCAAAGTTCTTCACTGACTCTTTGCAGCAACGCACCATCGTCACTGAGGTACACCGCACGTCTCCCCTGTTGCGGGACATTTTCGATCACTCATCTACGAGCACCGCAAGGACTAAAGCTGCTGCCTCAACGACAACGTTCACCCTTTCTTCATCTCAGAAGTTCGACGACCCGTGGCTCCCGCTTGAAAGGGTGTGCACTCAAGAAGGGCACGTCTATTCGCCGACAAAGAATTCTACAATACAAGGTACATTGGGATGCAGAACTATAGGATAAGATAAGACTCTCAGACAATGTCTGGACTGGGCGTGTAGTGCATCTTCATTTACAGGTTGCCCAGGTTGGGGGGGGGGGGGGTGGGGAGGGAGAGAATCCTCGTACTGAACTGTGGGGGCTCAGTATTCTGCCAATTGTCTAACCAACTTATCTTCCTCCCAAGTCTATGGTTGATATCGTATTGCTGGGTTGATTTGTATGTTATTTGAACTGTGTACAAATGATGAATTTTAATGGAATCGTAGTAATCATGATACCACCTAGAACTGTATATATTTACCATTTTAGAATTGTCAGAGCACAAAGTGCATTATCGTGATAGTGTATATAACATTGAATCTTATTTATATAAAGACTGTGTTTTAACTAATACAGTGTATGGACATTCCTTTGTGGGTGCTTGGGGACTACACTGTACTTAAGAACCAGTCTGCATCACCTCCTGAGAAGCTAGGCCATAGCTACCTTATAAAGAATCTTGGCTGGGGTCCTCTGTGCCTCTCCTCTGCCGTATAGAGAGAAGGAGTACGGACGCCCGCACCAGTGCGTTTTATCTCTACACTAGGCATTGTTAAAATGGCCTCCTGTGTCATCTTCCGAGACAGGAGACTCAAGCATCATAACCGGCAATTGTTACTGCCCCGAATAGGCCTTTAAGCCATGTATGGTGCATGGATTTCTGAATGTATACAAAGCTTGGTAGTATTTCGGAAACTGATTCTGAAGGCACTCGCACTTTTTCACGTTTGGGCAGTGAGACATTGGGCCTCATTACGGGTCCGGCGGTAACCATTCGGGTGCTACCGGAGGGTTGCCGCCAGACCCATAAATATTTACCGGCACCTGACTTGCCTGTGCCACAGGGAGATTACAACCCTGGCGGCCCCGAAAGTCAGGCGCCGGTAAAATGTAAGTCCCCATTCCCATAGAGTCGCAGAGGAATCTATGGGAATGGGGACACGGAAGCACGGCACCGTTGATAACAGTGCCGGTGCTTTCGTGACCGGTCTGTCTACTGTGGCAGCTGTGCCCGGCAGGGTCAGACCTGTTAGGCACAGCGGCTCTGGCAGGCAGACCTGTAATATGCCGATCTGGAAACAACGGTGCTGTTAAGCTTACCGGCACCCTTGTTTCCGGAGCGGCACGGTCAGTATGAGGCCCATCGTCTACCTGCTGAATGCATTTCATTTAGACTTGGATCTTCTGATCCCTGTCCTGCACATTCATTTGCATGCGCTCTCCGGCAATATACTGAGGCTAAGCCGGTCATATGTACAGGAGCACAGGGAATGCTACAATTAATGGTGAGGCAGTGACATCATGGGTATCCCGCAAGTCAGAACAATGGGCCTTTTCTCTCTTTTGAACTGCATCTCAATGTTGAGCAGCACAGCAAAAGGGTTAATTTAACCGGCACTATACCACAGTGAAGAAAGCATAACAGCAAGTGTTGACACCAAGGCATGAACAAATTGTCAATACTAAATTACCTCTGGTCCTCACTCCAAAAGTAAATCTTGGATCTCCCATCAATAGACTAGTCTTTACTAGACACACCGAGTCCCCTGTAATGGTGGTGTGAGCAGCGCAGAGATATGACTTGTCTCACTAAAGCAACACTTTTCTTGTCCTTGGCTTTCAGTAAACAAATTCATTATTAGAGTTAGTGTTGGTTCATTTAATTGGAATACAGCTTTTAAGTTAATCACCCGATGCCAATGATGTGTTTAATGGAAGCCCAGGAATGGATATGTGGTGTCTTTGTGACAAGTGTCATCAGTTTGTCGTAGCAATGAAAGGTGAGTGGATGATTCACGTGGTGTGGGCCGATTGTGATGGTGGTTGTGGTACTAGTTGTGTGATGGCACTGCTGGTTGGCGATGGTGGCAAAACACTAGTGGTACCGGTATTGGGGTGGATGGCGAAGGTGGCGGTTGACATGGGTGGATAGTGCAGTGGTTGTGGGGCGATTGTACTGGTGCAAGTTGTGTTTTGGTGGTGGTTGATGGTGGTAATGTGGCTGGGGTGTTTGTTGTGGTGGTGTGGTTGTAGCCTTGGTGTTGCTCAGGGTGATGATGAATTGGGTGCTGTTGGGGAGTTGAAATAAACTTGAAACATTTAAGTGATCACCATTCCTCACTAAATCCCCCACAAGAACCTTCTAAAAACCTCTGTCGGCACCAGATAGATACAATGCCTGATTCTCCAGCACTTGAATGGCAGTAGAAGAAGCAAGGGCAAAAGGTGTGCGTTGCCTTCAGAAACGTTGGTGCACTACAGATTTCCTAGTCTCAGCCATACTCTTTTACCCTCTCTCCTATTACATCATTAGCCTTTCAGTGTCCTTTGTGCAGTACTCTGTCACTGCCAATCCCACTAATCTTAAAGAACATGCAGTAGTACTGGGCGCAGTATTAGCATGCATGCTAGCAAGGCAACGCCCTTGTCATGCATGCATGGTATGGACAGCTTCACCTGAACAGCTTCATTGTACCCTACTAACATTTAGATCATAGGTCTTGAGAGTGTAAAATGTGACTGACACTGCTCCAGCCCTGCCAGCGACTAGCCGGTTGGCAAAATAAAGATGTTCACTTGACCTCAGTGGTAAAGAACATTTATTATTCACCACAGTTGATGATCTGCACGCACCAGAAAGCGGGAGCGTGGTGGGGTTTAAACTAGGCCATTAGCAGGAACTGGCTAAGGAACAATATTATCATGTCCCTGCTGAATGTGGCTGATTTTTTAGCCCACGCTAGGTATCGAACGAGGATATACATTTCATTTAGAATATTTGTGCACTGCTGTGTCAGAATAGTCTGGTAGCTCTTCTAGTTTGCAGAGGTGTGCCGATGGAGAGCAGGGTTTTCTTGTACATAGTAAGGGGATACTTTTTAGAAAATCTGTGTCTTTGGGACAGTTCTTAATTGGGAAATGTGTGGTCCAGTGCATAGGGACTTGGGAGCTGCCTCTTCACTTAAAGACATCCGAAATCTTGCTTGTGACTTTGTTTTTGACTTGAAGATAGGACCCACACTAGTCCTGTTGTGAACACGGAGCAGACCATGCTCCTAATGTTGTTGGTGAGTAAACTACCACATTTTGAAATACTGGATTGTTAAATTAATGTATGCACTCGTTTAGCCAATACCAGTTTAAAATACCCTTGTGCATTGCACCGTTTTGACCAATTGCTCAACGTTCTGGAAACTCACTACTCGCCATTGTCACAAACAGGCAAGAAGCTGGAGATGCATACAGATTTCGAAATTGACATCTTTGTAGTACCTCACGAGTCTTCCTTTATAGCATTTTACCTGTTCTTTTCATAGGCTAATGCACCGAATGGACTGCCAAGTATCCCATTTTGATAAGTTCCCTCGCCCACAACCCATTTTGTATCATATCTTCACACTCGCACTATGACATGTAGGTGTTTAACATGTCATATACTAACAAAGTTCCATGCCAAAAAAATACCGATCCCTTCTGGAGCTTTAATGGGGGTGGCGCAAGCACAAGGGCCTCCTGAGAAAAATCATGGGCCCTGGCACTTATATTTTTACAAATTAAGCACTGATGGCAATCCACAATTGGCACCTGTATGCAGAAATAAGAAACATTACTAATTATGTAATTGCTCGTAAATTGTAATTCTATGTAATTTTAACAAAAAAATGTAACATTTTTTTTAAAACTAAAACAAATGAAAGAAAGAAATAATAAACATTACACGCATGGGAGGATGTGAATCTGCTCTGCATGTGTTTAATATGGCAGAATCCGATTAATTCGTATTTTTCTTATGGAGCGCCCTACAAGGTTCAAAGGTTAAAAGGGCTCGAACGGGAAACCTAAGTTACAATATGTTTTCAGGATAGGATAGAACAATGAGGTAGCAGGAAAAATGGAGGGGCAGGGTTATGTGTGGTGAAACAGGTATGCAGTGTGGTTCTTAAAAAGGTGAAGTAGTGCGCTGTGCACATGTGAAGAGGTAGGGGGGGGGGGGGTTCACGCCCATGGTGCCCAGTGGGTAAATGCTTGCTTTTGTGTGCATGTTAATTTGCAGAGTGAAATATGTAGGAAATGCTGGCTTGCTTGTCTGGTGTTTGTATGGGTGGCGGGTTTGAGTAGGTCATGATAGCAAGATGGAGTTTGTGGAAGATGGCTTTGAAAATAATGCACAGTCATTTGCAGACAATTCTTGTGGGGTAAGAGAAACCAGTGGAGCTGGGCAAGAGCTGGGATTATGTCTGAATGTTTTGGTTGGTGTCTTCCAACCCGTCTGGGTCTGGTGGTTTTGTATGGCGTGCAGAAGGGCAAGGGTGTTACAGGAGAGTCCAGCGACTGCAGTGAGGAAGTCATCAAAAGGAAGGATGCATCTCATCTTTCGTAGGAGGTATAGTTATAGCTTGCATGTTTTGGTAACAGCAGCTATGTGGTGTGTAAAGGAAAGAAGGCGAAGGGTAGATGGTGAAGCAAAAGGATTGGACAGGTGAGGAGAGGGATGTGTGGGTTGTCTGTGGCGAGTTCTTAGATCCCAGAGAAGAATTCTGATTTGTGTCTGGGGCAGGGGAGCTATTCCGTTTTGGAACAGTTGAGCTTGGGGGAAGTGGGTGGCCATACAGTTGGTGATAGTGGAGAGACTGCTTTGGAGGATGTGGAGTTGTGAGGGGCATGAGATTTGGAAGTATATGTGTGCGTCGTCTATGGAAATTGTTGTTTTGTTTGCTAAGTGTCTAAGGGATTCAAGTTAGAGTATGCATCATCCAGAAAGTGTTCAGGTTTTGTTTTGGTAGAAAGGGGGATGATGGCATCTGTCTATGGGGTGGAAGGTGTCCCATGTGTTGGATTGTTTAGAGGCAGGGGTGGGAGAGCAGATGGGAGGGCTTGCCCGATGTTGTGCATTTTGGAATTGAAGTAGTCCATGAGGGAGTTGCATAATGGAGTGGAGGAGGCCGTGGTTAGTGGTTTAGAGAGCGATTTTACAAGGTTGAATAGTTTGTGTACGATTGGTGGCAGACTGTAGTTCTTGGAGGTAATGGTTGGCCTTGGCATTACATATGGCTATTTTGTTGTGGCATAGATTGGGTGGTATTCTGGTGGCGGGCATGGGTTCTTTTGCCTGGCTCTTTCTAGGTGTCTGGCTTCCTGCTTGATGAAGGAGCCGTTGAACCATGGTTTATGTTGGCTGCTGCTGTCAGATTTTTGTGATTCTGGTGCCTGGGACCAAAATACCTTCAGCTATCCCTCTATAAGTACCTACCCTCCAGAGCCCTTTGCTCCTCTACTTCCAATTCCCTCGGGTCAGTCGTGCCGCCCTGCCACTTTGAAACTTGAGGAGTACCATTTCTGGTTCCGGAAGCACCTCAAGACCTTCCTCTTCACTTCTACCTTTGACCCCCTTCTCCCCTACTGACCTGTTTTCTCTCTGGGCCCCATGCACCTGGCCACCCTGTCCTTCTGGCCCAGGTACCTGCTCTACTTGCCTCCTGCACTGCCTCCATAGCACCCATTGCACTGTATCTGTACCCATACAGTCCCCCACTTTTCTTCTGCACTCATCAGATATATCTGATCTGACTAATCATGCACTTACCACTGGCTGGCTGCACTACCACCTTTGTCATCGCCTGTATTTATTTATTTATTTATTTATTTCACTTATTTATTCTTTTCTCCCCTCTCTTATGCACTTTCCACTTCTCCCCCTGCCACGCACTCTCCCCAGTTTCCCTTCTCCATGCACTTGCATGTTCTGAATGTCACTGGGCCTAGTAAGATCATAGTTTTTGTTCTCCTTGTTCCCCTCCCTTGCTTGGTCACGCTCTGAAACACTTGTGCACGAGCGCAATCTAAATAAAATAGATCATTGAAGGCAGGCAATTTTGTTGAGTACCTGTGTGATGATGGGGTTGTAATTGTTGAGGAGACCAGAGGGATGTGTGGGTGGGGAGTAGGTGAGCGGTATGAGTGGTGCTAAGGCTGTGTTGCGAGGGGGTTCTGTGGCAGATTGGGGGAACTTATGCAGTAGAGCAAGCTGAAAGCGTAAAGGGGATCTGACAGGACACCCAGATTCGATTTTCCACAAAGACATGATTTTTGCTTAAAGTCAAAAAGTCCAGGGTGTTGCCAGCTGTGTGGTGAGGTGAGGAGTTGTGGGTGGTCATGGGTGAGTGGAGCAAGGATACTCTTTAGTATGGGGTTGCTGACTGGATGGGAACCATCAGGGTTGAAGTCACCAAGATATGTATTGATGCTGGGGTAGCTGTGAATTCAATCCTGCCGGTGTGGAAGTTGGGTTGGGAGTGGGAGGGGGGTTAATTAGGTGAGAAAGGTAGGGTGTGGGTGTGACGTAGGGGGGCAAGTGAAAGTGCTTCAAAGGATGTGCGAGGGTGTGTGGGGTTTCTAAGTGGGAGTGAATTTATATATGATGGCAATGCCACCATCTTGTTATGTGTGGAGTTTCTTTGGGGGTGAGTGCAGTATATGATATGATATATGTTATTTATGACGCCCTTAATACCAAGAGATTTCCAAGCGCGGACCGGCGGATTGAACCGGTGTTGCTCCATGTCGTCTTGCTTCCAAGGTGTGCACGTTGCCCCTGAGCTATCCTCCAGAGACAATAATAGATAATAAAACGTTCTTACATTGACAAGTGGAATAAGGAACTGGGGCAGAGAAGGATTTGGAGAACTGGAAGACTTGGAAAAGGTGCTATACATCCTCAGTATGCACGCTTCATGAGGAGCAGCACCTAAGCAGGACTTATAGGCGGTAGGCAGCCCCAATGGGGTTAAGGCATATCGGCAAGTCGAATCAGGGTTTTGGAGGAGAGGGTGCAAGAAAACAAACCTTTCTGCACATTTGGTGGCAATCACTTTATAAAAAAAAAAAAAAAAGTAACTTCTAGTTGCGGGTTCTAGCTTTACTAAGTAACTTAAAGGGCTAATCTTTTCCAATGGATTCTGGGTGTTCTTATTGGAATTCCTGTTACCAGAAATAGCACCCGCTGGCTAACGGATCAGGCAATCTTACTACAAAATTGCTTTTAACCGCAGGATTACTTATAAACAACTACTGGAAATCAGAATCCCATCTGATGAGGTGGGGTGGGATTGATTGGAGGAGGATCTTTTTTAAGTCATTGTTAGTACTTGCCAAATATCTTTCCATCACCATTCAGGGGAACAATCAGATGGTAGGAGTTAAAGTCCTTCCCAGCTTCAGCACTCCGTCATGGTTGGCTCTGACATACTTGGGGGAACTTTCCCTGTGATTAATGTTGAATTTCAGGAGGATCGTTAGATGTGGTATCAACACAGATGGAAAGGTTTCATAAAAATGGGTTAGGAAAGCCACCTAGGCCTGAAGTTTGGTTACCAGGGTCCCCCCTCCCCCTTTATCACTGCATCTACTTCTTCAGCGATCGTGAGTTCAAACTCTTCTGCTCTGCTAAGATTTTTGTGAAGTTACACGCTTTTAAATAGTTGTACTTGCGCTTCAGGGTCTAAAGGTTCCGCTCTCATAAATTCACCCAAGTAAGCGTCTATGCAATGCCAACCTTTTTTTATTTGGATTGTGCAAAATGATGCCCTTTTCTCCCACAGGAAGAAAGTCCTTCTAAGCCGACCACATGTTCACAGGCTCCTTGCAGAAAATTATAGTACACATGTGCACTGACATAATAGCAAATGCCATGTGTGTTGGCAACATTTGCAGCCACAGAGTAATATGTACATTCCTGAATCAGCCTGCTGGAACCCAAAGTAGCCATGGACGGCCCTTAACAGTGGACAGCCATGAGTCAAATTAGATACAGCTGTGCGTCACCCAAGGCTGGTAGTGGTATGATGGTAAAATTAAAATATAAAACTATATTTGGTTTGTGTGGCAAGGACAGTACCCGGACTTTTTCACTAAGGTGAAGCGACACCTCTCAGCGTGGGGAGGGTGACGTACTAGGGTGGGAGCCAGAGCCAGTCCTATTCCAGAGGTGAAGGGTAGAAATTGAAAGGACCCAAGTTCGTGACCGTCGCCCCTCCCACCCCCACCCCACCGCCTAAGAGTGTGCATATTCATGAACAGTACCAACTTGCAGCAACCTATAACTCTTAGAAAACATGCAAGGCAATTTTACATTTTCTTTGTTGATCAAGAAATAAGGCAGCAAGGTATTGAAATACACCCTCGGTAGAGTACTCCAGCACCAGAACCAGCACAGATCGAGCAGGTGGATGAACAGAGGGCATGCGCAGCCGGCAGGCAGACTGTGCACCGCAACCGAGCGCCAGCGGTACATTCGTAGCTGCGCCCAAGCCATCAAAACATGGGCTCGACGGGGAGCGGCTTTCTCTTAATTACTGGTTACCTACTTTGGGGGTTACGGCAAAGCACCCACCCAACACAAACTGGGACACACTGCAACATGGCCCACCACTGTTGCAGCATGGCAAGGCCCATGCTGAGAAGCGAGGCAGGGCTTAAGTTGCTGTTTGCAAATGCCAAGGATTGTACCTCCCAGGCGGGGAACATAGAACCAGATAGAACAGGACAAGCAAGCCAACGGGAGAAGGAGGACGAGGAAAAGAGACGGGACAGGAAACAGGAAGGTGTGGGTTGTTCGGTTGAGGTCAGAGGAGGAGGAGGAGGAGGAGGAGGAGGAGGAGGCAGACCAAGAGAACAATGATCATGCAAGTTTGTTGAGAGAATAATAAAGACACAAACACTGGCCAAGGCTGGCATTCTTTTAATAGGTTACAAATAACAGCAGAGATTTGGAGAAAATGCAACAGCAAGTCTAAAAGAGTTGCTAAGGCAGTCTGAAGATCTGTTTAGGAACAACAGTTTATATAGGTGAAGCAATAATATAGTACAGCATTGGCACAAAACCAAGTTGGCCTTTTAGACATTTTGCAAAACCGTTTCTTGCAACAGCTAGCTTTGAAAATACCTAGGCCTTGTAGTTACTACACTTTCGTAACTTGGGCATGGCTGGCATTAGCAGCGCAGAGCACATACAAGGAAACAACCCATCAGTAACTGATTACTAAATACTGTAAAGTAGAGGTCTGTGAACTGTGACATCGGGTTGCTAGGGCTGGGCAGATATGCTCTCCTGCACTGTACTGGAAAAGATTGTCCAGGTTAGCGAATACATGGAAATTCTGACACACAGCAAGTGGAAAGGTGGGTGACTGGAGTATGGAGGCGATTTAGAAAACAGTTGAGGTATTGGTTGGTTAAAATAGTAAGTGGTGAGTGAGCGTGCAAGGTGAGTGAGGAAAGAAAGCTCACTAAACCACCATGGACGATATTGTTCAGTAAAGACCTCCGCAAGAGCCAGAACATATGGGGACTGCACTCCCCGGCAGATTATTTTGGCCCCTATACAAGGAATGTGGCTAGCCACATGGTAAGAAGGGTCAGGGCTCAAAAGCCCCTTTGAAGCCTCTAAGCCTTTCCCCTGTCACACCCTTCCAGAAAGGTAAGTGGATTGGTCAAGGAGAGTGGCCAATCTTGGGAGGGATATTTAAAGGGTAGTGTAACAGTTTAGTATGGGTTAGATGGTTGAGGACAGGCGATGAAGGAGGACATCTGTGAGACTAATGGAGGAGAGCGTGGACGTTAAAGGAGGGGGTCGGTGGAGTGTTTTAATGTGGGAGTGAGCGCAGTACAAGTAAAGTAGTGGTGGTAGTATTACTGGAGGGAGGTAGTGAGTAGAGAGGTGGAGGTAGAAAGGGAGCAGTAGAAAAAGGTGGTGATGATAGAGAGGAGCTAGAGGTGGGAAGTAGTAGTGGTGTAGGAGTTAGGGTAGGAACAGGAAGGTGGTAGCGTAGAGGTAGTAAAGGAGGCAATGTTTTTGAAAAGGAGTAATATCAATAGTGTGCAGCTGGCGCTCCCACCTGGGAGGCTAAAAACCTTGGGGTCATCTTCGACTCCACACTCCTTTTCTCCTCACATCTCAGACGTCTCTAAGAAGTCACACTCCCAGCTGCACTTCAGAGGTATTCCTTTCCTCTCCTTCCCCCAGAAGCTCTCCGTCTCCAGAGCTCTTGTTCTCTCTAGGCTGGACTACTCCAACAGCCTCTTTCTAAATCTGCCTGCCTGCCTCTACTCTCTGCAACTCATCCAAAACAGCACTGCGAGACTGGTCCTTGGCCTCAAGCCCAGGGATCGTATGTCTCCAGGACTGAAATCTCTGCACTGGCTACCAGTGGCTGCGAGGATTAAGTTCAAAACCCTCTGCATTGTCCACAAGGCCCTCTGGGGTCTGAGGCCTCAATACCTGCAACTCACTTCATAAATATCTTCCTTCTCAAGCTCTTCGCTCATCCGCCTCCAACTCCCTTAGCTTCTCCAAGCAATGAGTTGGTGGTAGATCTCCTTCGGCTAGGGCCTCCCTCTGGAACAGCCTCCCTGCCTCTGAAAATTGAGGAGAACCATCTTCGGTTCCGGAAGCACCTCAAGACCTTCTTTGCTTCTGCTTTCTCTCCTTCTCCCCTGCTGAACTCCTGGCTGAATCTGAAACGGCACTTGTCACCTGGCTACCCTCTGTTCTGGGCCCAGGTCCCCTCCCCACCAGCTGCACACCTGCACTGTCCCCCTGGCAACCCTTGCACTCTGTGGCTGTTTCTGTATCCCTACAGCCCCCAACCAGCAATTAACATCTGATGTCTGCACTTACCCTTGCACCTTCCACCAGCTGGCAGCTCTTCTTATTTGTTTTTATTTACTGTTTATCCTATGTACTGCACTACTTCTCCTGGCCTAGTAGGATCGTTGTCTGTCTTCCCTCTGTTCCCCCCTCCCTTGATATGATAAGGTATTTGTAACACGCCTATACACAAGTGTTGCCTCGTCACGCCTTGAAACACTTGTGTATAGGCACGTTACAAATGCCATAACAAATCATGTATGAAGGCAGAGTGCAAGATCAGAGGGACAGAAGCCTGGAGGGAGGAAAATATCTGGGGACCAGTGTAGGAGAGGGTCAAGAAAGCCTGGGTGTGTATGGTGAGCGATTGGCACCAGATGAAAGAAGGTACCATTTTTTTAAAGAAAATTGCATTTGGTTCAATTACATAAAACAATTTCATGTAGAACCTTTAACAAAACCTAAAATCTGACATTTAACCAATAATCAATCAAGTCAACTACAAATATAACTCTAATTCATTCTCTATTTGTTTACAAAGGTTTGCCAGCTCATAAATTAAGGGTTTGTGTGATCCCTGCATCATTCTGGACCACAATACTTCGAGACAATCCTCAAATTCAATCTTCACAAATTTCATAAGTTTAAGTGTCCTTATGTTCTTAAAGTGTGGACAGTACAAAACAAGATGTTTCAACGTTTCATAGGGTTCATTGCATTCATCAAAGCGACATCCCACACACTTGTTTGATTCATTAATTTTCCAATTCTTGGTTCTTTCTCTTGTGTGATATAGATTCAATCTATAACGAATATATGCCTTTCGAATATATATTTACAAGGAAATAACATAACATGATCATATCGGGAGATGCGCCGTTTAACATATAATCCATAGTCTTTGTATAGCCTATAGGTCTTAATTAAATCAATTGTTGCACACCAATCCATTTCAAAAAGTTTTTTCTTGGCGAAACAAGGGCGATATTGTATATCATCAACAGTGATGTTAGCATTGTCTAAAATTTGTTGCATTTTTAGTTGCTAATTGAAAAAGGATTTAGGGATTTGGGAGCCCAACATTTTATTTATATCCATATACAACGAATTAGAAGGTGGATAATGTATCTTGACATAGTTAGACAACTGTCTCCATTTCCATCGAGTTGAAAGTGAGACCAACCCCAATTCATGTCCGATAGCGTTAGGAACCGACATTGATATAAACATAGCGGATTTCAAGAGAGAACCCTGTAGGCTATCCAGCGTAGCTGTCATATCGCATAAGCAGACATCAAGTGTATAGGGTATGACACTTTCAATTTTTAATGTCATAAATTCTATTAGCGGGTTAGAGAGAATTTACAATACTGAGTAAATATCTTTTTCATTTGAGACAGTAAAGGTCGTGTCTTATTCTTAATGATTGCAGACCATGAGTTAGTGGAATTTAGGGCTGATAGATAATACCCCAAATAAATTGCACTATTCACACAACAAATTTGTGTTTCCGATGTTTGCCATCTAAAATGTCCTCTTTTAGATTTTACTCTGAATGTCATGGCAGTTTTAGCAGGATTGGGAGTCAAATTATGTGCTTTTGCAAATGTGTCAAAAAGTGAGAGTTTAGTTTGACCCGACCCTGGCAGGGCTTCAAACAAGATAATATCTGCAAAAGCAATCAATTTCAAATGAATGTTCCCAACTGTAACAGAAAACAAAATTCCTGTTTTCCCAGTTCTCACCCAAATCAGATAAATATAAGTTAAACAGGGTAGCCGCTAGGTTGCAACCCTGTTTCAAGCCAATTTCTGTACAGATGGGAGCAGTAGTGCCACCTTCTGGGGAAATTCTTATTCTGTACGATGTATTCTTGTGCAACTTTATAATCCAATACATAAACAAAGTTGGAATCCCTATCTTAATCATTTTGTTCCACAGCAAAAAGGCTGAACTCATGTCGATCATTGCTATATAGACCGGATTGGAATTCTTTTCTTTTACTCCGGCAATAACGTGTGAAATGATAAAAGCATTAAGGGTGGTGCTCATATTCTTCCTAAATCCAGTTTGGTATCTCGAATATGAGCCATTGGCCCCAATTACTCTCTCAAGCTCATATAGAAGAGTCATCGAAAAAAATCTTAGCCTCAGTATCGATTAATAATATTGGTTGATAATTCTCTGGCCGAGATGGATCACCCTTTTTAAATATGGGTACTATATTTGCCATTAGCCATGAAGATGGAACATCCCCCGACTTGATGATAGTATCGAATTAATTTTTTATAATGACAGCCCACAACATTGGATCCGCCTTATAAAGACATTGCGGAAGGCCATCTGGTCCTGCAGCTTTTGAGTATGACAACCTGGAAATTGCCCAGGTAATATCACTGCAGTTCTTCTTAAGCCTTGGGATATTCCAACATTCCAGAGAGACATCAGGGACAGACCGAAATTCGCAAGGCAATTGATATTTAACCTTTATAAATATTTGCCATGTCTGATCAGGAATACGATTCGGAGAAAACAATGCAATACATTTATTGTCAGCTTTCAAGGTGCGCCAAATTACGCGTGTGTCGCGAGACGTAATAGCGCAAATTAATGCGCAATTCACCTCGTTATATCTTGAAATATGGGCAAATCTTATTTTTTGTTTGTATACAGATAGAATTTTATTCCGCCTTGCCTTACTATCCTCGGTACCCAAGTTGCTTCTCTTCAAATATCTCAACTCCCTATTTTTGTCCCTTTTTAATAATTTGCATATATGATCATATGAATGTATATGTTTCACATTATTTTGTGTTTTGCAGAACCGCTCAAGTGCCGTGGTAACTATTTCAGAATAATGCATACACAATGTTTTTTTCAAAATTTCCCCCCAATCGTCTAATCCTCTCAATTTCTGAAGATATTTGTTTTACAACAAAGTTGCACATCCCTTGATTCCATCTAATGGAATGCTGAGGTCGGTTGGTTTCCACCACTGCCAATGCTATATTTGGCATGGGCGTTTGACATTTCAATTGAATTAGTGTGGAGAGTTGTGCATGATCTCCAATCTCAATCTGGCCTATTACTAGCGGTGCCATATGCATAATAATATTGTGAGAGACATAAATATAATCTATCATTGAGTTCATCGTGCCTCGTGCCCATATTTTTTCAAATTTCATGTCATTTCTAACCATTAAATCCATGTCCCACTCTGTAAGGAGTTCTCTAAATTTAGCTCCTCTACTGCGAGAAAGAGTGGAGGGTTTGAATACATGGCTTTCAGTTGAATCTCTACAATCACAATTAAAGTCACCACTTATTATGATTTCACAAGTCTGATACCTGCCAGATATGTATAATAAACATGCATCAAGTTCATCCAACATCTCATCAACTGTTGAGGTGGCAGGGTTCCAATATAAGGAAATTATCATTAGTGAGGAGTATATAAGTGAGGGTATAGTAAGATGAATCCAATATACTAGCAGATTCCCATACCAATTCAGATTGAGCCTGCAGAGATATGTTAACTGCAACCACCAAACCTCCAGATGGACGCCCTTGCAGAGATCTCTTTGCGGGCGAAGAATAGGTCAAATATCCAGGAATCAAAACTGGTTCGGTTTTCATTGTTTCTTGTACATTATTATTGTTGGTTGGTCTTCAAAGGTTAATACAGAGTGCCATTTCATTAAGTTTACATAGCCACAAGAGTTCCAAGATATAATTTTCATACCCATCTTGTCGGATGGCTATGTAGCAGAATGAGGAATTTTTGGACACAAAATCGCCGAAAGCATGGATTCCAACCATGGTAACCCTTTTGTGTTGGCTACTAATTTCAATATTTCACCTTCTAAACCTTCTTCAGATTGTGTGCTAGACCTACCTACGTCTGATCTTTTCAACACCCTTAACCGGGATTTCTAAAAATTCTGTAGCCTCCAACTCACAATCAAAAGTGAACAGCACCAAACCCTCATTTCTCATTTCCTCACGACTAAACCAGATAAATTTAATTATCGCCTCAGAGCTAAGATAACAAATAGCCCTGTGATTATTTGCTCTCGCCAAAGAAACCCTTGTGATATCTTCAGATTTTATAATTCTCAATTGAGGTATTTTTGAGAATACGGAGCATACAAAGGATCGATTGATGCGATTATTCGCCAATTTCCTTGCATCCCCCTCTAATCCAATAATGTACTGTCTTTCAAATTCAATTTGTTAAGGCCTAGTAGGATTTGTGATTGTTGCTGTATCTCTTAAAATAACTGCTCTCGGAGAGGCACTAGTAGTCACATGGGAATACTGTAGTGGCAAAGTTCTACTAATACTATTTATGTTTTGATTGGGCTCAAGTGAAAGTTTGCTCTTACTCTCGTGTGATTGATCTTCCCTATATGAATAATCCATGTTTGCTTTGTTCTCAGATAGTGACCTGCTTAATGCAGGACCATGGATTGATATATGACTACGGACATAAGAAATTCCCATACAATTTGCATTATTCACATTATTAGTTTCAAGGTTCGCAGACTGGGTAAAAGAGCCACTTCCATTTTTTTTCCCCCTTGCCTTTTACCACTACTAAATTCTTTATTTTTTCCAGTAAACCATCGCCAAGCCTCGAAGATTCATCACATGTTGCATTAATTTTAATACCCTTACCGTTTCGTGCTTCAAGTTGTTTTTCTTTACTCTGAGTACAATTATTCGCATTTATTCCATTGTTCGGGGCATTAGAACATCTCACTATAAGATTTCCTTATGGGTATTTTTGGAAAGACACAGTCACATGTGTCACGATATTTGTTTGACTTTTTGACGTGCAACATCTACCTACAATAGGAAAATATTTACTTAAAAGTGGATTTGGCCGAGGTTTTTGTATTCACATCTATGACGGAGATTTATTTCGTTTTCTTTTTCATGAATTACATGCTCCTTTGGGAGAATTGTACCTGTTTTTCGATGTGGTACAGTTTTACAGGTTATAATTTTCTGAGAATTTGCTTTTGTCAATGATGTATTACTAGCTTTTATCATACCCATCTTAACATGCACATCTTCCTTCATTAACAAAGCATGACCGACATCTCCACTTATTGTAACCACTATTACATCAATTGCAGGTGTAATGACATCTTGACTCTTTAGACAGTTGTTCCAAGTCAATATGCTCGTCCTCTGCAATTACTAGAATAGAAGTTGATTCTATATCCTTTGCTTTTGATTCTTTCTTATGTAATACAGCCTCCCTCCTTCTTTTAGCAAGTCTTAACAGCTCGCAAGTGCATCCTTTTAGCCCGACGGGACATAAAGGTGGGAGTTACTTCACTAGTTGAGATTTCATTCTCTACCTTTTTTTGTTTTTCAATTTCTTCCAACAAGGCAGATGGACTATCAGGCATGACTAGGAGTGGCACTGTAACAGATGGACTAGTCGGCATGACTAAAGGCGGTGCCTTATTCAATACTTGTGAGACAATTGTATCATTTAGTACTGTTATCGATGCTTTGATCTCTCTCAGATCATTCTCGCAATTATACATACGAGGCTCAAATAATACACCAGTTAATTGTGTAGTCTAGTCTCTCTCATAGCAACCAGGTTGCAAACATTGCATACTTTTCTCGTGGGTCATTTTAGGGGCCTCGTTTGTTCCTTGGCCACATTTTTCATATTGCATATATCTCAGGGTATCAGCAGCAATTATGAAACCCTCGATTTTATCCATCTTGGAACATAAATAGTGCATAATCGCCTTTGTTTCCTTGAGTTCCAGATGAGTAAGTTTGTGGCCCTTATCAAGTAAATCCAATATTTTTGTAATCACTGGAAGGGGACTAGGAGATTGATGTTCTGTGCCACCCCTATCAATCATGCCCCCCTCAGGATCATTATATGACAACCTACTTTGATCTTTAATTTGCGCAGGAGAATACAATAAAGCATGCGAAATCCCTTTGGAAACTCCTTCGCCTGTTTCATTATAAGCTTTATTGGTATCGTCTCTACCAGTTGTTCGAGATATCCATGTTAGATGGTCTATGAGCAAATGGGGTCATCATATTAATAGACCGATTGACCTGTTTGTCTAATTCAGCCATTTTCCTCAGTGATTGTAAATGAATCTTCATTGGAAATACAAGAAATCGATGGAGTACAGCGAGTCCTACTCACCCTAGTACACTCCTTTTCCTCCTCTGTTATGAATGTATGCGTTCTAGCAGGAGATACGTCATGAACCTGAGCCAGGTGAGTGGTATATATGGGAGTATTAGTACAAATCAAATTATCTTTAGATGCCTCTACTAAAGTGTTATTAGGTAGCTCATTGTTAGAAATACTCCCTTTGTCCCGAAGGGAATCATCATTAAATACGGTAAGCGCTTTCATTGTTGCCTCAGTACACCGCCCACTCCTCAGTCCATTAGCTATTATTGAAATGCAGGTAGGAGCACTTATAAGATATGGAAAAAAGGGCAACATTCTCAACCCATTAAAAGGTGTTGAGAATACGAAATGAACAATATAAAACCCAGGTTACTTCACAATAGTAATCTAGTAAGAACAAAGTAGTGCATCAAAAGGACTAGTGCAGTGCTTCACCAACACACATTAAAAATACACCACAAAATTGGATCATAAAAACAGGTAGGATAATTATCAATAACTCACACTATAACAATGTGCAGCTAAAATCATTACTTTGTACACGCCTAAACAGCAAATAACAGTTTCAACTAGTTTGCCACTGTTCCAAATTCATAAGTTCCTGGATATCCAAGAGGACCAAGCAATACAGTTTTTAGTAATGGATTCTTTGTCCATTAACACTAACAAAATAAAATTCCAGAGGGATCAAAGTAAAAGCTCACCGCAGTCTCCCATCTGAATGCGCCACCAAACAGCCACACAACAGCCAGAGCCCTTCACCCAGACGGGCTTAACGCCGCAAGGGCGACTCGGGCGCAGTAATAACGGCTTGTCCAGTCACGCGACCGCACACGTGAGGAGCGCTAGCTCCGCCTCCTCCAGGAAGCGGATCGCGGCTGTGCAAGACCCAGCAAAAGCCTTCTCCTTTCGCTCGCAGTGCCGGGTACAAGGTACAGGAAAAGAGTTCGTAAAACTGCGTGCCGGGTTTTACTGCTGCTTCAGAACACCACACAATTCCCTAACTCCCTATAATACTAAGCATGCTAGGATAGAGAACGCTATATGGCCCCTACAGTTAGCAGCCGTCGATTTGGGTAAAATCACCTGCAGCCTCAGTAAGATGACAGACAGTAGGGGTTACCTTGCACTAGAACTAACCACATTAAGGATACCAGGTTTAGGGTATGGGGGGCCCGAGAGAGGAGAGAGACTTAGCACCAAGCTCCTCCCCCTCTCCCCCCAAAGAACCTGGTAGGCCATGATACGGACCAACCGCTATTCCATCTGTATTAAGTTCAATAAACACACTTGGACTGACAGTGTCCGAGTGGTTATTTGTGGCAGACGCTCCATCACACCCCTTAGACTTAGGGCAATGGGATTATTAGACTTTTGACACTGCCCCCTAGGATGCAGGATAGTCCCAAAGGGCTGGTGGTCTGTGGAAAATCCTGCTGATCTAGGTACCACAGTTTCTTAGCTATAAACAGGTATGTTGTTGGTTTGGATTCTATTAGTTCTTCCTTCATTCTTGAGTTGGTGTACAAATAACATTGAGATTTTGTTTGGAGTTAAGAAAACCGACATGTACATGATGGTAAATATTGTGAATGCTATGTATTTTTTGATAAAATAAATGTTGACAACAGTAAAAGTTATCGGAGAGTTTTAGTATAAGCCAAGAAAGGAAAATTAGAGATTGGATTAGCGCTCTACCTCAAAAGAAAGTCAAGTTTTAAGTGTTTCAAGAATTGAGGGCTGGGCAGAGCTTGCAAAATGGTATCATATAAATGGAGCACACTACTAAATAGGTTACAAGAAAGACATGGTGAATCTCTAGTGGCAAGAGCCCCTCCGCCCACGCTAGCCCTCCGCAACTATTTTTTTTATAGGTGAACCCTGTCCCCTTCAACACAAGGAGGAGGAGGAGCAGGAAGGGGAGATTTCTCTTTTATTGCTGTCTGATTGGCAGTGCCAAGGAGGAAAAATAAAATGCAGACAGTGGTGAAGTTAATAAAACTGAATAGAAAGGAGTGAAACTTTACTCAAGAGTAAACCATCCATGGCAAGAGAGATGGCAAGTAAGGAAAGGTAAGATATAAGAGGCAAGGTTCGAAATGGAGGAGCTGGAGCTATTTAACTCCTGCTTGGTGCATAGAAGAGCCTGGTTAGCTTAATACCAACATCTACCAGGAGCTACTTTTGGCTCCCTAGGCCAATTTATGATGAACAAATACACCCATCTGAATTTACCTCTGTGCATTTGAGACAATCCATAAATAAAGAGGAAACGGCTATACATCATTGAAAGCATAAGGGGTCATAATTAATGGATGAAATTATATTTTTGCATCTTATGTGAAAGTATCACGGAACACTACGTACTTGCTCCTCATTCCTCAGTGATGGCTCCTGTTCACTGGCTAATGCTGTACACCTAGGAGCTACTTTTGGCTCCCGCTTATCCAATCGTAATTTAAAAAGGAGCATGCATGACAGGAGGGGACAACTGAAAGTGAAATAATGAACAGAAGTGACCATTTATGTGACGAAAGAAATACTACTGAAAGAATTTGTGATGGGTTAGAGGATGGTTGATACGTTTAACCCAATGTGTGACAGGCGATATGCAAGATAAGAAAAGACTGTACAACACAGGGTTCAAAATTGAGGGGAGCTGGAGTTATTTAGCTCCTGTTGCTAGCACAGTACAGCCCGTTTAGTTACAAACCAATGTCTACACACATTAAACACAATGGTTCATACAAAATGGACAAAAGGTTAAGAGCATCACTGGTAGCTCCTGGTTCCCCTACGGTAGCTCCTACCCACAGGGTTGATGCTTGACACCAAGGAGCTGGTTTTAGCTCCTGCTCATCGAATCTCAATTTCGAACCCTGTAACAGAAGATCGTACCATTTATGAAGAGATGGAGAAGTAAAAATCAAATATCATGGAAAGGAGGGATTACTGCGATTGAAAAATTGTACATGAATACCTGAAATCATAGGTAAAATGTTCAAGCTGCTACTAGCCAGCCATAAAAATTTCACTGGCCACCTCAAATTCACACACATACATACATACACACACACACACAATTTCTCACTTGCCAAGGGTTAACTATCACCAGCTATTTGCTAGTGGCGAGTACACATTTTGGGTGCTGCCAGGAACGTATAGTAATGATAGACTACAGGAATGAAGAGGGGAAGGAATACAAGTAGGATAGCAGAAAAAGAAGGGAGGAACATTTAAGAGGAATGAATAGAAGCATCAAGAAATTATGGGAGAGGAAGCAATAACAAGGTAAGGGAGGAGAGTCACAGTGCACACTAGTGTACAGCCTGTGTTCACAAGAGTGTCCCATGTGCACGGATCAAATTTACTGTAATTAGTGCACTCCTGTTTGTGCCAAAGGTCCTCTACAGAATAAAATAACACACATACCCATGAAAATCTGTTAGCTATTCCAAATGCTTCTCACAGTTACAGAACCATTCACTGATACACTTCATTTAAATCATTAGGCCTCATGACAAATGTGCCGGTAAACTCACCGGCACCCTTGTTTCCGGACCAGCAAACTATGAGTCTCCCTGTCGTGGCCGATGTGACCGACAGGCCTGACCCTGCTGGGCTCATCGGCCACGGTAGGCAGACTCTTCACAGAAGCACTGCCACTGTTACTAACGGTGCTCCGGTGTCCCACTTCCATAGAGTGGCATAGGACTCTATGGAAATGGGGATTAACAAATGTACCGGCGCCTGACTTCCCGGTCGTCGGACTCGTAATGAGCCAGTGGCACTGGGCGGTCAGGTGCTGGCAAATTATTACGGTCTGGCAGCAACGGTTACCACCGGACCGGTAATGAGGCCCATTGTCTAAGTGGGCTTTGCCATTCCGATCTGCACTTCAGAAAACTGGTTCTTCGTTATATAACAAGTCTAGCGAAGGTGGGCCCATTTACTAAAGAATAGTGTGGCTAACATGTGCTGCAAGGTTACTTCTCACAACGTCATCAACCACTAGTCTCCCTTGCTGCCTTTACGATCTGTGTCGAGCGTGCTTCAGAAACATTTTCAACACTGATCGATGAACAACTTCTGGCAGCATTCATCTTTACATACCTAAATGCTAAACAAGACTCAAATGTTAAGAACAAAGCATTTTTCCTCACAACGATGCTCCGTTAGCTCTCGCCCCTCCTCCCCCCAACCCCCGTAAGGTTAAATCCACACAATTTGTTTAAATAATACCGCCTTGCTTCCTTCATTTAGAAAAACAGGATGTTCTGCATCTCACAGCACTATATGGGTGAAATAATTGCTTGGCTTCTTTAAACTTCTAATTAAAAATAGTAAGCATGGCAATTCAATTTGTGGGATAAACTTTACAACAAGCCTAACTGAATCAATATCTGCCAGAGCACTCTGCAAAGGAACCATAAGCTATTGTCATGAAACATCATTTGACCCAATTGTTCAGTGAAAAACGGCCGATTATTTGCTGTAAACCTCCAAAAACATTAATCTAGCCCAATGAACTTCAAAAGACGAGTTCAGTGGACTAGTATTGTCATGCCAAATCCCATTCATCACAATTTAGACAACGTCAGAGCTTTGGGGGGGGGGGGGGGGTGACACCAGACTTCAGCTATGTCAGCCTCCTGACTCCCCCCACACCTCCATTAACGTCTCGATTTTGTCGGTTGAAAACAAGGATGGCCTCGATTAAATGGCAATGGATTTGCACCTGAATCACAACTGCACTCTAGGTACTGTTTCGGTCTGATCTTTGGCAAAATGGTAAATGCCTCATTAGAAACACAGGCCACATGTATTCCCATGATGTGTGGCTGCAGCTCCCCATCTTGCCTAGTCTTCCTCAGTTCAACACAACAAAAAAACCTTCTTTAGAGGGTCAATCTTCCCCTAATCCAGGGATCTACCCCAAACCAGAACACAGATTACTCTGGAGGTTTATAAACATGTCAGGAGGCACACACAACCAGCAAGTATTTGGCTGCATCTCCATGTACTAGACTGTCTCTCGGTTCCCGTTTGCCCAAAGTAAACCCCGCCAATCAAATAATAAAATAATACTATTTCACAGAGTTCTTGACAAATGCAAAGGGTTGCTCCAATAGAGCTAACAAACCTTAAAACCAATAACCCACAATGCTGTCAGCTATGTTTGAGTGATTGATGCAAGCACTTAGGTTTTGAAAAACACAATAAATCAGGCTCAAAATGTGCACTAGCCTTTGGATAGTGATGGACTAGTGTGGTGACGAGCGCGGCAAGGGGGACTATGTTGGGTTTGTCTTGGATGAGGGGTTTTACGGTGGTTTGTAATGCAGTATTTGAAATGCTAATTCAATTTTGAAAAAAAATAGAAATCCAAAAGGGATCAAAACTCAAACACAGCTTGAAGAAGTTGCTCTACTGAATGAAAAAGGGCACCAGAAAGGTGGAAAAGTCACCAAGAACAACTGAACAAGTTGATCGAAGAAATAGCCCAAACTAATTTAAAAATCACCTACTAGGCTGGAAAAGCCTATCCAGGAGGAGGGAGTCATTGTCCTGGACTTTGTTGTTTCCATTAGTGGAAGGGCCAATAGATTAGCATTGAGGCGTAGGACCTCACTTCTGACAAGCACCCTGGATAGTTTTTTTAAGATATCGAAATCCGTTGAATAGGGATAGGAATGCTATTTTCTTATACTTTAAATAAATCACTTGTTAAACATGCCTCCTGTCTCACCACAACTCCAATGTTTGTAGGATAATAAAGCTGGAATACAGTGAGCTGAAACCGATGTGCCAAAAATCGCAGTTTCTTCAAGAGCGGAAGCTGTGATTAATAGCCATATCTTAAAGTCTGCAGTGGTGCCACAGCCATTCTTGATTAGCCTCTCCTTTTGGATTAATAGATTGTTTTAGGTCTGTTATTTATTTTCTTCCGGCACAAACATTTGGCAGACAAGCAAACAGAAGCACAGAGAGATAGACTGTGGTATTCCCAAGATCTCACAATTTTTGTCAAGTGGGGTAAACCAGGGAAAGAACCCAGATCTTTTCCAAGGTGGTCCCCTTATCTACAAACCACCTTTCCCTGTCCTCCTCTTGTTTTCTCCTCTCCTCGTTTTCTCCTCCCTCGTATCCCCTCTCCTCTTGTTCACCTCTCCCACTTTTCACCTTTGCACTCCCTTTGTTCCCTCCTCCCATGTGTGCCTGTTTGAGTAATGTGGAGTACCATTTGACATGGGAGGTATGGCCAGAAAGAGGTGGAGTGTGTGCAAAAATAAAGAAGCATTGGCAGTGCCAACAGTTTGGGCTTGTATAGTCATGGGAAAGGCACTAGCCAGGCACTGCCATAGTGGTATTCACTGGCCATTAATAGTAGCAGGTTCAATTAGTTGGGAGTACCTGGGCATTTAATAGCAGTGCCTGACAAATCCCTAATGCTTAAATAGGAGAATTGGCAAACTAACAGTTTTGGCTTCTTTATAACAGGACTTCAGTGAAGGACACACATAGTATAGTGCTCATAAATCAAGTGACTGGAAGCAGGCATGGTTACCAGTATCGGATTTACAGGTCCAATTAAGTCATTGGCTCTGAGAAGACTGCTTTGAAAAAACACTGGCAGATACCTTGACTGCAAGGTTTGATGGTAAGGCTTGATTAAAGTGATCTCAAAGAGTTCCAATAAGATGGTCTTTTGAACGGGTAAAGGGCAGGAACTGGGTGGGAATGGCCATAAGGAATGTATTATTTTGATATTTATAAAGCGCATCAAACCCAAAAGGCATCTGGGCGCCAGCCTACATACGAATGTTGGTTCCAATAGTTACATACATAGGAAGTTTACGTACGAGAAGAGAGCGTAGTTGGTTACAGACAGAATAGGTAAAGTATTATACACGAGGAAAAAGACTGCAGTTAGTTAAGTGGTGATTAACAAGGAATTTAATTGACAGATTGCCAGGTGCAACTTTCAATTCCTCTGGATTTCTTGGGAAAAGAGCCAGGTGTTAAGGCCTTTGCGGACGGACCAGAAGGATGATCTGAATTTAGCGCTTGGGACAAGCAATCACAGAGAAACTGCTACCTCCAGCTTTCTGACACCTGTACCTGGGGATGGCTAGAAGGTGCAAGTAGGCAAACCGTGTCGGTCTGTTAGATTGGGCTTTGGTAATTTGACTGGTTAGATAAGTCTGGGCACTATTCGATAAACATTTGTGGGTTAGGAAAAGTGTTTTGAAAAGGATATGTTCTTCGACAGGGAGCCAGTGGATATTTAGTCTAGCTGAGGAGATGTGTGTGTGTGTTTTTTTTTTTTTTTTTTTTTTTTAGGGATGTCGAGTGCTGCTCCTACAGCATTATTCTGGATGATGTGTAGTTTGTTTATATTACAGGGGTCGGAACCTGCAAAGGGGGAGTTGTCAATCCTGGAACGTGAGAGGGCTCTGGCAAGTGTGATGCAGTTGGTCAAGAAAGTCCTGCCGGCGTTCATCAGTTTATCGATGTATGCTGCAGCCGAAGCGATTACATTTACCTGTCTCGTTAGGGAGAGTATGGAGTCTAGGTATACTCCTAGGGTTTTTACCTATTTGGCCACAGCAATGATGTTTCCGTCGACGGTAAAGGATTTGTAGGAGTCAGAGAGTTTGTTTGGCCGAGATTGTGCGTCAATAAGGAGCAGTTCGTTTTCTCATCATTTAGGCAAAGCCTGTGTAGTGCCATCCAGGCCTGAATGGTTTGATATATTTCGCTCAGTACAATGGAATCTGTGTCATAGTTGCTGGTGATGGGTAGGAGGATTTGGGTGTCATCCGCATAGTTGGTGTAGGTGAGACACAATTTGTCTAGGAGGTCAAAAGGCGGCTTTGGTGAAGATATTGTAAAGTGTTGGTGAAACACATGAGCATTGAGGCACTCTACAGGTGGCTGGAGGGTCTGCAGCAGTGTTGGAAAACACTGATTGTGCTGTTGGACAAGAAGGACTCTATCCATGATATGGCTTTAGTCAAGAAGTGGGCAGCTAAGGCGAGGTGTTGGCAGAGCATTTTGTGATTTAACAAGTCAAAGGCTGTTGAGTTACCCTTGTCTTTCATTTCATCCATTTGAATGTTTAGGTGCACAAGGGGTGGGAGGGGGGGATCTCCATTCCGTGGCGGAAGCCCGATTGGCCTAGGCCGGGAAGATTGTGAGTTTCCAGGTATAAGTATTTTGAGGAGGAATGGTACAGTTGTGATGGGGCGGTAGTTGGTGGGAACATTGGCATCTAGAGTGGACTTTTTGAGGAGCATGCTAATGGACTGTTAATGGGCGCAAATAACCAAACAACTACAAGGTGTGTGTCACTCATATGCCTTTTCTCCCCATCTGAGCTATAACGATATTGTATTGCAATTGTCATTTATAAAGTGCCCTTTCATCATTAGTAAGGCCTCAATGCGCTTTGTGGTTGGAACGCCTGTGGTGACCGCGGCCATGTGTAGGAGGTTCTAAGAGTTTAAATTAAAAACGCAAGTGTGCATTTTGCCATGTTAGGACTTAAGTGGGCTGTCTAGGCTCCAGCAAGCAACCCAGAGGTCAGGCACCTGGGTGGGTGCTGTTGGTGGTTTAGGATAGAGTGCTAGTAAATGAAGATTTCATGTGTGCCCAGCTAGACCAAATTTATTTCATAGGTTGTCGCTGTATACTAATGGCAGAGATGTTAAGGTATGTCAGGGGTTTCAATGTGGGCAGCTATGTGAGCTGCTAGACCGAAATAGCATAGCCATTGCTGCATTTGAGGGTGCATGGGTGGGTGGCTGTGCCTGTGGCCTGTGTTCACAGACGTGGTGTAAGGTATACGTAGCGTGCGTTTGGATGGAGTTCAACAGCAATGTTCTTTTTCTTGATCCAATGCAATTGTTTGGTCTCGCTATTCGTGGTCTCTCTGGAACAAAGGTGTGATCAGTAGGAGAGGGGCCCGGAGAGGGAGTTGAGGGGAGGACGATAGTCTGTCACAGTGTGCCACTGCAAACGCATCGGATTATGTGACCGACTAGAGGGGAGCACGTCCAATGGGGTACAACAGTAGATGTGTGAGCGGGATTTGGGACACCTGGACAGAGTGGGGTGGGCCCGCCTGAAGGGGGTAATACAGTAGAACGTAAAACCCAGTAGCACCTAGATTTGGGACATCTGGATACAACAGTAGACAGTAAAATGCAGAAGCACCTAGATTTGGGACACCTGGATCGAAAGAGAGACACCTAGATGGGGGTATAACAATGCAGACTGTAATTACAAGGTTTGGGATACCAGGGCGCAGGGTAATGCCTTTGCTGCGAATATGACAGTGGACAATTTGCCTAGATGTGAGATGTTGCTACCTTACCCAATCTGTCTGAATGCAAGATATGGCTGACTAACACAATCTACCTAGATGCGAGATATGGCCAAGTGACACAGTTGGCTTAGGCGTTGGATATTACCAACATAAGTATGTGCAAAAAACGACAGGCTTTTAGATCATATGATAATAGGGTAATAAGATGGGTCGGACAGTCTAATGGGGAGCAGTAATTACTGGTCCCCCTGTCCAGACCTTGCCTACCTTGTCAGTCGCTGCTGGTTGACGGCTGCAGGTTCCACAGGCTAACTGGCCAACATGGTCTGGAACCGCTTCATCAGGAGCTGCCCTTTGCCTTGGGGCCCTTGGCCGGGCACAGGCTGCCAAGGGACATCCAGCTAGGAGGGCCTTGCCACCAATCAGGGAGAAGGAGGGGGCAGTAACGAAGCGGGGAAAGTGCTCGTTTCAAAGCACACAACAAATTCACATTTGGTGCAGATTTAAATAAATAACATCACACGCAGGCTGCAGACTGCTTTAAAAGCGCACGCAGCGCAGTCTAGTTTGGATGGGCCTCACCTGCGTGGTAGTTGCTGTGGTCCATGTCTGAGTGGAAAAGGACCTTGGCAGGTGTTTAATGCTGGGCTTCCTGCTGGCCTTACCACCAATCAGGGAGTGTGGGAGGTGAAAACAGGGCAAGGGGAAAGGTAAGGAAGCAGGGGAAGGGCCGGTTTCTAAGCACACAGCAAATGCATGTTCGCTGCAGATTTAAATAAAGCAGGCTGCTTTAATGCAATAAGTTTCGGCATATGGGTGGCCCAAGCACCACCTAATAAGTCCAAACTAAAAAAGATCGAAGAGGAATGGTTAGTCTGTGCTTACCCAAAAAAGGCAATTGACTAGTTTGCTCAAAAGATTGAATCAGTTTAATTGGTACGGAGTTTAAGGTTTTACCTATATTTTCGGTATTAAAGCAGACTTGAAAGGGCACTTGATAAAGTGCATTATCAAAGCTATGTCAAGCTGTTTAACATAAATGCCAAAATGGATATTAGTCTTAACAGTACATCATTGCACCAGTATTTAAAATGAAGAGAAATTGGAAAGAAGGGCACAGTTAAACATGATTGAACAATGAAAGCCGAAACAAAATAAAAATAGTTTAAAAGATGCAATTGAAACTATAACAAACAGAATAATGTACGAAGAAATAGGATATGAGAAAACAAGGAACAAGAAAAAAATTAATTTCTTGATTTGTATGTAGACTAAAATTAAAAAAATGTTTTAAAAAACCCACACTAAAATCGTAACTACGAGTGATTATACGATCTGGATTCCATGTTGTAATAGAAGTTGGTTTATGTTTCTCATGCAAAGTAAAACTAATCCCAGGAATAAAATAACATAGAAATTGGCCAGAAAATATTGGTGTGCTTGAGGTGCTGGTTCTGGTGAACCAGTATTAAAAAAAAATGGTGACCTTTCTGTAGGGTGGTAATTGGCGAGTACATCGATCTAAAGCATGTTACATTGAGGAGTGGAACCAAAGTAATCTGGTAATTCGATAAAGTCAACTTTAATATCAGCAGTGTGTATTGAAGATTCATTAAACTGTTCTTTTTGCTGGAATTGTAGATGGTAACGCTGAAACCTGCAAGAACTGAGGCTTCAGACCTTCCACTATTGTGCCAAGAGTTAAATCAGAGGCCGTTTATGGACAATCGAGTTAAAAGGTACCTTGCATATAATGTCACAAATTCATCCAGCCAGAACGTTTGCTTCTATTTGTGTTTGCAAAAGTCCTGTGCATCTGTCCTTCAATCAGAAAACGGCTTGCAAGTCCTGTAAGGCTGCGCCGATATAGCAGTAGCTGTTGAAGTAAATAGTGCCTATTTTGTGGCCTCAATAAGGATACGAATAAAAGACTTGTACAGTTAATTCTGAAATCAACCCCTGCAATATCGAAAGGAATATATGTCTCTCTCGGAAACTTGTTTTTAGACAGAGAATAGCAGACTATTCTTGTAAGGCTGTGCTGAATTTCTGTAGCATAGCATTAACCAGTGTGACACTATGTGCAGGGGCTCATGTAAATCATATTGTAACCAATTTGCTGTACGGTCAGTTACACAATATATCTGAAGTACATTCTTAGAAAACTGGTTAGAGATTAGTGGGCAGTGCAAAATATAGGGCTTTAACTCATTTAGACATTTAGAGTTGCCAAAAAAGAAATGAGACACAGTGCCATTAATTACTTTATGTACTGAATGACGTGGAAAAGGCTGTCCAGTTAAAGTTTCGAAAACAAAAGGATCGAATGCCAAAGGGGAGAGTGAACCGAAAACCAAAGGATCGAAATGTTTTTTTTAATGTATATCTTTTTTGTTGCTCTAGTTTAGCTTTAAAAGGGTGTTTACACCAGAAACAGGGTTTGGGGGGACCCCCACCCCCCAAAAAAAGTCAATCCTTTTTTTCGGTCGAATTGGCTCGACCCTTTTGATTCGGTACTATGCCTATAACCGTGGAAAAGGATGCTGTAAGCCCAAAAAATTTTGATCTGCCGTTTATGAATTGTGCGGGGAAACTCTATGGTTTATCCTCGTGCCTTGTGAAATAAGCTAGGGGAAAAAAAGAATAAGAAATATTTAAAAATGGTCATGTTTGGCCTTAACTATGTATTTAAATTATTGTTTGGCAGGTCTAGTCCGTGAAGTAGACATTTTGATTCCCAAAGTCAAAAGTAAAATCAAGATTATATCAATTTGACAAAGTTGCATCTTGTCCTCGAAAATCATGTCTAACAACTGTAAGGAGGTTTCGAAGATTTGATCAGGTGTTCATTTTGCGACAAAAATATAGAAATGCAAGCATGATCTGGGTTGATGCCTGTTGTAGTTCATAGCTTAAAGATGTCCGCAGCTTCTGTTGCACAGGTTAGATGCCATCCTCTTTCTCATGCCTTGATCTTCTATAGTCAATACATTGCATGTTCCTCTTGCCAATGATGAGAGCAGATAATGTATGTCCTGGGCCTCGATTACATAACTATGTATACGCATCAAACCATTTTTTTTCGGTTTGTACTGCATGTTTAGATTGGTCTGCATATACATAAAAAAGTTGCTGTTGCAGTTAAGGAATTCTGACATTTTAAACATCTGCATTCCCCGACTACATATTTGCAAACGGAGCCAGAACCACATCTGAAAAAAAATGTATGGTCAAGCCAAATTATTGATAACTCATGGTGCAATGTAACAAGAGCACAATATATTGCTCAAGGGTTTCTGGGGTAGTGTGCAATTAAGAGGTCTACTTGCCTTTGCATTAGAAAATGAGTATGTTGCAAAACTGTGCAGCAGACTCCTGGGTTAAGAGTTCTACAATAGAAAATCTAAAGGATTCCCGAATCTATACAAGTCCAATGTTCTTCCAAACAATTAAATGGTGTTTTAATGCGGTTCACAGCCAACACGTGTTTCGACCAGTCGGTCGTCCTCAAGGCTGTAGCAAACATTCAGAATGACATCAATGAAGAGTTTGATTTCCATATACTGATTCACATATGTTATGCCAAAGATCATATACAGAAAATAGGTAGTTCATAAAGGGACAAAATATATACAAAATGCGAACCAAAGAAAAAAGTAGTAACCAGAGGTTTACATACCATGATAAAAGTCAGTAGCAGGCAGGGTGGGCAGAAGCAGAGGGGATGGTATAACATGATTATTTCGGGTCAGTTCATTCACAAAAATTATGTTCATAACGTCCTGCCAATATTGTGATTGCTGATTCAAATAGAGTGATTAGCTCTAAAATGCAATTACATGCTGATTGCCCAATATGAAAAACACATTCACTACATAGTTGTGCGCTGTCAAAGAGGATTGTGAATTCAATGAAGGAAGTGCCAGTGAGAGTCCCAGCGGGTCTTGTAGGTCCCTGTTAATAAATCAAACCATGTGGGATTATCTGAAAATGGGGTTTATTCCCTAGTACAATAACAAGAAAACTGGTTAAAGTGCGATAGTATGAAAGGGAGAATTTCCAAAATACAAAATTGTAGTCTACGAAGCCTCTAACCCAGTGTAAATAAACCAACATGAAGTAATGAACTCACCAAGTTGGTCAGAAAGAAAAAAGAAATTACTCTGATTAGGTTCAATAATATGAAGAAAAGACAAAAGAAGAAAAGCAGGGAAGCCTTCTGGTTAATGACAAGGATCAGCATAACAAGTTGGATACTTGAAATTAACATGATATCAGAGTCTCAAAGTATGATGCCTCCTTACCCTAAGATTGTTAATAATCCACCCGTGTTAAGTAGAAGTTGAGGAGACCTCTTAGGGTGAGGTTCCATCCTCAAGGTGGTTCAATAAACCAAACGCTGCAATGAAGTCCTAAGGGATCGAATATCTAAGTACTAGATGAGTTGGAGCTGATGGAACCTCTATAAATATTAGCAATCTTGCAAACCCTAAAGGCGATTCCTTAGGTCTCAAAAGTCTTACCTTAATGAACATTATATGAAATTAGTTTCTTATGTGAGCAGATGTTAGCTGCAAGTTACTAAAATCCAAACGTAATGGGTCCTGATACTTGCCTTTGGTCTCTTATCACTTCTCTTTTGAATCTTGAAAACAGCTTTCCTGTGTTTGTTAATGACTCACTTAATAGAAGTAATCCGCTATCAGACAATTTCCCTCCATACTACAGTTTTTTGGCTTGCATAATTACACCAATTGGAATATTTTGAAATGTGCTTTTTTCACGGCTGCCGTTTGCATGTACTACTTCTGTAGGGTTTCAAAAAGTGCATGTTTTGTCCGACATTTAAATAAAAAAAAAAAAAATTGATAAATATAGGGGTTTGTAGGTGACGCTATATAAGGGGTGGGGTGTAGGCAATAGTGTGAAATGAATAGGGAAGGAGGGGATGGGGGAGAGAACACCCCCCCTAAAAGTAAACATTTTGATTTTTTTCTAGTGAATACATTCGGCAAAACACCCACTGAAAAGAAACGGTCAGTGAATGAACATAGAACCACGATAGGTAATATTTTGTTTTTCATGTTACAGTTTTGGATTATGATGATCTGGACTCTATTTTGGCTAACGGAATTTCTACATACACTACATCACAAACTACAATGTGGACAACACAATATAAACACTAATTGGTTCATTAGATATCTCACACAGGTTGCATATATAGAAAACAATATTCAGGACGATTGCAATATAGTGCCTAGATTTTGCTTAGCGGTCAGCTTTCTCCCATTTTCCTTTTTCTAGCTTATCTGGCATGGCATGGGTATAAATAGGGATGCTCACTCGAAACGCCAAGAAACATTTCTCGTGCCTACGGAAATCATTTTACAAGGTAATGAGAGACTATGGGCTCCTTATTACTCAGTGTTATTTACGATTTGCAACTCATATAAATATAAAACAATCACTGCTGACAAATACATTCCAAGAATTTGCAGCTGATAGATATTTGCAGCCGTATGGAGAGCACAGCAAATTAGGTGCAAAACAATACTACATGGCCACCATGCTCGAAGTGCAAGACTGGTCAAGAATATGCTACTGAAATTCAGCAGAGCCTTACAAGAATAGCCTGCTTTACATGCTCTATAAAGAAGCTTCTAAGAAAGACACTTCTAAGATTGCAGATATTCATTTGAAAATTAACTGTACAGGATTGCTTTCAAACAATAAGTTAATTGCTTGCAAATGTAATATCAGCAGAGCCTCTGAGGGCTTGTGAGTCGTTTCCTGATTGAAGGACAGATATACAAGACCTTTGCAAACACAAGAAGCACCAATGTGGATGTATACATTACGTGAAAGGTACCTTAAGATCTATCCTCTCTAAACCCCAGGCCCAGATTTAACCTTCAGCATGATACAGGAGTAATATGAATTCATTTTTACGATTACACTTATAGCGGAAGGTCTGGAACCGCATTTCTCACAGGCTTTAGCATTACCATCGACTATTCCAGCAAAAAGAACTATACAATGAATCTCGAATACACACTGTTGACACTAAAATCAACCTCATTAAACTGTTATTACCACATTACTTAAGGTACCACTCCTCAATGTACCATACATTAGATTGATTTACCTGCCAAATAAACATCTTACAGACATTTTACAAAGTCTGCTACAGGGGGGGCTTCAGACCTCAAGCACATTCCGGGTTTCTGGACAATTGACATACTTGTATCCATCGGGTTTTATTTTAAAATGCGAAACAAACTTGCTTCCATTAGCATTTATTGGAATCCAGACCATATGACAATATACTCTACAACGATATGTTATTATGTTGTATTTTTCTATATGCTAATCAAGAGATTCTTTTTCGCTTGCCTTGATCCTTGTTTTTTTACATATCCTCCTTCAAACACAATGGTTTACATTATAATCCCAATGGAGAAGTTGTGGTTATGCGTTCATTGTTCCATCAGGATTACCCAGTTTTATTCCCAAATTTCCCTCATCATTCATGTTTAAAACTGGTCTAATGTACTGTTAATAATAACTATGAATGACTCTTGGGAGAACAAACAGGTTGACAATATCCTTGAAAAAGCTCTTGCAGTGCAAAACTTTCCACGCGTTGGCTCTAATCAGCTTTTATACTCATTAATCAAACATGGAAAGCTCTTATTGTTTAAAGCACAGACCTAGCTCCGAGGGCAGTGGAGCGCCGAGTCAAACATTAATTATTTTTGTTATCATCAACACTTCGGATCACTAGACCACTATCTTTTTGGAGTAAGCACAGACCAACAATTCATCCTGAAACCTTTTTCCCCCACATTTAACATGAAGGACACAGGACGCTGTGTCTTCTTGGAAAAGGTCTAGCAGCGCACACCCCCAACATACTACTTTTTTAGTTTACTGCAGGAACAAGAATTGCCTGGTTTTCTAATTGCCCTCCTTTTCTATGTTTATGAGCCGATCTGAAATGTGGGAGAAAGGGAGGGGGTGATGTGCTAATCCACCACCCCCACTATCCGACAGGTGTCATTAGTACCGATGGTCTTCTGGGAAACAAACTCTGCTTTATAGCCTTTCTTCCCAATCACGTCTGAGAACCATTATTGAAAAGCTTGTCATTGTAGCTCTGTGAGGAGCAGCGATGTGGGTCTTAGAAAACATGTACGTGAGAAAAATGTGCCTGAAAAGTTGCCTTAACATGGTTTTCTCAAATGAACCCATGTGTCTAAAAGGGATCAATATTTCACAATGATCCTCAGTTGTTGGAAAGGTTTTGCTTGGCAAATGTTTTTCTCTCGCAGAACTGAGAGGGGTGCAACACCATCCAGGGAATCCCTCTTCGACACCACAGTGTCACCCCAGGTAGCAGCTGTACTCTATTGGATCTCCCCAGACCACCCCAACCAGCATTATATTGGGGGTTGATCCAACTCCCCACACACGAGTAGAAAGATATAGCATTTAGTAAGACTTGCAAAGTTGTGAGGAGTAGAAGAGCATTCAAAGCAAATACTTGTGTGTGCAGTTTTCTTCTATAGTCGAGAATCTATATGGTCCCTTAAAGAACAGGCTCAGATTAAAAGTGCAAGCTAAATGGCCAGGGCACCACAGTAACTGTCACAAGCAGAGTTCCCTCTAAGCTGTGCGCATGCCTAGCTTCCTTCTGGGTGCCGCTCAGAAGATTTTTTGCAGCGCACACAGACAATTCTAACCTATAATTTTTTTTAATAAGGCACAAGTCACAGCAATGACTTCAAATTTTCTCTCTTAAAATAAGCAGCTAGTCTTGATATTCTGCTCATTTGCATTACACTACTATGCAAGAGCGACCGTAAACACCCAAAATCCCTAACAGCAAAATACACACCAGAGGTTAAAAACGAATATGAAAAACTGGCTCCATGAACAGAAGAATCTAACCAAGATATGCCTGCACACATTAACTGAATAATGTACCCTCCCCATCCATGACTCCTAAGCTTGATTCTAACACACTTTTACCTTAGGACTAACTTCTGCCCCAGAACACATTAAGATGGTACCTGACAACCTTGACTCTTCCTCTCTTGGCTCTGCGAAAGATTAGCAGATGTGTACCTACATCGACTTTTTTATGTTTGTTGTAATATGAATAATCTGAACAACATTCACATGCCAGAATTTGTTACTCATTGTGCCTTACCAAACACATCACCCACACGATACACTCGAACTACCTGCTAAAATATCGAATACTGACTTTAAGTAAGCAGGCTACCTGGATGTGTAACTTTATCCCATACTTCCTCTTCTTTGTATATATGTCACGCAAGTGTTTTGGAGCGGCCCCCTTGCAAGTTAAAACATTATAAAACTAAAATATTAATTTGCACTGTAAGGATTTTGAGAAGACAAATGTTATACTTAGTGGGCCTCATTACGAATCCGGTGGTAACCGTGCCAGAAAAACCAGCAGGCTACCGCCGGACCCGTATTACCATTCCGCCTCTGTGATTCCCGGAATCACTGGGGCATTACGACCCCAGTGACCCGGGAATTCCGGAGGCAGAATTCTGTAAGTTCCCATGGAGTCCGACAGGACTCCATGGGGATGGGGACAATGGAAACACTGGTTCCGTCTATGACTGAGCCGGCGTTTCCATTTGCGCCTGCAGGCGGGTGGCATTATTCCCGCCAGGTCAGACCTGGCGGGAGTCACGCCTCCCGCCTACAGGACTCTGAATCAGCTGGTCCGGAAAGAACAGTGGCAGCGTTTTTACCGCCACCGTTCTTTCCAGACCGGTAGGGTCGTAATGAGGCCCAGTGTCTCCTACTGTTGCATTACTAACATTACCCTATGAATGGAGAGCAACATTGCAATATAATTTACTTTGCCTACAAAGGATAATGGGTATGGACTATGCCTGGAATTGTTTGCCTATAGCATCAGGGCATCAGATATTCAAACAAGAGAATGCTTTTCACACAATCTGCCTTGTTTCCAAGTGTTCAGAGTTCCTTTGCACATAAACCTTCACCCATTTTATGTTAACTCGCTACTATACAAAAAAGGTTTCACTGAGCACTGTCTAATCCTACACAATGATATAAGGGTGGAGTATGTTGCAAACAATCTTGTATGCACTGCAAAAGAACTGCGTACATGCAGAGTGATACATTCTTAAAATGCACATAATATGTTGAGGCATTAAATATGCCTTGCTTGCAAAGTATTGTGGGTCTGCAAATATCCCAGTGAGGGTTTACTGCTACAATCCCTCACTTTTTTACAATCCCTCACTTTTTACAGTGCTCCATTAACTAGTATTGGAGGCTAGTGCAGGGGCCGGGGAAGGGTATGGGTGGAAGAGCACAGGTCATCGCTCCTTTGGTGATGAACAAAGCAGCACATTTCAAAAACAAAATCAGATGTTTCGGGAGTACACTGAAGGAAATGTGTTGCTTGTTTGCTAAAGGATAGGAAATTCTAGTACCCGTCTAAACAGCTCCTTTTTCTCTCTATGCTCAGCTGCTGAGGGCTTTTCAATATAACCATGTGCTCTCTATGTATCGTCTCTAGCATCCCCCTGCATCTTATTAAACTGATAAAGAATTACAGAAGAGGGATCCATAGTTATAGAAGAAGGCACTCAATCAGTTGCATCTCTGATGATTTGATGCTATTAACCTAAAAAGGCATATATATGTGACTTTCTTCAGCAGGACTCCATAATAAACCTCAGTAAGGCACTTAATTTCATCTAGGTTGGGGTGCGGAAAGGTGGGCAAAACTATAGACGTTATTATGTGCTCTGTCATTCAACTTCCTATGTCAGGGGTATAAGCAGGGCTCTAATCAGATGTTGCTCCCTACTTGGAATCAAACGGTTTTTCAGGGAGTAAAAAAGTAATTCGCTCTGTCGATATGTATACTTTCTGCTTATTAAAATATGTTCTTCACCTTAAAATTCCTGTTGAGATCAGGCGTTAATATTATCAGAGTTCCTTCCTATGCCACTGCTCTACTGGTCACCAATTCGAAAAAAAAGATCAGTGGAGCTTGGTGGGTTGAAGCAACAACATTTTCATTGTTTTTGTTGGGCACATTTTCATTTTTTTTTTGGGAGTAAAAATGGATGGTGTATATGTCTCTTAGCTGTAAGGCTGGTTTTATCACTACCCACAAGGCACATAATGTGGATAGTAAGCAGAGGCACAGGAGTTTATCATATTTTGAGGTGCAGTTATTCTGATACAATAATCATCCTTACACACATTATTAGAACCATGTTATCCTGGCCCTTGAATTACTTCATTAAAGTGGCACTTGAACTGCTATAAGTATGTTTTTGACACAGTGCTTTTAATTGCCATTAATTCATTAGGCAAATGTATTCTGTCAAAATTTCTTGACAGCCACATCAGTTTATGACAAGAGATTTGTGTTTTGTGGTACATATTAGTGATTTTCCAGTGGCATAAAACATTTGCAAGGAACTGTGGCAGATGTTGAAGTCTTGGACTGGTTGATGAGTTTTCTGTTTAATTACATACGACCTATTTTATTTTAGCCTATGTGTTTGGAAAAAGTGTTGTAAGATTTGTCAAGAATTGCAGTGGCTGGGAAGAGGAAAGTACTGTCCAACTCTCTTCTGCGACGGTAGTTCACTAAATATGCATGCTCACAAAGTGGCTTACCTCATTAATCAGTTGCGCAGATGGAAAATAATGTGCGCACAACAGCAAATCAGTTCCGCACAGAGGAAATTATTTAGAGGGAACATTGGTCACAAGTATTCTGCCACACAGCAGAGGATAATATTTTGCATTGGCAGCTGAGGCACAAAGCCCGATGCGGAGACAGCTTACAACAGAGGCCAAAAAAATGCTTTTGAGGATTCTTAACACGCGGCATGGTATTCATAATCTTAAAAACACACTTCAAAGCTAAATTACCCAGCGCTGTAAACAGTAATCAATGTCCAACACAGTGGTCTAACCTTTCCCATTAATCAATTTATTAAAATAGTAGAACCATCCCACTCTGAAATATAGACATAGGATACATAAGGTGTCCTAATAATTTCTTCGTGCACAGGGGGTGCATTAATTTCTTAATCAGAGTTCACAATAAATGTCTGTTAATTCCCAACTCAGCAACAAAAACAGCATAATCATTTTAGCTTTTGTAAAAATAGGTTCGAGGGGGTTTCATTATTTGCCCACCTCTTCTAATCTCTTTATTCAGTATTTTTTCATTATTTCTCAGATGCGAGAGTCATGATTTTACCTCAACATCTTTCTACATAGTGACAAAAAAACAACACAAACATTAAAAAGGAGGCAACGGAAAGGTCTCTTGCTCTTTATCATATACTTGATAATCAAAACCAGCGAGCACAGAAAATTGTGCCTGCACTTTACAAAAGACAAAGCATATAATAAAACTAATAGACATATACATGAAGACTTCAGTATATGCAAAGCAACAAACAATAATACATCACATATATACTGTTAGGGAGAATTCTCCAAAATGGCTTATTTCCCTTACCTACTGAGTCCCTCAGCAGCTTTGCTGGATTTCTAGGATTTTTTTTTTTTCACCTGGTAGGAGTGAGAGCCTTTTTTCCACCACTCTTACATGTGTTTTGCAGCGAGTGTTTAACATTTTTGTGTTCATGGATTGTGGAGCCTCACCTACTCCATAGGCATCATCTTTTTACTGTGTGTTACACAGCACCTTCAGTGCAGTGACACAGGGTTGTCTTTTAGACTTCCCAACTCAGATTCCATTTTCTGGGAGACTACTGTCTCCAAGAACATGTAAAGTTGCCATTAACTTTATTAGTCTTTTTAAAATCACATTAAATCACATACCCAGAAAGGGTTAATAGTTATGCCTTTTTTGTCTGTTTCTCATGGAACATTATTTTGTTCCCTTTTCACTAAGATTTGGCTAGTGGCAGTGGCATCTACCCTATTTTTCCTACTGTGGTTATTGTAAATAGCCTTGCTATTGTTTTAGGCTATCTTAGTAGCCTCGAACTTAAACCCGCTGGACCATATTTACTTTTATACGATTCCGGCTCGGTTTATTCACCGTTTCTTTTTGTAGAAAAGTCTCTTGTGTTTTACTCTGCGCACCAAACCATGTTTACTTCCTTTGTTCGGTGACCTTTCGCAGGCTTCTGCACAGAAGCCTGCCTTAGGTGCCTGAATGTCTGTGGGGGACAGGATGTGAGGGAGGGGTTTGAGACTCCCAGCACAGGGTCTCCTTGGAGACAATGTCGCACTCTCCGATTGGCTGTGGTGACTGTCCCGCCGGACAGCTACCCTGCTGTGTGATTGACAGCCAGGCTGTGTGAATGGGGGAAACTGCATAAAAAGCAGGTCTCTGGGACTGAGACGGCAGAGTCGCCACTGGATCGAGAGAACCGAAGAGAAGCTGACAGATGAGGACCTCTACCACGACAACCTCCCAGTGAAGCCCTGCTTCAGGTCCGAATCTCCAAACTTCAGCGACAGGGAAGATCTGCAAGGAATCTTCTCCCCTTGAGCTGGTGGGAACAACCAGTTCGCCAACTGCAAGCCGGGCCTCCTCCCTCTGGTCGAATTTGCTGTGCACAGCTACAGTGAACCGGATAGCCAGGAGGATCGGCCCCTGCTTGGGTTTTAAGGAGTGCATCTTTTATTCGTTGCTTTGTTCTGCTGTGGGTTTCTTCCCTGGGCAGTGTAGGACCCTCCAGTCTTCCTATTTCGTGTCAGTCCGACAGTCGCTTCAGGAATCGTGAGCCTGCAGGATCTGCCAGGAACGTCTGCCTCCGCTACAGCCTTCTTCTCCATTTAAGGTAATGTTCAAATCCGGTCGTTCATTCCGTCCGACCGCGGTAAAAGTGTTTGAAATCTTTTGCCAATCCGAGGGCTTGTCCTTCTCTATTCTTTAAAGTAACTTTTCGCCCGACCAACTTCGTCGGGAACTCTTGCCAAAGACAAACTACTCTGAACAGTGTGATCCTCTGCAAAGACTTTGGTCCATTGACGTTGGCCCAGGCCTCTTGATTTGATTTCCTCACTGTAGTTTTTCTAGATTGCCCTGCTTACTTAATTTTTGGTGATGCTCAACTTCTGTCTAACTTTGTCTTTCCCTCCCTTTGAAATTACTGGAGTGCCATTTTGAGGTTAACTTGTCCAGAATCTATTGGGTGTGGTGTAATGTATTAAGATTGTGATTTTTCAACTGCTTGATAATAGTGAAATGTTTTATAACTGATGTATAAATAAATTTACTCAGAAACTTTGAGTCAGTGTTTGTTTGAACCATAGTAATTGCTGTCCTTTGTGTAACTCTTGATACTGCTCACTTTACTCTTGACAAGTCTGGCTGCTCAGCCATCACTACCACTTTACTGTGTAGTACAGGCTTGTACCAGAGGTGAATTCGTACTGTCGCTTGTAGTCTTAGTTGTGTGTGGTGTTCCCAAAAGGTACTGCATACGATTCTGCCTAACATATACATTAGGTACCCTTAACATGTAATGTGGTCCCCGTGTCCATACTATAAAAGGGACCAATTACTTGTACTTGTTCGTATGGACTGGTGTTCCTAAATAGCTTCTTCTAGGAGAATTATAGGTCAGAGTGTCTGATTTCTGATTCGCTCTGAATAGGACGGTCACCTTACCTAGTCTTGGTCAACGTCACTAATTGATTAAACTGGTGGGTGGGGTATTGTTAGTCAATCCCTTCAATAAAACCAACGAATGGTGGGTGATCTCATCTATGATGAAAATAACTATAAGAAGCTTAAAAACCCTTCAACGGAAACACTTACCTTGTGTATAGACGCTTTACAAATAAATATCACCATACCAACTATCTAAACAAATTGAAGAGACAACTCAATATGCCTATGAACACAGATGGATAACCAAGAACAAACAAAATTATCTGAGCAACATGCAGGGCACGATTCCGGCATTTCATGCATTGCCCAAAATTCATAAGGATCCCTAAAACCCACCAGGAAGATCCATAGTTTGAGGGTTTGGGACAATTTTGAAACCACTAGGTAAATTCCTCAAACCTCCAAGCCAGGACACCACCTCTTATCTTAAAGATACGATAAACACCATCAGCCACTATGAGGACACACCATTTGACGCTACCAAAGAACTCGTAACCATGGACATCAAGACACTTTATAAGAGTATTCCTCGGGAAGCCGCGCTGGAATGCAAAAGGGAACAAACACCTCACCCACAACATGGAACAAACACGGGTTCCAGCGAACTTTATTATGGAACTGCTTACAATAGCTCTCTCCAAGAACTTTTTCCTGGAAGATGGGGCGTTATTTCTCCAAATCTGTGGCACTGCTATGGGGGGCAGCATTTGCCCCCAGTTTAGCCATACTGTACATAGCAATATATGAAGAGATTCATGTGTTCGCCAGTGACAACCCCTTCCGCCACAAGATTAAAAAATGGAAATGATACATTGATGATATCCTCATATATCAAGGTGACCTGGAAAGCCTAGAATAATTCCATACGTGCTTCAACAGAACAACGCATACAGTTCACTAAGTGCAGGTTAATTTCGTGGACCTCAATCTGGCAAATAACTATAACTAGGGGAGAATATACTGTGCCCTATATAAAGAGGGCACCAACAGGAATATGCTCTTGCATTTCAAGAGCCATCATCCAAAGAACCTCAAGGAAAACCTCCCATATGGACCATACTTGAGGATTCGCAGGAACTGTACCCAATTTATGGACTACCAACAACATGCAGAAGACGAGGTTAGCAAAAGAGAGCCAGATGTATGCCCAGAGAGCCTCTTGACACCAAGAAATAAGGAAGCCGACAGCAACATCCTTACCTGTGCAACTACATTTGGTCCGGATACCAGTAAAAAGATCTATAATTAAAATATTCTGGCCAATTGTACAAACCAGCATGCCAGGAGAAGCATTGTCACGCATGGCACCCAAAAGATCCAAAAAATTAACACCCAATTCACTCCAGGATGATGAAACATGAAACAAGGAGCACACTGTGGGATCTGCGAGAAACAGTAGGTCATCCGTGTGGCGCATGCACGGTATGTACATTTACAGATAAGGTCAAAAGAATTGGATTGTGAAACAATTCAATTCACGTAGCAGGGTCGGCTACATAATTCAATGTCCTTGCGGGCTGCACTGTGTGGTAAAGACAGCTTGCCGCGTCCATAAGAGGATCAGCGAACACTGTTCTAAGATCAGGTGTAAGAAAGATACACAATGCCCCTTTAGTCTTGCACTATGTAGAATTCCAGCACAGTGTTGGGATGGAAGTGAGCCTATCCCACCCCCCTAAGCGCTTCCAAGTTAGGCGAACCCCCCCCCCATACAAGGTGATAAAACCTACAAGTGGGGGAATAGCCCCCACCCCCAGGGAACATAAAAGCCCTGTAGCACATAGAAGTAGGCAAGTAACGCTCGCCATGTCCCTGCTCCATGACTCAATTTTGTATTTGGCCAAGACAAAACATGCTGATGGCCTGCGATGCTCGCATCCCAAGTTCACACAGAGGTGCCAAGCTATCAGCACACAAGTGCTGCTCCGCACGAACCCTGTTCCCACGGAAGTCCATTTCCCTCCTGTCCCTTCATTGTTGCGAATATCTAGTATCACTTCCTGGAATGAGCCCTGAGAAGAGCCAGAGACAGTACCAGGCTCCAGCACAGTGTCCATCCATCTCCACTAAACTGCCATTGGGCCCCGACCCCCCACCCAGCCAGGCCGGAGCCGGCCACACTTCACCAAACCCGACCCCCAGGCCCTAACCTCCCCAAAGGTACCCACCACAGATCTGAAGCCTACACGACTGTATGTCTCTCCAAAAGCAACACATGTCTCTTGTATCATGAGGTACCAGGCAGGGTAGATCATAGATCAAACCCAAGGAGGGAGACCTTGGGTGCAGGAACTGCGGTATCAACAAAGCCCTAAACGTAGGCGTCAGTGGGACTATATTTTATCCTCCCCTTTCCTGTGCCACCCAGGTGCCTGCCATAATGAATGAATAGTACGTCTTAGTTGTTTAGTTTAGCTAAGAAACATTGTAGTTTATGCATGCCCTGACCTTCACTGCAAAGAAGAGCCCAGCTGACCCACGTGGAGCCAGATTGAGGAAGACGAGTCAGCCCATTAGCGCCTGGCATCCCCTATGGAGCAGGCCCTTGTATAGTGTGCCTCCAATCGGGAGCACCAAACTGTCTCATATAGCAGTGATGTGTTTTCTGTTTATAACCTCATGTTTTCTGATGTAAAAGCAGAGCGCTCTTGGGCAGCAGACTTCTTTGCTGACACTTGTATTTTGTATGAGTAAAACCTTGTTATCCTTGCAAAACTATCTCTTGGATTTATTCCCTAGTGGGTTGTATTTACTCGAGTGTGCGCACAGAGATACATGCCATAATTTGGTGACCCCTGGGACGTGATTCCTTAGCCCCCGTACTTGCGGCGATATCCAGGGGCCTCACCGGAAATGCTGTGCTCACCTACAGCTGACCCGTCCACCAAAAGCGCATACGCAGCAGAAGTGGTCCTTGTGGGTGCCGGCTTTGCGAAAACCCTGCCTGCTCGTTGGAGCCGGGTATCGCCCCAGGGAGAGGCCCAGACGTGTTGTGGATTAACCGCGAACGGAGGCTTTCGGAAGAACACGGAAGTATAGACTTTAAGGGATAACATCTTTTTTGGGGTAGGGAGCAGTACGATTGAGGGGAACACGCAGCGATTGAATGTGAACTGGTAAAGCGATTATTTGAGTGTGAAAGTTTTTATGGCCGTTTTTTAGTCTTTTTCTTTACATTTTAAATTAATATAAAATAGGAAGGAAAGGGAACCTATCCTCGAGAAGGGATAGGAGGGGTCAGCCACAGTGCACTGTCAATGCAGGACAATACGAATACAGAGAACAATTAGGAGCCCTGTATAATTTGAGTGCTTGGGAACAAGTAGGGATTGTTATTTTAGCTTGTTATTGTCAGTGTCTTTTTTCATATGTATGGAGGAGGCCCAGGAGGGGCAGGGAAGGTGTGAATGAGAAGCGAGTAAGGGAGGGATGGGGATGCTCTGAGGGGAGAGACGTGTTCATTAGGTATATGTTTTGTTTTCATGGTCTAAAAAGTGATTGTGCCCACCTTGTCTGAAGGCGTAAGGATAGGTCTAACACGCATGTGATGAATATAAATTGACTGACACTGTGGGCCCTAACGGTATAGACTGATAGGAAGAACACTGCACAAACATTTTCTGTGACACACACTTTAGACAAAACAACTATGGGGACAGACACCCCACAAACCCATATATGTTAGAACCTGCCGCTGTACAGTGACAAGATTAAGAAATACCATGGACAATGGGTGACTGAAACAAAGGCGGAAGGAATGCCCTAATCCTGGCCAGAGGAAGAGTCCTTCAATAAGGGTGCATTAAACCCCATGTCCACATACCCGACTGCCAAGTACATGGGGAAGCCACTACAAAATCGAAGAGAAATATTGGATTTGTGGAGGCTGTTTGAAGAAACACCCGGCCTAGAGAAAAGCATTGGAAAATTTGACAACGGGTAAGATGAAAGACAGTGAGAAGGGGGAAGGGCAACCAAAGAAAATGTTCCCATTGCTAACACGACCAGCAGAGGGGTACTCAAATCCGACCTGTGTGTCCGGGGGAGTGCTCTAGCAAATGAGTACAGCACCGCCTCACCATACGATCCACCAACCACAACAGTGAGCGCTAAGGACATTGAAGTAGCACCGACTTCCACCTGTATGAAGTCGGCTAGATTACGAGCAGCATGTGAGGCAGCGAGAAGATCGGAGAGTGGAGTGCTACCCCCCCCTCCCCCAAACACTCCTCCTCTGCCACAGGAAGAGGAGTGGAAATCAGGAATTTTCTGTTCAGGATTGATAAAGCCCCTGTACGGGCCGGGCCGTGCATGTAAAAAGGGAAGGGGAGGCAGACAGTTTGGGATATGAAAATGTGGGATCAGTGTGGGAGGAGTACAGGAGGGACTTTGATGATGGAGAAGAAGGGGCAGTGAGGGGTTCAGCAAGTACACCTAACAACGAGGGTGGAAGGGACATGGGAAGGGAGGTTGCGAGAAAGGTTTGGGAGACTGGCCCTAGCAAAAAAGAAAAGGGATTCGAGCAAAAGGTGGAAAGGTAAAATCAAAATTACAAATGCCCCTGATCCACAAAGGAGCAGGGCGGCCGTAATATGTTCCATGGGCACAGATGGATAAAAACAACCTCCTTAAATCCCTCCCCCCACTCACGGTGGGCGCAGGAAAATGATCTACGCCTTTGAAAAACACACTGCAGGGGTGCTCCTCGCTATAGGAGATTTCAAGAGCTTGCTAGTATCTGCGGAAGGAGACCAGGCAGAATTAGTGTTGGTGAAAGCAGGATATCCGGGAGTAACCATAAGTAATGACTCCCATGACAGAGCTTCATTTAACAATAGAGCATGCATGTGGGATGCACTGCGAAGAGCCTTCCCAGATACTCCCGACTTACACCCCATAATGCAATGCGCTATGGGGATGAGTAAGATGCTGCACAGTTCATTCCCCGGGTCCAATAGATGTGGAGAACAGAAACGGGTACCGCTTGGGACCAGTCAACGTCCTTGTTCTATTTTATTATAAAGCAGGAACTTCCAAAGTAGTACAGAAGGCCCTAGATAAGATAGCGGGGATAGAAACGAAAGGTTGGCCCGAAAATCAAAGCACCATAGAACATCATAGTAGGAGGATCAAAGAGAGAAAAGGAAACAATTCAAAAGGAGACAGGCCGAGGAAGAGAAACTAGTGCAAACCAAACTAGTGAAAGTGGCCACAGCAGCAGCAGTACCGCCTCTAGAACAGATGGGAGAAGAGGGAGGTGCCTCCATCGCCACACAGGCAAGGATGTCTGCTGTGTGGGCAGACAACAGGCAAGAACAGTGGGGTAGAAATCAACAATACGCGGGACCCCAATTGCAAGGAAGGCCACCAAGAGAACGAAGTGGATCCCGAGGGCAAAGATGAGGGGGGGATTCGGAGGAAAGGAGCCAAGAGGCAAGGGCAGCGTTGGTCATGCATTAGGTGGGGTCACTTTGCCAGGGAATACCGCAGCAGGCCGGGAGAGAACCAGCCATATAACCAACCATACTACAATCAACAACAGTATGCAAACCTCCACCCCAGTAGTCCACAGGGGCCTGCCCAAGGATCCATGATGAACCCATACGAAATACCCCAGGCACCTCCGCAGATGCCCGGCCCCGGCACCTATCGCCACCCCCCCTCACACAATGCAGACACAACAAAACCACCCCAATACTTAAGTGGGAACAGACAACCTTTCGCCACTGCTCCGAAAGGGCGCAGAGGCGCCTTACCAAGGTGCCTGTGTGATGGGAGGGGACCCCTTTGCTTGCCCGGGGACAAACATATCCCGACTAGGACAGCCCGCAGAGAGCACTTGCGTGTCCAGTACTATCAACGACCTTGCATCCAGAAGAGGAACCACTGGTGGGGGCAGAGATAAGAAATAAGCAGTTCATCTTCCCGGTGGACTCGGGGCGGAAAAGTCATGCATTTGCGAAGGTGACTTCCCGTTATCAGAACAAACTCTCGTCACGCAGGGATTCTCTGGGGCTGTGGTAACGGTTCCATACAACAAAGATTTGGATGTCAAGATAGGGGGAAAAGGTAGTGCGAGCACCCCTCCTTTACTACGAAAGCTCAACTGTCAACCTACGGGGGAGGGACCTGCTCAGTAAATTAAACATGACCATATCCTTCACCGAGAGAGAGGTTGTTTGCTCCACCCCCGGCATGTGCTCCCTCAAAGCAATGTTGGTGATCCATGCAGTGGCAAATTAAATAATGGTGAGAGGGATACCAGTGAACCCAGACACATTTATATAAGGAATTTGAGTGTTAGCAAGAGAAGTACCTTAGCTTACCAGGAAAGAATGGAGAGTTCTTGCAGATTTTGTCTTCCGCCCCGTGGCAACACCCCAAGTGGTAGCAGGCCCCATTCTCTTTGGAGGGGCTGCAAGTGTCTGCAAAGAGAATTGTTGTACTAGGCACTGACATCCATGGGTGCGAGTGGCGCATATGTATTAACAATATACCATTTCGAGAATTGACTGATAAAGACCTGTTTGAGAATGATAAAAATGATGGGGAGATCGCGTTAGAGATTTATATTTCTTGTGACATCATGGTGCAGTATAGGAAAGTACCAAGCCCTCTCATGGCTATTGTCAGTGGTCCCCCATCTTTTTGTGAAACAGATTTGCAACAGGTCCCGCCCCACCTGTGGACCACCAACCCACATGATGTGGGAATGCTAAAAGAAGTGACTTCTCAAGCCAGGAGCTGTACTACCATGAGTGAAACAATACCCCTAGTCCAGGAAAACGGAGGAAGGGATACAGGAAACACTATGGGCCCTCTTGCAGCAGGGAATAATAGGCCCCTCAACATGCAATACTACCATTTATCCAATCAAAAAGGCCACGGGGGGTGGAGTTGAAGGATGATCCAGAACCTTCACCCCCGTAACGATATTGTACAGAAAGAATTTCCTCTTGTTCCTAACCTTGCCTCCATCCTGTGCAGTATCCCAAAACAGGCCACTCACTTCACTCTAGTGGATCTGAAAAACACCTTTTTCTCAGTGCCACTCGATCCAAAATCTTAGTACCTTGCAGCATTTGCCCTGGGAGGGAAGCAGCACGAGGACTGTGGTTTACCCCAGGGGGTACTGTGAAAGCCCCAGTATCTTCAATAGAATATTGTATGAAGACCTTGGCAAATTCAGGTCCCCAGCACGATCAAAGTGTGTAGATGACCTACTGGTCTGCAGCGACAGCGAGCAGAGCTGTCGAAGGGACTCCATTACTCTACTACTGCTACTAGCACACAAAAGGATACAAGGTAGACAAGAAAAAACTCCAGTACTATTTGGCAGAGGTCCTGTACTTAGGCCAGCTTTTTTCCAAAAGATAGTAAGAGGATAATTCCAGACAGAGCAGAAACAGTATGTGCCACTGCCAAACCAAACACAATGAAAGAGATGCAGAGGTTTGGAGCTCTACGGCTACTGCACGGCTTGGATTTTAGATTACGCAGCATACACGAGCCCACTCCTGCAAGGGCCTAAGGAAGCGCAAAAGGAGAGAACACCAATTAGATGGACCACAGAAATGATAATGTGGGTTCAATGACCTACAAAAATCTGACCTCAACAGCTCCAGTACTAGCAACCCTAGATTACGCTCAAGAATTTGATTTATTCTCACATTCAAATGGTACCCTTATGACCACCGTACTAACACAGAAAAGCTCCATCGGACACAAACCACTGGCCTATTACAGTGGTACACTCGACTCGGTCATGCAGGGTCAGCTCGCTTGTGAAAAGGCGCTCGCAGCTGCAGTCTTCGCCATTGAAAAAAGCTCAACCATTGTCGTGGGGTGCTCTGTAACTCTATACGTCGAGCACTCACTGTTTGCAATATTAGAAAGATTGAAATCTACTCTCACTACACAAAGAGCACCAGAGTATGAAATTATTCTGTCCAGGCCAAATATCCATGTGGTAAGAAGCAAAACAGTAAATCCAGCTACATTCCTTACAGAACCATGCACTGTTGACGACATGCAAGAGCACGACTGCGCCACATGAGGGAGAAGGAGATGACATACCACAGGCAAAGGAGTATGCCCTAGAGGAAGTGGGAAGTGTTTTTCAGCGATGGATCATCCATCGACCAAGAGGCAGGTGAGAAGCATGTAGGGGCAGCTGTAGTGAGAATGGGAGATGGAGTGTATCATGAAACGATTGCCAATGCATTATTCCGCATAGGCGGCAGAACTTGTAGCTCTAATTGTAGCTCTTCAAGCATCCAAAAGATGTTGTGTGACAATTTACTCCTGCATACGTCACCACAACGGTACACGCAGGACTATCCAGATGGAGAAGAGGAGGGTTTAAGAGAGCAGACGACTAGCTCCCCAGTACAACATGCTGAGCTATTAAATAGTCGACCCTTGCGCATCCTTCTGTGGTGGCAGTTGTCAAATGCCCAGCACACACACAAAACAGACGAAATATCTTTTGGGAACGCGGCCATAGATGCGGCAGCCAAAACAAGCAGCGTATCTCCCGGTACACACGAGTGTAGAATATATTTTGGCAAGTAAGGATTCAACACAGAAAACAGACACATGCACAGTGCTCCCCTTTGCCCATATAACAGAACTACAGAGCAGAGCACCTACTGCAGGGCAAGATGTGTGGCTTAGACGCGGCTGTGTCCAATCACCAACTGATCTATTATGGAGACAACAAGCCACAGGAAAAGTTGTCATGCCTGTTGAGTTACTATACATAGAATTCAAACAACTACCTTTCGCAGCACATAGTTCACAGCAACATTTAGCTGCCGATCTCCAGGAAGATTGGTGGATTCCAAATTTACAGGAGTGCCTGACCCAAATGGTGGTTAAGGTGTACCACCTGTCAAGTATTCAGTACAGGGATGACTGAGAACCTTACAGGGCATATTTCCCGGCCCTGTGGGCCCCTTCCGTGAACTTCACATTGACTACGCGGACAGAAGGTGCAATGGGGCACGATACTGGATTGTGGTGGTGTGTCCATTCCCTTCATGGGCGGAAGGCCCTGTGCCTACCCAGATGCAAGATGTACAGCTAGATTCCTCGCCAGGGAGGTATTCCCCTGATTGGTGGGCGGGGGCGATGAGGTCATACGGTCCAGAACACACTTCGTCAATTAGTCATTTAAAGGAGGCAACATCCCTCTTAGGAATAAACACAAGAGGTGTTCAATTTACCACCCACAAGCAAATGAAATGGTGGAGAAAATCAAAGGCCTCCTCAAGAGTAGACGGTCCAAACTGTGCAACACGCTTAAAAAGAATTGGGTGTACTGCCTGCCCCTGGCACTATTCCAATTACACACCCAGCCTAGCAAAGACCACCAACTGTCCCCCCTCCATGAAATAGTAACTGGTTGATGCATCCAAAGACCACTGTCACTAGTGAGGAGAGCATCAGATGCACACAGAACAGCTACTATCCTAGGAGAAGTATTCAAAGAGTACCTCACACACACAATAAGGTGTATAGCAAAACAAATTGCACCCCCGTACACGGAGGACAGAGAAACAACCACAGGGACTGGCAGATAGATCCACTTGCCTGGCAGTAATGGCTGGGTGGGGGTGCTATGCGCGGAGCTTTGTTCGAAAGTGGAATTCCACGGCCCATACGAGGTAGTGTACTGCACCCCTCGCTGTCAAATTAAAGTGGTTGCGGTACTGGATCCACCTTTCAGATGTTCAGAAAGCACAAGGCAACACCACCCCAAGTACCCAAACTGAGAACCAAACAACTACCACGCAATAAGTAGCTCTATGTCATTGTTACTAGTGCATGTGAAAATGCAAGAAAGAACATGTATTGCTGCTAGAGCATGAGCTACAAGAAGCTCCGCCTCTCCCTCTCCCGCTTTCATTTACCCATCCCTTTCTCTCCCTCTCTGCAGATGCCATGATGAGGGAAATAACGCTGTTAAGTGACAATGCAAATGTAGATAGCCACTTTTATACCCTCTATAGTATTTAATATACAACCGTCTACCTCATTATTTAACATGTTGCTTACTGAAGCCCCCAACATGGTCATAGCTTCCTCCTCCAACTCTGAATGAAAGTATGGATGTAAATAATGATGTCTCGGTAACAAGCATCAAGCAATCTGTACTGGGGGAAAACCATACAATGCCTAATACCACAAATACTACCTGTAGCAACTCCCAATACACATTGTAATGTTTCAACTATTAACACCATGTGTACAAAAGGTCATTATGTAACAGGAGCAGATCACATAGTACGTCGTTAGAAGGAAGGAAATGTCCCCTATGCAGCGACAGATGAAACGGCAGACAAGTCAGAATAAAAATGATGCATATCATGGTCTAGGGTTAGATAAGGTGGAAGACCTTCGCCATCCCAGCCAATCAAATAGTTGGTACTCCGATATGAGTGCAATGGGACAAACGAGCGACTAACGGGAGTTGCTATGTTTGTTCCTTAATTTTGCATGCAGCTGGGGCTCCCACGTCTTAGTGCCACAAGAAGAAACCCGCAATGTCTCATCCACATTGCACTATGTAGGATAAAGGGCACTTTTCAGGCACACAACATCCAGTTACAACTCCTCGAACCGGACATTCGCAAATGCAAAGGGGGCTCAAGTAATGCCAAATGCTTCAAGGAACCCTTCCTGGCTATACAAGGAACAAGCTTCGCAGAAAACAAATGGCAAAAATCAACAGTCATGTGCAAAGCTAAAGGACTCTGTGGGTACTCCGAAGAAACGCTAACCTTTGCAGATAAAACACGTGCGCACGCAAATATGGACAGAACATGTCACAAAACTGACATGCGTTACCGCGATCGAGAAACCAGCGAAAATACAAAAGGAAAATGATAACTTTGTTTCTACAGTGAAGGGACCATTTCTGTAGGGTCCAACAAACGATGCAACAGAACACTGGTCATTCCAGACCTCTGAAAAGGAACTGCAGCACTGATGAACTACTACTGGGTCTGTGGCAAAAAAATAAAACGTACTTGCACCTCCCGTCATCATGCAGGAGCTATTGTTCGCTTGCAACGCTGCTTTTAGCCCTGTTGGTAGTGCCAGAGGAGCACCTGAAAGGGGGTCGGGGGGAAGGGGCTATTGCCAAACAATGGACACGCAACACCTGAGTCAACAGAAATAACGCAGACTGTCACCCCCACAATTCTGCATCCTTCCAGAAGAACGCCATGACGTCTGATCAGACAGAGGTGTTTCTCCAATTACCTGTCCCAAGATTCCTCTGATCTGCTTGCACAAATACCCGACGAATATAAGCTCTTCAGCTCAGACGACATTTTTTGCATCCTTTGTGCCTAGCTTCCAAGCCAGAGCCAACGCCAAGTGGCTTCAAATCATCCGCTGGGAGCTGATCCAGTTGGCAAATCACAGTGAAGAGGGGTTCAACGTTATCAAGGTGGAAACGAGAGCACTCTGGTTAATGACAATGCAAAACTGTTATGTCCTCGACCTCCTCAAAGGGGGGTGGGGTCTGCAAAAAGATGGGAGTTCATGTTGCACATTCGTACCTCCAACAGACGCTGAAAATGGGACATTGTCGCATGCGAGTAAAAGTAGAAATACAAGATGATGACTGGGTGAACAGGGCATTCGGCTGGGTACCATCATGGCTTGGAACAACTGTAAAGATGCTGATCCCCATCATCGTATTCATCCTGGTAATTTTTTGCGTGTGCCAGTTGGGTCTCTGATGTTGTGCCAAAGCTGTACCTAATAGTGCAATGATGGTGACAATTGGGAAAACAACAAAAGGTACCTCATGATACACAGGAAGTAGAAATACAGACAGAGCAAAATGATGACCCCAAATATCGTATGGTTGCAATATATCATGGTCACGGGGATGAGGTAGACACTATATCACACAACTACTTTGCCCGCCTGAACAATATGCGCAGGGAAAGTTTAAGGGCGTAGAGCTTGGATGCCCATAAAAAAGTACCCCTGCATGGGAAGAAGCAGAAAGACAATTTGTTACTGTAGAAGTAATGACAAGGGGAATGTTGGGATGGAAATGAGCCTATCCACCCCCTAGGCGCTTCCAAGTTAGGTGAACACTATACGAGGCGATATAACCTACAAAGGGGGGGGAATAGCCCCCAGGGCACATATAAAAGCCCTGCAGCGCTTAGAAGTAGGCGAATAGCGCTCACCATGTCCCTGCTCTGCAAGTCCAAAACAAGACATGCCGATGGCTCGCGATGAACGCGACCCCAGGTCACACAGAGGTGCCAAGCTATCGGCACAAGGCCTGCTCCGCATGAACCCTGTTCCTACGGAAATCCAAGATGACGGGTGGTGGGTAGTGGACGTAGTCAGCACCGGTACCAATGCCCTTTTACGCAAGGAAGCATGGCGGATGCATAAACTTCAAAGCTATACTACAGGCTCAATGAAATTATACCATCATTGACATGAATTGTGTTACATGTGCCGGGGAAATATATTGACAGTATTTATTAGCAGGGCAGATGACAAAAAACCGCCCTCCCACTGGCCAATCTCCACCAGCAGTATGCAGGTGAACAATAATTCACCCCTTTAAGGTCTCTACAAAACAACGGGACTCCGGACTAATGGTTATGCAGATCTTTTGGCAATATCCTAAATACCTCACAGTACAGGCTACCATCAGACCAGGTGGCATAATATATTATAACAGATTTATCTCCCGTCTTGTCTCGTCTAGACAGTGCACGGGTTCTGCCCCTATGAGCACCAAGTATGTAACCCACCTTTCCTCCCACCACCCACAACTGGGCTGGGTAACATTACGCACCTCAATGCCTTTAAAACAAGGAATTTTACTTTCACATTTTTACGTGTCACTTTAGCCCCGCTAATGGCAACACGATTGTACCACACACAAATACATGGCCCAGACAACCTTGCCATTTCTTTAACTTTGAATACTCTGGATACTACCTTCCAAGATGGCTGCATGCATGGTACCACTTTTTGACTCATACTGCGCATGCGCGCACCATGTATGCTAGCAATTGCCATGACAACGTTCCCCGACTTCATAGCAACTGGCCGCATCGGACCACGTTTGCTGGCACCACAAAACTCGGCTCATTCACTGTGGCACCAGTAAGTCAACTTAGACTACACTGAGCAAGCTTTCAATGTTTCCATCAGTGTGCTTGCCCATACTAAACACACACACCCTGTGTCATTTATAGCCAGCAAGTGTCTTTCCCAAGACCCTCACACGCCAATGTCCGTTTTACAGACGCAGTTCAGCACTCAATACCTGATCCCTCTTAACGGACAACGTGCAGGTAACTCTGTCCTCTTGCCCCGTGGCTTGTTTGCGGTACTTATTTACAATTGTTATAGCCTGGATTACACATGGCCTCCCCTCAATTCTTCATGGAGAAGCCAAGGCGGCTGCATTACACAAGGAATATCCACCTGAAACAGAGGAACCTATCCAGGAGATTTTACCTTTCACACTTAAGGTTTTCACACCTTTTTACTGCTATTTCATTTGAAATATATCCGGGACAGAACCCGCCTTACTTTTAAGAGGTACATACATGTGTCCTTTTATATCTTACTTTGCAGATTTCCACTTTCTACTCTGACAGGAGCGACTTCGTGAACTTTGTGCCCCCCCTGGCAAGCCAGTTTAGCATGGTTCTCCGGTCTCCCAGGTCAGTCTCACATGGGCAATGCAGTAGCCCAACTCCCAACTTTTAGAAGCTTTATTCATATATATTTGTTCTATGTTACATCAGCAACCAATTAGTAATTACACCGTTTAGTGTACCCACTTTAGGGGTCCAACAGTCAAATGGTCCAGAAAAAGGCGTACCAAATCCCTCTTTGCCGAAACATCCTAGGGAAGGACAGTTATTCAGCCATTGCATCCTGTCCTCGCCATGTACTAATAATTAGAGAAGTCAACCAAGAATAGGTCTGGTGATGTCACAGTAAGCGTGACTCAGAAATCGGACACTCCGACCTATAATTCTCCTAGAACAAGCAATTTAGGAACAGAAGTCCATACGAACAAGTACAAGTAATTGGTACAATTTGCTGTATGGACACAGGGACCACATTACATGTTAAGGGTTACCAATTTATATATGTGATGCATTATTTTTTGTTGCTTTGCATATACTGAAAAAGTTAGTATTTGCTTTATGTCTTTTGTAAATTGCAGGCTATTTTTTTTATGTACTCACTGGTTTTAATTAAGTATATGATTGTCTAAAGGAGCAAAATCCCTTTCCATTGCCTCCTTTAAGGTTTGTGATTTTTTTGTCACTATGTAGAAAGATGTTAAGGGAAAAACATGACTCACACCAGAGAAATAATGTAAAAATACTGAAGAGAATGGAAGAAAGAGGTGGGCAAATAATGAAACCCCCTCCAACCTGTTTTTACAAAAGATAAAATGATTATGCAGTTTGTGTTGCTCAATTGGGAATTAGACATGTATTGTGGACTCAAAGAAATGAATGCACACCCTGTGCACAAAGAATGTAATTACAAGGACACCTTTTGTTACATAGTATTTGCGAACCCCAGGTCCTAATAGAGGGATCTGTTATAATAGAATATACGAGAAATTGAGTAGGACAGCATATACTGTTTGGTAACTACCATTTGGAGCAAGTTGAGAATAATATGCTATACCAAAGGCCCAACACCAGTACTAGGCATGCAAAGTAGAAATTAATATAAATATAAGCACACTAGTCAGTGTAGAAATGACACACGCAGATCTTTATACAGAATCGGGGGAGGGGGTAGTTAAAATTCCCAATAAAAGCTTTCAGCATCCAGCCCCCTTACAGTCTCACCATGTAGAACTGAATTCTTTCTTGGCCTTTCCTTGCACCATTTGCACCCTGACCAGTATCACTCTCAGAGAAATATGTCTCGCTGGATCGCGGATCCGGAAAAACAATGTACTGGATTCAGGGGCTTTAATATGTTTTTTTGCGGAAGCCGGGATTCAGGACGAAGATCGAGAGCCTTACCCACTAGACCACTTGAAGGTCTGGTCACGCACGGTACATGGGAAATGCTTGTTAGGACTGCAGAAAATATTTAAGGAAGCTTTGTAATTTTAAAAACTGTGCACCTTTTATGCTTTGCTAGCAAAATCCTAGGAAATATTCTCCTGAGTTCAGGGGTTAAAAATGTATTTCCTGAAAGGTAAATGTTTATTTTTGGGGGCTTGGAAAAACTCGAACTAGGATGACGGGAAGGTTAATATACTATGCGACAAAGGTTCTCATCTACTTAGGGGGTAAAATTGCTTTTTGTTCCGTAAAACACCCCAAGCCCAGCCAACGGACCCACCGGGCTGAGACTGCCAACAGCACATCACTGCTCTCTTGCACTTTTCCAGCTTATTCCCACTAACTCGCCCCCTTCCCTTTTTTTTCCAGAGCCGCCAGAGCGCCAAGGGACCATTCCAGTGGTGATAGTGCACAGTACAAATATCCTTTAACTTTAAAGTATTGTGCTTACAGAGGCATGGCCTGGTTTGTCTAACAAGTGGGGCCTGAGTGTAATGCAGTTGGGCCCACCACAGTGACATTAACAGCTGTAAATGCCCCACACATCCCTGCTGGGTGGGCATTTGCAGATTGAGGGTGAGCCTTGCCCGCTCAGCCCCTACCCTGTCTATGCCTCTGTGTGCTTACATTGAGAAATTCGTTTCTTTGGGTGTTACTTGAACTAACGTCATTTAACTGTCACATATCACGCCCGTGGCACTTGAACTGAGGGCACGAGGAGGACAGCGGTTGAACGTACCTTGGTCCTGCCGTTGATCCTGAAGTTCCCCAGTTTGCCGTTGCAGTGACGTATTAGGTCGTCCATGCTGCTCATCAGACCTCCGATGGCCTTGCAACCTGGCTCACTTCCCTCCACCCAGGCGATCTGGTCCCCGCGTATATCACGTGAAGAATCACTCTTTTGGCTCACTAGTTGCCCGTCGGTGAATCGGCCCGTGCCCCACAGAGCGTGCACCTCCCGCGCAATGCCCTCGCCCGCCTCTGGGCCCAGGAAGTCGTCCAACACACAAATGCCGTGCTTCTCCATGCAGGGTAGCAGGTACTCCCGCGCCAGCCGCTGTGGCGGGGGCGGGCCTCGGCTCTGTCCGTTCAGCGCCCCGTGCCGCAGCCCGCTCTCCTGGGCAGTGCCCAGGAAACGACTCGATCGTTGCGTGTAGTCCTCTACGGCCAGCGGCTGCGGCTCAGGGGTATCCCCCGTTGGGGTGGTGCCGGCCGCAGTTCCCTGTGCGGGGGTAGTCTTATGCCCGGTGGTGGGGGTAGTATTGCCATCTTTGGGAAGAATGCACCCCCCAGTGGTGGGTGTAGCGTTGCCCAACTTGCCCAAAGTGGCGGAGGTGCTCCCTGCCTGCTCGCCTCCTTTGCACACCAGTTTGTGCTTCTTCCAGTCTTGCCGCTGGTGCTCCTTGCTGCAATAAAAAGAGCTCTTGCAGCGGCCGCAACGCAGTAGCTGCTCCAGTTTACCGCACAGCTCACAGTACTGCCGCTCGCTCACTCCACCTGAGGCCATGCCGCCCGGTCAGAAGGCCGCTGGCCCCGCCGCCGCCACCGCCGCCCCACTAGAGGAGCGCCCAGAGAGTCTCTGCTGACCTGTACCCGGACGCTGCTGCGGCTCACGCCTGCAGTTTCGCACGTACGCCAGAGGCCGGTAGGCAGCGGCAGGGCCGCGGTTGCCTTAACTCAGGGAGGAGGGGTCTGCGCCGGCTCCCGCACGGCCCTCCCCCCGGCGGCTGATTTAAGGCGGAGGCTACGCCGGGCCGACGACAACAACCTTTGGCCTGCACTCTACAGCGCCTGTCTTGTCGGTGCTCTGGTTGGGCCCCTCCCCGACCGCTATGCTTCCTTTGCAGCCTCTGCAGAGCGACGCGTAGCTTTCAAGTCCTGTCAGTGCTGAACACGCGTTGTACTCGACGGGACATCTCGGTTCTAAACAAACGCCGGTTTGCGACCATAAATCTCACAATACATTTCGTGGATGCATTCCCACTTGCCAAGCCATGTCATAACAACATAGCACCTTAAAACATTGTAAAGTTGTGTATTAGTCATCGCTTAATTAGCGATAAATGTCAAAAGCATTCGAGGCTGAGAAAAATAATCTAAAAAAGTTATAATCAATAACTTTCTATAAATCATTACCATTTTCTTCAAAAAGCGTGGTCGTCTTTTCTTAAAAATTGATGTCCCACACGCAGAATAGAGAGCTTTCAAGTTTCCCGTGGCAATGTTTTTGTGCTTGGAATTCTGGGACATGTTATCTTTCCCATTTGAAATTTTGTCCCAGAATACAGCGACTGGACTGGGTGGCCTTCTCGCTTATGGCCACGGGAAACCTGAGAGCTTTATGGATATCCATAGTTGCATCATGGCCCATTCCAATCTGTAGGTGTTCCCATTATAAAACTCGGACTACAAGTCCCAGAATGCAAAGAAAAAAACAGGTCTGGATAAGCAACTAAAGATTGGAATGGATCATGTTGGCAGCTATGGCCATATCCCTTTTTTAACCCTAGCGTTGCATTAAGTTTTGGATGTTATGACAGGACAGCAAGACATTGCTGTTACAAAATGACCACTGCTCTGCAGGAGTACAAGGATGAATAGTGGCTTAACTGCCCCCTACGGCCACACTACTACCAAACCTAAAGTGATCATAATAATAAAGGTGAAATGAACACATCACAAAAGGTATACCTCCTTCACCTTTTGTGGTAACACGGGCAGATTATACTCTCAGGAGGTGGGTGAAATGATAACTGTAGCAACCCAAACAACAATAGTTTATTTAGCAACCCAAACAGCAATAGTAGAAATACAACAAAATCCCATCTTTTTTCTCACGACGCAAATGATTCCCACAATAATTCAAGGGAAGCCGAAAATGAAAAGCGCTCAAAAAACGATTCAGAGGAGAAAGAATGCAATCGCATCAGGCTTGAGGTCGGGAGTGGAGAGGACACCATGTGAACTTGGGGTGGTCTTGGAAGCCAGATATGAGTAGAACTTTTTTGGCTTATCGGAGGAATCTCATGCAATTACTGCGGCAAAGCTGAAAGACTCCCACGGAAAAGAAACTGCGTCACACGAAGCAAAGAGTGATGGCAGAGTGAAAAGCAATTGAGGTGAGTGGGGGGACCAAAAAGGAATGGGCACGCAGGGTGAGTGTTATGTTAAACGTTCTTATTCCACACACTGTTGCCACCTGTGTGGTCTCTTGGCGACCTTTGTAAGGACATGGAAGACATTTTAATTTGAACATTTTTTGGTTTATCGGGAATCTCAAGGGTATTAATGCAGCAATTTGACCCCTTTTTACCCATTCTACTACATTATCCCGGGGATCGAAATGTATTTATGTCGAAATTACAGCAGGAGTAGGCAGTGGGAAAACATATTTTACATCTGCAGAGATCACATCTACTAGGCAGGCGGCAATGGGTCATTGGGAACACATTATTGGCATAACATGTACTGTGGCTATAGCCAGTGGGCCCAGAAGAAACTGTAGTATAGCAAAACCCTTTAATTAAGAGAGAGTTAAGGCGATCAGATTTAGTGCAAAAAAAACTTGAAATTCAGAAAATGTCAAAAGGTGATGACAATCTTAACTCGGCATACCCCCTGTTGCAAAGCCCATGAGTACACACATAACAGAAGGGATTCACAATGACATACAAAATTACATTATGGGGACATCAATAGGGGGTACGTCGCGCTTCAGCGGGCACAGTGCGGCGGCGAACTTTCTAGAACCATCAGACTGCAGTTTGCAATGCAATGATTGCCAAAGGCCACTCTTCCTGGTGGTTTGAACTGGGTCAAACACACTCCAATCACGGCTCATTTTGGTTCGACTGTGAAAGTGCAGGAATCCTAGCTGTCTTGGCTCTCAGAAGCTGGGAGTCCCACTCCAAGATCTCTGGGGCAAGTTGAGTCCTTTTCTTGGGCTCCCAAACAGTGAGTTGGCACACATCTTCCAGGTGGCTGGCTGTCAGAATTCCTCTTCACTGGTTGACCCCGTAGTGTAGAAGATTAATTCGTCCCACCAATGTACCCCTCTGAATGGTACCAATCACACATACAGAGGGATCAATTAATTGAAAGATGTATGGAATTCCCGTCGAGACCCACGTAACTGTAGAAGGAAAGAAGCACAATTAGTATCCAACTATACTTTTAGGCTTCAAGTAGTTACTAACAATCCTTCCCCACTAACCTGATCAAGGAAAGAGCTGATCTCTGAGCATGGGTCGTATTTCGTAGTAAATACTGCAAAACAAACCACCCTTCTGGTTACAACCCCTTAAGTACAAGGCTGCCAACAATACTTTAACTGTACAATAACTTCTTACCAGAGATGCCAATATTGTTGCACACATAGTCACTGACACAGACTAGATAAACGAGGAAACCAAACTCCGTATGGTTTACATGAAATGCATCAACAGAAAGTTACCACTCCCGCGGTGCAGCCGATGCTGTCCCACGGAGCAGCGTAGGCTGTGTCGCTGGATGGAAAGCGCTCCCACGTTGCAGCAGAGGCTGTCCCACAGCGCAGCAGAGGCTGTGTCGCTGGACGGCTAACGCCTCCCACGTTGCAGCAGAGGCTGTCCCACGGCGCAGCGGAGGCTGTGTCGCTGGACGGCTAACGCCTCCCACGTTGCAGCAGAGGCTGTCCCACGGCGCAGCGGAGGCTGTGTCGCTGGATGGCTAACGCTTCCCACGTTGCCGTTGCAGTACCAAGAAGTACAAGAAGTCAACTAGTAACGCAATCCTTTAAACAAACCGGGTCGGAACCACACAGGCAGAATAGACCAAGGAGTAGGCAATTTCAAATCCAGGGACAGAAGGCGAAGGTCGAAAAAACCAGGATATCACCGAAGTACCGAAACAGACAAGGAAGATCCAAAAATCAAGGTCGGGTTCAAAAGCAGGGAGTCAAGAAACCAGGGAATCAGGAAACAAGGTCAAGAACGCAAAAGCTCCAAAAACAAAGCTTGATCAGAAGCACCAAACAAGCAGGGAGGCAGGGTTACATAACCAGGAACACATGATCAGCGCCGTGACCCAGCACGTACGTTGCGTCTCCCTAGCAACGTATTGCCTAACTTCCATGGCAACCTCCAGCCGCCTCGGAAAGCCGGGTTTTGAAGTACTCGTTTCCTGATTGCACGAAGCGTGCGTAGCCTGGTACGAAACCCTGTACGCATAACAGTACCCTCCCCTAAAGACGGGTCCCGTCCCCTCGAGGACCAGAACTCCGATACCAATCGAGGAGCATGAATATGACTTACAGGTTCCCAGGTTCTCTCTTCCGGACCGTATCCTTTCCAATCCACATAATACATCCTGACACCCCTGGAAACCTTGGTATCCAGTATTTTGTGGACTTCATACTCATCTTCACCCTTCACAGACAGAGGAGGCGGGCAGGAAGGGAGCGTGGTACCAGGGTGAAAAAACTTAACAAGAGATTCATGGAAGACAGGGTGTACTTTCCACTTGGCAGGAAGAGACAGCCGTACAACCACAGGATTTATCACCGCCGTGATGACAAATGGCCCGATGTAGCGTGGGAGAAGTGCCCGTCTACCAGGAATATGCAAATTCTTCGTGGACAGCCAAACCTTACCCCCTACTGCGTATGTAGGGGCCGGAGAACGACGGACGTCAGCAAAACGTTTGGCATTGGACTGAGCATTTTTGAGATGAAGTTTGACCTGCGTCTGTATTGAAGCAAGCTGCTGAATACAAGTGGAAGCCGCGGAGTGACGTGTAGGAAGAGCCGGAGAGAGAGGCATCGACCAGGGATGCCTACCATATAAAGCAAAAAATAGCGAAGAGCGTGTAGATGTATGGAGAGAGTTGTTATAGGCAAATTCTGCCATAGAAAGTAACGAAAGCCAGGTGTCCTGATACTGATGAGTAAGGCACCTAAGATACTGTTCCATAGTTGAGTTGAGGCGCTCAGTCTGTCCGTCCGTCCGTCCGTTTGAGGATGGTACGAGCTGGAATACCTTTCATCAATACCAAAAGAAGCGGTAAGGGATTTCCAGAAACGAGACGTAAACTGCGAGCCCCTATCCCAAATGATAATTCAAGGGAGGCCAAAAAAACGGAAAACATTCTTTAGGAACAGATCCGCCAAGGCTGGGGCGGCAGGGAGACCATGACAAGGTACGAACAACGCCAGCTTGGTAAAATAATCAATGACCACCCAGATGGTGTTGAAACCAGAAACCGGGGGCAAGTCCACCACAAAGTCCATGGAAATTATGTACCACAGATAGTCAGGAACAGGCATAAACTGAAGAAAGCCTACAGGTTTGGAATGTGGACTTTTACATTGAGCACATACATAGCAACAAGCGATGTGTTCTGCAACATCTTTAGCCATAGAAGGCCACCAGCACCACCGTTGTAGAAGATCGAGGGTCTTCTTCGTACCCGGGTGTGCTGCTAACATCGAATCATGGCACCACTTGACAGCCTTCTTACGAATACCACCATCTGGAAGGAACAGCACCCCCTTGATATGAGGCAAACCGTTAATAACTTCAATATTAAGTTTAGCTGCTTCCGTAGGATTGACTCTCACCCATTTCTGTAATTCATCCCGCAAGGTAGGTTGTAAGGTACAAGCACAAATCACCTGATATGGCAATAAAGGACGACCATCTGTACTTGGAGGAGATGACTCGCCATGGATGCGCGAAAGAGCATCGGCCTTCGTATGCAAAGAACTGGGGCGGTATGTTATGGTGAAGTTGAACATTGAAAAGAACTCATGCCACCTAGCATGCCTGGCAGTAGAACACTTAACTGACTGTAAAGCCAAAACATTTTTGTGATCAGTGAAAACCTGAACTGGGTATGCTGTACCCAATAAATGATGTCGCCAGGTCAGGAAGGAGTCCCGTACCGCTAACAATTCCCTTTCAGTAATAGTGTAGTTTCGTTCATAGGATGTCAATTTCCTTGAATGAAATGCCACCGGATGCAACCCCTTGGTTTCCGGGCATTCCTGAGACAATATGGCACCAAGGGCAATGTCTGAAGCATCAGCTTCTACCACAAAGGGTAGACCAGGATTAGGGTGTTGAAGCACCGGAGCGCTAGTAAATGCAGTTTTGAGACTCTGGAAGGCTTGATCACAAACCCTGTCCCAAAAAAACCTTTTTGTTGCTTGTTAAGGCTGTTAATGGGGCGACCAAAGTAGAAAAATCCCTAATAAACCTCCTGAAGAAATTTGCAAACCCCAAAAAGGATTGTAGAGCTTTCAACGAGGTGGGCAGGGGCCACTCTAAAACCACCTTAACCTTAGATTGACTCATTTGAATTCCTTTACTGGTTATGTCATACCTGAGAAATTCCACTTCCGAAGCATGGAAAATACACTTCTCTAACTTAGCAAACAGATTGTTTTCACGCAGTCTATGCAACACGCGAGCAACGTGTGTTACATGTAACTCATAGGATGTGGAATATATCAAGATGTCGTCCAAGTAAACTATCAGAAATTGGTCCATCATGTCATGAAAAACATCATTGATGAAATATTGAAACGTAGCGGGGGCATTACAGAGTCCAAACGGCATGACTCTGTATTCAAACAATCCATACCTGGTTTTGAAGTACTCGTTTCCTGATTGCACGAAGCGTGCGTAGCCTGGTACGAAACCCTGTACGCATAACACTGGCAGAGTTGAAAGTCTTGTTCCAGCAGCAGTTCTGCCCCCCATACAATGGTTAGAGGACATAGCTTGCCTCTGCCTTCGAACACATGTCTTCACCTCACAACTACGGGACTTTGAAAAAGTACTCCTTTCCCAAATAGGGTCCAAATAAATCTTCTTAAAGGTTTGAAGTCCAGAGATTATTATTTTTTTAAACAGTAGCACACCTGTCCTTTAAAAAGGCAAAATCCATCACATGATTGCTGGCCTGCTTTGGGGGCCCAATCCCAGTTTTTTGAACAAGTGGGCTTGCCTTCTGACATCAGACCCAAAGTGCTACAGGAGGTGAAGGGGGCAGGAAAGAAAGATGGAGGCAGAGAGAAACAAGATGGTGGGACCTTCTTCCAGCTGTAAAGAGCTCTCCCTCTCTATACTAACCATGTCCCTTCCATTCTCAATAGAATCAAAGGCCTTTAGATATGTAGCACCCTGGTACAAGACTACTGACGTTGTGAATGGGTGTGCCCTTGCATTGCTGTTCATAGTACAGCTTTCTGTGGAGTGGATGTCTCTCTGGGGAGGATGTTACCTGCCCTCACAAAAGAACAAAGAGAGGCAATCCCCCCAAGCTGCATTCTTGCCAACAGTGCCAAGGACCAGCATGTCTGGGGAGAATACACATAACCCTGCCACAGCTGAACTATGCTCACAGGGCTGACATGTGTGATTTCTAATTGCTGTGGCTGTATTAATTAGGTTAATACCATCCACCATACCATAACTCGATTATGGCTTATATTTAGAGATCATCTACCCCCAGGACCTTACTCTAAGAATTCTGTGTTTTTTTTAACAGGGATGCATATCTGAAATGCAGCCCCTGCACTGCAGAGACTTGGCTGTCAAGAGGCACCTGTGACTCCTGAAACTACTTTGTGCCACTGGTAGAGCAGGTGCTGCAGATCAGGATACTGATGCAGCAGGCCACAGGTACATACTATGCTTTTGGCATGAAGCGTATGGAAGGGAAATTATGATAAACCCAGTGGAGTCATCACAGATTCATCACAGTGAGAAGCTCCTCCCATGTGGCAAGGAGAAGGCAGCCGCTACCTTTTTTTAAACATTTTCTTTTTATTGTATTTGGTTTTCAATCTACATTTCATAGACAAGAAACCTTAACAATTTAGTACAGAAACTTTCTCCTATACAACTTATAAAATAAGCAGTTTCTTTTCTACTCTTTAAAAAGAGAAAATAAATGAGTTCTAAAAATAGTAAAAGAAGCAAAGAGAGAAGTAAAAGGAGTAAAATGAAAAATGAAAAGGAAAATGAAGATGAAGAAGAAGAGGGACGGGGAGGAAAGAGGACACATAACTGTAAAGAAATAGAGAGATAGAAACAAGAGCTTTTCAAAGTCTGAGCCTATCTCTTTTCTCCACTCCAGTTCTTGTCTGGATACATTTTGTGCCGGAAATTATGCAAATCCCCCCTGTTAAGACAACCCCTTGTCTCTTTTTTATATCCTTAGTTCCTCCCCTCCCCCAGTCATGGTTTCTTCAGGATGTGGTCCTTTAATTACTCCTGAGATTTGTTTCCTTTCCTTTGATCTGTTTTTTTGCGATGCTGATATTTATTCACTTCATGTATTCTCTCTGTTTGAGATATTGTCCTATACCAGGTGCAGGGTTTGGAGTAAGTTTACCACTGCTGCTGTAAATTGGATTTCATGTCCTGCTATTATTCTATGCCACGTGTTTTCTGATGTCAACTAGTCAGATCGTTCTACAAATCTTCCTAGTTTTTTCAACCTTAGGCCCCACATTCCTATGCATTCAGTTAATAAGTGTCTCAGGGATTGTTTTCCTGGAACTGCACATCCCTTGCAGTATATCACTGTCCGTTCCAACTGTTTTCGAATTTCTAGTATTTTCCTGTGGGTAGTATATTCAGTCTCACTCTGAGGAAATTGTTTCTAATTTTTGCATCCGGGAATTTTTGTAAATACCTTGGGAGGATTCCTATTTTCTTATCAACGACCAGAAAGGTATTCTTCGGCACTGATGACCTTGTTTTACCTATTGTGTCTATCAAGTCTATTGTTTCCAGCTACCGTTTTACTTTTAGGGATTGTTCTCCAGTGTTTCCAAACTTCGACCTATTCTTGCTAGTGCAGTTTTTATCTTCAGTTCCATTCCCTGTACAATATCTGATTTCAGTTTGTTATGATGTTCATTGATGTCCTCATAAAGGGAGCCCCTTTGAGGGTTTATAATCGCCCTGTAAAGGGACATCAATTTCCCTTCCGCTAGGCAATTCAAGGATTTTAAACCCATTTCAAAACGCAATTGCCCCCCTGATGTGCTCCGTGGTACGTTTAGGGCTTTCTTCCAAATTCTACCCTCTATTTTGGTCCAATTAAAGTCCCACAGTTGCGGTTTGGCTTCTAGGCCATACAATAATACTGGGACTATTTTGCTCGGATAGTATTTTATCATTGGGACACCACTGAGAATTTACAATATCTGCCCCTGATTTTAATCAGGTGGGGGATTAGCGAAAGGGCTTTAGAGAGCATATATTTTTCTGTTTTGTGGTTAGCTGGGCTTGCATAGATCCTGTACCCCAAATATATAAGATCTTCCACTTGAGGTATTCTCTGCCCATCCAAGAACCAATGCTTGTAGTTCACCTTTTTCCTTGGGTGCTTGAATACTAATATCCTAGATTTTTGGGGTTTATTATCAACCCATTATCCCTACCATACTTACTCAAACCGTTCAGTAATCTCTGCAGACCAATGGCGGTTTTGTCAAGCAGGACGATGTCATCCGCGTAGGCCAACCAGAATATTTTCATTCTAATAATTTCTGGGCTGGCCAACATGGATGAGATCAGATGTTCCCCTGCATCTGCTAGGAATAAGTTGAAAAATGTGGGTGCCCCCAGGCAGCCCTGCCTTATCCCTCTTTCCACTGGAACTGACTCTGAGAGGTGGCCCTCATTGTCCAAGCGCACCCTAACATTTGTTCCCCTGTGTAGTTCCATTAGCATTGACAGGAGCGTCTCTGGGATTCCCTTTCTTCTAAGTTTTTGCCATAACCTTGTTCTATCAATTTGGTCAAAGGCTTTAGAGGGGTCTATCCAGGCTGCAAATAATGGTGTCCCTCCCCTAGCCATTGATGTTTCACTAAGGAGATTCCGCATAATTCCATTCAGGGCCATTGATAACCCTTTTCTAAATCCGGTTTGACATTGGGATATCACCTCCTCCTGTTCTGTCCAAATCGAAAGCTCATTTAACAGGAGTCTCATGAATATTTTGCTATCAATGTCCAGGAGGGCGATAGGCCGATAGTTTGAAGGATATGACCTATCGCCCTCCTTGAAGAATGATATGATCAATGCTGTTTTCCATTATGGGGGGGGGGGGCTCTTTTGTTTTAGGATCTCAGTGAAGAGTCGCTTTAACAATTTTGCCCAGAATGGTGGATTTTCCCTAAGTACCTGGTATATGAGGCCATTAGGGCCTGCAGCTCTTGATACTGAGGCTTTAGATATTATTTCTGTGATCTCGTTCTCCTCTACTTGCAGTTTCCACCCTTTGTCTAGCGGCAAGCAGTCTGGTTCTTTTAGTACTTTCCCAAAGCTGTTTACAAGATGTTCTACCCAGCTTCTTTCCGGTACCAGATTGCATAGTGTGCTATTTGACTCAGAGTCTAGCTCTCGTATCACTGACCAGAAACTTCTTGAGGATGAGTTTGAAACGAACTTTAACATTTCTTCCCCCTCTTTTTGATAGAGGAGGGCCTTATGGTTCTTTAACCATGATTTGTAGTTTCGTATGATTATTTTCAGTCGCAAGGTGTAGGATTCTTGATCCAGTTTTTGGTTCTTTAATTCTCTAATGCTTTTTCTCAAATTTCTCTTCCTTTGTCTGGTATCTTCATCAAAACTATGGACCAGTGACCATATTACGTTCATAAACTTATCAGGTTGACTTAGCTCTTGAGTCGTCTGTTCTGACATATTTTGTAGTTTTTTGTTTAGGTCTTTCCCACCTTGACCATATTTCTTCAACCTTACTTTTCCTTTTGTTCCCATTAGTTCTTGATTGTGGATTAGCTTGGTCAAACCAGTGCCGTCTGTGATTGAAAGTTCCAATCTCGAATGGCCACGTCCTCTTTCATGCTTTACTCTTAGTTGTGATTTATGGGAGAATAGTCCCTCGCTGACAAAAATATAATCTAACATTGAGGACGATTTGCCTCTGTGCCATGTCATACAGGGCTCTTCGTCTTCTTGATTAACGTTATTTAACATTTTCAGGTGCCATGTTTTGGTAAACTCCAACCAAGCCCTTCCTTCATTGGAGGGTGTATATTTCTCTCTCCCCGCGGTTCCCCTTTTGTAATATACACATTCTGCATTGAAATCTCCTGCCAACACAATGTCTGCTTCTTGCCATTCTGTCTTCATCTTTCCAAGTAATTCTGCTAGTTAACCCAGAAAGGTCTGAATTTTGGAGGATGCAGGGTTCTAATAAATGTTCATCACAATTAGGGCAGTTTCTTTTGGGTCGATGGTAGAGTGGACTTTGCAGGCCAATATTTCGCTTTCATCTTTCTATATTTGGATGGCATATTTGATGGTATTGTTTTTAATGGAGGTGATTAATCCCCGCGCCGGCCTCCCTTTTGCCTTTTGGCTGGCTGGTAAGCAGAAAGTTGTAAATCCCTCTATTTCTATTGGATTTACCAACCAGGTTTCTTGGAATGCTAAGATGTCCATCTTTCCAAATAGATAGTCCTTTATTTCTTTTGCCTTAAACGTGCTGGAACCTCTTGTGTTCCAACTGACCATATTCAAGCCTTTCTGCCTAAAGGCTCTGGGTTACTAGGCCCATATTTCTCAAGACTTGCGTAAGTATGTCCGGAAGAGCCGCCAGCGTTTTTTCCTGCATTGATGTTTCCTGAATAGTTGTTCTTTTTCCATCTGCGTTTGGGCACCGAGGTCCACTTCCATCCCACGTCTCCGCCTCCTTATACCATTGCCGTTCATTTAACAGGGCTTGAGGTGGGCTGGGGTGGGAGGTATGAGTTGTTAGACCTTCTTGTTCAAGTTCTTTACTAGCCTTTAGGATTGCTGTTTGTGCTTTTTTTGAGCTCAAGCCGATTTCCACCAAAAACAAGTTTTTCCGATCCGGGAACTTCACATATTCTCTGTCCTCCGTGGAAAATAGGTAGAGGCATCTGCTTTTTTTGAATATGGACAGTATCGCCATTCTACTGAGAGATTTGGATTTTGAGGTTTTTGGTGACATCTCCAGCCTTCGCTTTGGGATTTCAAAACTAGTAGGGGTTGCTTCATGAATGGCTGTTTCGCTGTTTCGCCTCCCTAGGTCCCCTTCCGATCTTAGTTTTGTGGGTTCCTCTTTCTTTGCACTGGTTTCCTTTATTTCAGACTCTGGAATAGTCCGGAATTGTCTATTTCCCAGGCTCATGATTACCTGGTTGGGGTGTTCTTGCTCCTCCAAGATTGTCGGTTTTGGTTCATTTTTCTTCACTTTTTCAAATATTGGGGCTATGCTTATTTTTGCCCCCCCCCAATCCTAGTGTATTTTTTTTTTCTGATGAAGATCAGGGGAAGCTTCCGTTTTTTATTATTAAGAGTCAATGAAGCCTCAGCAGGTTTAGTTGTGGCCTCAGTTTGTAAGCCGATGCTCACTCCCACTGTTTTTGGTATAATCATTGAAACATCTTGACTTGCCCTTTTCTTGCCTTTCTGTTTTTGGGCCTGATTTTCTTCTACAATTTCTTGCACACCCTCTTCCTCCGTTTCCAGAACTTTTTTTCTGTTTGGCTTCTTTCCCTTTTCTGAGGCCTCTTGCCCGTTTTTGTCCCTGGACGTTTCTATTTTTTGATTTTTTCTTTTTTTTTGTCAGGTGAGGGATAATTCCTTGTTCGTTGTTTTTCGCCTTTTGTCTTTTTTTTGTGTTTCTTCTTCTCCTATAGTTTTGATTGCTTGCATCTGTCCAACTTGTAATTGAGTCATTTTTGGTGTCTTCCATTTCGTCCCCTTGTATACTTCTGCCCTCTTTTCCATTGGCTTCTTGTTCTCCCACCAATTGAGCTGTCTTCAAAAGCTCTTCTATGGTTGATTCTGACAGTGGCGTATCCTCAGGGTCTTTGGGTTTGTAATCTCCGGTCTGACGCTATGCTTCTTTTTTTGATGGCTTTTCCCTCCTGTTTCGCAGATTCATCAGGATCTGATCTCTCCCAATCTCCTCTACTTTCCCATTATCAGTCAGGAGGGTACGAAGAAGAGCTGTTTCTTTCCTATGGTTTGAAGATTCTTTTTTAATTTCTTCTATTGATGGATTTACTGTAGTATTGATCACATTACTAAGGCCAGCCATTGAGGCCTCACATCTTGCCACTTTGTTGGTTAATTCCAATACTATTCCTGCTTGAGACTGGACCTCCCCCTTGAGTAATTCAAAAACCGACACCAAAGAGTTTAGGACATAGTTAAGAGCACTCAGTGTTGCGCCACCTGAGGTTGTACTGTGCTCATGGTCTCTGTTTCTTGCCACCTCTGGGATGCCGTTGTGGGCGACTCCTAATTGGGCTTTTCTTCTTTTTGCCTCTGTATTGCTTGTTTCCAGCTCCCCCGGGGCTTCTGCTTCGCCCTCTGTACTTTCCTGCAGGAGCTGTTCTTCTTCCTGGGTATTTTCACTACTTTCATTTCCTTCTGTCGGGTGGGTCAAGTCATTATTTGAGTAGTCAACCAATTCATCCAAACTTCTGCTCCTTCTTTTGTCAAAATATTCTTTGATTTTCTTTGGTATATTTCTGGTGGTGACCCACCCAGCCCTCTTTTCTAGTGGTTTATTTGGTCTGTCTGATTCTCTTTGTCATTGGTTTCTTCTTCCAATATTTGATTTGACCTGTGGATGTGGGCAGTGCTTAATTTGTAAAAAAATAAGTGCCAGTGCCCAAAAAATATTGGCCCCATAAAGCCAGGCGCAGCGCCGACCTCAGCGTGGGCGCGGCCCCACCCTCAGCGCGGGAGCGCCGGCAGCGCTAGTTCAGTGCTAGCCCTACCTAGATCGGTCCACCACCAGCCCATCACACAGCTGCTGCTCCATGTCACATGTTTGGCGCTACAGCAACTGTTGGCACAGGCTAGTAGTAGGATGGATGGAGAAGGGCACACATGGGTTTAGAAAGTATAATGCTTTACAGTTGGAAAACACTTGTTATGGTAGGTGCAGTGGTTCCAGCATTCCGGCAAACCCAGCGGCAAAAGAGTGCATTTGAACACACTTCTAAGTTCTAGACCACACTTGTTAGACATCTGGACCATACTTGCTGTCCTCGAAGTGATAATGCATTTGATAACATTGTTGCAAACCTGTGGATGTTATCTTATTTGTCAATTTTGAAGAATGACTCCCCACAGCCTGGCCCACCCCCTCCCACGCCCTGTTTCCCAAATGGCTCTGAGTGGAGCTGCGTTACAATCATTGTCCCGGGACTCAGGATAGCTCAGCAGCAATGTGCTCGATTGAAAGCAAGAAGACCCGAAGCAACACAGGTTCGATCCCCGACTCCTCCCTTAGAAACCTCTGGGTATTAAGCGCGTTATAAATACGCAACTAAGACATGCTCCTCCTGTAACAGCGCCTTGATGCCCCCGGGCTGTGTGAGCGCTTTAAAAATGCAAATAAATAGAAAAAAGCATACTGTTTCAGTCACTGTTGCACTGTATTTGTTTCTACCCCTTCTGCCCAATCTGAAAGTCTGTTACACCAAGTATTGTTAATCGGTTACCTCAGGAAGGGCACCCTCCCCTCCGCCTGTTCCTCAGTCACCTCATCCAGGTGTTTTGTATAATCAATTTACTCTCAAGCCCTTATCAGTCATCACATCTCATAAATGCATCCTCCTTCACCCTTCCTTCAAGCATGAGCATGGTGTTGTATAACTTGGAAAAAGTCATTTCTGCAGGACATTGTTGTGAAATCAACGGCCTGTGCTACTTCTGCTTTAGGGCCTCTTTCCACCTTAACACATGTTAAAAAAACTAAATATGTTTTGTCACCCAATATTCAGGAGCCAGAGGAGAATGCATATTTGGATATCTCCTTCCCACTGGCATGTTCTTGACGTACTTCACTAAACTGCGGGGTGTAACAGACACCCACCTCTATCTGAAGATTCCTATCTGAGGATTGCATGTGCTCTCATTTGGATTGGAGCTCATGCTCGGAGCGTATTGTACCCAGGTTAAGGGGCCACATCTGGTGTATAAACCACACATCAGGATAGATATCATGCTCTGGAATTATGTAAAAAAAAATGACAGCAAAAGACGGTTGAGAATTATACACGAATACTCAACTAGTGCTTTTATTTATGACGACAGATTAGAGGGCACGTGCACCATGTTTATCCCAGTCTATTTTCCATGTGTGTATCTTTGCTTGAAATGGCATTTCAGAAGTTTGTCTTTGCATGGGCTTTTCTCGTGAAGTGCAGCCGGTTCGGTTTCGGCCCTGGCCCCATACATGGACCGTTCCAGACAGGGTCCCCTCGCTGAAGCTAGTTTCTGAACTAATGAGGCTGATAACTTTAAAAGGAAGAACGGAAACACCCAGGCAAAAATTCACAGTTCATGTTTCGCTTAGATGAATGTTATCCAGGGTCGGACTGGGGCATACAATTGTCTCGAGTCAGGCTCGGCACCAATGAAAAAGTGGCCAAAGTTGCAAATGACTTCTCATTCCTTTTGTGACAGACTACTGGGACCCCGCTGCCGCCCGTGCCCCGCCCGGTCCTGGGCCTTGCCCTGCCCTGCCTTGCCTCAATCACGTAGGCTACCTTCCGTGGGGCCGCCACGGCCATGCTGAGCCTGATGACAAAAATAGGTGTGCGGTGCAGCGGCCCCACGGAAGTTAAGATTTTAAAAGAAAAAAAACGTATATTTGGGCGGCTGGGGCCCATCACTTTCGACGTGATGGGCCACAGCCGGCACTCAAATAAGTTATTTCTTTTAAAAACTACCTTCCGTGGGGCGGGGCCCCGGCCACCGGCCCCACGGAAGGCCAGGTTTTCAAAGAAAAAAGTAAAAACGTACTTTTGGGCACAATCCATGGGCCCGGCCGCCCGCGGCAGAGTCATCCGACTCAGTCTGCGGCAGCCGGCAGCCCCTGGTCACAGAAATTGGCCTGGGACTGGCACTGACTGCAGTCAGCAGCACACTGCACACAGGTCACACAGACAGAAGGCCGGGTGCGGACGGGCCCCTGGTGGGGTCCTGACTCCTGGGCAGTCAGGACACCACCAGGGGACCATGCTGCCACCCGGGCCCCAACCTGGGCCTTGCCTGATCACTTGACACGCAACAAGTGACTTACCTGCTTTGCCGGCTGGGACTTGGTCTCCTGTCGGGGCCTCAGGGTGGGGGTGGGGAGGGTGGGTGCGCACACTGGCACCCGCACAAATGAAAAGGTAGGCAGAGGGGGCCCCAGGAAGCAACTAGGCCGCACCATGCAGGGCAGGCTGTTTCTCTCACACGTCAGGACCGACGACGCCACGCCTCGACACCTTCACTTCACAGTAACTCATGAAATGAAGGTGGCGCCGCGCTGCCTCCTGTGGCAACAACAACACGTCACCATGTAATTTCACTGGCTCAGAAGAACAGCCAATGAAAACTGCACATTATGTGTTACTATACAGAATGTATCAAATACTGCATAGTAACAACTGAATGGTAGTTTTCATTAGCTGTTGTTTGTAACAGTTTGTTGTTCATTGCTATTGCTGGCCCTTCCCAGGCCCAGCCAGCCATGGCCTGCAACCTGCAAGCACGAGAAGGATCGAGATCAGAATGACGAATCCCAATGATTTATAATCGAAGCAAAGCGAAGTGGAAGAACAAACAAAGCAATTGCACGTGCGCTGGCCCTGCATGAGTTCCAGTGCCCAAAAAAGAGTGCTGGTGTTGGCCACCGGCAACCACCCCCACAAATTAAGCACTGGGTGGGCCAAAATTGAATATTGGTTATTCAGCGTACTCTCCAGTGCACCACTGTAGTGGAATACGCCACTGGTTCCAAGTAGGAGCCATCCCACTCTGGTGCCTTTGTCAGGTCCAGGTGAGCTGTGCTCCTTAATTTCATTTTATAGTTGGTGTATCAGATGTTTCTGGATCTGTAATGACCCTGTGGTCTCGGAAGGATAGCTCAGTAGCAACGGTCTCTTGTTGGAAGCAAGACAGCACAGAGCAACACAGGTTCGATCCCCGGGTCCGCGCTTAGAAACCTCTGGGTATTAAGCACGTAATAAATAACCTATCATATTCATATTAAAGTTGTTATCCTTCTTCTATTACTCCTTGCTCCTTTTTTTTTGTTTTGATCCTCTTTCAGAAGCTTCCATTGCATTTGCAAAATGCTGACGTTATTGCTTGCATTCGCGGTTGCTGCCGGAATTTGTAGTTTTCAGTTTTCAATGATCTGGTATGTATTTTATTATGCTTCATGATCTTGAGAACTGCTATGTGGTTCCCCCATGCGGAACGTTTTCTTGGGATTGCTGTCCTTCACTCGAGTATCGCAAAGCATTAGTTTTCCACACGTGTGGTTACAATCCTGTTTCTGCAGCCTGTCTGCTTCAGACGCCGCAGCATTCCCCTTTGCTTTCACTTTCTCTGCACTGCTCTCCGTGGCTCTTGCCACGCTTGTTGCCCCCCCTTTTTTTACAGTTTGTTTATTCTGCGATCTATGTCCCGTTTGTATATGCAATCGGGGAAGTAAAAAGGGAGGTGGGGAGAGGGGGGAAAGTTTTACGCGTCGGCGTACTTACCATAGTTCCCGAAATGTTCTGATTAGCAGGTTATTTTAGAAAGTTCACCAGGACCGCTGCTTCTTTTGTGTTTCCAAGCTTCAGGTTTCAGCCTCTCTCCGCGAACCTGCTGAACACACCGAACAAGCAAAACACTCTCTTCTCACTCCGCTCTCGCTCCTCTCAGGATTCCAATGGGTTCTAATAGGCACTCCTCCCCCTTGTCAGGGCAGCCACTGTAGAAAGCCTTGCAGAGTAGAGAACACGCAAAACAGTCTCTCCTCACGCCGCTCTCGCTCCGCTCAGCATTCCAATGGGTTCTAATAGGCACTCCTCCCCCTTGTCATGGAAGCCACTGTAGAAAGACTTGCAGAGTAGACAACACGCAAAACACGCTCTTCTCACTCCGCTCCGCCGCTACCTGACCCTGACCCTGGGGGCGGCTTTATGATGGAGTATCACGTGGGAGGAAACTACTACCGGAGAGATGTCATGACTTCATTGGATGAAGCACATTACCCCCCACACTTCATTACCTCTAAGGAACACTAAGCGCCAGCACCATATTGAGATGATTCCCTCCCCTCTACGATGCAGGAGCGAGGCGGTTTTCATTAGAAAAGGGCGTTCATGAGCGCCCTATTCCAGTGACTAACTTCCTGCTCAGGGGCCCGGAGTTAAAAAAAAATTGGTATCCCCACCCCCCGCATTGGCGAGTGGCGCGCAGGAAGGGGGTGCCACATTTTTCTTAAGCCACCCGGGTCGCTGCCGCCGCTAAGACCAGCACTGCTCCCACATACCACCTTCTGTTTCTAATATTCCTTATTCATCATCATTTAACTTTATTTCCACTGAACGCCATAGAAATTGCACAACACAATTTTATCCATCACAGGACAGAACTTGATACAGTCGTTATTACGGGACGTTCCTACTTCCAGTCCTGGGCCCCTCAGTTCTTAACCCCAATTCAGATAGATTTGCTCCAGTGCACATGGATGACTTGGGCCCAGCTCCCCCTACAAGCAGAACTACTATATGGCCAATGCTCTTCCGGAGGTGGGAAGCACTAATAACAATTGAGGTGCTGGGCATTGGGCCCCGCTGTGTATCAATTCCCAGCAAAGCAATAACCAGATTTGAATCACTTAATTCTAACCGGATGGAGTCATATGGACTTACATCATTGTAGGATAAAATGTCCTCCCTGATCAAAGGGCGCATCCGTACACTGTCCGCAGCCAATGGATGCACTTGTTTGTGATAGAAGCTCTCGATTTAGACTTGGCGCTGGGGCATTTGGGGACCCTCTGCATTAAAACCACCCCTGGTCTTTGTGGCCTCCTTAGGTTTCCATACTCCATGTCTTGTTACTGCAGGTCCTGTGAGTTGGTGGCCTGTGAATTTGGTACATTGCAACTGTGGGAGCAGTTGCCATTTTGTTAACAGCTCCCCCCCCGTTATCCCCCCCATACCCTGCCCCCTCTCAGGACATGCTGATCCCCATGAACAGGGGCCCCATCATCACCCCTCCAAGAAAACTTTGGAGGCTTGATGTGGTCATTAATAGATGTTGGGATGATACCAACGTCAGGTTGTCCCCCAGGCTCTCTAGCAGACACCACACCTGTGCAGCTGCACAGTGGAGGATCGTTTCTCTCTGTGTATTACAAGATTGGTTTCCTTGTAAGCACGAGTGGATTTTCTCTATGCCTTTGTGCATAATGTCATTTACAACCCACTGCTGAGTGGGCATGAACGCAGGACGTTCTGTTTTTCACCACTGACCACACCAATGAGACTCGCCCTGATGAAGGAAATAATTTCCGAAATGCATTGGCTTTTTTAGTCTAATACATGTGGATTGTGGCAACTGCTTCCTCACTAAGGATTATTAGTGATAGCTTTTTGTTTGAACTACTATGGATAAATCATTTTTGATATTAATCAGAAAGACTCATCTTCCTTTCTCTAAGAAGTATGGTATATTATGGATACTTGAACATATTGTCGTGAATCAGATATAAATACGTGCCCATCTTGGGCCCCATATGAGAGCGGTTGTGTGACCCAGTATTATCACTTGGTCTCCAGCGTGTGTTGCAATTATAAGTCCGGGTGTCTCCAGACTTGTCACAGCCAGCTCCTTTTCAATTGGATGTATATTCTTTTTTGAAATATTTGATTTTTACTTGAATATTCTGAACATTTTTGAATACATGGTGGTGCCCACTCTCTTCTCTGTTTATGGAAATTAGTTTATCCCAACCCCCCTAAGCACTTTAGAGTGAGGCGAATCCCATACGCAGCCAAGTAGAGTGCTAGAGGAGAAAGGACAGTGCTAAGAAACTCGGCACAGATATAATGTAGCAGGAACGATAGATGCATAGATCCAGTGCGCACATAGATCCAGTGCTATACAAATAAACAAAAAAATATATATACAAATGCATAGAAAGGCACGCCATTTTGTAATTATGTTAGATGCATAGTCTTGCATGGCCGCGTGCCACAACTTTAGCTCAGTGGAAAACCTCGACTAGGCCCAGATCATTAAGACAGGATGAGCCTGCTGTTACGCTCACCTGGTATCCACGGGGAGGCCATCCAGCCCTGGTTGGATGAATTGCACTCTCGAACCCTCTCCCAGTCCCTTGGTAATGCCTCTGGTTAAAGATGGGTCTGCAATATAGGAGAGCTGGATTCAATACCAGATTGTCTTTATGTTTTCCCACCTCCCTTGGCCTCAACTCCTTTCTCCCCCTTGGGCCTTCTCCTCACCTTAATATTATAAAAGGTGGATTCTCTGTCCTGCTCCTCGTGGCAGGGGCGCATAGATGTGGGGGCGAGCAGCGACCAAGGTACTTCACTGGTGCAAGCCCCCTGTGGGAATCCAGGCCTGCTGCGACTCCGTAGGTTTGCTGCTTTACAGTCTTTATATGCAGTTCTTATGTTCCTCTTAGTTCGAATAATAATGTCTTGCTTCTTTCCTTTTAGGTATGGAAAGGTATTTTGGTGTTGTCATGCAGTTTGAAGATGAGCATGGGCCGGTAGATGAAAGCGCGGTGTGCGTGATGCTGTCCGGTGAGTAATGCGCGATGCGCAGCGCTGTTTCGCCTTTTATATTGCTAACCTGTGTCTTTTCTCTCCTTGCAGGTTGTGATGTTCCTCGCCGAGCGCGGTAATGTTCCAGCAATGATACTGACCAAGAGATGACTACCGAGGTAAGAATTGTGTGGCTTTCTTCATTCGGGAGGAAATGTGAGTAAACGCTTACTAATGCTGTCTTTCTTTCTCCTCTTTCCAGGTTATGGTATTCCAGGATGCATGCGGTGCCGGATGATGGAGTTCGTACCTTCAGGTGAGTGGAACTGAAGTCAGCGATAGATTGAAGACAGGATACTGTTCCAGGTAAGTTTCGTAGTGTTCTTTCTCTCTTTGCAGGTCCTTGGTTTCAGGTAAGTTGGCATCAAATAACTGGACACCGTGAGCGTTACTCTGCCCACACCAGAATAACGCAAAGCATGTTCTGCTGTTTGGGTGTGGTTTAAATAGTCTCAGGTTAAGTAGTCCAGGTAAAATAGTCCCAGGCCTGCCACAACAAAAGTAGTCCAGGTAAAGTAGTCCTGTTGGTCTTCATGATGGTTATGAGCCTGGCGCCAAAGGCGCCAGTACTGACTCCAAGAGAGTCTTGGATGAGGGTTTAAGGCCTTTGGCCTGGCCCTAACTGGAAGGCTGACTTGCCAGTGAGGGCCAGAGGCAAGGGTCATGACAGCAGTCCCCCCCCCCAAGGCCCCTCTCACGGTGGCACTTCTGCCTGGTCCTGGTTTGGCAGGGTAATTCTCATGGAACTTTTTAATTAAGCGAGGTGCATGGATGTATTCACTAGGTTCCCATGATCTGTCTTGAGGGCTGTATCCCTTCCAATCAACTAAGTAGTATAGTTTGGATCTGGTGTATTTTAAGTCTAGGATAATCCTTTACTTCAAACTTTAGTTCTCCGTCAACTAATACTGGTTTTGGTGGTATTGTAACCCGAGTACCGGGTTGTACCGGTTTCAGGAGTGATAAGTGAAACACAGGATGAAGCTGCATAGTGGGTGGTAGGGCTAATTTAACTGCCACTGGATTTATTATGGATTCAGTAGAATAAGGTCCCAGATATCAGGGACAAAAGGTCAGAGTCCCTTTTATGGGCACATATTTTGATGCTAACCAGACCTTGGGGGTCATTACGACCCTGGCGCTAATGGGTTAACGGCACCATAAAAGGCTGCAGCACCTTTAACCCCTTAGCGCCTAATTACGAGGTCCCTTTGCAGGACCTGACCTGAACGGCTGGTCTGGACCAGCTGTTAAAGTAGGGACCCGCAAAGGGACCTTCGAGGTAATTACGGTAACGCAATTTGCAGTACCGTAATTCCCGCCTTCCCCAGTCCCATTGAGCCCTATGGGGCAAAAATGGGAATGGGGAAGGGCCAATGTTCAATGGGGAATTACCACCCCGCCAACCTTGGAATGGGGTGGTAATTCCCCATTGAACATTGGCGGACTTGTTACAACACCGGCAGCAACCATGGTGCTAATAGCGCCATGGGTTACCGCCAGTGTTGTAATGAGGGCCCTTGTCTCCAATTTGATAGTCGGGGGCTTTACTACGATGTTGGTCAGCAAATTTCTTTTGTCTGTTCTTGGCTTGGAGTACATGTTCTGCTGCTTCTTTGAAGGCCTGGGAAATAGTCGCATGTAGGGTTTTAACCGCTGGCATTTCCAAAGGGGTTGGGAGATCCAATTCTGAAGTACGTGGATGTCTACCGCATATCGTGTAGAAAGGGGTTTGTCCAGTGCTGGTGTGTAATGAATAGGCATATTCAGCTATTGATAACAAGTCCTTCGAATTTCTTTCCACTTGATGTAACATGCAACGTAAGTATTACTCGAGGGTTTGGTTTGTTCTTTCTGTTTGGCCATCTGTTTGAGGATGGTGACTTGTGGATAGTCGAAATGTCAATTTGGGCCATTGAACAGCATTTCTTCCAGAAGTTGGATACAAACTGACTACCTCGATCTGAGATCAAGACCGATGGAAAGACATGTAGCCGTGCGATTTCCTCCAGGAATACTTTTGCTAAATTGGATGCATTTGGAAGACCCTTAAAAGGAATAAAGTGTGCCATTTTAGAGAACAAGTCCACAACTACTAAGATGGTGTTGAATCCTTGATCGGGAGGTAGATCTGTAATGAAATCAAGGGACAGTGTGTGCCATGGTGCGGGAGGAATTTCCAATGGTTGGAGAAAACCAGCTGGTTTCTGCTTTTGGGTCTTGTTTTGTGCACACACACCGCAAGTTTGAATAAATTGTATGATGTCTTTACGCCATGTGGGCCACCAATAGTTTTGTTTTACTTTAGCTAGAATTTTGGCAATTCCAGGATGACCTCCAATCAGGGAGTCATGAAAACCTGAAATAACCTGCTCTTGTAAATCTTTACTTGGCAAGTATAGACGGTTCCTAAAATATGGAACTGGTCTTTAATGGTGTAATTTTCTCCTTGAGTACACCACTCTTGTGAGAAAGTGGGATCCATTAAGAGTTGGAACTTGTTTTGGAGTTCACCCTGTGTCAACGTTGTCATAAGACCCAGGAGTTTGTCTTCTGGAATGATGGCTACTGGATCTGGAGTTATGTATACCTTTTCATCAACACCCATGCGGGACAAGGCGTCAGCCTTTCCGTTTCGGACTCCTGGCTGGTAGGTGATCACAAAGTCATATTCAGCGAAGAAAAGAGCCCACCGCAGTTGACAGGAGGATTGAGCCTTTGCTGTTTTTAGGTTTTGCAGGTTTCGATGATCAGTTATGACCGTGACAGTATGTCTAGCACCAAGGAGATAGTGTCGCCATGCTTTGAAATCTGATTTTATAGCCAAGAGTTCTTTGTCTGTGATAGCATAGTTGAGTTTGGGAGGTGAGAATTTTCGTGACCAGAAGGCCACAGGGTGTAGCTGGCCAGTTCCTGGGTCCCTTTGTGAGAGAACAGCTCCCATAGCCATGCTAGAGGCATCTGTTTCAACTATATAAGGGAGGTCTGGGCAAGGATGCCGTAGAACTGGAGCAGAAGTTAATTTTTTCTTAAGTTCTTGAAAAGCTTTCTCTGCTTCTTCGGTCCAATGGAACTTTTTATTGTTTTTTCTCAATAGTGATGTAATTGGATGCACTATTTGGTAAAACCTGGGATGAATCAGCGGTAAAAGTTTGCAAAGCCCAACATACTCTGGATTCCTTTAAATGAAGTTGGTGACGGCCAGTTAAAATACCTTTTGGTGTGAGGATAAAACCGAGGAACTCCACTTTGGTGACATGAAAAGAGCATTTTTCAAGTTTAGCATGCAGTTTATGTTGGCAGAGTTTAGTAAGCACAGAGCGGACATGCCTGTGTGGTCTTCTTTTGTAGCAGAATACGCTAAAATGTCATCAATGTAAACCAGGGCGCAAACGTCTATTAACTCCCGCAAAACATCATTCATAAAGTCCTGGAATGCAGCAGGAGCATTGCAAAGTGCAAAAGGCATTACCTGTTATTCATACAAGCCGTATTTGTAACGAAAGGCGGTTTTCCATTTGTCTCCTTTCTTCACTCGAACAAGATGCTAAGCCCCCCTAAGGTCCAGTTTGGTATATATTTGGGCATCTTTGACTTGATCCAATAATTCGGGAATAAGGGGCAGTGGATAACGTTTTTTTACTGTGATCTGGTTTAATGCGCGATAGTCGATGCAAGTCCTCAAATCTCCTTCCTCCTTTGGTACGAAGAATAAAGGACTGGCTGCCGGTGATTTAGACGGGCGGATAAATCCATTTGCCAGGTACTGATCAAGATAAGATTTCAAATTGGAGGTTTTCTGGTTCAGTAAGTGCATAGATTCGACCACAAGGAATTTGCGCACCAGGTATGAGGTCGATCTGACAATCGTAGGGCCTTTGCGGTGGTAGAGCATTGGCTTGTTCTTTCTGGAACACGTCTTGAAATCTTGGTATTCATTCGGTAGAGTACTAGTCACACCTAGTACAATCACCGCCGAGAGGAGCAGATGTACATAAGTCTATTTTCCCCTTTTCTTGGTAATAACAGGTACAAGCACAATCATCGGAAAAGGCCAACTTCTTGGCACGCCAATCTATTAGAGGGTTGTGAGCTACCAACCATGGCATCCCTAAGATTAGTCGGAACTGAGGAGCTTTGATGAGATCGAATGCAATAGATTCTCGGTGTCCATCCTGGCACAGCAGGGTTAGTGCTGCTGTACATTGGGTTACTGGTCCGGAAGCTATTTCTGTCCCATCAACAGTAGTAACTTTTTCAGTAGTCGGCTTAGAGCATAAGGGAAGCCCCATCTCTGCTGCCAGATCCTTGTCTACATAATTCCCAACTGCTCCGCTGTCTATGTATGCATCGACAGCATGCATCCAAGACGGTTGTTGGCGATTGATCAAACTTACTGGTAATGCAAAGTGTGAGGTCTGTGGCTCATCCTTCTCGCTCGACAAGCGGAACTCTAAGCTTGCCAGGCTTGGTAGTTTTCTGACTCCTCGTTATTATCTTCCTTCTCTGTGGCTCCAACAGTTCTCCTTGGTGGTTTCACTGGACATTCTTTGAGGAAGTGGCCTGATTTTCCGCAATATAAGCATAATTGCTGTTGCCTTCTCTTGTCTCTTTCAGTTTTAGTTACAGGGGGCCGTACACCTCCGATTTGCATGGTTTCTACCGTGTTTTCCAATGTACGTGGAACATTATCCTTTGACCAGACATACACAGCTCGAGTGTCTAACCTTATCTGGTCCGCTTTTCGGCCTTGTAATCTGTGATCTAATTACACCACAAGGTTGATTAATTCTCCACAGTCTTTAGTTGGGTTAACCACTTGAGCAAGGACATCCTTTAGTTCCCCTCATAGACACCAATGAAATAGTATGGTCCTTTTTTTCTCAGGCCACCCAGCTTCAACGACTAGTCTGTTAAATGTTGCTATATATGTAAGCAAGTCTTGACTTCCTTGGCGGAGTGACAAAAGTTTGTTGTCTAATGCTTGCCCTTGGATATGACGAGCAAAGAGTGTTTCCATTTCCATCTGGAAACTCCCAAACTCATGTAACAACCGGTTATCCTGCCTTACCAATGGTACCGACAATTCGCAGCACTGCCACTCAGATATGACAAGACAAAAGCAACCCGCGCTTGGTCGTTAGGAAAAGCCCCAGGTCTGCAAAGGAAATGAAGACGACACTGGTTCATGAATGTTGCATACTTCTTGGGGTCCCCTGTAAATCGTTCAGGTGGAGCTAAAGGAACTGCCCCAGGAAGGGTTATTTGTACTGGATTGGTGGAAGAAGTTGGTACAGATGCTGGCGGAATGTTACCAGGCAATGGGGTCTGTACTGCCTGTGATTGGAGCAATTGTCAACTTATTTCATCGGTACGATGCTTAGTAACAATAAAATCCCTCCTCAGAGCGTTGGGTTTCTTGCCTGGCAGAATGTACTTCAGTGCGTAATTGTCCCAACAACTGAACTAACTTGTCAGTCTCTGAAGTCTCCATGATGCCCAGGTGGATAATATTATTGAGGCTTTGCGTTCTGTTACGCTCACCTGGTACCCACGGGGACGCCACCGAGCCCTGGTTGGATGATTTGCACTCTCGAACCCTCTCCCGGTCCCTTGGTAATGCCTCTGGTTAAAGATGGGTCTGCAATATAGGAGATCTGGATTCAATACCAGATTGTCTTTATGTTTTCCCACCTCCCTTGGCCTCAACTTCTTCCTCCCCCTTGGGCCTTCTCCTCACCTTAATATTGTAAAAGGTGGATTCTCCGTCCTGCTCCTCGTGGCAGGGGCACGTAGATGTGGGGGCGAGCAGCAACCAAGTTACTTCACTGGTGCAAGCCCCCTGTGGGAATCCAGGCCTGCTGCGACTCCGTAGGTTTGCTGCTTTGCAGTCTTTATATGCAGTTCTTATGTTCCTCTTAGTTCGAATAATAATGTCTTGCTTCTTTCCTTTTAGGTATGGAAAGGTATTTTGGTGTTGCCATGCAGTTTGAAGATGAGCATGGGCCGGTAGGCGAAAGCGCAGTGTGCGCGATGCTGTCCGGTGAGTAATGCGCGATGTGCGGTGCTGTTTCGCCTTTTATATTGCTAACCTGTGTCTTTTCTCTCCTTGCAGGTTGTGATGTTCCTCGCTCGCTGAGCACCGTAATGTTCCAGCAATGATACTGACCAGGAGATGACTACCCAGGTAAGAATTGTGTGGCTTTCTTCATTCATTCAGGAGGAAACGTGAGTAAACGCTTACTAATGCTGTCTTTCTTTCTCCTCTTTCCAGGTAATGGTATTCCAGGATGCATGCAGTGCCGGATGATGGAGTTCGTACCTTCAGGTGAGTGGAACTGAAGTCATGATGGATTGAAGACAGGATACCGTTCCAGGTAAGTTTCGTAGTGTTCTTTCTCCCTCTGCAGGTCCTTGGTTTCAGGTAAACTGGCATCAAAGAACTGGACACGGTGAGTGTTATGCTGCCCACAGCAGAATAACGCAAAGCATGTTCTGCTGTTTGAGTGTGGTTTAAATAGTCTCAGGTAAAGTAGTCCACGTAAAATAGTCCCAGGCCTGCCACACCCAAAGTAGTCCAGGTAAAGTAGTCCCAGGCCTGCCTCACCCAAAAGACTAGACCGCATAGCTCAGTTCCTTGTAACTGAGCTATGTGTGTGCCTCCATGTTGGCTGAACCCCCCCAAGTTAAATAGTCCCAAGTAAATAGTACCATTCTAATGTTAGTCTTCATGATGGTTATGAACCTTTGGCACCAGGACTGACTCCAAGAGAGTTCTGGATGAGGTTTTAAGGCCTTTGACCTGGCTCTAACTGGAAGGCTGACTTGCCAGTGAGGGCCAGGGGCAAGGGGGAGGGTCATGACACGTGCACAGCCAGTTCTCACGGAAGCTTCCCCTTATCCTCTCACTGTTGCAATTACTTAGTATCACTGGGAGGAATGGGCCTTGCAAGGCTGTGAGACAACACCAGGCTCCTCACTGTGCCCATTCATCATAGCCAAACTATCAGCAGACCTCTATCCCCTCAGCCAGCTTACCACGAATAATGACCCACACCACTGACCCAGTTCAAGAACCCCTGCATTCTCTGATAGTGAGTGACCCCAGCCCCCAGTCACAAAACCAATGGCCATAAAAGATCTAAGCATGTGTGGCCATTTCACCTTGCCACATAAATACATCTTTTGTAATATGAGGTACAGGGAGGGATAAATTCTAGATCAAAACGAGGGTGGATGCCTTGGGTGCAAGGGGTGCAATATCAACAAAGCACAGAATGTGTGGGTCAGCATGACTATATTTCTTCCTCCCTTCCCCCTGGCACCAGTCCCGAGCCTCCCAGGTGCATGCCACAGTGATATAGTAGTAGGCTTAGTGTATCATAGCAGCACTGATGCTGTAATTTAAGAGGGACCTGACCTTCACTCCTCGGAGAGATGAGCCCAGCTGACCTACATGGGAACTGACGGAGGGCTGAAATGTGAACCAATCGTAGCCTGGCATCCCCTATGGAGCAGGCCCATGTATATGGTTTCACCAATCAGTGGCGCAAAGTTTTACTTTATATTGATGACGCTGTACTATCTTTTAAGCTTCTGCTTGTACTAAGTTGGACCAGAACGTTCTCGAGTAGCAGAGATCTTTGCTGATACCATTTGTATTCTGTGCAATTAAACCTTGTTATCCTGGCAAGCAATCTCTTGGCCTTTTTCCCTAGAGGGTTGTATTCTTTCTGGCATGAGCGTAAACAGGGATGTGCCTTGATTTGGTGACCCTGCCAACGTGATCCCAGCACCCACGTTCCTGCAGAGGTATCCAGGCGGGCTCTCCGGGAGGGCCACGGCCGCCTACAGCTAGCAGCCCTAAAACGCGTACCACTGAGTGACCCTGTGGGAGCTGTGTTTGCAGAATCCTGCCTGCTCTTTTTAGCGGGGTGCGGCCCGAAGGAGAGGTGCAGGCTGGTGTTGGAACCCTGTGAACGGAGGAGTTTCTGGTGAACACGCACATGTGAGTATGGCCTGTAAGGGATAACAAAGTAGGAATGGATCTATGGAGCACTGTGAACACGAGGTGATTGAAATTGACAGTGTGGAATATTTGTGGAGTGTGTTGTTTTTTTTTTCTTATGAAGTTTTTAAAGGATTTTGAGGAAAATGAAAACGGCAGAGGGGGAACCTCCCTGTGTAAGGTGGGGGGAGGTAACGCCATGTGCATTGTTTTAACAGTGCAGGAAAAATACAAGGATAAATCTAAGAGCGCTGCGTATTTAGAGAGCTCGGGAATAGTAGTGGTTGTTGTGTTATTTTAGTTTGTTTTATTGGCATATTTTATGGTGTAAGGAGGAGGCCCAGAAGGGTGCGTATGTGTTGCGAGAAACCTGAAGGTGTCTTCCCTAGCTAGTCCCTGAGGATCTGTCATCCATGTGGCCAGGGCACGGCCATCGCTATTGGATCCAGTTGCTGGGGGTGGACCAGCGAGGTCCATCTCCTTGATGGGGGGGTCCTTGGGGAAAGGGACACCGATGGGTGGGACGCAGTATCCCCCTTCTTTCAACACCTTTTCTACAGCCTACCAGGTAGGATATTCCAAAACACTGCCCCCTGTCTTTTCCGACACAAACACCTTCGCACAACATGAAAGACAACAGACTAACACCAGAGTCATTTACCTGACATGTCCCAATACAAGGGTCAGGCAAAGTCAGGCAATTAACCAGAATCACACATATCTGACGGCCATCTCTCTTCCACACAGGGATAAAAGGTGGAGCACGAGAGCACAGGACGAGCAGGGCAGACCGCACAACGTGAGAGCTAACTCAGCACAGCAGTTCAAGAGTAGGAGAAAGACGACACATACCGAGAGGGTGACAAGGAGAGAAGCAACCTTGCCCTTTCCGACCAAGGCCTGTGAATCCTCTGCAGAAGGAATCATGAGACTGTGAACAATAGCCAGCGTGTGTTGCAGCAGATGTCAACGGTACACGAGACTCTCCTCCGTTGATAACCAAGCCAGGGAGAGACGCTTGTCTCTGTGGTACCAACCTTGACTCCAAAGAGAAAGAAAGCCAAGCGGTTCATCACAACCGGTGAGTCAAGAGGAAAGTCGATAAGAAACTGAACTGTGTTTAACGAAAAAGTAGCAAACGGCTAAATTGAACTGTGAATGGCTGATAGAGCTATTGATGCAAGAAGGGGGAAAACCAGCAACAGAGGAGTCTGACACCACGTGGTTGCTCACTCAGGGAACTCTGGACGATTGCCCGATTGTTGAAACTACATAACGAGAAAGCCTTGGGGAAAAGGCGAAACAAGGTAAAAGTGGTCATATAGGGGTCTTGTAAAATCCTATGTACAGTCGAAAATCTTTGACCGACAGATGATTATGAAGCTAAGGGAAATGAATCCCACTTGGTGAAATTAGCGCATGAAGAGTAGGTTGCAAAGGTTGGCAAGTGTGAACCTGGCGGAGGGATGCTAACAAAACGGGGCGAAGCCTGAAGTCCGATGAACAGTGTGCTGACAGGAGTGAACCCGACCGAAGAATGTTCACAGTGAACTATTTGAACGACATTCAAATTTGTGAATGCAATGATTATTGTAAGACCAGCGGAAGTGGATTGTCCCCCTTGGCAATTGGATGCAACCACGGCAGAGGGAGATCCCGAAAGAAAGGCCTGAGCCCGATCGAGGAAAGCCTAGGTGTCTGAGCCCGAAAGAGGGAGACTCAGGGGTGGAAAGCCATCACCCAAAAGTCCATTTGGAAAGGAGTTGTTTGTTTGTTTTGTTGAATACACCAGGCCTTTGAAGGCAAGAGACTTTTTATTGAAAAGAGACTTAACCATCGAAGAACCTGATAGCTGGTACGGAATTGGCGGCTCGTGCTTGGAAAGCTCAGGTGTGTGCTGTGCCCAGTCCTCTGCTCAAAACGTGGGGGAGGGAGACCCCTGTCAATCACATCCTGACTTATTATTTGTGAACACATCTTTCTTTATTGAAAACCCTATCCCACACTCTTTCTATGATTAGTTGTGAGGATTTGGCAATTGTTTTCTTTTTTTAGTATAGGCCTTTTACTTTGACAAGACACCACAAGGTCTGCCTTAGTTTTCATTTGATGGTCGAAGCTTGCTCCCATCTTAGATTCTGGTATAGGTTAGGTGCTTTTCCACCCTGCATTTACAGTTTAATAAACACCCTTGAACTGTGATCACTTGTGTCTGTCTTTACTGTTGCCACCATTAGTTCCTAACTGTGTTGAGTGGGGACGCGTGAGGTGTGGGTTTAGCTACAGACGATTGTATATTGGGATGTTTATTGACAACATTAAGTTGCATTGTTGATAAACGTGAACTTTATATGTTTTGAACAAGTTATTGTATAACAACTGAGATGCAGCAGCATAGGCATAGTCCCACTGACCAGACACACGGGAGACATAAATATAGGAGTAGAAACTCCCCTAGACCATATATGCAAGGCTCTGACCCTGTAGTGTGAAAAGATTAAGAAGTATCACAATCAGTGGGTGACTGAGACTAGAGGAGGAGGAATGCCCCACTCCTGGCCAGATCAATGCTCTTTTGACAGAAGCGTGTTGGAACATATGTCTACCTTCCTGCCAGCAAAATACAGGGGAAGACCATTGCAGAATAGACGGGAAGTATTGAACCTCTGGACAATGTTTGAGGCTACAGAGGAGATGGGATAACACATGACAGTAGCAAAGAGACGGGCGTAGGGGGAAATGGGAAGAACACGGAGGGAAAAATGGGAATATATCCGCTAGCAACTCACCCAGTAAAAGGGTATACTAACCCAACACATGTATCAGCAGGTACAGTGGTGGCAGCACCAGCCACAACCCCACCTCCCCTGTATGTCTCACCTCAAGAGGTTACTGCCCACACCGGGGTGAGCACACGAGACATAGAAATAGCACTGGCATTGACACAGACAGAGTTAGCCAGGCTAAGGGCAGCATGCGATGTAACCGAAGCAGATACAGCCGTACCACCTGTGGGAGCGTCGGCGCAACCAGTGGGGGATGAGTGGAAGTCGGAAGATTGTTTATTCAGAATAGACAACTCACCGATAAGAATCGTTGCTGCAGAGTTCCAGCTCCAGCTCAAGCTCCCCTTTGCTTTCTGTCAGAGGTCAGACACTTTCTCCAGGCCCTTGGAAATATGAGTAAGACCAGTAGTTCTTTGTAGTACTGCTGAGGCAGTGCACCATCCAACTGCTCAAGGTCATGGACAACTGCAAAAGCACACCAGGAATCTGTTCATATGTTCACTGACTGTTGTTCTGGAAGCTGACATATGATCTGATATGATAGGTTATTCGTTCCCGGGAATCGTACCTGTTTTGCTCCGTGTGACCTTGCTTCTAAGGCGAGCATGTTGCCCCTGAGCTATCCTCCCGAGACGGGGAGGTCCAACTGTTAGTGTGATCTACTCTGCCAAATGTCACTTCAGAAGAAGTAGCTATCAGCCACACTCCAAATTGCATCTTATCCTACCATTCTCTTAAAAAGTAGTGGGACGTTAGTTGGGGTTTTACTGCCACCCATGAGCGACCACTCTGATACATGGCCCCTTTCCTTAGACTCTTTATCTTGCCACTTGCACACTTTCCATTGGCCCCTTCTGCCTTTTCAAAGTGCAGAAATGTGAGATGGCCACAAAGGTACTTTTTTCTCAAGGTTTTCCATTTATTAAATGGAAAAGAATTGCCTATCTTTCCCTATTTTAACAAGGAGATCCCTGCCTAGCAAAACATAAAGTAAAACTAAAGAAAAGTGACCTAGTGTCCAAAAAGTCTGTGACCCTCACACTAATACACACAACAAACCTATACAAGGAATGTATGGCTATCTCTAGTGCAACAAAACAATTTATCAGGTCCAATTCAAAGGTTTTCAGAGTATTCCTTGGGACCAGGGTTGTACTCCCTTCCCCTGGATCAATACAGGAAGACTCTGAGCACAGTTCCAATTCAACAAAGTTCAATGTAGCACACAAAGTATTTTCCTTCCACTACGTCTTTTCCCTTTATAAAGAAAATGTCTTTTCCACAAATGTGTGTTCACCAATTAAACAACTGTTGATTCTCTACATCAGCCTTCTTGATAAGGAAAATGTCTTTCTCTTACAACACAAGTTCAAAACCAAAGCAATTGTTCTCTTCAGAATACCCAACAATTGTTAGCATATCACACCTTCTTCAAATGCTATACTTTTGTCAGGATAGCACAGCAACTGCTTTTGGTGATGCCACAGCTTGTTAAACAAATGATAATGTTAATACGTTTTTTCCACCATACCTTTTTGGCACAAACATACTTCTTAAAATCATCTTCTTCTTTCCTGCTATACTCACCTGCCAGGACTAACTGCTATGATCCCTTTTCTGGTCTAATCTCCTGCCAGAATGAAAACTCCTACAGCTACAATCAAAATTGGTGGCAATATTGGTTGCAAGATTCTCCAAACCAATATCTGTTGGAAGGTGGAGTGAGCAATAATTGCCTTTATTTAAAGTCTCTTGACTCTTGGTAATGTGGATTTCATTTTTCCACAAAATGAAAACTCAAGATAGGAGAATTATTCTGAGGTTGTCTCTTAACTATTTATTGGCAGCCTCTTGACTGTTGGCAGTGTGGGTTACAAGTTTCCCGAGTGGATATCTCAAAAAGGGTAGTTGCGCCCTTGTCGCCTCTGTATGGTTTAATAGTCTCTTGGCTGTTGGTAATGCGGGATCTAAGCTTTCCCCAATTGGTATCTCCTATAAGGGGATGTATGCCCTAGTCAATTTAGTGTGGTTCTTTCACATCCTCTTGGCTGTTGGCAATGCTGGTCAAAAGCTTTTCCCAATTTGAGTCCCATGTAAGAAAACGTACACCCTTGCCACTTCTGCTCTGTTTATTTACTTTTTCGGTATTCAAAATTATTGGGTTTCAACAATTATTGGAGCATCCCGGGGTCAGCATTAGCATCTGACCAACTTTCAACCGGCTTTCGACAGCAACTCCTTCTCAGAGTCGGCTCCTGCGGCAGACCTCACGGGTCCTGTCCGCTCCCTCTCCAGCTTCTGCGTACCTTCGGTGGACTCTGCGTCTCTCCCCTGGAGCTCTGACAGCTTCGGTAATCTTCTGTGGCTTTTCACTCACCGACACACAGTGTGCTCAGTTGGGAGCACGTCTCTCCACCAGCTGGACTTCTCCACACACCGCTTCCCGCTGCACATTCTCTGCAATGCCGCTCACCTTCACTCTTAGTGATGGCATCAAGTGGCGTTCTTCTCTCTGAGGCAGTTCCTGCAACTCGGACAGCCTCTGTTTCCGCTACTTCTTCCATACTGCCTTCTACATCTCTAGCTCCGTTCTAATCACCTTCCTCATCTGCTTCCTTCAGCTGTAACTGAAGACTTCTACATAAAGTAGAATTATGACAATTAAAGTATTTCACATTTAGTTCTTGAACCCCTGAAGCACCAATATTATCCTGTCTTGATGAATTTCCTTAACAGGTTCTTTGAGTGGTTAGTTATATGGGAGGCACTTGTACATTGATAACATGCCATTAGTTATCTGGGAATGATATGACTCTCATCCTCAGAAGAAGATGAATACTGCGTCACTCCCCGCTGAGTCATCATTTACCCCTTATAGCCGTCTCCTCCCATGTGATCCTCCTTCCTGATACCACCCCCAGGGTTAGGATCAGGTAGTGGCTGCCTTCCCCTGGACTCATAGAAGGAGACTTTAGGATGGTGTTTGGTGATGACTCTGCAGGATTCATCACAGTATGCAGCCCTCTAAGGATCACCATCTGTCCCCTCATGAAATTGTTACGGGACAACGCATGCACACACCGTTATTGCCAATAAGACATGCTTCTGCTACTCACAGGGCTGAGTCCATGTTAGGGGATGAATTTAAAACATATCTCTCTGCATTGATGAAGTCCACAAAACATATTTTTTGACAGATAGCAACAGAGCAATCAGAAGACCGGAACATGGCTGCATCAGAATCTGAAAGCTCGCCACCCAACCCGCTGGACCCAGAGGACAGAGTGTATGTCAGGAACTTTGTTCGCAGGTGGAGTGAGCCGAGGTTCAAAGGCCCACTCACTGTCGTGTATGCCTCTCCATTTCTGGTCAAACTAAACAAACTGCGGTATTGGGTACACATCCCGGATACCCGGCGGTCCCCCCAAAGAGCACACCCTGGGCCTAAAACAGTTACACAAAGCCCCTAATAACATGACTGTCATTGATGTTATGCATGGACAGTGAAGTATGACATCTTGTTGCATTCAAGATGAATTGAATTGTGGACATTGGGCCTCATTACGAGTTTGGAGGTAGCCATGTCCTTAATAAGGGCATGGCTGCCTCCAAACTCGGGTCCGGGTTCCCTGAATGGGGAAATACCGGGCCATTCCTACCTTGGAGGGCCCGGTATTACCCCATTCAGGGGACTTGGACCATCCCCATTCCCAATTGAGCCCCCATAGGGCTCAATGGGAATGGGGAGCATGCTAACAACGGGCTCGTTAATGACGGGCCCGTTGTTAGCATGCTGGGCCGCTCGCGGGACCCGCTAAGGACATCTGGTAAAACCAGGCATCCAGAGCGGGTCCCGCGAGCGCACCTCATAATAGGGCAGTAAGGGGTTAACGGCTCCGGCACCTTTACCGGTGCCGTCAACCCCTTACTGCCCACCTCGTGATGAGTCCCCTTGTGTTTCTTTTTGTATATATTTCCTATACCCTTGTCAACCATTCTATTTCATCACAGCACGACAACTACCTCAGTGCATCCATCGACCAAATAATACTGTGGGCTCGTCTAAGGGACAGCTGCTACAATGTTTACTGAATGTTTCCAAACAGTTACTACAACACGTGTTGATTTAATCAGCACTTTTCAAAATGTGAAAATATTTCATGGGTCAGTGTTTTTACAAACTTCTCATCTCTCGTTGAGTAATCAATAGTTTGATGTAGATATGTGTCACGTCCTCGATCTTGCCCTCCTCCCGACACCTACCTGGCACCATCCGTTCCCATACCCACCACCCACACCAACGGGGAAGACACGGCAGGCGGGATGTCCGAGGGGGCAGAACCACCTCTTTCCGCCCATTTCCGTGTTGGCGCTTGCCCTGGCGTCTCATCCATGCCCGACGGCTCCGGTGTCGTCGGCTCCAGCTCCCGCGTACGGGGGAACCCGATCGCGTCTCGCTCAGACGATCACGTGACTAGTCACGGGATCATCTGTAGCCGACGCCGGCGTCCACATTGGACAAACACCAATCACTAATGGCTTCCGACCTCACGTGACGCCCCTGTGCAGTCATGTGCCCTGTCACGTGATCTAACTTTCCTTCAAAAGGAGCTGAGAGGAAACACTCAGTGCTTCACAGCTGTTTCAACCAGAGACCTGTTCGGCATAACTTTCTTCTTGCTACAGTTTGGAACTCGACCACGGAACGTTACTTGGACTTGTCTTGGATTTTCCTTTGGACTCTACGTATCTTCTGGACCCTTGGAACTCTTGACCCCCCTTCTGGCCCTGGAATTGCTCTGGATTACTCTTTTGTCTTGGCGAACTTCTAACCACACAATTCCTGTCTATCACGTTTTGCCTCCTGAGTCATTTGGGGTTCACCACCTGGACCTTGGATGGACTTGCTATCTGGTCACGCTCTGGCTACAGGTGTGAGTTGGAGGAACTGCAGTAAATCCCAGCCTGCTGTTGGTCTTCCCTTGTTGTCCCTTCAGGTTTCCCACCTGTCCTATCATCCCCAGGGTAAGCTTTGTTGTTTTTCCTTGTTTGCTTGCACTGCCATTATTGTTCAAAGCATACCTGATCCTAACCTTTGCCTTACAGCACTCAGGGGTTCTTCCGGTGTTCGCGGTATCTGACTGACGACGCCACTCATCACCTGTGGCCTCAAAGATTGCTAGGGCAGTATACCCTACCTGCTCGAGCGGTACTTGGGGACGGAGGTAGTTTATAGCTGCACGACCATCAAGGCGGATCACCAAGATCAGAACAGACTGTAAAGCCTATTGGTCGTCCAGCTATGGACACCTCAGCCGGGGACCCCGTGACGGCTTTAATGCAGGCAGTGACAGCACTCAGGGCCGACATGGCAACCGCTACTGCAACCCTACGCGCTGATATGACCGCTGCCACCACCACATTACACCACCGCCTCGACACGGTACTAAGTGCACGCCATCCCTTACCTGCAGAAGCTGAATTTGATGAAGCCATTCCTCCCCAAAACCCTCCTCCTGTCATACCCCCTTCCTTCCCGGCCGCTCCTGTGGTGATCCAAAACCCTTTTCCCTTGGTTGCTCCCGAAAGATACCAGGGCGACCCAAAGAAATACCGTACTTTCATCAATCACTGTAAACTCCATTTCATGTGTCGTCCTCAGGCTTTCCCCGATTCTGTATCAAAAGCAGCCTTTATTCTCTCCCATCTATCTGGGGTAGCCGCCACATGGGCCAATCCATTGCTGGAAAACAATCACCCTGCATTGTACAATTTTGAATTACTGACCCAAGAGATGGCAAAAGTATTCGACACCAGGCACAAAGCACAGTCTAGAGACATGGAATTCCTAGATCTCACGCAGGGTCGGTCAACCCTCATAGAGTACATCACCAGGTTCAATCAGTTGTCTGCTGAGACCTCCTGGCCAGAAAATAAAAAGGCTGTGGTGTATTACCGGGGTTTATCTGGGGTCATGAAAGATGCCGTATCTGTAGTGCCTACGCTTCCCACAGTATATGCTGATTTGGTGGACTTAACATTACAAGTCGATGCCAGACGATCGGAGCGACGCGGAGAAGGTCCATCCTCGTTCCCACTTCCATCCATGGCCATTGCTACTCCCGAACCCATGCAGATAGGCGGGATCCGCAGTCCTATCTCACACGTCGAACGAGAGCGCAGGAGAACGGACAATGCCTGTTTTTACTGCGGTCTCAACGGGCATTTCGTAAAAGAATGTCCTCGCCGCCCAAAAAACAGAAACCCGGGTTTTCAGAAGGCTCGCCCCTAAGATCAGAGGTGGGAGCGAGTACTATCCGGAATACCTCTGAACCTACCTTCGGTCCTGTGCGACCCATTATAGTACAGGCCTTGCTGAACCACGCTACCGGTTCTCACGCAGTGTCAATAGTGATAGACTCAGGTGCTACAGGCTGCTTCATCGACATAGCCTTGGCCGGTTCACTGGACCTGCCTTTGATCATGAAGAAATGTCCCGAACCGGTCCAGGCGGTGGATGGTACTTCTCTTGCCTCTGGTCCAATCCGGCAACAGACAGCTCCCTTAGAACTGATTATTCAGGAAAACCACAAAGAGACGATCTCATTTGATCTCATTGCCACCCCTCAGTTTGGAGTAATTTTAGGCATTCCTTGGCTAAGGCTGCACAATCCCCTCATCAACTGGGGGACGGGTCAGGTTTCATTGGAATCCGAAACATGTCAACACTACTGTCTACTGGCAACACCTCAGTTCTCCAGTCCCGCGGGAATCCTGGGAAGCGTCACATCCATGGCTATAGGGGACAGCACTGACCACCATGATACGCACACAGTAGGGGCTGTTACGGGTGGGATACCTGCTGTTTACCACAATTTCCAGGCGGTATTCGACAAAAGGTCTGCAGAAGGCCTACCCCCGCATCGACCTTACGACTGTCCTATCGACCTGATTCCTGGCGCATCTATCCCAAAGGGTCGTATCTACTCCCTGACTCAGGTGGAAGAGCGGACCTTGCAGGAGTATATCCAACAGGCTTTACGGCGAGGTCATATTCGTCCATCGACTTCTCCAATCTGCAAGCCCTATATTCTTCGTTCCGAAGAAGGAAGGGGACCTCCGTCCCTGTGTCGATTATAGGCGCTTGAATGCCGTCACAGTGAAGAACCGCTACCCCATACCTCTGATCACTCCCTTGCTGGACAAACTCACCCATGCCACAATATACACCAAACTCGACCTCCGCGGGGCATACAATCTTATTCGCATGCGTGACGGTGATGAATGGAAAACGGCCTTCTGCTCACGACAAGGCCTATTCGAGTACACTGTCATGCCTTTTGGTCTATGTAACGCCCCGGCTACCTTCCAACACTTCATGGACGACGTTTTCAATGATATCTTGAACACTTATGTAGTTGTTTATCTAGACGACATTCTGGTGTTCTCCACTTCCCTTGATGAACACATAACACATGTCAGGGAGGTATTGTCGCGACTACAAAGCAACGCCCTTTACGCCAAGCCCGAAAAATGTTCGTTCCATACCAATCACGTCGAATTCCTGGGGTTCCATATCACGCCCAAGGGGCTCTCTATGAATCAAACCAAGGTTCGGGCAATCGACAAATGGCCGATTCCGACCAATCTCAAGCAGCTGCAGTCATTCCTGGAATTCGCAAACTTTTATCGGAGATTCATATCAGGGTTTTCTTCGGTTGCGGCTCCACTCACGGCACTCACTAGTCCTTCTGTCCCCTATGTATGGTCCACGGCTCAGCAATCTGCTTTCGATATACTGAAAACCCTGTTCACCACCGCTCCGGTATTATAGCACCCTGACCCCGACCTTCCGTATATTCTCGAAGCAGATGCCTCTTCCTATGCATTAGGTGCGGTGTTATCCCAGACCTATCCTATCACCAACCGTTTGCACCCAGTAGCATTCCACTCCCGCAAGTTCACGACTTCCGAACTACACTACACGGTAACAGAAAAGGAACTGCTGGCTATTAAGGTTGCACTACAGGTCTGGAGACACCACCTTCTGGGTGCCAAACATCAAACCACAGTGTTTTCTGATCATAAAAATCTCCAAGACCTTGCTTCCTTGAAATGCACAAACAGTCGCCAGGTTAGGTTGCATCTTTTCTTTGCCGCGTATGATTTTGTGGTCAAACACAGGCCCGGTGTTGGACACGGTAAAGCCGATGCCCTGTCCCGTTCACCTGGGGGGGAGACCCTTCCCTTTTTTCCGGACACCTTGTTGGGAAAGAATCATGTAATCTGTCTATGCACACCGACTCCCTCCTTGTTGTCAACTATCCGCCAATGGGCCTCTCAGTACCCGCAATCACTGGCGGAATGGGACCCTGTCATGCAAGATGGGCTGCCTTTCGTTCATGGGGGTAAACTCCTTCTACCCACAAGTGAAACCCGGAACCAAGCGCTGACCTGGTCCCACAACGCTGCCATCAACGGTCACCCCGGACAACTTCGCACCTTAGACCTCCTTAAGCGTTGGTGCTGGTGGCCTACGATGAAGCGTGACGTACGAGACTACGTCAATACCTGTGCGGTGTGTGCCCAGGGCAAATTGCGCAGGGGCCGGCCCTTGGGTCTTCTCCTTCCTCTCCCGACCCCTCCACGACCTTGGCATACGATCTCCATGGATTTGGTCACTGATCTCCCCCGCACTCATGGGTCTGACACTATTTGGGTCAGAGTCTAAGGAAAGGGGCCATGTATCAGAGTGGTCGCTCATGGGTGGCAACGTTTTATACCCTGTAAGGGAATACCTTCAGCCCCTGTCTTGGCCAAACATTTCTTCAAGCATGTATTCTGTCTTTTCGGATTGCCCCATGTGTTGGTCTCTGATTGTGGCTCCCAGTTCACTTCAGACGATCACGTGACTAGTCACGGGATCATCTGTAGCCGACGCTGGCGTCCACATTGGACAAACACCAATCACTAATGGCTTCCGACCTCACGTGACGCCCCTGTGCAGTCATGTGCCCTGTCACGTGATCTAACTTTCCTTCAAAAGGAGCTGAGAGGAAACACTCAGTGCTTCACAGCTGTTTCAACCAGAGACCTGTTCGGCATAACTTTCTTCTTGCTACAGTTTGGAACTCGACCACGGAACGTTACTTGGACTTGTCTTGGATTTTCCTTTGGACTCGACGTATCTTCTGGACCCTTGGAACTCTTGACCCCCCTTCTGGCCCTGGAATTGCTCTGGATTACCCTTTTGTCTTGGCGAACTTCTAACCACACAATTCCTGTCTATCACGTTTTGCCTCCTGAGTCATTTGGGGTTCACCACCTGGACCTTGGATGGACTTGCTATCTGGTCACGCTCTGGCTACAGGTGTGAGTTGGAGGAACTGCAGTACATCCCAGCCTGCTGTTGGTCTTCCCTCGTTGTCCCTTCAGGTTTTCCACCTGTCCTATCATCCCCAGGGTAAGCTTTGTTGTTTTTCCTTGTTTGCTTGCACTGCCATTATTGTTCAAAGCATACCTGATCCTAACCTTTGCCTTACAGCACTCAGGCGTTCTTCCGGTGTTCCCGGTATCTGACTGACGACGCCACTCATCACCTGTGGCCTCAAAGATTGCTAGGGCAGTATACCCTACCTGCTCGAGCGGTACTTGGGGACGGAGGTAGTTTATAGCTGCACGACCATCAAGGCGGATCACCAACATCAGAACAATATGTTTTGGGTTTATTTTAAGGTCCAGCATTTATTCACTTGGCCAGGTTACATGGTTGAGACATATACAGGGTGTGTGCGATAGGGGAGAGTGTGTAAATATGGGAGGAGACCTTTTTGGGGAGGGTAAAGATCGAGTGAATGTCCTTTTGGATGACCTTATCAATGTAGAGCGTACCCAGGTCATTAACACAGTCACATGGAAGTGTTCAAACAGAGAGAAAAGGGGAGTGGATGAAGGAAGTGGATATAACCAATACAAAGGGGCTGGATTAGACTAAATGGCTGATGGGCACCATCCAGAATTTAACAACGTGTGGTATAGCCACACGAGCTCAGTGGAGCAGCAAAGGGCAAATGGATGCTGCTATGTCTGCTCCTTGATCCCTCACACATCAGGAGCACCCAAAATGTTAGTGCCCCTGGAAATGCTATCTTTAAAAGCGCAGTGCGTAGTTCATCTAGCGCTATGTCAGGTTTTCAGCTTGCTCCAGGGATACAGAGTGTGATTTGTGTTGACAGACACAGAGGAAGCAAAATGTGCCAAGAACAACAAAGACCCACTATTGAAAATGGAAGGTGTGCTGTTCATATCAGACAGATAGCAAGAGGCGGTGGTATGCTGCACGGCCGGTGGACAGGTGGGGTTTGATGAAGAAGTAATATGGGATGTTAACAACAAGTGGCTCACCATATGGCCTGCTCATGTTCCGAAATTGACGTGGATCGAAACTAAAGAAACTCATGTGAAAGTGCAAGCACAAGAAGAATACCAGTTATATTTTCAAGGGCTCTGAAATTTTCCAGTGGGAACCAACAGTAAATGAAACAAGACTTTGTACATTCCAGACTTAAATAAAGGCACTGCTGCTGTCATGAACATCTACTGGGTGCGTATGGTGTGAGAAACCAGAAGGTGTCTCACCTGCTAGTCCACGGGAATCTTTCTCCCATGTGGCCAGGGCACGGTCATCACCTTTGGATACAGACCCTGGTGGTGGACCAGTGCGGGAGGATCACCTGGGTGAGGGGTCTTCGGGGAGTGGGATGCCTGATGGCGAGACGCGGTATCCCCTTCCCTGGTACACCTTTACCCCCATCCTACCCGGTAGGATATTTAGGAACTCTACCCCCTCACACTTTCCCTACATAAACACTTTCACATGGACAGCCCGCTCTGTGAGAAAAGAGACTCACACCGGAACATTGTACTGGACATATCCCACTATTATCGTCAGGCAAGGTCGGCAATTAATGGTAACACTCACACCTGACTACTATTAAGCTTCCCCACACAGTTAAAAGGCAGAGCATGAGAGCACACTCTTAGGGAGGCAAAGCACACAAAGTAACAGTGTTTTTGAGATGGCAGTTGAACGAGGGGAGAAAGACGGCAAACCAGGCAGGGTGCAGTAGGAGGGGATAACCTTGAATTTTCCAGTGGAAAAACGTTACTTTCCAAAGTCCTTCAGATTGAAAGGCATAAGGCCAGGAAACAAGACTGTGTGTCGGAGATACCCGGGGCCCTCCTGAATGGCTGATCAAGTCAGGGAGGAGCAGCATCCGCTATGGTACCGTCCTTGGCTCCAAGATTAGAGCAGAGCCAGTAAGATTAACACAGAAGGTGAGTTGGGGAGACCGATGCAAGACCAGTCTGTGTTGAAGTCAAGGTTGCAAGTGGCAACATTGTATAAAGAGTGCAAGAAGGAAGATCTGTAACGTGTGTGATGAAAGACGCAAGGAAAGCTAAATTGCTGATGGATGTTTGAACTACGAGAAGATACAACACTTGTGACAGAGTGGTCCGGCACTGCAAGTGTACTCAATCAAAGGTCTCTGTAAGGTGTACAGCTAAAAGTAATAAAAAGTAAAAGTAACAGATGAGAATAAGAAATGAAGTGAATCAAAGTAGTCCTGCAGAAGTTTAAGCAAAATCCATTGCACAATCAAAAGTTATTGATTTTTTACACAGTCCGAGCCCGAATGAGTAAGACCAATTGAGAACATTGTGTTAAGGGGGGTCCTGTCCTGAAGGAGAGAGACTGATGGTGAATAGCGTACCCGAGAACTTGTGAGTGTGAAATCCCTGGGTAGAAAGAACTTTAGTGCTTGTTTGTTACGTCAGGCCCTCTGAAATAAAGAGACTTTGAATAGTAAAGAGTCTTTGGTACAGATGGCCCTGATACATATGCTTTGAACTGTATCCTTGTGGCAGAGAAGCCAGAGTGGGTGTGAAGCTTGAACGTGCCGCCTTGACCCATACTGAAAACTGCTCAACTGTCCTCACATTTCCATTCCTCAACACTTTTCTTTTGCAAACATTGTTATCCCACACCATTTGCATTTAAAAGTAAGGATTGGCAATAGGTTCATTAGTATAGGCCCTTTTATTTGGACAGAGACTCCACTAGGACTGCATTATTTACTATTTGATGGTTGTAGCTTGCTTCCATCTTTAGATTTAGGTTTAAATAGGCGGTCAACCAACCCACTGAAGTTCAATAAACACCCTTGAACTGTGATCACTTGTGTCAGTCTTGACTGTTAAATACCATGCTTTCCTTACAGTGGCCAGCAGGCATACTTGCATCTCCCATCATCATGAAGAGGTACCTGTTCGTTGGCGACATTGCCCTCAACAATCCTTGTGGTTTCTGAAGCACACCTAACAATAGCACCAACTACTGGCACAACCGAATTGAAACCATCCCCACCCCAGGCCCCACAAGTGAGAAGGAAAAAGCGTTCATTGCAGAGAGAAAAAAGAGGTGAACAAACTACCTGAGGACTCTTCCAAGTTGCTGAAAGAAATCTCAGACAAGTATCGGTTGTACACCAAGACGGAGGTCTTCTTTGTGTCCCTTTTGGTGCCAGTGGTCCAGGCCGCAGCCAACATGAAATGGCTACAAATAATAAGGTGGGAGATAATCCAGTTGGTGAACGACAATGAGCAAGGACTGAACATGATTAAGAGCTAATTGCGTGCAATTCGGTTGATGACCCTCCAAAATAAATATGTGTTAGATGTATTGATGGCTATGGAAGGGGGTGTGTGCATACAATTTTGATTGTCCTGTTGCACATAACCCCTCCAAATGATGCAGAGAATGGGTCCCTATCACACATCATAGGGGCTCTACACAAGCTAAAGGCAGGCATGGAAACAGAAGCAGGAATACAAGCTGAAGACTGGTTCAATACAATGTTCTCGTGGGCACCATCGTGGCTAGGAGCAGCGGTGAAGATCTTGGTCCCTATTGTAGTACTCCTATTGGTGATGTTCTGTATGTGCCAAATGATTCTTCAGTGCTACGTAAAGACTCTCCCGAATAGTGCGATGATGATGGTTTTGATTGGGGCAAATGATGCACCTCCTAGTACAAAAGATTGGCATGTTCAGACAGACGACTCTAGTAAACCTTGTATGGTGAAGATTAGGAGAGCCATAGATCGCCCAGGGATGGTAACTACTCACCCACTGGACCCTGAGAATTACACCAAACTTTGGGTTGACCTAGCAGGTGATGGAGGTGTATTTACCTTAGCTAAGAGCAATATGCCAAAGCAGGCGAAAGCTTGCGCGATGTGTGTAGAGTATGGGTGCCTAAGGAAAGCACTTAGAGAGCACCAGAAGCAGTGGAGTAAGTTAATGTAGGATTAACTAAAGGGGGAAATATTGGGATGCACATCCAAATCTCCGGTCCCCTCAAATGATTCAGGCTGAGGAAAATATATTAAGAACACAAACAAACAAAGAGACAAGGCGGGAGGGGGGCTAGCAATAGGTAACATAAGGGTAGTGTGCCAGACAAGGGTGTAGTGGATTAGGTGTCCCGCTGGGCTGGGAGGATAGCTCAGGGGCAATGCACTCACCTTGGTAGCAAGACGATGGAGAGCAACACAGGTTCGATGCCCGGGTCTGTGCTTGGAAACCTCTGGGTATTAAGCGTGTTATAAATAACCAAATACAATTACAAAGGCCCAAGGGTGGAAGGTACATCTGTGTATTTGTATAACATAGTTATAAGGTGATCTGAATTATCAATGTAACAGCTAGTTCTGTCCCACGGCAGAACATATTGAAGTACCGCCATATTAGAATCGAGGCCTAGAGCACAGGCCGCAGCAAAGGGAGTGGTGCATACTGGCACCCACTTCCATAGCACTTTCCCATCCCTGTTTTCAGCCCAGACGTTAGATGAAGAGGCCTTCAGGTCGTATAGATATACCATCCATTGTCTCATGTTGCAGGCCTGCGAAACCAGAAAGGAATGTGAATAGCCCAGCACAGGTAGGGCTGTGCTTGTCCCTGAAAGACGATCTCCTGGGAGCCAGAGCAGAGCTCTTGAGCTGATAAACCAAACCATCCCAATACAGAATTAGAGCCCTAGCGCCCCCTAGTATAATGATCAGTCCATTTGAACTGCCAGATGTTCACAAGCAGAACACCTAAATCCCTCGGAAGTTGGCTGATTAGTGTGGTTCCGGAGAGGCCTAGGTGAAGGGCTGGGTAGAGGCAGCTACCAAGGGGTGGGGGGAACAAGGGAGGGTGTCTTGTGCTTTGTACTACGCGGTGCACAGGGTGATGCTGACAAATGTAGTTTGTGTTCGTGCGGGATTGGAGGGAGGAGGGAAAGAGTAGAGCACGCAGAGCGGGCAAAGGTATTGGAAAAGGAAAGGGGTGGGGCACCGAGACGACACAAGTGCCACTGGATCGGACCCTGAATAAAAATAAACTTTTCTAGTTCATTATGTGTTAACATGGGCGGCTAAAATGGAGCCAGCAACCCCATTACAGTATATGTGTGCAGCTCTACCATTGTATAAGGAGAAGATCTTGAAGTATCACCGTGGTTGGATGACCAAGAAAAGGTGGGCGGGGTCCCAGTTCAAACCGTGGCCAGAGTATGGAATGAATAACAAGGAGGTCCTTGGCCACATGTACACATTCTAGGCAGCAAAGTATAAGGGGACGAAGTTAAAGACTAGGAAGGAAGTGTTGGAGTTATGTAAAATCGTGCAGTATTTAGGAATGTCCCCCCAGGCCCGGCAAAGGCATTAACGGGGCCCCCAGCATCATGTGCCCAGATCGCTCCCACCGCCCCGCCCATTCAAGAAACGCCTGCCCTGCCCCACGTCAGGGCCAACAGTACAATCGCCACCAAGTACACCACAGGCCCCAGTAGGATACTAACCTATGAGCATAGCCTCAGGCTACACAATCCCAGCATACGGCCCAGTGCCTGCCACAGCGCCGCCTCCTCAGTCGCCACAGGCCCAGTATCAGAACCTCCCGCAACCGATAGCATCGGCAGCTGTACAGGAGCAAGAGCAGGGGGGGGGGGCAGGATTGAAAACCATTAAAAGCAATTCGAGGATGGGTTAAGGAGGACGCAGGAGGAGTTGGCAAGGCTGAGACTGGATAGGTGGGATGGACAGAAGGCACCTAGTGGATGTTATGAATTGAGGGCAGGGGACATATTGTTCAGGATTCATAGTACTGCTATCAGGGATGTACACATTGAGAAAGAGGGTTGGGGGTAGGAAGACAGCGGATGGGACGTTTGGATTACGAGACAATGCGGTCGGAGGATGAAATGCGAGGTGGACCAGGGGATGAGGAATGGGTTGGGATGGATATGGTCGATGAGGTAGAAGGGGAGAAGGCTCCACCCGTGGTATCACCAAGAGTGGAGAATTTGTAGGGGCCCAGGTTAAGGAATCGGTATGTGCGTTTGGCAGGGGTGAAAGGAAAACAGATAGAGAAGAGGAAGGTGTAGAAGGTAATGGGGACACAGTTCCCCCGTTACATAACGGACATGAGAAGGCACAGTATATACCATAGCCGCATATGGATAAAAATAGACTGATTAAGGCCCTGCCATCTCTCACGGCAGGAGTGGGGTAATAGATTTGTACATTTGAAAAACAAACTGCCAGTATCACTCTGGCTGTAGGTGATTTGAAAAGCTTATTTGTTGCAATACTAGGGGACCAGGCAGACGACATATGGGTGAAAGCAGGTTATCCCGGAGTGTGGCTATGGGACGATATTCATGATGGGGCCCACTTTAATGATGTCAGGTTCAGGTGTTGGTGGGTTTACGACGTGCCGACCTGGACAGCCCTGACCTGCAGTCAATCATGCCACGCACGATGCGGGACGATGAACACCCCATCCAGTACATTTTACAGATACAAGAGATGTGGAGGGCAGAGATGGACGAGTCATGGGATTGATCAATCCCATTCTTTTATTCTGTGGTAAAAAAGGACTCCCCAATGGGGTGCAATAGGTCCTAGACAGGATAGTAGGGACTGAGGCAAAGGGGTGGTCTATTATTATACATCTTTGCAAACGGTTGAGCAAAAAAGAGAAGGAAACAGCCCAAAGAATACAAACAGAGGAAGCGAAACGAGTGCAGAAAAAGCTAGAAAAAATATCAGTAGAAGGGGCTGTAGTAGCAGGATTTCAGGATACACAGACGGAGCACAGGGCGTTACAGGCAGATATGCAGACGGCACCTGCAGGGGGAGGAGGATTCTGTCAGGTGGCCAGCTTTGTGCCACCTGTTGCCCCGATTCAGGTTGCGTGGTGGCCATTAATGGTGCTGCCACGTTTATTCCGCTCCGGTTCAGCGGTCTAGTTGTTTTCCGTAGTGTTCAGGGAGGCTTATCTGTTACGCCCTCCCTGCGCGCTATGTGTTGCAACCGCTTCAGTTCCGGGTCTCGGTCCCCCTGGCTGTAGCGTCTTTGGTTTGCTGCGCTAGTTTTCTCTCTTTTTCTACCCGCACTGGGTACCCTTTCTCTGTTGTTTTCCACTCCGCTTACTCTTTGTTCTTTCCTCAGTCCTCCGCCGCCATTCGCGGTTGGTTTACTTCAGCGATCGTCTTTGCATCGCAGTCTCTCTCTCTCTCTCTCTCTCTCTCTCTCTCTCTCTCTCCCTTGTCTTTCCCTACCTGGTTTCTCCTCTTATACACTGTGCGGTTCCCAGCTCTCTCACAGTCTCACCTCGCTGTCCTCTATTGTTCTCTCTTTGAGGATTGGGCTTTTACCTTCCGAGCTGTTCCTGAAGGTACTGCCCAAACATTGGTGCTAATCCTGGAGCCTTGTTCTTCTCCCTACTTCTGTATACTTGAGCCTGCAGAGTCCATCTTCCATTTGGTGCTTGGGTTTTCACTACACTGGAATTCATCCTGGTTTTTTTGTGCCAAACAGATTTTGCCCCATTAGTCCCTTTTTGGGGAAGGGGCCACTGATAAGGCTGTATTACAGTTTACCACTATGGCTTCTCTCCGGGAGCATGACGATGGGCCTCATTACGAATCAGGCGTTAAGGGGTTAACGGCGCCGTAAACGGCGCCGACCCTTAACGCCTGATTCCGAGGTCCCTTTGCGCCATGGTGAGTTTAACGCCTGCTTTTTGCAGGCATTAAAATCCATGGCGCTAAGGGACCATGGTGCTAATTACGCCACCGTAATTTACGGTGGCGTAATTAGCACCTTCCCCACTCCAATTATGCCCTAGGGGGCAAAAATGGGAATGGGGAAGGGTAAAATGGGAAATGGGGATTTACCGCCCCACTCACCTTGGAATGGGGCGGTAAATCCGCCATCCACCATGGTATAAACATAGTTTACACCATGGTGGTAAGGGTACGACCCAGGCGGTAACTTACCGCCTGGGTCGTAATGAGGCCCAAGAAAGAAAGAAGAAAGAAGAAGGATTACCTCTCCAGGAGACCACATGTAGAGGCTACATCTGACTCTTGGTTGTCAGGTGAGGAGGAAGAGGAGGAGTGGAGTTCAGGATCTTGGTAATTGCAGTCCCGGGAGTATGACAAATAGCAACGAAAGAAGGTATTATGGCTACTGCCGAGCAATTACAGGAGATGGTAGCTGTTGTTCAGAACCTCTTTGCTGAGGTACACAACCTCACAATCGAGGTTCAAAATTTGAAGGTGGAAAACACAGTTATGAAGCAGTTGGTCACAGTTCGAGAACTCAGACAGGCTGACTTGCCTCCCATGTCACTTCCTTCAGGCAAATTTGATGGTACTCCAAAACAGTTGAAGGAGTTCTTGGGCGCTTGTAACGTGTATTTCACCTTTCGACCAAATACGTTCACCACTGATCATGCCCGAGTCGGGTTTGTCATCTCAAACATGTCAGGGAACGCTTTGGCTTGGGCTAACCCTTTAGTCACCAGAGCAGACCCTGCTCTTCAAGATTACAGAGCTTTCTTGACTCTACTCAAACAGAACTTTGAAAGGCAAGAAATATCGTTTTCTGCTTGTGAAGACCTCTTAGACATACGTCAAGGAGAAACAGATGTTCTCTCCTATATTTCGTCCTTCAAAAGATTGGCAACCGAGACGGGGTGGCCAGAACAGTCAAAATTCATCATTTTCAGACGAGGTTTCAGAGAAGACATAAAGGACGAGTTAGCAAGATCTCCTAGACCAACTACGTTGTCTGACTTACTGGCAGAGGCCCTTCAGATTGAATATAGACTTCAGGAAAGAAAGCATGAAAGACGTCGTCAACGCTCCTCTGCCTTCGCAACGGACTTACCTCCTCCTCCCTCATCTGTACTTACACGCGCGGATGAGCCCATGCAAACTGGTACCACCCGACCTTCACTCAACCCCAAAGAGTGGAAGGGGAGAAGGGTCTATGTGCTTACTGTGTCTCAGATCAGCACCAAATCTGGAATTGCACGGAGATTCCTTCCCGGCGATCGGGAAACGGGAACCCTCGGTCCTAGGAGGGACGGGATACCGAGGGGTTTCATCTAGTCCCTATGTCTCGTTGTCTATAACTCCAACTAATCAGATGGAAGACTCCAGACTTATGATACTGAAGGTTACCCTTTGTGTGGATCAACGTAAGGTGGAAGCACCGGCCTTATTAGACTATGGTGCTGCCGGAAATTTCATTGACACCATTTGGGCCGACAAAGTGGGCTTAAAGAGAATTGACAGAAAGGAAGATCAGAAGGTAGAAGGAGTCAACGGAAGTCCTCTGAGTTCTGGGCCCATCACTCAGACTACCAAACATCTTTGACTGTCGATACACCAACATTCCGAAGAAATTCAGTTTGACATTATCAGAGCAGCTCATTTTCCTGTGATTCTTGGCATCACTTGGCTGCGAAGACATAACCCAGTGATTGACTGGGCTACAAACAGTTTGAGTTTTGAGTCTCTTTACTGTCGTAAGAATTGTCTTTGTGATCTCCTTTATTTGAAGGCAAAAACCCACTCTCCACCAACGGCAGACACGATTGGGGTCCATTCAATTCCTTTTGAAGTCGCTGGGTTTGAGGCAGTCTTTGCGGATACGGCACCATTAGAACTACCACCACATCGTCCAGAAGATTGCTCTATAGATCTAATTCCCAACGCTCTAGTGCCGTTTGGCCGAATGTTTGCATTATCCCAGTTGGAAAAGAAGGCTCTTCGCTCGTACCTGGACGACAATCTGCAGAATGGTCTCATAAGACCATCCAAATCTCCAGCTGGGGCCCTGCTTTTTTTCATTCCCAAGAGGGACTCCCAGGATCTACGACCTTGCATAGATTACCGAGGTCTGAATAAGGTTACTATACGGGATCGTTATCCCATGCCTCTTATCTCTGATATCATTGAGGCTGTCTAGGGAGCTAAGATATTCACAAAGCTAGTTCTCCGCAGTGCCTATCATTTGTTGAGGATCCGATCCGGCGATGAATGGAAAACAGCGTTCTGCACTCCATTCGGCTTATTCGAATATCATGTCATGCCTTTTGGATTAGTCAACGCGCCAGCAATATTTCAACGATTCATGGACAGGGTGTTCTCAGATCTAATGTATGTTTCAGTTATCATATATCTGGATGACATATTAGTGTTCTCTCGAGATGCCCCTGAACACAAGACTCATCTTACGGAAGTACTACACCGTTTGAAAGCCAACCGGCTTCTCGCCAAAAGAGAAAAGTGTATTTTCGGAGTCGACGAGGTTCCTTATCTGGGTTATGTACTGTCAGCCCAAGGCTTGCATATGGACAAGAGGAAGACGGAAGCCATTCTCCACTGGCCAACACCCACCTCTATTACAGAAGTCCAAAGGTTTCTAGGAGTCGCACATTTCTACCGGCGCTTCATTCCCAATTTCTCGGAGGTGGTTGCCCATAACCAGAGTGCTAGAGAAATCCTCTGTTCCTTTTGCATGGGACTCTCAGGCAGAGGAAAGCTTTACACACCTCAAGGACCTGTTTTGTAGCGCACCTATCTTGTGTCACCCCATCCAAGAGAAACCCTTTGTCTTGGAGTCCGATGCCTCTGCAGCAGCAGTAGTTGCTGTCCTGTTGCAAGAGCAAGACCTCGAGGAACATCCCATAGCATACTTATCACAGACATTCACAGAGAGCCAACTGAATTATTCTGTAATCGAAAGAGAACTTCTGGCTATGAAGTTAGCCTGTGAAGAGTGGAGGCACTTGCTGCATGGGAGTTTGCACCCATTTACCATTCAAACCGATCACAAAAACCTACAGGTACTTCAGAACATGGATTGTGTAAACTCACGACAAGCTTGGTCGGCTCACTTTTTTGCCCAATATGATTTTCGGATCACTTTTATTCCTGGAAGTCAGAATACCTTAGTTTCTGGTAGTGCCCAGCCCTGTGCCAATACTATGCAATATACTCACAAGGGCAACCCATTTCGCCGTATTTGAAAAATGCATTCTTCTCGGTCCCACAGCACCCTGACTGTCAATATCTTACTGCGTTTACGCACTGGGCGGGAGATGGTACCAGCACACGAGACTGCCCGAGGTGTACTGTGAGACCCCCAGTATCTTCAATAGGGTACTACATGTGTATTTGGGGAACATACATGTGCCAAGCACCATAATTCAATATTTGGATGATTTGCTAGTGATAAACAACTGTGTCCGGACAATTGCATCACCCTATTACACTTGCTGGCAGACAAAGGGTATAAAGTGGACAGGGCGAAGCTGCAGTATTGCAAACAGGAGGTACTATACCACGGTCAACTAATTTCTGTTCATGGCAAGAAGATAACATCAGAAAGTGTTGCAGCTGTACACAGCATACCACAACCAGTGAAAGTTAAGGACATGCAGACATTCCTGGGGTTATGTAACTATTGCAGAGCATGGATTTTTTTACTACACAATGTACATATGGCCTCTGCTGCAGGCACTTGAGTGTGCCCAGAAAGCAAAGCACACAATCACATGGATGGAGAAAATGCTCACTAGTTTCCAAAAGTTGAAAACTGTTATTGCCACTGCCCTTGTCCTAGTAACACCTGAATACACACAAGACTGTTATCTCTTTACACATTTAGATGGCCAGATGATGACAGCAGTACTAACCCAAAAAATTATGATGGGCCATAGCGCCTTGTCATACTACAGTGGCATGTTAGTTTCCGTTATGCAGGGCCAATTCCTGTGTGAACAAGCTCTAGCTGCAGCAGCTTTTGCCATAGGGTGCTCAGTAACATTGTCCATAGAGCACACAGTATTCGTGATAGTGGAATGGTCAAAATCTACTCTGACGATTGATGTTAGCCACGCATGAAGACCTAGTTGCATAGGCTCCCGGCGGCCGTGGCGAACATCCTGCTGCATCCTAGCCCACAGGCAACTACCCAGTACAGAACCGGAACGATACCACGGAGGTACCGCCTGTGTGCGACCTGCTCCAATCCTGTGGCGAATCGGGGCCCGGAAAGGGACAAATGGATGGAGTTACCCCGACGGAGTAATGGCCGCCTTCTTGGCCGGTTTGAACAGGCAAGCTGCCCGCCCGCCCTCCAGCCACCACAGCCTGCAAGGCCGCAAGTCCATGACCAGAGTGGGAGACGGAGAGCGCACTGCTGTGGGGGGGACTGGCAGCGCAAAGCGGATCCATCCTACTGCACCGCCCGCAACAGCTTCTGAAGTTGCACGTAATCCCCTCCTCCTGTCCGGCCCCCACGAAGGACCGAACACCAGCTGCAGAGACAGGGGGAAGCTGCTGAGCCACGTGACCTCCTACTGCGCACACCAACAAACCAGGTGAGAGGCTCCATAAGCACCCCCCAAGCACACAAGGATCCAGACATCACCCCGCAGGCCGGGCGACGGTGGCGGACAGCCCCCCCACCTGTATCAACTGCCAGGCACAGGGACCAAAGACTGGAAACCCCCAAATAAGCCACTCGGACCGAGGCAGGGCAGGCATACGCACTCACCAACATCACCCAGAGCTGCAGACCACTGGCTTGAAGGAGCCGGTCCATCTCCTCCCCGGAGCTTGGGCCGAAAATAGACCACCGGGGGACAGGCAGGGAGGAACTCTGGAGTGCTGACCAGCTCCCACCACTGAAAAATGACAGCACCACCTTTCCCAGCACCCCAGGCCACAAACCCTGCAGTGGGTGAGGTGCCCCCACGCGACAGACCCAAGTGCAGTGAGCACAAAGGAGCAGGTTCTGGGGGGTGCTCCACACACTTAAGGACCCGGCACTGGGATCACCGCACCCTGCTCTCAAGGCACACGATGACCACACCGTACCAGTGAGACCCCTGGTGCGACTACACTTCTGCAGATGCCAGCTTCTGGGTGACTGGTGGCCTATCTTCTACCCCTGGACACACCACCGACCACCCATACCACCCTACGACCTGTCCAACGGCAACCAGGTACTGTCCAGGACCCCCACAAATCCACTTGACCTGCTTGACCTGGAGGCCTAAGGAACGGCCACCTCAGAGAAGGCCCATATTCCACCTGCACCGCAGACATCTCCTCCGAGACTCTGACCACACTGCTGCGACCACCAGCCACACGCAGGCACACCAATAGCCATCCGTTGATGCTCTGAACTGCACCCACAGTGCGCACAATGCCTAACTCTGCGCTGCTGGTGGACTAGGGGTGAGGGACCTACCCTCGCACTGCAGGGGGAAGCCCTGCCGGTACCCGAGCGTATATAAAACCGTCAGTCCCACCACCCCTAGCATAAGTCGGTATCATAGAAGCTGGACACACGCACAGTTCTCGGCCTCAGGCCTCACCAGGTCTCACCAGTGGACTGAATCTACCCAGTGCCTCACTGAACTCACACAAGCAGCTTCATGGGTAAAGAGAAGGCCAAGGGACAGGCCCTACGGAGCAAAATGGACCTCTTTATAGTAGGGCACCCACTCCGACTCGCAACACAAACCCCGGATGGTAGAGAGCCTGGGGAAGAAAATCAGGACCCTCCAATTTCACTCACCGACGTCATGAAGGCGATTGGCGACTCAAGGACGTCTTTAGAACTGAAGATTGGAGGGCTGTCCTCTGAGGTGTCCTTCCTCCGCCAAGACCTACACAATCTGTCATCCAGAGTTGGGGAATCTGAACAAAGGATATCGGACACGGAAGATACAGTTCGCCAACTGGAGCAACACATAGCAGCAATCTCCAAGAAAGTTGACCAGCTCGAATGCCACGCAGAAGATAGCGAAGGAAGGGCGCGACACAATAACCTAACGATCCTTGGGATCCCAGAGAAAGAGGAAGGACCCAGTGCTGACCTTTTCCTAGAAGACTGGCTGGCTCATATTTTTGCTCCCAAAAAACTGTCTAAATTCTTCTCCATTGAGCGGGCGCATAGAGTGCCCACTCGGCGACCCAACCCCTTCTGGGATCGGGACGCTATCCTCCAAATGGCCCGTACTTCAGGCCCAATCACATACAACGGATACCGCGTTGGGTTTTACCCGGACTACACTAAGGAGGTCCAGAAAGCCTGCCAGTCCTTCGACTCCGTGAAGAAAAAGCTTCAATTGTTGTCAATCAAATACGCCCTCTTTTTCCCTGCATTACTTAAAGTCCATCATGAGGGCACTACCCACCTGTTTTACAATCCCACAGAAGCATGGGAATGGCTTGAAACCGAATCCTTAATGGGCCTGACCTCCGCCGATCGCCTCCTGGTCCATCTGGACAGAAACCTAGGTCCAAACAGCCCTCGCCCCGCTCAACCCCCACTGGCCCGGAATCCGAAATGGCACTGCGCCCCCGATGAGAGCACTACAGAGAACGGGTGAAGCCCCCACACCGTGTTGACTAGGCTGCAACATAATCTTCCAAAGGGTTTGACACTCAATGGTGATGCAACCAGCGACCGCCGCCTTTCGGAGGTACCCTGTGAAATGCTGATGCACCCTAACTGCTGGATGGGTCCGTATGTATCAAATGTGAGTGCTCCCAGCGGCCGCCGCTTGGGCTACTGCCCTATAATGGTTCACATTCATGTTTTTGTCACACGCCCTGTTGGCGCTAGGTTCAGGTTACAGGTGCTTCAGGTTGGGGGGAAGTACGGGGTGGGGGGGTGGGGTAAGTTGTTCTTTTGGAAACGGTCGAGGCAATCACACTCACCACCTAAGGCTGGGTACGTCAGAACCACTGCTGAGCAGACTGGGATGCGGCACGAGAAGGGGGTGCTCTGGATGGACAGGGTACCACCATCGGAGCACCGGGGCCGCAGAAAGGCCCTCGGCCAGGAACCCAAGCCCCCCCTAGCGAAAGTCATCTCTATATACTCACCAATTTTTTTGTAATTTTTTTTTATTGACTAAATTGTTTCAGTTGACTTAACAACTTTTTCAATTGTTTATGTTGACATTTCATTTCACTTTTCAATTACACATTAGGTTTTTATACTACATTTGAACACCATGGCCCTCATTACAACCCAGGCGTTAAGGGGTTAACAGCGCCGTAAAAGGTGTCGGTGCCGTTAAACGCTTAACGCCTGATTATGAGGTCCCTTCGCGGGTGGCACTTTAACGCCTGCTTTTAGCAGGCGTCACAAAACCAACCCGCAAAGGGACCTAGGAGCTCATTACAGCACCGTTATTTACGGTGCCGTAATTAGCGCCTTCCCCAGTCCCATTGAGCCCTATGGGGCAAAAATGGGAATGGGGAAGGGCCATGGCGGCATGGGGAATTACTGCCCCGCCAACCTTGGATTGGGGCAGTATTTCCCCATTCCACCATGGCGGACTCGTTACAACACCGGCACCAACCATGGTGCTAATAGCGCCATGGTTTAGCGCCGGGGTTGTAATGAGGGCCCATGATTGTTTTAGACAGTTTTTCTTCAAGACAGACGTACATGGTAATGACAGAGACACAATTTGCACAATTAAAACATTATATACACTTCAGTAAACATTAATATAAAAGATTATATACAACACATAATAAAAAGGATGCAACTAGGTTATTATTTAAGGTGCCTTAGCATTAGCTGGTAATTGATGCACAAGACCAAATTCATTGTGACCAAATTGCTACTTATACACTCATGACACCATGTAGCTAAGTGAGAACCGATTTACATCCTATTGTCATATTTAACTGAATGAAATCAAATAAACAGGCCGATTCATGTAATTCCTCACAAAAGTGTTGCACGCGGCTGGCGCACAGCGTGCCCGTGCGAATGTCTGCGCCAGCCGCGTGCGATAAAATCAATTTCCGCGCACAGCGTATTCATGGATTCTCGCCTCCAAAAGCAGACGTGGCGCAGAGTGGCGCAGCGACCCTGCAGCAGCGCCAGTTATGCCCCCAAGAACGCCCTCGCGCAAGGAAAAGCCATCAAGATCGCAAAACCATTGCAAAGGGCTGCGCCAACCCTGTACCAGTTTACCGGACTGGCAAACAGCAAACGCAAAGCGGGGAACAAGTATTACAGGTGTCAGGAACACGCGTGCGCGAGAAGTTTCACACGCGATCTGGCCTGGGGGAGCGTGTGCGTGTATTTCAGGGGTGCGTGAGAAGTATTACACGCGAATGGCCTGGGTGCGTGTATTTCAGGGGTGCGTGAGAAGTTCCACATGCGAATGGCCTGGGCGCGTGTATTTCAGGGGTGCGCGAGAAGTACTACACGCAATCGTGAAGTTCCACACGCGATCTGGCCTGGGGGAGCGTGTGCGTGTATTTCAGGGGTGCGCGAGAAGTCTCACACGCGATCGGGCCTGGGGGAGCGTGTGCGTGTATTTCAGGGATGCGCGAGAAGTTCTACATGCGAATGGCCTGGGCACGTGTATTTCAGAGGTGCGCGAGAAGTACCACATGCGATCCGGCCTGGGGGAACGTGTGTGTGTATTTCAGGGGTGTGCGAGAAGTCTCACACGCGATCGGGCCTGGGGGAGCGTGTGCGTGTATTTCAGGGGTGCGCGAGAAGTTCTACACGCGAATGGCCTTGGCGCGTGTATTTCAGAGGTGCGCGAGAAGTTCCACACGCGATCTGGCCTGGGGGAGCGTGTGCGTGTATTTCAGGGGTGCGCGAGAAGTCTCACACGCGATCGGGCCTGGGGGAGCGTGTGCGTGTATTTCAGGGATGCGCGAGAAGTTCTACATGCGAATGGCCTGGGCGCGTGTATTTCAGAGGTGCGCGAGAAGTACCACACGCGATCCGGCCTGGGGGAACGTGTGTATGTATTTCAGGGGTGTGCGAGAAGTCTCACACGCGATCGGGCCTGGGGGAGCGTGTGCGTGTATTTCAGGGGTGCGCGAGAAGTTCTACACGCGAATGGCCTTGGCGCGTGTATTTCAGAGGTGCGCGAGAAGTACCACACGCGATCGGGCCTGGGGGAGCGTGTGCGTGTATTTCAGGGGTGCGCCAGAAGTTCCACACGCGATTGGCCTGGGCGCGTGTTGTTCAGAGGTGCGTGAGAAGTTCCACATGTGATCGGGTCTGGGGGAGCGTGTGCGTGTATTTCAGGGGTGCGCGAGAAGTTCCACACGCGATTGGGCTGGGCGCGTGTAGTTCAGAGGTGCGTGAGAAGTTCCACACGTGATCGGGCCTGGGAGAGCGGGGTACGTGTATTTCAGGGGCTCGCGGGTGGTTTAACACACGATCGGGCCTGGGGGAGCGCGGTACGTGTATTTCAGGGGTGTGTGAGAAGTTCCACACACGAATGGGCTGGGTGCGGGTATTCCAGGGCTGCGCGGGAAGTTTTACACGCTCGCCTACAACACGTATTCATGGAATCGAACGTGGCCAATCCGGAAACACGTACGCCAGCAGGAAGTAGGCGTACGTCCACCCGCACAGCATAAAAGTGCACGCAAACAACAAACAAGCTCAGACGCCGGGATGAACATACCGTTCCTAGCAGCAGTGGCTGTGGGATACCGCAGGAGGAGGAGGAGGATAGTCCGGGCCAGAATTTTTACACCCAGAACAGGTACAGGTTTCCACCTCACATAATACTCAACCTGGTCAGTGAGTGGGAGGATGACCTCACATCAACCACCCTGTGCTCCCAAGCACTCAGCCCCCTGGAGAAGGTCCTCAATGTACTGCACTTCCTGGCCACTGGATCATTTCAGTGGACAAGTGCCATAGTGGGGGGGGGGTGTCACAGGCCACGCAGTCACGCTGCCTACACCAGATCTTGGCCATCATCACTGCACGCCCATCAGTCCGCAGGCACATATACCTGCCCAGAACACCTGCAGAAAGGCAGGCTGTTGCCCAGGATTTCTACAGGGTGGCACAATTCCCCAAAGTGCTAGGTGCCATTGATTGCACCCATGTGGCTCTACGTCCCCCCAGGGCAACTGAGCACATCTATAGAAACCGCAAGCACTGGCATTCCATCAACGCCTAGGTAGTATGTGTCACGCCGCCCGTCCTGGGGTCTCCTTACCCGCTACGGCGCTCCCCGTCCTGGAGGCTGTATCCTCGTTTTCGGCTTCGGGGTCCGGGGGCGTCCTGGGTCCCGGGCGCTTCCGGGTCTCCTACGCGCACTACATTGCGCATGCGCGGGCGCCCGCTCTCTGCCCTTCGCGCATGCGCAGTGCGCAGGATGCTCGATTCCGGAGGGTGTGCGGCTCAAGCCTCGTTGTGGGGTGCCCGATGCCTGGGAAACGGCACGGCTTGCGTTGCAAGCCTCCCAGGTCCTGGCGGGCTTATTTAAGGAGCCCTGATCCTTTTCCAAACCGCGTCTCAACGCGGTTTGTTCGGATCGTGTCTTTGCTGCCTTGCTTTGCATTCCCATTGCCTGTTGCCTTCCACCTTCCTTGTCCTGCCTGGGGAACCCCTGCCTTCCACCTTCCTTGTCCTGCCTGGGGAACCCCTGCCTTCCACCTTCCTTGTTCTACCTGGGGGACCCCTGCCCTTCTCCTTCTCGTCTCTCTCCGTCCTTCCTGCTCCAGTGGTTCCGCTCTCCCTCCTTGGTTCCGGTCCCCGCTCTGTCCTTCCTGGTCTCTATTCGCTCTGAGTCCTTCCCCACTTGTTCCGTGCTCCTCTCCTTACCAGCCTGCTCTTGTTGCTTCCTTGCCTTCGTCCCTGGAGGGACCGTGCTGCTTCCAGTCCCCGGACCTGCCTTACATCGGAATCCCACTAAGGACCCGGACTATCTACTCAGAGGCTCCCCCTGCCAGTGCTTGCACTGTCCTGACGCCACTCAATCAGGGGTGAGCCTACCCGTGGCGTTGGGAGCCGGCTCACCTCCAATCCGGTTCTATATTGGGCTGGTGTTGGGCTGGTTCCCCGCGCCATCTGTCACGCCTATCCGGATCATCTGACAGCCTGGCCTCATCATCAAGGAACCCAACCGGACGAACAGGTACGCAGCGTTCTCGTGACGCTATTTACAACAGTATGTGATGCCAAGGGAATCATCACCTCAGTATACGCAAACTATCCAGGCTCCACCCACGACAGTTTCATCTACAGAATGTCTACCCTAAACCGGGACATAGAAGCTGGGCGGCATGGCGATACATGGCTGCTCGGTGAGTATAAATGCCACTGCGCATGCATGCATGTCAGATACTGAGTAAAGTCACAACCCCACTAATGATACCCATCACCACCTCCCCAGGGGACAGTGCCTACCCTCTCAGCACCCACATGATGACGCCAATTCTGAACCCCACCACGCCACCCCAGGTAAGATACAACACAGCTCACATTGCAACCCGGGGCATCGTGGAGCGCACATTCGGAGTGCTCAAGTCACGCTTCCGCTCCCTTGACCGTTCTGGCAGGCAGCTGGTATACGCTCCCCCAGTAGTGTGCAGGATCATAGTGGCAGCATGTGTCCTGCACAACGTTGCAACACGCCGGGGCCTGGCCGTGGACATGGTGGTGCCCCCACATCCCCAACCACATGCATGCCCACTGCGCATGGGAGGGGAAAGGGCACGGGGTGAGGCAGCCCGTACGCAGCTCATGGCTAATTACTTCACATAAAATCACACCCCTGTGGAGTGCACACAGCCCTGGCACATACCAGCTGACAATCAATGATGATTGTAACTGACAATTATGATGTGTCAATGGACAGTCAACTGTCACAACCATACCAGCCTGAGATTGTACATCTGGAAGTGTTCCATTGTGTGCTTCCCTACCTACACAAACACCACCAATGCTGTGTTCAAAAGACACACTTCTATGCTGCTAAAATCATTACCCCCTTGCAAGACACAACATGACAACAGTGCCATGTCACCCAACCCCTCCCCAGCACCACCACCCAACACATCATGGCATGACATGCCATGTGAGAGCAAACAAAGTCATCCCCCAAACATGACACGTGTCACAAAGTACAGTGTCCCTAATGGAAACTGGCCACACACAATATGCCCACATAAATGTAGAAACAACAACACACATGACCAAATACTTAACACAATACAATCGACATAGCATAAACATGACAGTACTAAGGCAAATGATACGTAGTCTTACAACATGAGAATGCCAGCACATCCACCACCTCCAACTGTACAGTGTTGTTGCCACGCACATCTGGAAGTCCACTGCTCACAACATGAGCTCCATCTCCAAAGTGGACGGCCTTGTGAAGACATGAGGAATGAACCTGCAAATTAGGAGGGAGACATGGATGCACAAGCACACATCAATACACCATGCAGTGCACAATACAACAACAATATGCACTAGGAATGTATACACAGCATTGACTACAGACTGCCCACACATGTCGTGGGAGTCCAACTTCACTGTGTAAGTTACTGTCACTTGGGCACACCCTTTGCAAGCCCATGGAAACGGGAAGCAGGAGGGGTGTGTGTCTCAAGAACCCAAGCATCTAACCCAAACTCAGGACAAGCCTGCAAGTGCCCAGCCGGAATACAGTGGATGCCCACGGGAGCCACACAAGGCAACACACTGCAACAAAAAATCAAAAATCAAAAATGGCCATGTGTGGACCAGGGGGGCTGGGGGAGGCCACCCAGGAGGTCCGAGGACAGGGTGCCCACCAACAGCCACCTGCGTGAATGTTGCGAAAAAAAAACACCTCCATGGGCTCATGGCCTGCACGGCTACTAAATAGTGGGAGATTCACTGCTGGATTCACTCTCCTCAACCTCTGCTGCTGCTGCCACAGGAGGTGGTGGTGCTATGGGAGGCAGCCCACGCAAAGCCCTAGTTTAGTCCTCCATGGCAGCAAGCATGCGGGTGTGGAAGGCCTCGTTCTGGAGGGATATGGTGCGGAGATCCCCATGCAACAACCGACGTGTTGCCCGGACCTCTGCCCGAGTTGCCTGCATCTCTGCTGAGAGCGTACGGGTGACGCGCTCCAGCAGCTGTTCCGTCCTGGTGACAGTGGAAGCCTCAAGGTCCACAAGAGTCCGCCTGAGGTGCCGGACCTCTCCCCTCAGGGCTTCCCTCTGTCCCTGGGCATCTATAGAAATTGATTCCCTCAGATTGTCCCGGGCCGCCTGTCTGTCCCTGTTGGACGCCAACATGTCCTCCCTGACTGATTGGCAAATGGAGTCTGTTGCCTGCTGTAGTAGCTCCATCTGCCTTTCTGGGGGGACAATGGAAGTGGCCACCCTCTCCATGGCTTGAGCAATCATTTCTGATGATGCTGCCTGTTGGTTGGCCATACCGTAAATGGATTGCTCCCATGCGGTATTGCCCGGTGGCGGACGGCCACCGCGTTGGCGGGCAACACACCTGTCTGGGGCAAGGCGAACTGCGCCTTGCTGTGTCGGCACTGCCTGAGGCTGCAGGACTGCATTTCCCCTCTGAACTGCTGGCCCAGGAACAGGATCAGATGTTGCGGAGTGTGGCCCTGCATCCGTAACCACCACAGGCGCACCTACCAACACTGACATCCCCATAGTGGGCTCTACCCCTGGTGCAGGTGGGTCGGACAGAACAGTATCCCTTCCATGAACACATACCTGCGAATCCACATAGGCCTCATCCGAATCAACACCTGAAAAGAGTTCTGGGGAGGTGCAGCCAGGGACACCCCTGGACAGTATGGCCTGCAGCAAGAGAGGGTTCTCCCCCACCACCAAACCACATCCCCCACTGGTGCCTGGTCGTGCTTCAGATCCCTCCTGGGCCTGCACCATCTCCTCTCCCTCAACAGCATCAGGTGCGTCATCCTCTGCAAAAACATGAAAGACAAACAATGGAAACAGGCATTAGCACCATGGCACACTATTAGGCCAGACAAGCTACAGTACCAGCAATTGATTTACACATGTCCCACATGACTATAACCCTCCCATGCATGCACTGTCCATGAGTTGGAAGGGGAGGAAAATGTCAGACACTGATGACACCAAGATGGGAGAGCAACACATCAGCTGCATGCTGGCTAGCAGTGCCATCACACATTGGCCTGTGAGTGGCATGTCGAATACACATACATGACACATGCCATCACACAGATGGCATGTACCATAGGCATGTCATATATGTGACAATAGGGCAGAGTGATGCGCAGTAGAACCAGGTGAATTTCTACAATCAGCCTGAATGAACACAGCTAAATACGGAACAATGTTGTAGCAAGATGCCACTTCAAGGGCAAATGGCGTGATGTAGTGCAAAACGCCTACTGTGGCCAGAAGGGATACTGTAATACCCAAATCCCGGGGCGCTGAATGCATTGGATGAAGCACATGGGTGGCCCAAAACACTCAGGCACACACACCCTGACCTGGCACTCAACCAGAACCCCTCCCACAAACAACATACACATGGATCACACACACATGCATGTGCACTCACCGGACAATGCCTCGTAATCTGGCAGTTCTCCCACACCTTGGATCTGCTCCTCTGTGACGTAGGTCCCAGCAACATGCTCATGTAGAGTGAGTTCTATGTCCTCTTGTGGAGACCCACCTCCAGTCACCAGAGTTGCGGCATGACTCGAGGCCAGCTTTTTCTTTGCCCTACGCTTAAGGTCGTTCCAGCGCTTGTAGCACTCAACAGCTGTGCGCCTCATAAACCCAAGGGCACTTATGCTGTCCGCGATGGACTGCCAGTGTGCCTGACGTCGAGCAGGTGTAATCCTACACCCTGAAGTGACCAACATTTCGGCGTCATTTTCGGACACATACTGCACATGTGCATCCAGTTCGGCATCATTGAAGCTAGGCTTCCTTGGCATGCCGGACCGTGTAGCCGTGTCGGGGTCATCAGCCTGTACTGGACAAGCACTCTTCCTCTTTCTTTTTGTGGGTGGTGGGGATCCGGAGTGCCCTACGCCGCTCTGGACACTAGAGGCAGGAGCACCGGTGGACTGTGTAATAATAGTGTGCGATGGCACACTGTCCACATGACTTTCTGCAGGCATTAGCTGAAGTGTGATGATGGCAGGGGGAACCTCAGTCTGATGTACCAGGACCAACACTGTCCTTGCTGGGAGAGTCAGAGCTGGGGTGGACGGAGCTGCAGCCGCCCCTGCAGCCTCCCCACCCCGCCTACTCGGGGCAGCAGATGACATGGCTGCCCCTGTACCACGTGGCCTGGTGACACTGGCTTGCGCCGCCACCCGTGGCCTAGACTTGGCGACCTGGAAGTCAGCCTGGGAGTCACCCTGTGCTAGGTCAGGTGCCACAACGGGCCGGTCCAACAAGGGCTGAGCAGGGATGGTGTCAGCCACGTTTCCCTCAACCATGGGGGGGGATGTGTGTCCCTGACTGTAACGCTCACCTGATTCCCACAGAGGCGCCGGTCTTGACTGGGTGAATGCCGTATCTTCAAAGGTGATGTGTAACACACGGTTGGCTCTTTGGGCTGGACCTCTGTGCACTGTATGTCTGACTCGAAGAGTAAGATGTCTTAGGTAAGTGAACGCCGAGCTCTCCATCTGCCTCGGGGCAGGGTGCCGTAACCAGTTTCTTCACTGGATAAGGGTGCAGGCCTCTTGACCTCAGAGGACTGCTGTCCGTCGTTAACTGCACGAACTGTAAGTTCTGGGCACTTCAAATGTCTTAAAAGTCTTTTGTAATGATATCTCTTGTTTTGCAGGGTTCCGGCGATGGCGGATGGCGGGCTGATGAGAGTTGAGGATCGAACCCGCGTGAGGAATAGAAGCGCCTGGAAGCACGTAAGTAAGCGCTTGTAGCCTGCTTCACGATGCGCACTAACTGTCTCTTTTATCTTGCAGGTACAAGTTCGGAGCTTTAGAGAAGCTGAAGGGTGCTGGAATACCCACTGGATTCGGCGTGGGAAGGAGTAATGGCACGTGAGTAATAAAGTTGCCCAATGTCTTTAAACGCACCTTCTTTTGTCTTTCAGATGCGGGATGCAGCGCCGAAGGCCTCCGGAGCGTGCGAAGAGCTGGTAAGCTTTTGTCTTTCAGATGCCGGAATGCAGTGCGAAGACCTCCGGAGCATGCGAAGAGTAGGTAAGCCTTTGTCTTTCAGATGCCGGAATGCAGCGCGAGGCGTTGGTGACAGCCGATGGACCAGGTAAGAGATGCGCTGCCACTGAAGACCGCAGTGCTAACCTGTTCTTTCTTTGTCTTTACAGGTGCTGCTGAAGACTGGATTCCAGGATGGTAAGCCTTTGTTCCCTTAGGCCCAGGATCAGAAGCAGAAGACACGATGAGCGTTCTGCTGCAGAGAATGCAGAATAACACAAAGCAAGATTCATCCATCGGGTGTGGTTTAAATAGCCTCCTGTAGTGCTTAGGTGTCTCCTTCCACAGCCACGCCTAGGTAAGAAAAGAGTTCCTGCTTTCCAGAAGAGTTCCAGTATTCTGAACCTAGGGAGTGGCTCCTGCCCCACCCAACAGGAAAAGTAGTCCCAAACAGAAGAGGATCAGGGGTTCAACTGGCAGGTAAGTAAGCAGCATGATCTGCTGCAGGTAAGTCCACCCAAGCATTATGAGCCCGGCGCTTCCAGCGCTGGGACTGGGCATCTTTATGAGCCTGGTGCCACTGGCGCCAGGACTGAGTCCAAAAGGTCCCAATTGGGACTGGCTGGCACTCGGAACCGGGGTTATGGGTCTGCTTCCAAGGGAGTCGGGCAAGTCCTGATCTTTTGGAAGCAGAGATCATGACACTGACTGGTCCTCTACACGTGGGGGGCTAGGGGGAGTCTGCAAATCCTGGCCACGTCCCCTACCACGCCCACCACGCCCACCTCTTGAGGCTCGGCCACCTTTGCCACCCTTACCACTTGCTCGCCTCCCAGCCATGGCACTGATGGAGTTGTGCGTATGGGAGTTGAAGTGGACAATTGTCCTGGGCAATTGGGGGTCAAAGGGGTAGGGTACTAGATGGAATTCGTACCCAAGTGCTCTAGCAAGGCTGTATGGAACCCCTGGGGAAAGATGACGGGTCACGCAACGCACAGGCACCCCTAAAACAGAAAATGACGTGCACGAGACCCCTCGTAGACCACGTGCGTGGGAAAAGGAACCTGCACTACGCTATGGCACCCAGAAACACAAAAATGAACGTATGCGTGTCACACGCAGCCTACAATGACCTCTGAAGGGGTACGCTACACATGGGGCTAGCACAGTTGGTAAATACGTGCGCTACTCAGCGTCTGCCTGGGAAAAGAGCGTGAAAAATACACGCGTGTGAATTGAGGAGACAGGACAAAAGGAGAAGTCAACGCTGTTTGAGGAAAAAGGTCGAAGAGAAAATCAGAAAAATACTGACAGAGGTAACGGAGTACGAACTAGAAACGCTGTGAAGTAAATCGCGTGTGAACCGACAAGAAGTACAGATTTCACCCACTCGCTCTCCACGGGAAGCACGTACAAGAAATGACGTACTACACGCACCTTTTAAACCTCACCACACGTCCAACGTCACTTCCGCGTATACGCACTGAGGCACTATCCTCCAATTACGTGGGCTGACACTCGGACGTGCAGTTTTTGGTCTTGTAACATTCCCCCGGGTACAGGGACACACCCGCGCGTGTCACGTCACAGACGCGCCTGCGCTGTCAGGGCCTTTGGTCCAATGGAATCGCGTACACAGGCCAATCGCGTGTGGAACTTCTCGCGCACCTCTGAAATACACGCGCCCAGGCCAATCGCGTGTGAAACTTCTCGCGCACCTCTGAAATACACGCGCCCATGCCAATCACGTGTGAAACTTCTCGCGCACCTCTGAAATACACGTACACGCTCCCCCAGGCCCGATCGCGTGTGGAACTTCTCATGCACCTCTGAAATACACGCGCCCAGGCCAATCGCGTGTGGAACTTCTCGCGCACCCCTGAAATACACGCGCCCAGGCCAATCGCGTGTGGAATTTCTCGCTCACCTGTGAAATACACGCGCCCAGGCCAATCGCGTGTGAAACTTCTCGCGCACCTCTGAAATACACGCACACGCTCCCCCAGGCCCGATCGCGTGTGGAATTTCTCGCGCACCTCTGAAATACACGCGCCCAGGCCAATTGCGTGTGAAACTTCTCGCGCACCCCTGAAATACACGCGCCCAGGCCAATCGCGTGTGAAACTTCTCGCGCACCTCTGAAATACACGCACACGCTCCCCCAGGCCCGATCGCGTGTGGAACTTCTCGCGCACCTCTGAAATACACGCTCCCAGGCCAATCGCGTGTGGAACTTCTCGCGCACCCCTGAAATACACGTGCCCAGGCCAATCGCGTGTGGAATTTCTTGCGCACCTCTGAAATACATGCACCCAGGCCAATCGCGTGTGAAACTTCTCGCGCACCTCTGAAATACACGCACACGCTCCCCCAGGCCCGATCGCATGTGGAACTTCTCGCGCATCTCTGAAATACCCGCGCCCAGGCCAATCGCGTGTGGAACTTCTCGCGCACCCATGAAATACACGCGCCCAGGCCAATTGCATGTGGAACTTCTCGCGCACCTCTGAAATACACGTGCCCAGGCCAATCGCATGTGGAACTTCTCACGCACCCCTGAAATACACGCGCCCAGGCCAATCGCGTGTGGAACTTCTCGCGCACCTCTGAAATACACGCGCCCAGGCCAATCACGTGTGAAACTTCTCGCGCACCTCTGAAATACACGCACACGCTCCCCCAGGCCCGATCGCGTGTGGGCCTTCTCGCGCGTGTAGAACTTTGGTGCACATTTTTTTCCTGCGAAGGGACGCTACCGCCTGCTTTCGTGTGGCGGACATGTATGGGCCTGTGCGCGTCTTTGGCCGAGCGCTGTTTTTCCCTATTGGATTCCATGAATACGTGTTGTAGGCGAGCGTGTGGGCGTTCTGCGCACTTACCTCCTGTACTTCCCCCGTGACGCCCACATTTTCACGAGTTGTTCCCCATTCTGCGTGTGACGCCCCGTGTTACGCCTACTTTTGTTATGTGCGCCGCGCTATGTGCGAATTCGCTGTGGCCTTATCGCACGGCGTTCGATGACCTGTGCACCAGCGTGTGCCAGCGTGCGCCGTGCACTTTTTCAGCGCACATCCCACATTTTGCGCGTGCACGGACTTCCATGAATTGATGTGCGATGTTTTCTGTGCGATAATCGCACTTGCACTGCGATTTTTGCTATTTCACTGCGAATCGCACGTTTTCGCACGCGTGCGCCGTTTTTTCGGCGCACATTAATTCCATGAATCGGCCTGTAAGTTCTTTCAAAAATTGTATGGAATTAATGATCAGCGATGTATTGGAAGTATTGAATATTGCATCCCATAATTCATTCTTGGTCAGTCACAATCTATGTTTCAAATGTTTGTAAAGATAACGAGTTCTCATGTCTAATAGTGATGGACATTCAACAAGCAAGTGTCTTATTGTCTCGATAGAGCCATCTTCTTTGCAATAAGTACATGTTCTAGGTAGATTTGCTTTTATATTGTATGAAGCAACTTTATCTTTTGTAGGTAATAAATTAAATCGAAAACGTAAAAACGCATCTGCATATAATCTATCTGGGAATTTGATTAAATATTGTGATACTGTGTTGACTGCTCGTATGTGGAAAGCACCTTCTTTATATGCTTGGTATATCTTAATTTGTTCAGTGGTATTAATCCAGTTGTACCTCCACAGTTTCAATTTGGCCTTATATGGGAAATCCAATAGCTGTTCTAATGAGATATCTGCTTCATGCAGTATTGACAAACAACTATTTTTCCATTCTAAGAGCGGTTTAAATATAGATTTCCCAAGAGCTTTTTTAAGTACAGGAAATAAATTCCTGCTCGAATCAGAGGCCATTAGACACTTTCTATATAAAGAGAGCATACGCCAGCAGACTAAAGCATTTAATGATATAAGTCCCAGCTCAAATCTAATGAGGTCAATCGGTGTACACTTAGGAATCGGTAAAATATGTTTCCAAAAGATGCCCTCGATAAAATCCCATTTCATAGCTTTGGGATTTGTCTTAGTTTGGCTTCCATAGATTACTGTTGGTACCACTTTTTGTAAATAAAAAATCCTGATTGGGATAGTAGAGAATTTTCCATAATTCTTTTGTAAAGCTTTGCCTTGAATAGCAAGCAGTCTCATTTTAGCTATAATGTAATCTATATAGGGTGTGTCAAGAGGGTGAGTATTCAAATTCACACCTAAATATTTGTAATCTTGCATATGATCTAGAATGTAGTTTCCTAATTTCCACTTAAAGGCAATTTTAGTTGATAGATGACTATGTTGAAGTACGAGTATGTTGGATTTGGACATATTCATTGTTAGTTCATTCTTTGTGGCATAATCTGATAATGCCAACAGTTTTCTTTGTAGCCCAATTGGGGTTCTATCAATTAAAACAAGATCATCTGCATATAACAAGTATGATATTTCATGTTCATCTACTTTAGGTGGGAAGCAACAAGTAGAGTTAAAAGCAGCACAAATATCATTTATATAGAAATTAAATAAAATCGAAGCAAATGGACATCCTTGTTTCAGGCCAGAGTTTGTTCTGATAGCCTCTGATAACAGCCCATTTGACGTAAACTTAATTCTTATAATAGTTTCAGAATAAAATGTATGGATTAAAAACCGAATGTATACAGGGTAATCAGAGTCTCTTAATTTGTGCCATAAAACTTGTCTCGAAACAGAGTCAAAAGCTTGCTTGAAATCTATTAAACCAATAAAAACTGGTTTTTGGTTAAGGTTACTTGACGTTTTATAATAGATAAAATAAATAGATTTAATGATGTGCCAATGCCCGGAACAAAACCTGATTGATTGATGTCAAATAAATTGTGATTAGTCAACCATTTAGAAAAGTCTCTGAGTATTAGTTTTGCAAATATTTTCCCAGGAACATCTAGAAGCGCAATAGGCCTATAATTTGCTGGATCAGATCTATTCCCTTTTTTGAATATGGGAATAATTATGGCTTGTTGCCATGATGGTGGAATTTGGTTCGTATTTATAACCCTCATGAAAATAGATCTTAACACATTTGCCCATAATTCCGGATTCTTTTTTAGTATTGCATTGGAGAGCAGGTCAGGGCCTGGGGCTCTTGAAGTACTTAATTTTTTAATTATTAATAAGATATCTAATTCTACAAATACTAAATCTTTTAAAATCGGATTACATGTGGGCTCTAGAATGGGCATTTGGCCTATTTTTTGTAGAAGTCCTTGGAAATGAGTGGACCATACAGATTCTGCTATTGGATTGAGCAAAATCGAACTGTGAGCATTACAAGGTGTATCATGAATTACTTTCCAAATTTCACCAGTGGATTTGGAAACAAGAGCTCTTAGCTGTCATGAACCATTGAACTCGCCCCTTCTGGGCTTCCTGGTCCCTGTCACGTCGGGCCTTACACTCCATAATACTACCAACATGGCGGCAAGCTCAGCACGCTGCTCGCCAGTCTTCACGTTCTACGCAGGGTCCTCTATAAAGAAGCCACACCCCCGCGCGTCTCAACGCTGCTACTAGCTGTGATCGGACGTGTGTTCCAAACTTTCTCTAGTGCTACTTGCTATCCCCTGACCCCTGTATTCCCTTCTTTCGACTTCTTCCCTCTTTTCTACTTCCCGGAATCTCTGTGCCGCTTCCGTGCGCCCCCAACACCTTCTTGAATACTCCTGGAGTTTCTCGTGATCCTGGACATCGAAGCTGAACGTAATCTGGAAGCCGAGGACGGCCGAGTGGGCTTATTTAAGTCCCGAACCATACGAAAGAAGACTCCACCAAAGGAGGACATCAGGCAACATAGACAGGTGAGAAGGGGGGAAACCTGTGACAGATTGAGACGCCACCTGACCGAAGTCGATACAGACATGGAGGTGGCCATCCAGGATCTTATGCGTGGCATGCAAGAATTATCGACCGAAGTACAGAACTTGAAATCGGAGAACGCTGCGCTGAAACAATTGGTACTCTCACGCGACTCTGCCTCTAAGGACAGCGTGCTATTGGGCGGCATTGTTGACAAATATAACGGCTGTGCAAAAACTCTCCGAGGATTCCTGGATTCTTGTTTGGTCCACTTTTCCTTTAAACCTTATTATTTTTCCACCCCCAGGGCTAAAGTGGGATTTATTATTTCTCACCTCTCCGGGAATGCCTTAGCCTGGGCCACACCATTAGTTAACACCGGAGATTCTCTTTTGGATGATTATGATGGATTCATTCAAGCACTAAAAACTATGTTTGACCACCCAGAACAGGTCTTTAGTGCTCAAGAACGCTTATTCGATTTCCAGCAAGGCTCTTAGGACATGCTCACCTACGTAACTCGATTCAAGCAATTGGCTAAAGAAGCGGGTTGGCCTTCTGAAGCTTGCTTCACCCTCTTTCGAAGAGAGCTAAATGAAGATGTTAAGGATGAATTAGCCAGGGTAGCACGTCCTAGTTCTTACCAGGCACTTATGGATCTTGCTCTACAAATTGATTTCCGAATCCAGGAAAGAAAGGCAGAGAAAAGGAAGACCAAGTAAACTATCCAAACAAATCCTCTTGCAAACCCTTCAAAATCCAAAGATTCTCCTGCTCCTATAAATGAACCTGAACCCATGCAGCTAGGGGCCTTCTGTGGACCCATATCCCCCCAAGAAAGGCTGAGAAGGATCCATACTGGCTTATGCATGTACTGTGCCTCGGACAAGCATTTAGTCAGAGAATGTTCCTTAGCCCCTCCACGGCGTTCGGGAAACGCCAGCTCCCGATCCTAGATGGAGCTCAGTTTCGGGAGAGATGCAGGCTTGTTAGGAAAGATTTCGTAATTGTAGGTAATTTTCCTTCCATGTGGCAACCCCTAAACGTTTTGCTGTTGTTTTTCACCTTGTTCTTGACTTTGCCAGAGAAGTGCAGCCTTCTGCCGCACTCCTCTGGGCTTTCGCTCCTTTCTTATGGGGAAACTGACATGCCCTTAAGACAGTCAGTACCGGGGAACGCTGTTTCCCGTAGTTTCTTTTATCATGTTGCGGCTTTCGTGCAACATGACACAAGAGGGCACTGTAAGCTAAGTTACAGCTCTCTTGGGTCTCTAGCCTTCTACGGGCCCTAGATACTCGTTTAGGATTGTATCTTATCGGTACAAGTGATTCAGGGACGGGAATGGTGGCAGCGATCGTTTCTTTGTATTTTGAGCTCCTTTTGGCGTTCTAAGCGCGTTTTCTGCGCTTAACCCAAAATGGTCGCCTGGCTCCCAAAATGGCCAGACCACGAGGCTCCTTTGTCCTGTCCGCTGACCGTCTTGCTCCCTTCACCTTCTCCAGGTCGAGCCGACCCGGGGCCTTCCTTATTTGGGCATGTACTTTCCCGCGAAACACGGATGCTTTCGCGGGCTTCTACATGTCTTTTGTGTGCCTCCAGGATGTGGGCTGGGATGTCTGGTCCCAATACACATCCTGGGTGCCAGAGAGTCTAGGGTGGTGTGAATGCCTGGGACCACAGTGGTCCGTGATTGGTCCACGAATGGTGTGAGTGTTGATGAGCGGATCTCCCATTGGGTCCCCTCCGTTTTGGCGCGAAGGGAACCGTGGATAAGAGGGGGCTGGAAACACCACTACCAGGTCGATCTCCTGAGTTCTCACGAACGAAGGAATACAGGAGCCAAGTATCCTGCAACCAAGAGGCTGGACCGAGGAATCGCTGGTGACCCGCTGAAGGACTCCTCCTCTGCACTGCTGTCGCCTTGTGAAACCCTTTTCACCTTTGATCAAACCAGAAGGCCTGTACTGGTACTTCGACCCTTTGGAATAGCGGGAACAGCTATTCTCGGCATCTTCATCATCTCCTGCCAGTAAGCCTTCGGAAGCGTCTCTGGGCCATCCAGTTGACTGACCAGCTTACACGGGAGTCTTGCTCTGTAACCGCCGCCAGGTTGTGTAGTATTTCGAGTCCTTGTCACTCTCACACGCTTCGTACACTTGGCGTTCCCAAGTCTGAAGTGAGTAGTGTACATTTGGCTCAGATACACACGGCCGCTCCGTTGCCCTGCTGTGGTGACAAAACTGTGGAGGTTTCTTCGATTGGGACGTCTTTTTACTCAACACGACGACGAGGTGTTCCCTGCTCATCTGAACCTGCCAGCTGCTGAAACTGACGCGGAGAAGCCTGGGTCTGCTTGCATCGGGGACCGGTGAGTAGTTTAGCTAGGATCTAGTCGCCCTCCTGCAGGAGCCCATCGCTTTTCCCCGCTGTGTAAAACAGCACCCTTTTGCCGTACTCACATTCTGCTTCTGCCCACTGTGGAGGCTGCGCTTGAGTCGCGGAACTTGTTCTCCTTCATTTGTGCACTGAACTGAACTGCCTGATTTCCTTAGAAGAGACTCTCCTTTTGCCCGTTGGCACCAGCGTGTGCAGGTACTTTTGAGCACAAGGCTCCACTCTTCGCAGGGCTCGGACTTCCATCTAGTTAGGTGCCTCTGAAGGCGAACTGAGTCTAAAGCATTGTATTGCACTGCCTGTTTTCCTTCCCTTGCAGGTGGACTACACATTTCGTGCATATAACGCTTGCGACTGTCGTATTTGTATATATATTGTGTTGATATGGTATGTGTTGGTTTAATATTGTGATACTGTGATTTTCTCGCTACGGTCATTGTTTTAAAGGCCTTAAAATAAATGTGTATATATTTTTGATATAACAACTGTTTGGAGTAGTTTGTAAGTGATCTTGCTTTGTGTGCTCATTGCGGGCTTTCAGTCACCCTCACCCCTCTTGAGACCTAGTCTTGACCGCCGCGATCGCTACCTTGATTGGTCTGGCTCGTCCAGAGGTTACCCTGTTCCAAGTAACTAGGTTGGCCTTCTGAACTTCTGCGCCACCAGGACAGAGTTCAGAAATCCGTCTTAACAAATTGGTGGCAGCGGTGGGATACGACTGAAGGTATCCAGTGTTGCGCACGAACTAAGGCATTTCAGGTTATTCCAACCAGGACACGTAGTGAATTGTTGTAGTATAACTTTAAAAAGGCCATAGTCCTATCTAACAGTATGGAAACAAATACCTTGTTAACTTTAAATGCTTCCAAATCTGAAACATTGAAAAAGATGTGTGCAGAGAGAGGTGTTTCCTCTCAAGGCACGAAATTGGAAATGATCCAAAGAATCGTGGCGTGGCAAGAAGCGCAGCTTGACGCTATAACTTCTGAGGACAGTGCGGAAGGTGGTGGGGCTGCTCTCACTGGTAGAACCGACGGTTCTGCCGCTGCACTGATCCATCGCGACCACGAGGACAGGGAGGACGAGATGTCTAATGTTTCCTCTGCCAGTGCTGATGGGGAGGCTATGCTTGAATTCAAGAAGCAAGAGCTGCGGTTTAGGCAGCAGGAGCTTGAATTCAGCATAGCCAAACTAAAAATCGAACAGGCAGAAAAACAAAAAGACAGGGATCACCAGTTGGAACTGGCCAAGCTTCAGTTTGCAAATGGGTCCAAGGGTCCTGGACATGGGTCTGGGGCCTCCTCTCATCCACGGTTTCCGAAAGATCTGCTCAGTGTGTATGAAGAAAGGAATGACATTATGGACTGGCTGAATGCGTTTGAGTATGCATGCGAAGTTCAACAAGTTGACAATGCTGATAAGATTGCCTGGTTACTCAGCAGACTGCCCCATTCTGGCTGTAGTGCCATTATGGAAATGTCAAAGGCTGAGCGAGCTGATTTCGCAATGTTAAAGCAAACTCTCATTTTAAAGTTTGGGAAGACTCCGGCCCAATATTTGAAACGTTTCAGAGAGTATAAGAAAAAGGAAGGTGGTACATGGGTATCTTATGTCACTGAATCCTTGAAAAACTTAACTGTCTGGGTCGAAGGTTATAAGGTTTCTACCTTCGAAGGCATGATAAATCTTGTCATGCTGGAACACATTTTTGCATCTTCTTCCCCGGAGCTTAAGCAGCATTTGGCCAATTCGAAGGAGATAGATCCTAAGAAGCTGGCCATTGCAGCAGACTTATGGGTGTCACCTCGAGTGTCCCATAAGGACAAAACTCATCCTGGTAAGCAGGAGGAAGGGAAAAAGTCCAAAGATATGGAGGGTGGAGAATCTGATAAATCTTCTTCTCATAAGGGCCACAAAAAGAAAAATAAGGGTAAGACACAAGAGAACTCACAGGGTAGTGGAGGTCAGCCTCCGAAACAGAACTCTGGTTACAATAAGCCTCCCTATGTAAACAGACCCAATGGATCTTGTTTTGCTTGTGGAGCAACTGACCACGTGTAAGGTTAGACCTTTGGGGGTCCACTCTGCTAATCTGGCCTTCTCCTCCTACGAGGAAGAAGAGATTACAGGAGCATCCTTCTCCTCAGACTCATTTCCCAGCGGGATAGAGGCTGAGGTAGTTTTAGTGTCCCTGGGTTCCTGGGAGCCTAAAGTCGCAGAGGCTTATGCTAGGATTCCGGATAATACCAAGCACTACTTTAAAGACAGTGTGCTGATCAATGGAGTAGATACTCCAGCTCTTAGGGATAGTGGGTGCAGTCGCACTGTAGTGGATTCTACCTTGGTAGACTCAGAGGAAGTTGCCAGAGCTACTCTGATGCCCACTAAGTTGGCTGACGGCCCCCTCCGTATGTTTCCCGTAATACCTGTAAATCTTACTTTAAATGGTACAGCAGTCAGGATTCCAGTGAGCATTCAGAGAAACGTCCCGGGAAAGGTCTTGTTGGGTAATGATCTCAGAGCTTTAGGGCTCGTAGGAGACACTGCCGAAAGACCCTACACACGGTCTCAAGCACGGCCAGCATTGGCCAAGTCCAATACGCCGCCCCAGCCGAAGGGGAAACCCAAGGCGAAAGGAGTCAACAAGTCAAGACGAGGGAAAGAGAATATTCCCCCGAGCTCGCCTACCACTGCGGTGGAGGAAGTTGGTCAATCGCCCGGGCCTGACGAGGAGGTGGCGATGCCTGAAGTATTCGACCCCAACGATCATCCTGAACTAAAAGACTTGTTAGTTGAAAGAGGTCCTGATAGGGACGAATTCAGTAAAGGCCAACGTGAGTGCCCATCTCTGGAAGGCCTAAGGAGACAGGCCTGCTCCCAGCTTGAGGGTGAACCTCCTGGGACGCATAGGATTTATTGGGAAGGTGGACTCCTGTATAGCGAGCCCACAGAGTCTACAGAAGGAGACCATAGGAGGTTGGTGGTTCCCCTTGCTGTTAGGCCCTTCCTCCTGCAGTTGGCGCATGAAGTTCCCCTTGCTGGTCACCTTGGTATGAAGAGGACCAAGCAAAGGTTATCCATGCACTTCTACTGGCCCAAAATGGGGGTGCAAGTAGAAAGTCACTGCAGGAGTTGTGCCTCCTGCCAGTTGTCTGGTAAGGTTGGCGCGACAATCCAAGCTCCGTTGGTACCGCTCCCAGTTGTGGGGGTACCATTTGAAAGGGTAGGGATCGACATCATTGGTCCCCTTGACCCGCAAACATCCTCAGGCAATAGGTTTATCCTGGTGCTGGTCGACCATGCAACCAGATATCCTGAGGCCATCTCATTGAAAACTGTAACTGCCAAGTCAGTTGCAAAAGCTTTACTTGGCATATTTACTAGGGTTGGCTTCCCTAAAGAAGTTGTGTCGGATCGTGGCAGCAACTTTATGTCGAAGTATATGCAGGCTATGTGGAAAGAATGTGGGGTCACCTACAAGTTCTCTTCTGCATACCACCCCCAGACCAATGGTCTGGTGGAACGTTTCAACAGAACGTTAAAGAGCATGATTGGGGCTCTGGAGGAACCTCAGAGAAGAAAATGGGATCTTCTTTTACCATGCTTACTGTTTGCCTACCGAGAGGTACCACAGGAGGGTGTTGGCTTCAGCCCCTTCGAACTTCTGTTCGGTCATCCCGTACGGGGACCCTTAGCCATTGTCAAAGAGGGATGGGAGATGCCCACTCCCCCTGTTACTACCAACGTAGTTGATTATGTGCTAGGGCTCAGAAAACGGATGGTACTTCTGATGGGCTTGGCTAGTGATAAATTGAAGGCAGGACAAGCGCTGGTGAAACATTGGTACGACCAGAAAGCTTCCCTCATCAACTTTACACCTGGTCAGCAAGTCCTGATCATGAATCCCATAAGGCCTCGAGCTTTACAGGACAAATGGTCAGGCCCTTACCCAGTGGTGGAGCCCCTGGGTGAGGTTAACTATTCAGTGGACCTTGGAAGGCCTGGACAGGCTCCAAAAGTGTTTCACGTGAATAGGCTGAAGGCTTTCGTCCCAAGCGTCGAAATCGCAGCACTGCTACTGGCTTCAGACGTTGAGGAAGAGGAGTCTGAACCTCTCCCCGACCTGTTCCAAAGCAGTCCTTCAGATAGCTCTTTTGAGGGTGTCCGAGTGGCCCCTCACCAAAATGGACAAGGCTCAGTGGTTTACCTTGGACATGAAGTAGGTGGAGGGAGGAGACAGCCTCTTCCCAGTAAAGTACAAGCAGTACAAGACTGGCCTACCCCCACTACGCAAACCCAAGTGAGAGCCTTCTTAGGACTCACGGGGTATTACCGCAATTTTGTGGCAGACTATGGCACCATAGCTGCCCCTCTGACTGCCCTCACAACTCCGAAGAAACCCAAGAAGGTAACTTGGACCGACGAGTGTGAGAAGGCCTTCAATGGCTTGAAAGACTCCTTGTGCCAGGCCCCTGTCCTCAGGGCCCCGGATTATCAAAGACCTTTTATCGTGCAGACGGACGCCTCTGACACTGGGATAGGAGCTGTACTATCACAAGTAGATGAGAAGGGTAAGGAACACCCTATTGGTTTTATTAGCCGCCAGCTTAAGGACAGAGAGCTCAGATGGTCCACGGTAGAGAAAGAATGTTTCTCTATTGTGTGGGCCCTAAGAAAGCTGAGGCCCTACCTCTATGGGACCCACTTCACTGTGCAAACTGACCATAAGCCTTTAAAGTGGCTAATGAACATGAAGGGGGAGAATCCAAAGTTGCTTAGGTGGTCCATAAGTCTACAAGGCTTCGACTTCACTATTGAGCATAGGCCAGGTGTCCAACATAGCAATGCTGATGGGTTGTCCAGAATGTTTAACCGACCTGAACAAGAGACTTATCCAGGGGTGGATTAGTTCCCCCTGTCCATAGTCTGGGAGGGGCGAGTGTTAGGAAAGATTTCGTAATTGTAGGTAATTTTCCTTCCATGTGGCAACCCCTAAACTTTTTGCTGTTGTTTTTCACCTTGTTCTTGACTTTGCCAGAGAAGTGCAGCCTTCTGCCGCACTCCTCTGGGCTTTCGCTCCTTTCTTATGGGGAAACTGACATGCCCTTAAGACAGTCAGTACCGGGGAACGCTGTTTCCCGTAGTTTCTTTTATCATGTTGCGGCTTTCGTGCAACATGACACAAGAGGGCACTGTAAGCTAAGTTACAGCTCTCTTGGGTCTCTAGCCTTCTACGGGCCCTAGATACTCGTTTAGGATTGTATCTGATCGGTGCAAGTGATTCAGGGACGGGAATGGTGGCAGCGACCGTTTCTTTGTATTTTGAGCTCCTTTTGGCGTTCTAAGCGCGTTTTCTGTGCTTAACCCAAAATGGTGGCCTGGCTCCCAAAATGGCCAGACCACGAGGCTCCTTTGTCCTGTCCGCTGACCGTCTTGCTCCCTTCACCTTCCCCAGGTCGAGCCGACCCGGGGCCTTCCTTATTTGGGCATGTACTTTCCCGCGAAACACGGATGCTTTCGCGGGCTTCTACATGTCTTTTGTGTGCCTCCAGGATGTGGGCTGGGATGTCTGGTCCCAATACACATCCTGGGTGCCAGAGAGTCTAGGGTGGTGTGAATGCCTGGAACCACAGTGGTCCGTGATTGGTCCACGAATGGTGTGAGTGTTGATGAGCGGATCTCCCATTGGGTCCCCTCCGTTTTGGCGCGAAGGGAACCGTGGATAAGAGGGGGCTGGAAACACCACTACCAGGTCGATCTCCTGAGTTCTCACGAACGAAGGAATACAGGAGCCACGTATCCTGCAACCAAGAGGCTGGACCGAGGAATCGCTGGTGACCCGCTGAAGGACTCCTCCTCTGCACTGCTGTCGCCTTGTGAAACCCTTTTCACCTTTGATCGAACCAGAAGGCCTGTACTGGTACTTCGACCCTTTGGAATAGCGGGAACAGCTATTCTCGGCATCTTCATCATCTCCTGCCAGTAAGCCTTCGGAAGCGTCTCCGGGCCATCCAGTTGACTGACCAGCTTACACGGGAGTCTTGCTCTGTAACCGCCGCCAGGTTGTGTAGTATTTCGAGTCCTTGTCACTCTCACACGCTTCGTACACTTGGCGTTCCCAAGTCTGAAGTGAGTAGTGTACATTTGGCTCAGATACACACGGCCGCTCCGTTGCCCTGCTGTGGTGACAAAACTGTGCAGGTTTCTTCGATTGGGACGTCTTTTTACTCAACACGACGACGAGGCGTTCCCTGCTCTTCTGAACCTGCCAGCTGCTGAAACTGACGCGGAGAAGCCTGGGTCTGCTTGCATCGGGGACCGGTGAGTAGTTTAGCTAGGATCTGGTCGCCCTCCTGCAGGAGCCCATCGCTTTTCCCCGCTGTGTAAAACAGCACCCTTTTGCCGTACTCGCGCTCTGCTTCTGCCCACTGTGGAAGCTGCGTTTGAGTCGCGGAACTTGTTCTCCTTCATTTGTGCACTGAACTGAACTGCCTGATTTCCTTAGAAGAGACTCTCCTTTTGCCCGTTGGCACCAGCTTGTGCAGGTACTTTTGAGCACAAGGCTCCTGTCATGATCTCTGCTTCCAAAAGGTCAGGGTTTTCCCAACTCCCTTGGAAACAGATACATAACCCAGGTTCCGAGTGCCAACCAGTCCCAATTGGGACCTTTTGGACCCAGTCCTGGTGCCAGTGGCACCAGGCTCATAAATATGCCCAGTCCCAGCGCTGGAAGTGCCGGGCTCATAATGCTTGGGTGGACTTACCATGCTGCTTACTTGCCTGCCAGCTGAGCCTCTGATCCTCTTCTGTTTGGAACTACTTTTCCTGTTGGGTGGGGCAGGAGCCACTCCCTAGATTCAGAACACTGGAACTCTTCTGGAAAGCAGGAACTCTTTTCTTACCTAGGCGTGGCTGTGGAAGGAGACACCTAAGCACTACAGGAGGCTATTTAAACCACACCCGATGGATGAATCTTGCTTTGCGTTATTCTGCATCCTCTGCAGCAGAACGCTCATCGGGTCTTCTGCATCTGATCCTGGGCCTCAGGAAAAAGGCTTACCATCCTGAATCCAGTCTTCAGCAACACCTATAAAGACAAGAAAGAACAGGTTAGCATTACGGTCTTCAGTGACAGCTCTTCACTTACCTGGTCCATCGGCTGTCACCAACGCCTCGCGCTGCATTCCGGCATCTGAAAGACAAAGGCTTACCTACTCTTCGTGCGCTCCGGAGGTCTTCACACTGCATTCCGGCATCTGAAAGACAAAAGCTTACCAACTCTTCGCACGCTCCGGAGGCCTTCGGCGCTGCATCCCGCATCTGAAAGACAAAACAAGGTGCGTTTAAAGACATTGGGGAACTTTAATACTCACGTGCCATTACTCCTTTCCACATCTAACCCAGTGGGTATTCCGGCACCCTGCAGCCGCTCCGAACTTGTACCTGCAAAATAAAAAGACAGTTAGAGCGCATCGTGAAGCAGGCAACAAGCGCTTACTTACGTGCTTCCAGGCGCTTCTATTCATCACACGGGCTCCATCTTCAACTCACTTCAGCCCGTCACCCGCCATCGCCGGAACCCTGCAAAACAAGAAACATCATTACTAAAGACTTTAAAGACATTAGAATTACTCGAAACTTACCGTTCGTGCAGTAAACGACGGACAGCAGTCCTCTGAAGTCAAGAGGCCTGCTCCCCTTATCCAGTGAAGAAACTGGTTAGAGCACCCTGCCCCGAGGCAGATGGAGAGCACGGCGTTCACTTACCTAAGGTGAGAGCGTTAACCCTTGGGGTTCTACAGGAGAAGAGAAAGGGAAGAAGAGAGAGACATTCAATAACCCAGTTCCTTAATCCCATATTTTCTATCTGCAGACATCTTACCCTTCAAGTCAGACATACAGTGCACAGAGGACCAGCCCAAAGAGCCAGCCGTGTGTTACACATCACCTTTGCAGATACGGTATACGCCCAGTCAAGACCGGCGCCTCTACGGGAATCAGGTGAGCGTTACAGAACGCAAAGCCACACACAAAACTCCCGTCCAGGCACTATGGAAACCTCGGATACCGACCAGCTAGCCCAGTTACTTGGGGAACTAAGGGCAGAAGTGCATGCAGCCCGTCAGGAAACGAACGCTCTAAGAAGGGAACTGATTATTTCCAAGGAGCGAACAGATGATCTCGCTCGACAATTGCTACAGTCACAAGCCGGACAGACCCCGTTACCCGCATCTGGGGGAAATCTTCCTTCTACATCCTCTATGAATCCAGTGCAGATCAACCTACCTGGGAATGTACCTCTGGCTCCGCCCGAACGATTTTCTGGTGACCCAAAGAGGTTTGCAGTATTTATCAATCAGTGCCGGTTGCATTTCTTATGCTGGCCAGCAGCCTTTCCAACTGATCAAGCTAAAGTAGCTTTCGTGCTTTCGTACCTTAGTGGCAATGCAGCAGACTGGTCGATCCTTCTACTAAATCAAGATGATCCGGTCCTCCATGATTTTCAAGCTTTTCAGCTCAGTATGGAAAAACTGTTCGCAAGACATTCACAGGGGCAGGCCTTGGACAATGAGCTTCTTTCGTTGCGACAAGGTAATCAAGACCTTTTGGCTTATATTGCGTCTTTCAACAGACTGATAGTGGAAACTCAATGGCCTGAGGACAAAAGGATTACGCTGTTTTATAGAGGTCTACGTGGAGAGCTCAAAGATGTGTTAGCCCAAGTAGTGAATCCCCCACAAGATTGTTCGGACTATATAGACTTAGTCGTTCAAATAGATCACAGACTGCAGAACAGGAAGGCCGATCGTTCCAAGTTTGATGCTCGAGTATTTTCCAAACCGCCAACTCCTTCCAAAGGAGTAGACTCCGGGGAACCCATGCAAATAGGGGGTCTGAAAGGTCCTCTAACACAAAAGGAGCGGGAAAGGAGAAAACAGTTGCAATTATGCCTCTATTGCGGAAACTCAGGGCACTTTCTTCGAGACTGTCCGGTGAAACCTGCCAAGAAGGCAGTAGGAGCTGCAGTTACCAAAGTTACAAACTCTGAGCAGGGAAACGACCTCGCCCGACAAGAATAGAGGTCCTCTTGCCGAGCGTGAAAACCAGTTCCGTGACCTCGCATTTCGTGATACCTATGGTCCTCATTAGCCCTGATAATCCGGATCGATTACATGCAATTGAAGCTTACGTCGACAGCGGTGGCATCGGCAATTATGTGGATCATGAAATGGTTTTGAGGATGAATCTAACTTTTTGTCCCAAGGCTGTAAAGGACGTCATTACTACAGTGGATGGTACGGAGATAGCCTCCGGGCCAGTAACGCATACCACTCAAGAGGTGACGCTAGTAAGTCAAGATGGACCCCATGAGAAGATCGTGTTCGATGTGATCAAGGCCCCTCAGTTTCATATTATTCTAGGAATACGTTGGTTAGAGAAACACAATCCTCTGATCGATTGGCGAGCAAGAACGGTCCAGTTTCCAGAATGTGTCTCTACTTGTCACCCTCCACCTGGTGTTGCACTGGCAGCAATTTCTTCAGAGACTCCCCAGTTACCTCCCGAATACCTAGAATACCAAGATGTTTTCCGGAAGGATCAGGCTAACTCTCTACCTCCTCATAGGTCTTATGACTGCCAGATAGACCTGATACCTGGATCTACTCCTCCTTGTAGTAGAATTTATGCCCTCACCGAGCCTGAGAACCTTCACCTTCGACAATACCTGGATCAATACCTGGCAAATGGGTTTATTCGTCCTTCCAAGTCCCCTGCTTCTTCAGCTTTGTTCTTTGTTCCAAAAAAGGAAGGAGACCTTAGAACTTGTATAGATTATCGCTCCCTGAACCAGATCACCGTTAAGAATAGATATCCGTTACCTTTGATCCCTGAACTCCTGGACCAAGTCAGAAAAACATGCATATATACAAAGCTGGATCTTAGAGGAGCTTACCACTTGGTACGAGTAAAAGAGTTCGATGAATGGAAGACGGCCTTCCGCACCAAGTATGGGCTATTTCAATATCAGGTCATGCCCTTCGGACTTTGCAATGCCCCGGCCGCCTTTCAATATTTTATGAACGATGTCCTCAGAGAGCTCATAGATGTGTGTGTTGTTGTTTACATTGACGACATCCTCGTTTATTCTTCATCGGAATCTGAACATCGGAAACACGTGAAAATGATCCTCGAAAGATTGCGTCAAAACAAACTTTTCGCTAAGTTGGAAAAATGTGTTTTCAACGTGACTGAAGTTGAATTCTTGGGATTCATATTATCACCTGGCGGAGTGCGTATGGATTCAAAGAAGGTCGATGCAGTTCTCAAATGGCCATCACCATCCTCCGTAAAAGGTGTGCAAAGCATGTTAGGCTTCGCTAACTTTTACCGCAGGTTTATCCCCGAATTCTCTCGAATAGTCCAGCCCATCACTGCCTTGTTAAAGAAAAACAAACGTTTTGAATGGTCTACCGAGGCGGAACAAGCTTTCCAGGATTTGAAGACTAAATTTATCTCTGCACCAATCTTAAAACACCCTCGCCCCGAACTCCCCTACATCGTGGAAACTGATGCTTCAAGCCTTGCCATGGGGGCAGTTCTATCACAAAAGGACCCGGTAACCAATCAGTTGCATCCCGTGGCATTTTGGTCCCGCAAATTCTCGCCTCCTGAAATCAATTACACGATTACTGACAAGGAACTTCTGGCTATCAAGTCTGCCTTTAAGGCTTGGCGGCATTATCTGCTGGGGGCCCGACACACCGTTACTGTGATTACGGATCACCGAAACCTGCAATATTTGAAAACCGCAAAAGCCCAATCCTCTAGACAACTACGTTGGGCATTATTCTTTGCCGAGTTTGACTTCATAATTACCTATCGACCTGGTACAAAGAACGGTAAAGCTGATGCCCTTTCTCGGATGGGAGTGGAAGAACACTTGATCAACCCTAAACCTGTACCAATCATTCCCGAACAAAGAATTCTGGGTGTAATCGCCACAGAATCCATAGAGGAAGTTAAGGATAAGGCCAGGCAACTTGTAACTCCAGCAGACATACAGAATTGGCATCTGCAGGGAAAGGACTTTGCAGTAAAGGACAACTTATTGTATTTCCAAGAACGATTATACCTACCCAGCACAGATTTACAGAAAAAAGTAATCTCTTGTTATCACGATTCTTTAATGGAAGGACATCCCGGTATGGCCAAGACCTCAGAAAAGATCAAGCGCTACTTCTGGTGGCCGTCTTGGAAAAAAGATATCAGAGACTTTATAATGTCCTGTGGAGTATGCGCCCAAAACAAGAGTCAAAAGGAAAGACCAGCAGGCCTCTTACGCCCTATTGACATCCCACCTCGCCCTTGGCATACGCTTTCTATGGACTTCATCACTGATCTACCTCCATGCTCCGGATACAATACGATTCTAGTAATCGTGGACTTATTCTCCAAGATGGCGCATTTCATTACGCTCAAAGGCTTGCCAACAGCAGCAACTCTGGCCCGAGAATTTCTCGAAAACATCGTCCGACTGCACGGTTTTCCTTCGGTTCTAATTTTGGATCGAGGTAGTCAATTTATTTCTCATTTTTGGCGAAGTTGCTGTCAGTCGGCTCAAATTGATGTGAGACTATCGACCAGTCACCACCCTCAGACCGACGGACAAACCGAGAGGACCAATCAAACTCTGGAACAGTATTTACGCTGCATGCTGCAACAAACTGAAAAAACTTGGAAAGACATCCTTTGGATAGCCGAATATGCCTACAATAACTCTGTCCATTCGGGAACTGGGAAAACCCCGTTTTTTCTTTTGTACGGCAGTCACCCTCGAACCTCGGAGTTGGATCCCCTCCAAGATCTTGAAACACCGGCAGTAGACTACCTGCATTCTACAATCACCCAAGCCTTTAAGGAATCTGTTTCTCACCTTCAAAGGGCTAAAGAACAATACAAGAAAGGAGCAGATCAACATCAGAAGGAAGCCCCTCAATATCAAGTTGGGGATCAAGTCTGGTTATCCACCAAATATCTACCTCTAAAAGGGCCACGCACATTCAACCCAAGATACCTTGGTCCCTATTCCATCACTACCATAGTAAACCCAGTAGCGGTCAAGTTGGACTTGCCCCCGCACATGAAGATACATCCGGTCTTCCACGTCTCTCTATTAAAACCCGTGCAACCTCAAACCCGACTAACTAAATCTCCAAAACCTATCCTAGTTGATGGAGAACTCGAGTTTGAAGTCAAAAGCATTCTGGACTCCAAGATCTCCAAATCTAAACTATTTTACCTAATTGACTGGAAAGGCTACGGCCCCCAAGAGAGATCCTGGGAACCTGCTGAATATGTCCACGCTCCTCGCCTAATCAAAAGATTTCACCGAACATTTCCTGACAAGCCAAAACCCCCGGAGAAGCCCGGTTTGGGAGGGGCCTTGAGGGGGGGGTACTGTCATGATCTCTGCTTCCAAAAGGTCAGGGTTTTCCCAACTCCCTTGGAAGCAGATCCATAACCCAGGTTCCGAGTGCCAACCAGTCCCAATTGGGACCTTTTGGACTCAGTCCTGGCGCCAGTGGCACCAGGCTCATAAATATGCCCAGTCCCAGCGCTGGAAGCGCCGGGCTCATAATGCTTGGGTGGACTTACCTGCAGCAGACCATGCTGCTTACTTGCCTGCCAGCTGAGCCTCTGATCCTCTTCTGTTTGGAACTACTTTTCCTGTTGGGTGGGGCAGGAGCCACTCCCTAGATTCAGAACACTGGAACTCTTCTGGAAAGCAGGAACTCTTTTCTTACCTAGGCGTGGCTGTGGAAGGAGACACCTAAGCACTACAGGAGGCTATTTAAACCACACCCGATGGATGAATCTTGCTTTGCGTTATTCTGCATCCTCTGCAGCAGAACGCTCATCGTGTCTTCTGCATCTGATCCTGGGCCTAAGGAAAAAGGCTTACCATCCTGAATCCAGTCTTCAGCAACACCTATAAAGACAAGAAAGAACAGGTTAGCATTACGGTCTTCAGTGACAGCTCTTCACTTACCTGGTCCATCGGCTGTCACCAACGCCTCGCGCTGCATTCGGCATCTGAAAGACAAAGGCTTACCTACTCTTTGTGCGCTCAGGAGGTCTTCACACTGCATTCCGGCATCTGAAAGACAAAAGCTTACCAACTCTTCGCACGCTCCGGAGGCCTTCGGCGCTGCATCCCGCATCTGAAAGACAAAACAAGGTGCGTTTAAAGACATTGGGGAACTTTAATACTCACGTGCCATTACTCCTTTCCACATCTAACCCAGTGGGTATTCCGGCACCCTGCAGCCGCTCCGAACTTGTACCTGCAAAATAAAAAGACAGTTAGAGCGCATCGTGAAGCAGGCAACAAGCGCTTACTTACGTGCTTCCAGGCGCTTCTATTCATCACACGGGCTCCATCTTCAACTCACTTCAGCCCGTCACCCGCCATCGCCGGAACCCTGCAAAACAAGAAACATCATTACTAAAGACTTTAAAGACATTAGAATTACTCGAAACTTACCGTTCGTGCAGTAAACGACGGACAGCAGTCCTCTGAAGTCAAGAGGCCTGCTCCCCTTATCCAGTGAAGAAACTGGTTAGAGCACCCTGCCCCGAGGCAGATGGAGAGCACGGCGTTCACTTACCTAAGGTGAGAGCGTTAACCTTTGGGGTTCTACAGGAGAAGAGAAAGGGAAGAAGAGAGAGACATTCAATAACCCAGTTCCTTAATCCCATATTTTCTATCTGCAGACATCTTACCCTTCAAGTCAGACATACAGTGCACAGAGGTCCAGCCCAAAGAGCCAGCCGTGTGTGTTACACATCACCTTTGCAGATACGGTATACGCCCAGTCAAGACCGGCGCCTCTACGGGAATCAGGTGAGCGTTACAGCTCCACTCTTCGCAGGGCTCGGACTTCCATCTAGTTAGGTGCCTCTGAAGGCGAACTGAGTCTAAAGCATTGTATTGCACTGCCTGTTTTCCTTCCCTTGCAGGTGGACTACACATTTCGTGCATATAACGCTTGGGACTGTCGTATTTGTATATATATTGTGTTGATATGGTATGTGTTGGTTTAATATTGTGATACTGTGATTTTCTCGCTATGGTCATTGTTTTAAAGGCCTTAAAATAAATGTGTATATATTTTTGATATAACAACTGTTTGGAGTAGTTTGAAAGTGATCTTGCTTTGTGTGCTCATTGCGGGCTTTCAGTCACCCTCACCCCTCTTGAGACCTAGTCTTGACCGCCGCAATCGCTACCTTGATTGGTCTGGCTCGTCCAGAGGTTACCCTGTTCCAAGTAACTAGGTTGGCCTTCTGAACTTCTGCGCCACCAGGACAGAGTTCAGAAATCCGTCTTAACAAGGCTCCACATCTAAACCATCCTTGAACTCTCCTGGACAAAACTTACAGGCTTTTCTATCGTCATCCGTGAAGGAATCCTACCCCATTCTGGCACTAGTGGACTGTGGGGCCATCGGAATATTCATAGATCAGGAATGGGTCCTTAAACACCATATTCCTTACGAATCCCGGAACGTCCAGCAACCTGTAGAAGCAATTAATGGAAGACCTCTTTCTTCTGGACCCATAACCCTTCAGACTAAGGAAATTGAGCTTGCTATAAACCGTCACCGAGAAACGATAAAGTTTGACATCATAAAATCTGCCCGAATTTTGTATGTCCCATGGTCTGCTCCAGGATCCTTCACCAACAACATCAGAAGAACATTCAACAACTCAGCAAGATCCTCTTATGGTCTCCAACATCATCCAGGTTCCTAAAACCTACCAGGAATACGCCGATGTGTTCTCTTCTGCTATTGTCCAAGCCCTGCCACCCCATAAGCCTGAGGACTGTGCTATTGAGACTGAACCTTCATCCGTGATTCCCTTTGGAAGGATGTTCATCCTGTCTGAACCAGAGAAAAAGGCCCTTTGTGAGTACCTAGATACTAACATAAAAAATGGCCCCATACGCCCATCCAAGTCTCCGACTAGAGCTTTATTATTCTTTGTTCCTAAAAAAGACACCAAGTAACTCAGACCTTGTGTTGATTATCGAGGTCTTAATCAGTGCACCCTTAAGGATCGTTATCCATTACCCTTGATCTCGGATATCCTGGAATCCGTAAGAGGAGCCGTAATATTCACCAAATTGGATCTTAGGGGTGCTTATCACTTGATTCGTATTAGAGAAGATGACGAATGGAAGACAGCCTTCAGAACACCCTTCGGTCATTACGAATACTTGGTCATGCTCTATGGACTCTCTAATGCTCTGGCAATCTTCCAATGCTTCATGGACCGGGTGTTTTCGGATATGCTATTTCTTTTCGTCATCGTCTACTTGGACGATATTTTGATATTCTCTAGGGATCCTCTCAAGCATGAAGAACATGTTAAATCAGTTTTACAACGGCTACGCGAACACAAGCTTCTAGCAAAACCCGAGAAATGCCTTTTTCATGTTTCCACTGTTCACTATCTAGGATTTGTCCTTAGCCCAGATGGCATAGGCATGGATCAATCCAAGGTTAAAGCCATACTATCCTGGCCAACTCCGACCTCTGTAAAACAGATCCAATCTTTCCTGGGCTTGGCCAATTTCTATCGGAAGTTTATACCATCCTTCTCCGAGATTGTTCAACCGATCATCTCCTTGTTGAAAAAAGATACTCCCTATCGATGGACCCCAGCCCAGGAGAAGGCTTTCCAACGCCTAAAAACAGAATTTACACAAGCCCCCATCCTGGTTCAACCTGATATAAATCGACCATTCTTAGTGGAAACAGATGCCTCTAACTATGCCATCAGAGCAGTTCTGAAACAGGAACTAGATGACGGGCTGGAACATCCTATTTCCTATCTTTCACGGACATTGACCTCCAGTGAAACTCATTACTCAGTCTTAGAAAAGGAACTTCTAGCCATCCGCCAAGCCTTCACCGAGTGGCGTCATTTACTTCTAGGAGCTAAACATCCTGTCCAGGTTCGGACGGACCATCGAAATCTCCAAGTGTTACAGGCCCTGGAATGCAGGAACAGCCGTCAGGCCCGTTGGGCGTTCTTCTTTGCTCAATACCAGTTCCAAATTCACCATGTTCCGGGAACACAAAATGTAATTGCTGACGCCTTGTCTGGGCGCCCTGACTATGAACCTCCTGATGACCGAGCATTTCCCAAGATGTTTCCCCACACAATAATTGTAGCCCAGACGACCAGCCTCCTAGATGAAGTCCGCAGTCAGACTCAATCCTCGGAACTCTGGAAAGGTATCTCGGACAGGAACCAGTGGAAACTGAAGACCAAAGATGGATACTTGTTCAAAGACAATGCCTTGGTCATCCCAACACAAAAACTACAGCAAAGGATAATAAATCTCTGTCATGATACTCTTTACTCCGGGCACCGTGGTATTACAATACCCTCCGATTAATACAAAGGCAATTTTGGTGGCCTGGAGTGAAAACTGATGTACAAAGGTATATCCAGGCATGCTCTGTCTGTAAACAAAACAAACATGATAACAAGAGACCAGCGGGTTTATTGCAGCAAGCTCCACTTCCAACAAGGCCTTGGGAATTCATAGCAACAGACTTCATTGTGGAATTACCACCTTCCAGGGGATACACACCCATCATGGTCACCATTGATTTGTTCACCCATGTGGCTCATTTTACACCTCTGTTTAAACTACCATCCTTGTCCGAACTTGCTGGAATTTTCCTGGAACACATATTCCGACTGCATGGACTCCCTTCCAAGATCATATCAGACAGAAGGCCTCAATACATTTCTCAGTTCTGGAAACATCTTTGCCAAATACTAGGAATCCAACGCGCTCTTTCCTCAGGATATCATCCCCAAACAAACGGAGCCACAGAGCGCGTAAACCAAACCTTGGAACAATACCTCCGTTGCTTCGCTACCAAGGTCCAGGACGATTGGTCCCTCTTAACACCAGTGGCGGAATTCGCCTATAATAATTCGGACCACTCTGCTATTAAGACCAGTCCTTTTTTCTGTAGCCAAGGATTTCACCCTTCGGTTCTACCCTCCATCCTTCCTCATCCTACACCTGTTCCAACCGTTGATTCCTGGATTGAAATGCTCATTAATGTTCAAAGAGAAGCCAAAGAACAATTAGAAAAGGCCAGGACCCAGACCAAACTGTATGCAGATTCCAAACGAAGACCAAGCCCCTCCTACACAATAGGGGATAAGGTTTGGCTGTCCTCGAAACTACTACCACGGCATTTGCGACCAAATAAATTGGCTCCTCTATATTATGGGCCATTCCTAATAAAGGAAATCATCAACCCAGTGGCCTACCGACTCAAGCTTCCAGACTCCTGGAAGATAATCCACCCAGTCTTTCACACGTCCTTAATAAAGCCATATGTTCAGATCTCTCGAACTAACCTTCGGCCCAAACCAGTAATCATCAATGACCAACTGGAGTATGAGGTCTCCAGGATTTGCGATTCTAGATATAGACGTGGCAAACTCCAGTACCTAGTGGAGTGGAAAGGATATCCCCCTAGTGAACGCACTTGGGAACCTATCTCAAATCTAAATACCCCCAGGCTACTCAGAAAGTTCCATCTCATACACCCGGGCAATCCCGGGGGAACGAGTTTCCAGAGGAGGCATGCTGTCATGAACCATCGAACTCGCCCCATCTGGGCTTCCTGGTTCCTGTCACGTCGGGCCTTACACTCCATAATACTACCAACATGGCGGCAAGCTCAGCACACTGCTCTCCAGTCTTCACGTTCTACGCAGCGTCCTCTATAAAGAAGCCACACCCCCGCAGCCCCACGCATCTCAACGCTGCTACTAGCTGTGATCGGACGTGTGTTCCGAACTTTCTCTAGTGCTACTTGCTATCCCCTGGCCCCTGGCCCCTGGATTCCCTTCTTTCGACTTCTTCCCTCTTTTCTACTTCCCGGAATCTGTGTGCTGCTTCCGCGCGCCCCCAACACCTTCTTGAATACTCCTGGAGTTTCCTGTGATCCTGGACATCGAAGCTGAACGTAATCTGGAAGCCGAGGACGGCCGAGCGGGCTTATTTAAGTCCCGAACCATACGAAAGAAGACTCCACCAAAGGAGGACATCAGGCAACATAGACAGGTGAGAAGGGGGGAAACCTGTGACATTAGCATATTATTGGCACGCTCCTGGTTATAGATATACAAAAGTTGTTTAATTTTATATTTATATTGACTTTTTATTTGATTCATGCGTGCTTTACATCCCTTTTCTGGTGGAGTTCGTAATTTCTGTTTCATTTCTTTTTTTAGGTTTGTGACTTGCAGTAAACGTGGATACCTATGCATATGAGTTATGCGAGGCAGAATACTAGATTCTTGCTTTAGTATTTGTATGCAGTCACTATAAAACTATTACACACAGTAGAATCGTACTGATATGTCTCATCAAGTTTTTTTTAAAGTTTTGCTATCTATGCAGGATACCATTTAAGACGGTTTCCCTATTGTGATCACTAAGTTTGGTCGATATCACTTCAAATAATGCTACTGATATAATTGCTTCCCTTGAGATGAAAACATAGTCTAATATAGATTCACTATGATTGCGTTTCCAAGTCGGTTTAGGAGGTGAGTCAGATAGCGATGATCCCTTTAACATAGTGAGATTTCTTTCGGTTGTAAGTTTTGACTATTTGTACGCTCTTGAGTTATATTTCATATTGGTGAGCATGCAATTTAAATTAAAATCTCCCGCAATGATTACCATTTTAATATTTGGATTCGTTAGTGATTGATTTAGCAATTCTTCAATTTCTTCTATAAATCGAGGTTCAGATGGAGATAAAGCATTCCAATATATGTTTAAACAATAGACAAGATGGAAACAATGGATGATATATATTCATTGGGCCTCATTACAACCCTGGCGTTGGACCATGGTGCTATTAGCACCATGGTCCATGCCGGATTCCGCCATGGTGGATGGCGGATTTACCACCCCATTCCAAGGTTGGCGGGGCGGTAAATCCCCATTCACCATGGCCCCTTCCCCATTCCCATTTTTGGCCCACAGGGCTCAATGGGAATGGGGAAGGCGCTAATTACGGCACCGTAAATTACAGTGCTGTAATTAGCACCAAGGTCCCTTAGCGGGTTGGACTTTAACGCCTGCAAAAAGCAGGCGTTAAAGTGTGAATCCGGCATTAAGGGTTTAACGGCGCTGCAGCCTTTTACGGCGCCGTTAACCCCTTAACGCCAGGGTTGTAATGAGGCCAATTGTGGTGATTTCAACAGCCTGAATCCCAATTTCAGGGGACGGTATAGCTTTCAGAGACAACTGGCAGTCATTACGGATTGCTATAAGTAAACCAGCAGCAGGCCGTTCTTTTGCAGGTTTAGAGGCCGGAACAGTATATAGTTGATGGTCTGCCCAACATGGGGTAGTCTGAAGCCAGGTTTCCTGCAAAAGGACTATATCATATTTATTTAGGTTTGATGTATTATTAAAAAGAAGATATGTAAACCCACTGGTATTCCATGACATTAGAGAGCAGCTACGAAGTAATTTAGTCGAGATAATCTAATGGTTTGGATGACCTAGCTGATTTTTCTTCTCATTTTTTAACCACTCCCATTTAGATGGAGGGGGACCCTTATTTATACCAACATCTGATCTACTCGTGCAACATGCAACATTATTGTGTACTTGATTATCATTGACATTAGAGATTTTGTATACTGTTTCGTCCATCTCATGAGGAGGAAGAAAAGCTTCGAATTGTAACCCTCTATTGTGTAATTCCTGTCTTTCTTTCCATATTAGATTTTTGACAATTGTTGATCTTACAATCGCACTAACATCTTGTTGAGCTAGGATCGGATACCACAATGAAGTAATATAATTTGAATTTATTTGCAACAGGGCTGGAATTGAATTCAATATTAACAATATTGTAGAGCGGTTAGGAAATGAGTCAGAATGGAGTCGATCAAGCATTGTTATTTTTAAACATTCATCCTTTAGAATTTGAGGATTAGGCAAGTAAATGTCAGGTCTCACTTCATCATGAATTATATCTTCATAATGGGATGGAATTTTCGGTGAACAACTTGACATAGAGGAAGGTATTGTTTTAGATCTATCAGCTGGTTGAGCATCTAGAATTGTGGGTTGAAGCACAGCGTTCCCTTGAACACTTTTATTGGTTAGCAAAGAGGCAACCCGCCCATCGAAATTTCCAGTCATACTATGGCTATTGGTTTGGACGGATTTCCACCTTTGATCCAAAGTCTTAGTTAATGAGGAGTTTGCATCAAAGTTTACACAAAAGGTTGGAATCAGTTGTTGTTTGTTCAAAGAAATATTGTGTAGACCATGGTGCATAACCTCTGTCAACAGATCATTTGGATATGTTGGCAGATTCAGAGGTTCTCCATGGGTACCATTCATTTCAACATGGTTTGACTCTTCAATTTCAATACAAGTTGGTTGTATAGAAGTAGGCTTCTTACCTTTGGAGGTGTCCAAGACCGACGACAGAGTAGCGGTGTCAAACCCCACCGGAGAAGGATCATTTTTCAGGTTATCTGGTTTTTGCACCGCTGATTCGTGAGACAAAAGATCGCCAGAGGCCAAATTTGCAATAAACTTTTTTGATTTAGCTTTTTTATTTTTTGGAGATTTTTTTAGGCAGTCTTTGTTCAATCTCTAAATTGCGACCAGAGTAATTCAGATTTTGGGACGTACATTTCCTATTTCCTCTCCTTCATCTTTTGGAGATTTGAACTGGTTTAGAAAATATTTCATATAGAGGTTTTTCTATAATTTGTACGTCGGGGGATTTTGGAATTTGATCGCTCACTTGGTTGGTGATCCTTTGTCCTAAGAGCCCCGGTTATCGCACGTGACAGCCCAATCAAGCCAGCTCCAATTTAAGTGTAGAAGCATGAATCGTTTGATGGCGTGTATGGCTCGCGTCCCGAACATGTCAACGCGCAGAAGTTTAAACAAATCACCACTGAACACGGGAATTGCAAAACCAGGTCTCCCATTGAAAAAAATTCTGGGTTTCTCTCCGGATATTCGTCAATTCCTGGTGAACCCAGATTAATTAGAGTGTCAAATTTCTTACACAAAAGTTTAGCAAAGTTATTACGTAGTTTGAAAGCCGTATCTACAAACAATCAGTTTGGGGATTTCACAGCCGAGTCTCCCCGCTGACTCGCTGTATTGCGGTTTGATTAAGTGTCACGTGAGGAAACCGGGGCTCTTAGATCAACTCTTAGGTCGGACAATCTCCAAACAAGGGGTGATGAAAACCACAGAGTTTGGCAAAATAGTTGGATAGCTTAGGAAACTGAAAGTGCAAAGAAGGAAAAATATCAGTTTGGAGATTTCCCAGCAGAGTTTCCTGCTGACTCGCTTTACCGCGGTGCAGCGGTCAGTACTCTTCAGGGTACTCCGCTGGTTTTGCGCGCACAGGTGTGCGCACATCCTGGTTCTTGTAGAGCCGACGCGAAATAGGAGGCGTGGCTTGATTTCGAGTGGCAGATACATTTGGCAAATAACGGCGCTGGAGGAGCTGGAGCAGCGTGCAGTGCAGCTAGTGCAGTTAGTACTCTTCAGGGTACTCCGCTGGGTACTCACCAATGGCACTTAACAGCCACCTTATCCTGCTCACCTGGAATGTGAACGGGCTGGGCTCTGGGGTTAAAAGACAGTTAGTCCTCCAACAATTAAATAGACACTCACCAGACATCGCCCTCCTCACACACCGAATGTAGATTTTTCAAGAAATCCAACTATGCAACCACCTTCCACGCCAGGTTCTGCAGTGGCTCCCGGGGCACCATGATTCTGCTGCATAAAAGGGTCCCGTTCCAACTTAGGGAACTTCACGCGGACCAGAGGGGCTGCTTCGTGGTGGTCACTGGGGCATCAGGAGGACCTCCTGGGGCATTGCGGCAGCCTACGCCCCTCCCCCATTGGCACACAAGTTCCTCCGAGACCTCCAGGAGGCAATGTTGAGGGCACAGGCAAATAGGTGGGTACTGGGCACGGATTTTAATGAGGTCATGGACATCCGTAATGACAGAACGCACGTGGGCAAAAGAAATCCTGATACTCAAACCAAACTCCACGCCTTCACATCTGCAATGGGTTGGGTGGACGCATGGCACACTCTCCACCCCACTGACAGATGCTATTCCTTTTTCTCCAATGCCCATAACACCATGTCCTGCATAGACCACCTTTTTGTTCCCCGAGATATGTCACACACGCTGCAAACTGCCACCTACCTCGCTAGAGGTGTCTCGGACCACTCCCCCCTGCAGCTCACTATAAAACTGCCCCTGGCCAAGCGTCAATCCTCCTGGCGACTTAACGCATACTACCTGGGTGTGCCCGAGGTGTGCCAAGGCCTTGTACAAAAGACAACCGACTACTTTACCCTCAATGAAGGGACCGTATTCAGCTCTGTCACACTGTGGGAGGGCTGTAAGGAAATGCTCTGAGGAGACGCTCTGTCTCTGACCACAGCACACCGTCAAATCCTAGAAATCTCTGAAAAGGAGGAGGTGGCGGCCAGGGCAGAAGAGGAATTCCTAGCCTCCGGTACGCCCGAGTCCAGAGAGGCGATGGTCACAGCCCAGGAACTGTTTCGGAACCTGGCACCATACAAAGACAGCCCACTTCACTATGCGCTGTCAGATCTATGCCGTGGGTGATAAGGCTGGTAAGACCCTGGCCTGGCTGGAGCGACAGGACAGTGCCCGCGGACATGTCAGAGCCATCAAGGGATCTGAGGGGGTCCTGCATCAAATGGATGCACATATAGCAAACACCTTTGCTGCCTTTTACCAGAGCCTCTATGCCTCCAGGGACACCACGCCCGCCAGGGGGTCCCCACTCTATTTAGATGCCACCGTCCTACCCAGGCTCTCCTAAGCCCAGGCCAATACACTGGAGGTGGAAATCGCAGAGAAAGAGGTGGCCACAACGCTGTCTCAGCTTCAACCTGGTAAAACCCCCGGCCCTAACGGCTTCCCCGCCGAAACCTGGCAGAGAATGGGTGACTCAGTCGCAGGCCATATGCACTATTTATTGTTACACTCCCGTACCAACGGAATGCTCCCAGAGGACCTAAGGCAGGCCACCATTGTTGTGATCCCCAAACCCGGGAAACCTCGGACCTCTGCGCCTCATATAGACCCATCTCCCTCATCAACAGGGAGGCCAAAGTGTTAGCTAGGCTCCTAGCTGACAGAATGCTAAAGGTCATCCGCTCCCTGGTCCACCCAGACAAGTGCGGGTTCATGCCGGCTAAATCTACTAGGATGAATCTGCGCAGGGTCCAATTTGCAATCAGTCAGGCCCCCAACATCAAAGAACCCCTGGCGCTTCTCGCAGTCGACTTTGAAAAAGCTTTTGACTCGGTGGGGTGGTCTGCCCTGGGGGACATCATGGAGCAAATGGGGTTTGGGCCCAATTTAATGTCTTGGGTTAGGCTTTTATACACTGCCCCCGAGGCGACTGTCCGGATGAATGGGATCTCCTCCAAGCCCTTCCCGTTGGGCAGAGGAACCAGGCAGGGATGCACCTTTTCTCCCCTCTTGTTTGTATTAGCCATTGAGCCCCTTGCAATCCGATTTAGGACATCCCCTGCATGGTCTGGGTTCACGTGGCCCTGGGGCAGCGAGGATCGGGTCTCGGACTATGCTTACTATCTGCTTATCTACATGAGCAGTCCTAGGGTCTCGTGCCCCAAGATTACCAAAATCCTCACAGAATACTAAGCGTTCTGTGGGCTTAAAGTCAACAGACAGAAAACTATCTTCTTTCCGCTCCAGGGTGGGGTGGGGCAGATACGATCCCTCCGCGCTGCCCCAACTCAGTCTCTATCCAGAGTTTTGTTTACCTAGGTATCGGGGTGACCTCCAATCCCAAGGACTTTCTCCGACTTAACCTCCAACCCGTGGTGAGCAGACGTCACTCACTGGCAATCTTTACCCCTGGGCTTGCTGGGGAGAGCCGCCCTGTTTAAAATGCTTTCCCTCCCAAGGTTCCTTTATGTCCTCCAGAACGCTCCCATTCACATCCTCCCCATAACCTTCTCTAATATTGACTGCATCCTCCAGAGACTTCTTTGGGGTAGGAAACAACCCTGCATCGCCTTGACCACGATGCAGCGATCCATCTGCGAGGGTGGCCTGGGTATACCCTGCCTTCGGGCCTACTACTGGGCGACACAATTAGGCATCTTTAACGAATGGCTCCATGCGGATCCCGCTCCCCCACATGTCGGTAATGAGACCAGGTGCATGGGAGAACGAATGCCCCTCCGAGTCCTATACGGAACGGACCCTGCCACGGCCAACCTCCCAGGTATGATACCGCAGATACGGCTTGTGTTGAGGGAAGCACTCCAACATATTGGGTGGGAGGGACGACCAACGCTGAGCCAACCAATGTGAGGCAATGGGTATATCCCGGAGGTGGTCACTATGGGCCGATTTCCTGGTTGGAGGACCGGGGCATACAAACTCTCACAGAAGTCCTAAAGGACGGACACCTCAAACCGTTCGCAACATTACAAGAGGAGTTTGATCTACCACCCGGTGACGTATACAGACACACGCAACTGGCACACGCCCTATGCGCACAATTCCCTACCCTCTCAGACATCCCTGCAAGCTCACCCCTCGAGATCAATGTACTACACGCAAGGATCCTAGCAAAACCCACTTCGACACTATATCAGGTGATTACTGCATTCGGGGCTCAGGAGCTAACCCGCCTGTGAGAGAAATGGGAACGCCTACTGGGTCCCCTGGAGTCAGAGGAGTGGGAGGAGGACCTGATGTTCCTCTGCGAAATAGGCATTGATGCTAAATTAAGGTTAATACAGTACAAAATACTCCACCAGGCCTACCATTCCTGGGTAGTGCTCGCTAAGTGGGGACTGAGGGAGGACGCCCACTGCCCCAAGTGCTGTAGGGTGCCTGGCACTTTTTACCATATGCTCTGGGAATGTGATGTTATTCATACATTCTGGATGGAATGCATGCACGAAATCAACAAGGTCTTGGATAAACCGGCCCCGTTGGGACCCAAGGCTGCACTCCTGGGCATCCAATGGGAAACGGATCACACGAAGGGAGAAAAAACTTTTGTGGCCATAGCACTGGGCCTTACTAAAAGACTGGTGGCCACCACATGGGGGGCACCCGACAGGCCCACCATTAACAGATGGAGCAATGAGATGGACAGGTGTGCATCTATGGAAAAACGCATATACGTCGCCAGGGGCTGCCCTGGCAAATTCCTGAAAGTATGGTGCAAATGGTCTGGCATTATATGACTAAAAGGGTCTCACCACCTACCCCGATCCTATTGACTGTGTCCCTCGCCCCACTCCCCTGTGGAACCACCCTCCAGCCAGCCCACCTCTCCCCAACAAACTGGCCCATGCCCATCCATTCCATGGTGACCTGACCCACTCACCACTGTCTAATACATGCGCAATGTTTTGCTGGCACGCCGGCTGGTCTACCTCCTATCTGAATGTGTAAATCACGTATTTGGTTGTTTGTTGGACGGCGGTTATGCCCGCCTTGTTGTTGTAAACCAATCAAAATAATTTATCCCAATAAAATCCACTCTGACCACAACCAGAGCATTGGCCTATGTGATCATACTGTCCAGCCCTAATGGCTACCAATGAATGAAGTCAGGGGCACAGGCATACAGTGGTCGCATACACAGGAGACCTGAGTGGACACTGTCCTGGCACCTTTGGCACCAGGCTCATGAACAAAAGTAAACAAGAACATCCATTTAACACCAAAAAGCTTTTATTATGGACATAGCACTTCAGATGCATTAACCTTGAACATTCTATCCATTAAGCAGCCCCAGTTGTATTCTTGGGTGTGGCTGCTAATGGATTGCCTTCGCGCATGCCCACGATCTCCGCTATATAAGCTGCCCGATCCTCAAGACAGACGCTTCGCATTATTCTGCACTTGCAAGCAGCGTAACGCTCACCGTTGCTTGAGGTCAGACTTACCTTTGAAGATCCTGCTTCCTGGACATCCTGCTTCCTGCCAGCATACTTACCAACTGGGGGAAGCTGTTCTCACCTGTACATCTCTTCGGCGAACCAAGTATTCATCTTTACACTTTCCGGAACGCCGAAATCTTCATCTTGGCACCGCAGCACGACACGTTCCATCGTCGACAGCAGCGCCTGCAAGGAAAAACAGAAGATAAGTTTAGACATCGAAAAACAGTCAGTTTAAGGTTGCGCTTCGCCATACTTCGTACTTTTCTTTAAACCATCACTTAAATGCTGTCGAACATTGCGGTAGCATCCATCTTCCATCCAGCCACGTCTCGCGTCTCACAGCTGCATTGAGGCCGTATTTTCATCTAAGGGAAGAAAACAGAAGAGAGACATTATTGCAGGCATAAATAGGAGCAACATATAAAGACATTAAACAGAACGAACAGCATCACAAGAGCTCAAGAAAGACTTACCAATCATAAGGAGAAGCCTAGTCGCAGTGTCACGCCACCCAACCCGGTCCTGTCCCAGCCCACTCGTGCGATGCGGCGTGCCACGCCTTGGAGGGTTTACCCTCGCTTTCGCCTGGGAGGTACGGGGCGTGTCGTCCCGCGCAGGTGCGGCCGACCTCTTCCTGCTTTCCGCGCATGCGCGGTGTACGATGCTCTCGGCTCCCGGCCGATTTGCGGCCCAAGCCTCGCTTTGGGTCTCCAGCACCTGGGAAACTACACGGCTTGCGTTTCAAGCCTCCCGGCTGTGGGAGGTCCTATTTAAGGAGCCCGGTGGTTTGGCAAATCGCGTCTCAACATGGTTTGACAGGATCGTTGTTTTGCTCCTTGCCCCTGTCCTGAATACCGTTCTGTCCTGCTTGCTGGTTTCCCTTCCTTTCCGGTCTGTCCCTTCCTTAGCCGGTTAGGGAATCCCTTCCTGTTCCCAGTTCCTTGCTCCTTCCCTCCTGGGGTGGTTCCCCTCTCTAGTGGTTCTCTGTTCCTTCTCTGGGTTCTTTGTCCTCCCTGAGCTCCTTGCCTTCCCGCCTTCCCTTGCATTCAGTGGCTTCCTGATTCCTGCTTCTGGATCCGACACTTCTCATCTCGCTCCAGTTGTCTTCAGAGAACCTCCAGCTAAAGACCATCAGGCTCCCCCTGTCAGTGCTTGCACTGTCCTGATGCCACATTAATCAGGGGTGAGCGAACCTGTGGCATCGGGAGCTGGTTCACCTCCAGTCCAGTACCTATTTGGACGAGAGTTGGGCTGGTTCCTGGTGTCACTCTCACTTCACTACAGAACTACTGGCAATCTGGCATCATCTACTAAACAGACTTCTGGACGAACAGGTACGCTGCGCCCTAGTGACGCCATCTTTAACAGATTGAGACGCCAGACTTCAAATTCTTCGGAATCAGAGATGGATGAGAACACCAGTCTTCGTGATGAGATGCAGGCCTTACGTGCTGAGATGATTGCACTCCGCCAGGAGAACCAGACCCTACGCCAGATGGTAACCCAAAGCAATAATGCTGTTCCTCCGCCCGAGAGTGCTATGGCTCATACCACTCCAAGGGAAATTTAATGAGCAAGGGACCACTTTTTTATTAGGGGCTTGTGGGATGTGGTCAGAACATGATAAGAAAAAACAATTTCCCAGGAACAAGCTACCTATTGGTGTCACACATTTGGGCTTAAGGTCTAGACAAAGATTTGGCACATTTTGACAATAATCTTGTGTTTGAAGCAAATATCACAAGATATAACGCATAGGCTAGTGTTTTACCACAAATATATTAAATTTTATTGATCTTCATAAAATATTGAGCCCGGTGGGTTCAATTATTAAAAGAACACAAAGAACAGTAGAGATAAATCACAATCCTGTTACATAGCATGAAACAATCATATAGAGATGAAAATGTGAGTCAACTTGTTTCATCCTGATCCTATATCAAAACACTGTTGTTTCTCAAGGTGATGTTAGTAATTCTAAGGGTGACTTGTCAACATGAATATTTTCATAGTGAAGCTATTACAAAAAGTCCCCAGTTGGTACAGTCTGTGGGCATAAGCCCATCTATACAAAGTGTCGACAGGATAGCTCTGTTTCCAGCCTTATAAGTACAAAAAAACAAAAACGTTTTTTATCATTTATAGATGACTGTTGTCCATTCAGCCAGTGTAGGACCAAATAAGGCTTTCATCAGGACACGTTAGAAAGGTGTTTTTGACCCAAACCTCAGCGTCTTCACAGTGGGTTTTGAATGTTAACTGGAATATCTCTAAAGACAGAAAAACCAATAGATTAAAAACTAGCTGTGTTTGAAATATCATTCATAAACATGCCTCATCACCATTTCTATGACCTGCCCTGTCTTCTCTTGATCATTGTGCACCCAAGAAGAAATCTCTGCGTGATTTTTTTATGTACGACTATGACAGAATTAAATTAAGTAAATTATTTTGTGTTGTCTTTGTTGTCACTTTTGGAACACCTTAATGTGCACATATATTTCCTATTTTTGCATAATTCTACTTTTGTTGATCATTTCATTGTAACAAGGTGTGTGTTATTTGCACTCTCTTTCTCTTTTTTTTTTTTTTTCCATTTCAGCCATGGAAGGTTATTTGTTGAAACTTTCCGTTGTTACAGAAATGGAGGAGGTACTTAATACCTCGAAATAACCCTTTGGGAAAATTAACAAACTGCAGCTACATTATAAGGTACTAAAAATAACACACACCTTGTTACAATGAAATGATCAACAAAAGTGACAACAAAGACAACACAAAATAATTTACTTAATTTAATTCTGTCATAGTCGTACATAAAAAAATCACGCAGAGATTTCTTCTTGGGTGCACAATGATCAAGAGAAGACAGGGCAGGTCATAGAAATGGTGATGAGGCATGTTTATGAATGATATTTCAAACACAGCTAGTTTTTAATCTATTGGTTTTTCTGTCTTTAGAGATATTCCAGTTAACATTCAAAACCCACTGTGAAGACGCTGAGGTTTGGGTCAAAAACACCTTTCTAACGTGTCCTGATGAAAGCCTTATTTGGTCCTACACTGGCTGAATGGACAACAGTCATCTATAAATGATAAAAAACGTTTTTGTTTTTTTGTACTTATAAGGCTGGAAACAGAGCTATCCTGTCGACACTTTGTATAGATGGGCTTATGCCCACAGACTGTACCAACTGGGGACTTTTTGTAATAGCTTCACTATGAAAATATTCATGTTGACAAGTCACCCTTAGAATTACTAACATCACCTTGAGAAACAACAGTGTTTTGATATAGGATCAGGATGAAACAAGTTGACTCACATTTTCATCTCTATATGATTGTTTCATGCTATGTAACAGGATTGTGATTTATCTCTACTGTTCTTTGTGTTCTTTTAATAATTGAACCCACCGGGCTCAATATTTTATGAAGATCAATAAAATTTAATATATTTGTGGTAAAACACTAGCCTATGCGTTATATCTTGTGATATTTGCTTCAAACACAAGATTATTGTCAAAATGTGCCAAATCGTTGTCTAGACCTTAAGCCCAAATGTGTGACACCAATAGGTAGCTTGTTCCTGGGAAATTGTTTTTTCTTATCATACCACTCCAATCAAGTTTGATGGAGACCCCAGACGTGTGGGGGAATTCTGCAATCATTGCCGGATACACTTCCTGTACCGTTCAGCCCACTTTAACAACGATAGAGCCAAGATTGGATATATTTTGGGCAATTTGTCTGGCAACGCGCTTGCTTGGGTAACACCACTTGTGGTTTCTAACAGTCCCATTTTAGGTGATTTTGTGGCCTTTGAAAAGGCATTTTTGGAAGTATTTCAGTCCCCCAATCTGGCTTCAACAGCACAGAACCAGTTAATGGATTTAAAACAAGCCAACACAGACATAATCTCTTATATAGGCCGTTTTCGCCAACTTGCAACAGATTCTCAATGGCCTGAAATAACACAAAAGACCTTGTTTCGCCGAGGATTAAGAGAAGAGTACAAGGACGAGTTGTTACACATTCCTGAACCCGAAGATCTACAGAAGCTCATTGAACAGGTGCTAAAGATCGATCAGAGATTGGCAGAGAGAAGAGGCGAAAGACGCCGTTTTGAGAGATCGGACCTCAGACCTCCAATTCCGCCCGCTGGGACACCAGTGTCCCCGAACACCACTCAAGAACCCATGCAGTTAGGTGCCGTAAGGGGCCCTTTGTCTGAGGAAGAGAAGAAGAGGAGGAGGAGCCAACGTTTATGTTTATACTGTGGAGCCGCAGGTCATTTTCTAGGTACCTGTCCTCTAAGACCAATCAAGAAAGGGGGAAACTAGGTGACCTGTCCTGCTCTGGAAAGGCCCCGACAGGTCTGATCAAGCCACCAGTCCTTTCCTGCTCTGAATCGGTATTTCCACCCATGTTGCCTGCAGTCCTCATGATTTTGAAGGTCAGTCTCAAGTGGCTGAATAGAACAGTCGAGATCCATGGATTATTGGATTTTGGGGCATCTGGGAACTACATCGATGAGCGCTTTGCCATCAACAACGGCATACCTTTGCTTACCAAGAAAGAAGTGATTCCAGTTGAAGTAATTGATGGAACACCATTGGCTTCCGGCCCCATACGATTACATACTATAGGTATGTTGTTATGCATCAAGGGACACGAGGAGAAAATCGCGCTGGATGTTATAAAGACACCTTCATATCAAGTGGTCTTGGGGTTACCTTGGCTTCAGCGACACAACCCCACTATAAACTGGGAAACACGTACTTTGGAGTTCGCTTCCCCTTTTTGCCTTCAAGAATGCTGTAACTCAAACACATCCTCTAAGACGTCAGTCTCGACGGCCTTAGTCCCAGCTAAAGAATCATCTGGTTTATGTTCCTTGTCGATGATACCATCTGAATATGCTGATTGGATGTCGGTATTCTCCGAACCAAGGGACATAGCTCTGCCGCCTCATAGGCCTTTTGACTGCTCCATAGACTTGGTTCCCGGAGCCGTAATGCCACATGGTAAGGTGTATGCCCTCACCCAGTCCGAAAAACAGGTCCTCCGGGATTATCTCGATGAGTGCATCAAGAAAGGGTACATCGTCCCTTCCAAGTCACCTGCAGGTTTCCCATTGTTTTTTGTGAAGAAAAAGGAGGGTTCTTTACGGCCTTGCATTGACTACCGCCAATTGAACGACATCACCCTTAAGGACAGGTACCCGTTACCATTGATCCGGAATATCATGGAGTCCTTACGTTCAGCCAGGGTCTTTACTAAGTTAGACCTCCGCGGAGCCTATCATCTCGTCAGAATCAAACAGGGAGATGAGTGGAAGACGGCTTTCAAGACACCTTTCGGGCATTATGAATACAAGGTCATGCCCTTTGGGCTGTGTAACGCCCCGGCTGTCTTCCAACGGTTTATGGACTATGTTTTCAGCGACTTAATTGGCATCTCTGTCTGGGTGTATTTAGATGACATCTTGATCTACTCCGACAATATAAAGGAACATATCTCCCACGTTGGCGTAGTTCTTCAACGATTGTTACAACATAATCTGTTTGCCAAGGCTGAGAAATGTTCTTTTCATCAGGATGAGATGGAATTCCTGGGATATGTAATCACGGCTACAGGAATTAGTATGGATTCCGGTAAGGTCCGGGCTATTCAGAACTGGAAACAACCACAGGACGTGAGATCACTTCAGCGATTCCTGGGATTCGCAAACTTCTATCGGCGTTTCATTCCACATTTTTCACGACTCACAGCTCCATTGACACGTCTGACCAGTGTGAAGATACCCTATCTCTGGGATACTGAGGCATCAGTAGCATTCGATGCTTTGAAGTCTGCATTCTGTACAGCACCCGTACTTTGTCACCCCAATGACGAGATGCCTTACATCGTCGAAACCGACGCTTCCAGCTTTGCTGTCGGTGCAGTCCTGTTGCAGAAACATCCCTCTACGGGTGACGAACATCCTGTGGCCTATTACTCACGGAAACTCACTCCCTGCGAACAAAACTACTCAGTCATAGAAAGGGAGTTATTGGCAATCAAGACAGCGTTTGAAGAATGGAGGCATCATTTACTTGGTGGCCGCTTTTCAGTTGAAGTCCGCACCGACCACCGCAACCTGCAGTATTTGCGATCTTTGCAGTGTCATACCGCCCGTCAAGCTCGATGGGCCTTTTTCTTCTCCCATTACGATTTTAACATCACGTATATTCCGAGTGCCCGGAATCTAAAAGCTGATGCTTTATCTCGCTCCTTGGAAAGAGAGGTGGAGGGGATCAACCAACCCATTCCGTTAATTTCCCCCAAGCACTTTCTTCTCACGATCTCTCCCCATTTGCAGAAGATCCTCCAGGAAACCCAGACAGACCCAGACCGCACCAATCTACTGAAACGTCCTCAAATCTCAGAACGTGAAGGATTTCTCTTCTTCCTACACCGGTTGTACATAGCATCTAGAGCACGGCGTTTGGACATTCTCCATGGGTTCCATGACTCACTAGTAGGAGGTCATCGGGGCATCAAGGCAACTCAGGAGTTGATTTCCAGACAGTTCTGGTGGCCAGGTTGGGCTAAGGAAACTAAACTATATGTGGAGAGCTGCCCAGTTTGCGCCCAGACCAAGACACCCAGAAGAAGACCTTTGGGGTTGCTCCGACCCACAGAACTACCACCCTATCCCTGGCATACCATTGCCACTGATTTCATTGTTGAGCTTCCACCATCAGAGGGACACACCTGCATCATGGTAGTGGTGGATTGTTTCACTAAGTCTGCACATTTTATTCCCTTTACCAGGATTCCTACTTCCTCTCAAATGGCTTTGGCTTTTCTGCATAACATCTACCGCTTACATGGTTTACCAGAAAAGATCATTTCAGATCGTGGATCTCAGTTTCTCTCCTCCTTTTGGCATCAGTTATGCAGTCACCTTGGAATACGCAGAGCTTTGAGTTCGGGTTATCACCCGCAGACTAATGGGCAGACTGAAAGAACAAATCAGACCTTGGAGCAATACTTGCGTTGCTACACTAATGCCACCCAATCCAACTGGATGAAATACCTGGATTTGGCGGAAGTTTCTTACAACAATGCGACTCACGCAGCCACTGGTGTCAGTCCTTATATGTGCTCTACCGGACAGCATCCTAAGCTGATCCCCTTCTGTCCTATGCCACCCAGCGCTGTTCCATCGGCTGACCAGATGATCCGCGATATCCAAAAGCAGCATGATTTGGCTCGGAGTGCCCTGGCAGATGCACAACTGCGCATGAGGGAGCAGGCCAATCGGGGAAGGACCATTGAACCCAGATTTCAGGTGGGAGATCAAGTTTGGTTATCATCCAAGAACTTACCTGTACGTAATCTGCCCACTAAACTAGCACCACGGTTTTTTGGGCCTTTCAAGATTTCCAAATGCATATCGGAAGTAGCATTTCGATTGATATTGCCCCAATCTTGGCAGGTACACCCTGTCTTTCACGTTTCCCTGTTAAAACCCTTTGTGAAAGACACATTTGGACGTGCCAGCCCATGTCCAGCCTCAATTCAGGTTCAGGGGGTACCGGAATTTGCAGTACAGGAGATTTGTGACTCCCAAATTCGTCGAGGTGTGCTCCAGTTTCTGGTAGATTGGAAGGGTTATCCTGCTTGTGACCGTACCTGGGAACCGCACAATTTCGTGCATGCACCTCGCCTTGTCCGTGACTTTTTTCTCCGTTTTCCCTGGAAGCCTGGGGCCCCGGGTCTTTCTGGGAGGGGGCATGGTGTCACGCCACCCAACCCGGTCCTGTCCCAGCCCACTCGTGCGATGCGGCGTGCCACGCCTTGGAGGGTTTACCCTCGCTTTCGCCTGGGAGGTACGGGGCGTGTCGTCCCGCGCAGGTGCGGCCGACCTCTTCCTGCTTTCCGCGCATGCGCGGTGTACGATGCTCTCGGCTCCCGGCCGATTTGCGGCCCAAGCCTCGCTTTGGGTCTCCAGCACCTGGGAAACTACACGGCTTGCGTTTCAAGCCTCCCGGCTGTGGGAGGTCCTATTTAAGGAGCCCGGTGGTTTGGCAAATCGCGTCTCAACGTGGTTTGACCGGATCGTTGTTTTGCTCCTTGCCCCTGTCCTGAATACCGTTCTGTCCTGCTTGCTGGTTTCCCTTCCTTTCCGGTCTGTCCCTTCCTTAGCCGGTTAGGGAATCCCTTCCTGTTCCCAGTTCCTTGCTCCTTCCCTCCTGGGGTGGTTCCCCTCTCTAGTGGTTCTCTGTTCCTTCTCTGGGTTCTTTGTCCTCCCTGAGCTCCTTGCCTTCCCGCCTTCCCTTGCATTCAGTGGCTTCCTGATTCCTGCTTCTGGATCCGACACTTCTCATCTCGCTCCAGTTGTCTTCAGAGAACCTCCAGCTAAAGACCATCAGGCTCCCCCTGTCAGTGCTTGCACTGTCCTGATGCCACATTAATCAGGGGTGAGCGAACCTGTGGCATCGGGAGCTGGTTCACCTCCAGTCCAGTACCTATTTGGACGAGAGTTGGGCTGGTTCCTGGTGTCACTCTCACTTCACTACAGAACTACTGGCAATCTGGCATCATCTACTAAACAGACTTCTGGACGAACAGGTACGCTGCGCCCTAGTGACGCCATCTTTAACACGCAGCTGGACTGGACTAATCCTTATCAGGGATCAGTGAAGGAACTAGATACCATTCGACGTGCCCCTGGCAGAAGTAGCAGGACGGAGAGCTTATCTTCCATAATTCACAGAAGCAGTATCACCACGTACCACCGCTCAGAGCTTTTCTACTGAGGGAGAGGCCTGAAGGGGATGATTCAAGTTCAGGGAGGGCTGCAACCGTGCCCCAACACCTCTGCAGAGACCAGGTGAGCGTAACAGCAGCTGAACTTATTCCATCAAATGAAGCTCTAGAGGCATCATAGGGCTGCCTAGTGACCATATAATCCTACTCGGCCTATGTCACAACCACTCTACCCTAAGGGTTGTCTCGATGGAAAAGGATATGATTTAGAAGAGCATATGGGTCCCCGGTGCAACATGCTGCTTTGTTGGACAGACTCATTTCTGCTCTGTCGAGACCCTCTCTAGTATCAGTGATGAAATGCACTGCTCATACGAATAATAAAGACAACATTTCTCTTGGGCAACGCTACAGCAGCAACATTAGCAGCCTATCTCCCAGTACCAGACATCTCAGAATACCCTGAAATTGCGAGTATGCAGGTACAACTACCAGCTCTGTATACTTCTTTACCAATTACCCAAATCATTGAATTGCAAGGATGGGCACCACAAGATAAGAAAGAGCTATGGCAAAAGAGAGTATGTGAGCAATCCCTCACAGACCATATATGAAGGCAGGGCACTTGCGGTAAGGTGGTAATTCCTCCTGAATAGGTAATGGTTGCACTTGAGCAATTGCACTATCCCTCTAATGTGTCAAAGCAGCATAACGCTGCAGACATACAGGAGGATTGGTATGTGCCCAATATGTCACAGTTGTTAAATGTTTTCAAATCAAATTGTGTGGTATGTATGTGTGGTCTGTCAGACGTACAATACTGGCCGAGCACTACGGACATTACAAGGCACATTTCCTTGCTCTAGAAGTCAATTCTGTTATACTCCATGTGGCTATGCTGACTTGGGGGAAAGGTGCACCACCTTCTGTTACTTAATTGTAGTGGTGTGCCCCATCTGCCTTTGAGTTGAGGCTGGTCCATGTAAACATCCAGGCACCAAGTCTGCTGCCAACAAATTTCTAGTAAGAGAAGTATTTCCCCAGTGGGGAGTGTATGAAATATTAACATCGGCTAATGACACACTTCTATAATGAGCTATTTAAGGAAATAACAGCTCTATTAGGCATCAAAGATAAACTGTGTTCCATTTATCACCATCAAGCCAACGGCATTGTCAAGCAAATAAACAGCCTCTTAAAGGCCAAGCTGTCTAAATTATGTGTCTCCCTTAAGAATAATTGGGTCCAGTGTTTGCCCATGACCCTTTTCAGCATGCGTACTGTGAGAGGTCGGAATGTGAGGTGGACACAAAGGTACATTTTTCTCCAGGTTTGCCATTTATTCAATGATAAAGCATGGGATAATGCATACCTTTCCCTATCCTAACAGGAGATCCCTGCCTAGCAAATTAAAATAAAGAAATGTGACCTAGTATCCAAAAAGTATCTGACCCTCACACTAATAAACACAACTACGTCAGACAAGGAATTTATGGCTATCTTTGGTTTAACAAAACAATTAATCAGTTCCAATTTAAAGGTTTTCAGAGTATGACCAGGGTAGAATTTCTTTCCCCTGGATCAATTCAGGAAGACTCTGAGCAAAGTTCCAATACAACAAAGTTCAATGTAGCACAAAAAAATATTTTCCGTCCACTACATCTTTTCCCTTTATAAAGAAAATGTCTTTTCCACAAATGTTTGTTCACATATTCACAAATGTGTGTTCACAAATTAAACAACTGTTGTTTCTCCACAGTATCCTTCTTGATAAGGAAAATGTCTTTCTCTGCCAAGCACAAGTTCAAACCCAAAGTAATTGTTCTCTTCAGAATGCCCAACAATTGTTAACATATTATACCTTCTTCAAATGGAATACTTTTGTCAGGATAGCACAGCAACTACTTTTGGTGATGCTGCAGCTTGTCAAACAAATGATAATGTTAATATGTTCTTTCCACCCGACCTTTTTGACACAAATGTACTACTTTAAATGATCTTCTTTCCTGGTATAATCGCCTGCCGAGACTAACTACTATGATCCCTTTCCTGGTGTAATCTCCTGCCAGGAAGAAATCTCCTACAGCTACAACCACACTTGGTGGCAATATTGGTTCCAAGATTCTCCACTATACAACTAGGGGTGTGGTAGCTGCCGATTAAGAATTAGAACATGTCTTAAGTGTAGAATGTTGTACTATTCTCGAGTAACTATATTGGTGTTAGTAGTAATCACCAATTGCCCAACATGCAAGTGTTTAGTGCCCACATGCAGAGAGATAGCAAGACTGTTTTGGAATGAATCACAAATCTGTTATACGCCCCATAAATCCGGGGTCATGTGTTTATTTACATGTACTATAAGTAAGAGTCAAGTAAAAATGATATTAGAACAACTAAGGTAATCATTATAATTTTGGATATGCAAACAGAAAGTGAAGGCAGTATGCATGTACATAGGTAACCACAACATAACTAAAAAGTAGTCTTACAGTAAGAGTGGCATGCATTACTAGAATAGACAGGACATTACTCTTGTCATTGGAGGATCCAATCCTTACATTTAAACAAAAACAAGGAGCAATTCATTGTTTTTACAATTTTTGCAGTGCATTGATGAACATCAATGCAGCCAGTATTGCAAAAGTAGTTAAGGTAAGGTAAAACAAGCAAAGCAACAATAAGAATTTTGTAAATTTGTGGAAAAACACAGTTGCTGTCTAGTAGTGATTTGGAAACATGTCAACTTGCTGGGCATGTGAAGTATTTCAAGTCCGCTGTCCAAAATGGGCATCAACTTGATTGTTGAAAATGAAAAGAACCTTATTGTTGTAAAAGTTGATTAGAAAAAGATGTTGCACATTAGTTAGGTAATGGCCAATCCTTGGTCTACGTCGGGAAGGAAACTTCCCCCATATTGAACGGACAGCAGGTTGAGGGTAAAGCCTGCTGCAGAGATGTTTCGGCTTATAGATGTCGAGCCTTCTTCTGGGGCAGTTGGATTGTAACAGCCTGCATAATGTGAACAGAAAGCAGAATGGAGTCTACTTAATTAGGGTCTTGCTTGTGGGGTATTTTAGCAAGATATGTTGGGTCAGAAATGTTTAAAAAATAACAATGACAACACATGAAGATGTTTGTTCTGATAAAAGAGAGGGAGACCCTCTAACTTTAAGTTTGTGAATCCGGGCTGGGGGGTGAAGGAAGGGAAATCGAGTTGCACTGGTGTTGAGTTGGAGATCCCAGTTGCAGTTGAGTGGGGACACTTGGTAAGCAGTGTAGTCCAAGTTTGATATATAAAAATGGAGGCCGCTGTGTCAGCTGGAAACAAAGACAATGTAAAAATTCTCTATTAGTATTTTGCAGCGCCTGGAGTCTTGTGATACAAAGTAGACAAAACATTTTTACCTACTGGAAAGCTTGCTACTGGGAAAATATGATGGTGTTAGCGGCCGTGATGCTAGGGATGTGTCTTGACGGCCAGTGTCAGTGTAGAGAAGCAGTGTTCTTGCTAGAGCTGTGGAGGCGCCTGTAAGGAAATGATACGCGATAAGGGACGGCTCAGAAGAAAGAGCTTTTTGTAAAATACTCCACATTCTTACATTAAAATGAGGTCTGTGAGAGTGCCTAGTTGGGGCACCTCAATAGTGAGACATACCTGCAGCTGTAGGGGCATAAGGTGGAGTGACATAGAGCGAGGTCTGTACGTCCTACTCGGTGTTCAAAGGGCGCTCTAAGTTTTCCAAGTTGTGTTTGCCAGGGCTGTGGAATTTACGCAATGCGCATGTGTATGGGATTAGTATAAATCCCAAGATTCTCCACACCAATATCTCTTGGGATGCAGAATGAGTAATAATTGCCTTTTCTTATATTTTCTTGACTCTTGGTAATGAGGGTTCCAGTTTTCCCCAAACTAAAAACTCAAGATAGGAGAATTGTTCTCAGATTGTCTCTTAATTATTTCTTGGCAGCTTCTTGACTGTTTGCAACGTGGGTTACAAGTTTCCCCCGGTGGATATTCAAATGGCCCTTGTCGCATCTATATGGTTTCACAGTCTCGTGGCTGTTGGCAATGAGGGTCACAAGCTTTCCCCAATTGGAGTACCATGTAAGAAAATGTACATCCTTGCAACTTCTGCTCTGTTTCTTTACTTCTCAGGTATTCAGAATTATTGGGTTTCAACAATTGTCGTATTCAGAGCACCCCAGGGTCAGCATTAGCATCAGGCCAACTCACCAGCTTTCTGCAGTGTCTCCTTTGTTGCTGTTGGCTGCTGTGGTGGACCTCCCATGTCCTGCCCACTCACTCTCCTTCTTCTGTGTACCTTCGGTGGGCTGCGGGTCTCTCCGCTAGAGCTCTGACATCCCAGGTAATCTTCTGCACCTTCACACTCACCGACACACCATGTGCTGAGTTGGGAGCATGTCTCCTCACCAGCTGGACCTCTTCTCCATACGCGTTCTCTGCAATGCTGCTTGCCTTCACTCTTAGCGACGGCATCAAGTGGCGTTCTTCTCTCAGAGGCAGTTCTTGCACCTCGGACAGCCTCTGCTTCAGCTACTTCTTTGGTACTGCCCTCTACATCTCCAGCTCCTTCCTCATCTCCTTCCTTCAGCTGTAACTCATTTTGGGATTTAAATGTCCCGCTCAGGTGCCTTGGCCTGTAATAATTAGACTACACCGTTTGGTTAGTAACACTTTTAATCTTCACTGCCTCTGATCTCTTTTTCCTCGTCCCAATACCGTAAGCATTATGGGTACTGAAATCCATAGAGGTATTGATCTTTTTATACTCAGTTGTGATGGCTTTGTGTACTGAGAATAATCAGAGTGAGGTGAGGTTGTGAGAATGTTTTGTGATTTAATACCGAGTGCAGAATTATGACAAAGGATTTCACATTTCATTCTTGAACCCCTGAAGCACTAACCTTATTCTGGCTAGATGATTTTCCATAACAGGTTCTTTGAGTGGTTATAAGGGAGGGACTTGTGTTAAGATGGATTTCTGAACTCTGAACTGGTGGGCAGAGGTTCAGAAGGCCATCCTAGTTTCTTGGAACAGGGTAACCTTCTGGACTAGCCAGACCAATCAAGGTAGCATTGGCGGCGGCCAAGACTAGGTCTCAGGAGGGGTGAGGGTGACTGACAGAAATCAATGAGCACACAGAGTAAATGACATTTACAAATCACTCCCAGTCAGGTGTATATATTAAAATACAAATACATTTATTCAAGGCCTTTGAGTTTCAACACAGAGTAATTATCAACAGTAATACCTTTAAACCAACACAATCCTACTAAAATACATATATACAATTCGAAGTGGCCTAAAGGGTAAAAAGCACAGAATGGGTCCACAACCTAGAAGGAAAGGAAGCAAGTAGTGCAAATACACTTTAGGCAGTTCTGCAACGTTCAAATCCTAATTGAGAGGCAGTCCAGTCCCTACGAAGAGAGGAGGCTAGCGCTCAATGTACTTTCAAATGCTGGTGCATGCGATAGTGAAGAACGGAGAAAATGGGGTCTCTTGTAGGGTCTCTAGCAGCTCATGGAGGTGGGTGAGGTGATGCAGAATAAGTTTTCACTATTCGTGGAGGGTCTCCACAAAAGGGCAGAACAGGTTCCAGGCGTTGGGAATGGTTTAATAGCACAGGCTATCCGTGGAAAGGAGAGTGGCCCTCAGGGGATACTTGTGCGTAAAAGTGGGTGGATGTGCTAGGGGCCACTGGTAAGGGTTGCAAGTACTCATAGGTACACTTCGGTTGCAGGTTCAAATGCGGCAGTCGTGCAGCTCTGCGGCTTTCAGCTGCAAAGTTAAAGTGTTGATTCCCAAATGGGATAGTGGCAATTTCTCCACTCTTGGTGGATAGATCAGGACAGTTTCTCTGTAGCAGGCTTCAGGGCACAGAACGGCACAGCAGCAAGGCACCTGTGAAGTTCGTCACCATGGCAGGGCGACACGGTAACCCTGTGTACTCCGGTTCGGGTGCTCTCTCTTTACTCCAGTTTACAAAATTCAGTTTGAGAGTGCCGTGAACACAGAGCTTGCGATGTACCAAGTGTCAAGGGCCTCTTTTAAACGGCAGCGGTGGCAGGGCAAAGGTCCTGCACAAGCTGGTCAGCCCACTGGTTGGCCCAGGGACACTTCTGAGAAGGTTTACTTGCAGGGTTTGATGAAGGCGCTGAGAATAGTTGGTCCCACTATTCTAATGGGTCAAAGTGTCTTCGCAGACCTTCTAGCTCAATCAGATGCAGAGGGGTCCAGCGGGATGACTGTGGGCTCAGGGTGCCAAACCTTCCAACAGGTCACCAGGGTTCCTTTGACTCTGCTTCATAGTTTCAGGATACTTGGATCCTATCCTGGGTTCAGTGAGAACTCAAGGGATCGACCTAGTGTGGGTGTTTGGGGCCTTCTCTTATCCAGAATCTCCTTCACGCCAAAACAAAGAGATCTGCTCACATACAGGCACACCAGACATGGACCAATCACGGACCACAGTGGTCCCAGTCATTCACAGCACAGCAGACTCTCTGGCCCCCAGGATGTGTATTGGAACTAGACAGCCCAGCCCACATCATGGAAGCGCACACACAAGGCATGCAGAAGTCCGCAAAAGCTTGGCATTTCGCAAGAGAATGCATGCCCAAATAAGGACTGCCCCAGGTCAGCTCAACCTGGCGACGATAAGCCAGGCCACGTTCCTGCGCCAACCGCGGTAAACACGGTTTGCATGGCAAGAAAGGGTTAAAATAAAGCAAAAAGATAAGCTGCCACCAGCCCTGTCCAAGGCACATCTGCACTTCTCCTGGAAAATCCTTTGAGGGAGTCTAGGGCCTTTGAAAACGAATGGAAGACCCAAGCACACTGTACTGTAAGGTACATTGTGCACTTGTAACATGTTGCAGAAATGTTGCAACATTGGAAAGGACTAAGGGAAACAAAGTCTCCCAGTATTGACCGTCTTTAAGGGCATGTCAGTTTCCCCATAACAAAGTGAGCGAAAGCCCAGTGGAGTGCAGCTGAAGGCTCTGCTCCACTGGCAAAGACAGACTATGGTGTTTAAAGAGCAGCAAAAAGTTGGGAGGTACAGAAATGCAGGGAAAACTTCACATAAATGGGAATCTTTCCTAACAACTTGTACATTGATAACACGCCATTAGGTGATGGCTATCAGGGGAAATGGTGACTCCGCTGGGAGGGACGCAGTATTCACCTTCTTCTGAGGATGAGAGTCATTCTAGGAATGATATGACTCATCCTCAGAAGAAGGTGACTACTGCCTCCCTCCCAGCGGAGTCACCATTTCCCCTGATAGCCATCTCCTCCCATGTGATCCTCCCCCTAATACCACCCCCAGGGTTAGGATCAGGTAGTGGCTGCCTTCCCCTGGCCACATAGGAGGAGACTTTGGGCTGGTGTTTGGTAATGAATCTGCAGGATTCACCACAGTACGAAGCACTGTAAGGATCACCATCCCTCCCCTCATGAAATTGTGACAGAGTGATACGTGCACACATCATTATCGCCAGTAACGAACGCTTCTGATGTTCACAGAGCTCAGTCCATCTTAGGGGATGCATTTAAAACGTACCTCTTTGCCATGATGAAGCCAACAAAACTTATTTCTCGACAGATGGCAAAACAGTGATCAGAAGACGAGAACAGCAACCCACCCAGCTGGCCCCAGGGGACAGAGTGTGTCAGCAACTTTGTCCACAGGTGGGGTGAGCTGAAGTATAGCGGCCCATTCACTGTCATGTGTGCCACTCCATTTGCTGTCAAACTAAAGCCACTGCAGTATTGGGTACACGTCTCATCTGGAACTGGCGGTCCCCAATACAGCACTTCCTGTACCTGAAACTGTTACACAAAGCCCTGAATACCATGACTGTCATTGTTTTTATTCATGCATAGTGAAGTATGACATCTTGTTGCTTTAATGCAGAATTGAATTGTGGGCATTGAGTTTATTTTTTTATACATTTCCTATACCCTTGACAATGATTCTACCTCATCACAGCACGACAACTACCTCAGCGCATCCCTCGAACCAACGATACTGTCAGCTCGTCAAAGGGGCAGCTGCTACAATGAATGTTTTCATAGTGCACTTGTCAATTTAATCAGTATATTACAAACTTGTCATCACTGTCGTTGAGTAATGAATATGTTGATGTGGATATGTTTTAATTTTATTTTAGGTTTCAGCATTTATTCGCTTGGCCAGGTTATATGGTTGAGACATATAAAAGGTGTGTATGTTAGAGGAGGATGTGTAAATATGGGCGGGGACATTTTTGGGGAGGGTACAGATCGAGCTAATATCTTTTTGGATGACCTTATCCATGTACTGCGTACCAAGGTCATGAACACAGTCACATGGACGTGGTCACACAGGGAGAAAAGGGACGTGGATGAAGGAAGTGTGTATGACCAATATGAAGGGGCTGGATTAGACATAATGCCTGTTGTTTACCATCTGAAATTTAAGAACGTGTGGTACAGCCACATGCTCTCAGTGGGGAAACAAAGGGCAAATGGAATGTGCTATGTCTGCTCAACCAAAATGAATCAACCAAAATGTTAGTGCCCCAGGAAATGCTATCTTTAGAAGCGCAATGCTTAGGTCATCTAGCGCTATGCCGGGTTTACAGCTTGTTCCAGGGACAGAGTGCAACTTGTGTTGATGGACTGTGATAAAGCAAAATGTGCCAAGAACAACAAAGACCCACAACGCAAACCACACCCACTATTGAAAATGGAAGGTGTGCTGTTCATATTGGACAGATGGCAAGAGATGATAGTAAGATGCAAGGCAAGGGGACGGGTGGGGTTTAACGAAGAAGTAATATGGGATGTTAACAACAATTGCCTCACCATATGGGCTGTGTATGTTCCGCAATTGACATGAATTGAAACTAAAGAAACACCTGTGAAAGTACCAGAAGAATATTAGTTATGTTTACAAGGGCTCAGAAATGTTCTAGGGGGGAACGCACAGTAAATGCAACAAGACTTTGTACATTCCAGACATAAAAAAAGGCACTGCAGCTCTCATGGACATTGTGAGAAACCTAAAGGTGTCTCCCAAGCTAGTCCCTGCGGATCTGTCGTCCAGGTGGCCAGTACACGGCCATCGCTATTGGATCCAGTTCCTGGGGGTGGATCAGTGAGGGAGGATCACCCGGATGAGGGTGCTTGGGGAGTGGGAGATGGATGCCAACAGGTCAGACGCGGTATCCCCCTTCTTTCAACACCTTTTACCCATCCTACCACATAGGATATTCCAGAACACTGTCCCCCCTTTTCCCACATGAACACTTTCGGACAACACGAAAGACAACGGACTAACACCAGAGCCATTTACCTAACACGTACCAATACAAGGGTCAGGCAAAGTCAGGCAATTGACCAGAATCACACACATCTGACGGCCCTTTCCCTTCCCCACAGGGATAAAAGGTGGCGGACAAGAGCACAGGATGAGGAAAGCAGACCGTATGACGTGACGGCTAACTCAGCACGGCAGTTCAAGATGAGGAGAAAGACGGTGCAGACCGAGAGGGTGAGAAGGAGAGAAGCGACTTGGCCCTTTCTGACCAAGGCCCGTGAAGCCTGCGTAGATGGAAGCATAAGTCTGCCAACAATAGCCAGCATGTGTTGCAGCAGATGTCTACGGTACTTGAGACCCTCCTCTGCTGATAACCAAGCCAGAGAGAGATGCACAAGGGTCTCTATGGTACCAACCTTGACTCGAAGGAGAAGAAAGCAAAGCAGTTCATCACAGCCAGTGAGTCGAGGGAAGAGCCGATAAGAAACCGAACTGTGTTGAACGATAAATAGCCAATGGCTAATTTGAACTTTTGAAGAAGCATAAAGAAACTATTGATAAAAGAGGGGGAAAACCAGCAACAGAGGGGTCCGGCACCACGTGGGTGCTCACAAAGGACACTCTGGGAGACTACCCGAAGGTAGAAACTACCTTTACCAGTAGGCCTTGGGAAGAGACGAAAAGAGGTCAAAGTGGTCATACAGGGGTCTTGTAAAATCCTCTGTACCGTCAAAAGTCTTTGAGCGACAGATGATTGCCACGCTAAGGCAAATGAATTGTGCTTGGTGAAATGAGCCCATGAACAGTGTGTTGTAAAATTTGGCCAGAGTGAACCCGACCGAGGGAAGCCGACAAAAAGGTGCAAAGCTTGAAGAATTGTTAGAAAAGACATTAAGACTTGTGAAAGTAAGAAAAGCCACAGTAGACTCGAAGGAGGGAAGCTGACATCTGGAAGGGGTCCGAGCCCTAAAGAGGGGGGTCCAAGGGTTGAAAGTCATCACCCAAAGTTCATTGGAAAATGAACTGTTTAGTTCATTTGTTGAATACGATTTGTGAATCGTATTCAACAAATTTTGGTATTTTGGTGAAGGGTCAACGCCTGGAAGAGGGGGACCCAGGGGTGAAGCCATCACCCAAAGTATACGTGTAGCAAAACTTTGTGTTTGTTGTATACAGGCCTCAAAGTCAAGAGACTTTTATTGAAAAAAGACTTGGCTAACCTTATAGCGGATACAGAACTGTTGCTTGTGCTGGGAAAGCTTGAGTGTGTGCTGTGCTCAGGAGATCCACCTTGTCCCGTGCTCAAAATGTGGGGAACGGAGACCCCTGGCAATCACATCCTGACTCATTATTTCTCAACACTTCTTTCTGTATTGAAATCCTATCCCACACTCTTTCTGTAATTAGCTGTAATGAATTGGTAATAGTTTTCTTTTAGTATAGGATTTTTTATTTTAACACAATGCCACAAGGACTGCCTTATTTTACATGTTGATGGTGGAAGCTTGCTTCCATCTTAGATTTAGGTTTGGCGTTTTTCCACCCCGCATTTATAGTTCAATAAACACCCTTGAACTGTGATCATGTGTGTCTGTCTTTACTGTTGCCACGATGAGTTCCTTGCATATAGTGTCAGGAATGGGATGTGACTCACTTGAAACTAATTGGGGAACCCTATAATTTCAAAAACTTAGTCAGAGAGCCTCTATCACTTCCATTGCGACCAAGGAATCAATAGGGTTTGATATCTGTAGCAGTAGGGAAGCTACCATTCCCCGTGGGAAAAGAGGAATGATTCCTACACACTTAGTTTTGATAGTGTTATATTTGATTGGCCCAAAAATCTGGCCTAGCGTGGAGGTTTGGGATAGACGCCTGAGCAGGTGTTATGAATCCTGACTTTAGGTGAGATGTGAAGGTTCTCTTACAAAAATTGGTGTGATCCCTTTTGAGGTGCGTCTGGGAGATCAAATTGCCAAGGGGATTTTGGAAAGTGTTCTTCTATTTCCTCAGTTTAAAGAAAGTGAACCAGATAAAACAGAAAGTGGTAACTTAGGCTTTGGGGAAGCTGATGAATCAATTAACATCAAAGAAAGTAAGGGAGAGGAACCCATCATCTATCCTGACCTAGCCTTCGCTCAGCGAAATGATCCAGTTCTCGCTGGAGCGTTTTTACAAGCAATTCCGGAAGAGGAAGGCTTAGAGAAGGGGAGTCCCTTTTTCTTTCCAAAACACGTATTGCTTTGCATAAAAGAAACCTCCGCAGAAGGTATGGTAAATACGCAATTGGTAATACCCAAAAGCTACCGAAAGGTTGTACTAGAAATAGCACATTCCCCATTTTACCGGGGGACATTTAGGACAATCTAAAACCCAGGCACGTATTATTGGAAAGTTTTACTGGCCAGGTATCCATGCCGATGTAAAAACATTCATACAGACGTGCAAAATATGTCAAAAGACCATTACGCACATACCATCACCTGCTCCTCTGAACCCGTTGCCAATTATAGAAATCCCTTTTTCAAGAATTGGTATGGACATAATTGGACCACTTGAAACCTCCAGATTAGGCAATAAATACGTCCTTGTGATCGTGGATTATGCAACACGATATCCCAAGGCATTGCCAATGCGAAATAATACCATCCAGCAGATCCTTAAACAACTTCTACCGTATTTCTCCACGGTCGGTTTTCCAAAGGAAATACCAACGGACCAGAGCTCAAATTTTAGGAGTAAGCTTATCGCTGAAGTCAAAGAGCTACTCCACATTACCATCTTGCGAACTTCTGTGTACCATCCCAAAACCGATGGCTTGGAAGAAAGTTTCAATAAAATCTTAAAACTAATTCTTCTAAAACTGGTAGACAAGGAGGGGAAATACTGGGACCAAATGATCCCATGGGCACTTTTTGCAGTGAGGAAAACCCCCCAAGCTTCCGGAGGTTTCTCTCCCTTTGAATTGCTCTGGGAAACCTGGAAAGAACGAGAGGAGGCCCCTATTCCCATCTCGCATCGCAAACCACCACCCGAATGCAAGAACATATGAAGTTGGTCCCAGCCTTAGTTTGTACTCACATGGAAAAAGCTCAGAGCTAACAAAAGGCCACTTACGAAATTGAAAGTAATTTAACATCTTTCTCCATTGGACAGAAAGTACTGGTCCTCTTACCAACCTCAGAATACAAGCTTGTCTCCAAGTGGCACAGAATTTATGAAGTAGTAGAAAGAACGGCAATCTACACTTATAGAGTAGCCCAACCAGATATAAAACAGAATATCCAATTATATCACATAAATCTCTTGAAAGAGTGGAAAGAGAATCTGTCAGCCACCCATGCCGAAGTACTAACCTGTCTGGTTCCTGAAGACATAGATAACTTTGATTGAATTCCTTCCGAGTTATCTACTCAACACCAACAAGACCTAAAGGATGTAGTAATTTCATTTCCTGATGTATGTGTTACGCTCACCTGGTATCCACGGGGATGCCACCCAGCCCTGGTTGGATGATTTGCACTCTCGAACCCTCAACCGGTCCCTTGGTAATGCCTCTGGTTAAAGATGGGTCTGCAATATAGGAGAGCTGGATTCAATACCATATTGTCTTTATGTTTTCCCACCTCCCTTGGCCACACCTCCTTCCTCCCTCTTGGGCCTTCTCCTCACCTTAATATTGTAAAAGGTGGATTCTCCGTCCTGCTCCTCGTGGCAGGGGCGCGTAGATGTGGGGGCGAGCAGCGACCATGTTCCTTCACTGGTGCAAGCCCCCGTGTGGGAATCCAGGCCTGCTGCGACTCCATATGTTTGCTGCTTTGCAGTCTTTATATGCAGTTCTTATGTTCCTCTTAGTTCGAATAATAATGTCTTGCTTCTTTCCTTTTAGGTATGGAAAGGTATTTTGGTGTTGCCATGCAGTTTGAAGATGAGCATGGGCCGGTAGGCGAAAGCGCAGTGTGCGCGATGCTGTCCGGTGAGTAATGCGCGATGCGCGGTGCTGTTTCGCCTTTTATATTGCTAACCTGTGTCTTTTCTCTCCTTGCAGGTTGTGATGTTCCTCGCTCGCTGAGCACCGTAATGTTCCAGCAATGATACTGACCAGGAGATGACTACCCAGGTAAGAATTGTGTGGCTTTCTTCATTCATTCAGAAGGAAACGTGAGTAAACGCTTACTAATGCTGTCTTTCTTTCTCCTCTTTCCAGGTTATGGTATTCCGGGATGCATGCAGTGCCGGATGATGGTGTTCGTACCTTCAGGTGAGGGGAACTGAAGTCAGGATGGATTGAAGACAGGATACTGTTCCAGGTAAGTTTCGTAGTGTTCTTTCTCCCTCTGCAGGTCCTTGGTTTCAGGTAAACTGGCATAAAAGAACGGGACACGGTGAGCATTACGCTGCCCACAGCAGAATAAGGCAAAGCATGTTCTGCTGTTTCGGTGTGGTTTAAATAGTCTCAGGTAAAGTAGTCCAGGTAAAATAGTCCCAGGCCTGCCACACCCAAAGTAGTCCAGGTAAAGTAGTCCCAGGCCTGCCACACCCAAAAGACTAGACCGCATAGCTCAGTTCCTTGTAACTGAGCTATGTGTGTGCCTCCATGTTAGCTGAACCCCCTCAAGTTAAATAGTCCGAAGTAAATAGTCCCTTTCTAATGTTCGTCTTCATGATGGTTATGAGCCTGGCGTCAAAGGCACCAGGACTGACTCTAAGAGAGTCTTTCATTAGGTTTTAAGGCCTTTGACCTGGCCCTAACTGGAAGGCTGACTTGCCAATGAGGGCCAGGGGCAAGGGTCATGACAGTATGCTTGGAAAAACCAGGTAGAGTAAATGGTACATACCACTACATTAGAACACCTAAAGGTAAAGTGGTACACTTAAAACCATATCGACTCCCAGAAGCTTGTAAGCAGATAGTGATCGAGGAAGTCAACAAAATGTTGAAAACCAACATTAATGAGCCATCCTCAAGTCCATGGTTCTCTCATATCGTGCTGGTCACCAGTGATGTCATTTGTAGGTCGCTCCTGCGACCCCTGCAGTCTCCCTTTCTAACTCTGATCTCCCTTGCTACCCCTAAAAAAAGGAAGATCCTGGGCTGTAGCCAGTGCCATGTGTCTCTTTGTTTCTGGAGTTGCTGGCTTTCTTGTTCAAGCCTCTTAAAAAAAAAAACAAGTGTAAGCAGTGACCCTAAATAAGAAAGAATAGGAATAACAAATAATTTGACTTTCTGGAATGCTATACAATAATTGCTAGACTCATTAAAGGTTTATTTCAGGCACACTTAAGGGCTGATTTAGTCTGTTCTTAAGCACATCAAATTCACAATGCAGAAAAAAACTTCCAAAAAGCATTTAGAGCATCCATTTCGGACTATGGGCCTCATCACGACTTGGGCGGTAACGCCAGCGGTAATACCGCTGGTGGTATTAGCCCTACCGCCGAACTCCCCAGCGCTAATAGCGCCGGATCACGAGTTTGGCGGTAATGTTAATCCCCATTCCCCATTGAGCCCATTCGGGAATGCCCCATTCCCCATTGGGCTCAATGGGGAAATGTTGCGCTAATATCGCCGGCGGATTTCCCGCCGGCGGTATGAGCGCGAATTTTCAGCGGATTTCCCCCCCAGCTAAGAGCTGGGGCGAAATCCGCCGAAGTCCTGATTTGGCTGACCCTTAAATCCGGCAGTAATAGCACTACCGCCGGATTTAAGGGTTACCGCCAAAGTCGTGATGAGGCCCTATGTATTTTGCTTTTCGCAAGTTGAAAGTATAGCATGTTTTTTTCTGCTGTTGTCTCTGTTACGATCATCATAAGATATTCCATCTCGGTGTCCTCAGCCACTTGACAAAATCCTTCTGCCTAAAAGCTTGTGTACAGTGGAGAAATGTTTGACCACAGCACATAAAGGGGCCCTTGATTTCATTGTGCCACAATTCATGCTTTGTTGCAATTTGTCTATCTTTCCTATCTCTGTGGCATGCAGTTCAGCAGGATGTTTGTTTGCATGTATGAGGCAACGGGTGCCGTGTGAATGCACTGCTTTCCATGCGCTACTCTAAATTCTTTTATGCACAGTTATGAACCCTCCCAATGGTATGTATTTTGCCAACCTCTAAAGCCTGAAAAGTAGATCCACGCAGGCTTGACATGTGTGTGCTATCTACAGGTTCAAATCCTGGCAAGGCCAACTCAGCCTTTAATCCTCCCGAGGTTGATAAATGAGTAGTAACACAGGTTAGGTGACATTGCATGTATATTTCATATGTATAAAGTGCTTAAGCGTAAGTGCTATATAATAACATATCATTATCATTTAGCCTTGGACATCCGCATTTACAGTAATTTGGTAATATGTGCCTATACACACTGATATTAATGATACATATGGTGATCCATTCTTGTTTGAAAAAGTACATCACATTACAGTGATATAGTAACCATAGTTTTCATAGTGTACTTAGGGAGAATGCTATGTGATGCCACTTTCTCAAGGGGTGAAAGGTTGTGTTCCATCGCTTCCTGTGATGTCACTTCAGGGTGGGGTCAAATTACACCACTTCCTGTGATGTAATCAGAGATCAAGGGTCATGTGATGTCACTTCCGCTACCCCTGGCATTTTGGTGAAGTGACGTCCCTGCTGGTCACTAAACCTGCCCGTTCCTGGAGATTCTGTCCAGTTAATGCCATATTGAACTTCAATGCCTATCCCATGCCGCGCATCAATGATCTAATTGATAAACTCGGAACAGCCACCTTTCTATCTACCCTAGATTTAACCAAGGGGCTGGCAAGTTCCCATATATGGACCAGATAAGGAAAAGACAGCGAATTCAACAATGCTAGGATTATTCCAATTTAAAGTCCTAGCTCTCGGTCTACGCGGTGCACCAGCCACTTTCCAATGCCTCATGGATCAAATCATACAACCCTATTCTGATTTCTGTGGAGCTTATATTGACGATATCATGATTTATAGTAAGACTTGGGAGGATCATGTCTTCCATCTTTATACCATCATGATAGTCCTCAGAAACGCTGGCCTACCTGCTAATCCAGCTAAGTAAAATATCTTGGCTTTTTCCTAGGAACGGGAAAACAACCACAACATGAGAAGGTAAAAGCCTGTCAAAAGACTCCTTCTTTCTCACCTTTTTCTCCTTGCTTGTGTTCTTCCGGGATGAGGCTTCTTTCTTTTTCACCGACCGTGACTTGTACAGGCTGGAACGCGAGTTCTCGGGTTCCAGCGTGGAAGCCGGCTGCCTAGCTGCTAGCGTTCGAATTTCAGTAGCAAATGTCAATGAATCCAGGAAGGAAGGAATAGGAAGGTAAGGATTGGAAGAGAGAGGGTTCCAGGAACAAAGAAGGAAGATAGAAATACACGGCAACGCAGAGAGCGAACTCGAACAATGTCTAGTAACTCGTAGGGGTAGAGTTGAGAGGCGCAGAGCCGCAGGGGCGTGCTGGTTTTCTAGGAAGCTGGCGACTGCACGCAAAGGCTAGACCGCAACGATTCTGACTTGTCGGCCATCTTGGATGAATTGCAGTGTTTATGCCGCGGTGCATCATGGACCATGAAGTCCAGAAGGGTCGAATCCCGCTACTCATGACAATATGCCTCCTCCTGAGCCCGGACCCACCTGCTTTGCTCGGGTGTATTCGATGAAACTTCTGCAGTAGACAAGGAGCATTTACGTTAGAGACTGGTTCCCATGTACGCTCGCTGGGGGGATCCTCCCACCTCACCTTCCCTACCCCACAGGCAAAGCCACCCTCATCACTGCCACCCTCCTTCTCGGTCATCCGACCCATGAAGCGCGTGTCAGTTGAGGCTTTCGCTGCCACCTTCTCGCCTCCCCCTCCGGCTGACTCCCACCCTGACACAGCCCTCTCCACTCTTCACTCTGCTATATCTGATACTATTGATATCCTTGCCCCTGTCATGAGAATTCGCCTGAAGCCCAAAGCCAAATGTAACTCCTGCTATGACTCGGATCTCGTCACCCTTAAACGCAAGTGCAGGGTGGCAGAGAGGAAATGGCGTGCTTCATGTGCATCCTCTGACAAACTGGCCTGCCGCCTGCTCCAAAGGCAATACCGGCTCTCCGTTCTCACCAAGAAGAGAGCCCGCATCCAAGCCTGCATCTCTGCGGCATCTAACAATTCGGCCGAACTCTTTAAAATCTGCAAGGAGCTAGCCAACCCTGCTGCAGTCTCTACCGCTCCTGCCCCTCCCAGGCCCTCTGCACGGCACTGGCCTCTCACTTCATTTCAAAAACCAGGACATCCTGTCCTCACTCTCCTCCTATCACCTCCCCCCTCTATTCCCTGCTCTTCCTCTGGCCCTTCTGCAGCCACCCCTCCTCCCTCCTTCTCTGCCTTTCCCCTTTTTTCTGCTGATAAGGTTTCCAGACAAGTCCGATCTATGAAAGTCTCATCAAAACAGGTCCACCCATGCTCCTCCAAAACTATCAAGGATCACATTGACTCCTTGGCTCCTGCCCTGACTGACTTCTGCAATCACTCCTTCACCTCTGGAGTCTTCCCATCCCCTCTCAAGCACTCCCTTGTACCCCCTTCTTAAGAAACCCTCTTCCGACCCTCTTCCGACGCCTAGCTAACTATCGCCCAATCTCTATCACTCCCTTCCTGGGCAACCTCCTGGAGAAGCTGGCCATCTCCCAGCTTAATCTCCATGCTGAATCTGTTGGTAGTCTTCACGACCATCAGTCTGGCTTCAGAGCTGCCAGAAGCACGGAAACTGCTCTCCTGAACATCCGTGAGGACCTGCTCTCGGACCTTGACTCTAACACTCCATGTGTTCTCATTTTGCTTGATCTCTCTTCTGCCTTTGATGCTGTCAACCATACCATCCTGCTCAACCGTCTCCATGATAACCTGCGTATCACTGGTCAGGCTCTGGCGTGGCTGACCTCTTCCTTCTCCAATCAACCCTCCCAGGTCCAACTGGGGTCCTTCCTCTCTGACATCTTTTTCTCTACCTGCGGTGTCCCCCAGGGATTGAACCTCACTCCCTGGCTGTTCAACCAGTACCTTGCACTTCTTGCCCACTGCATCGCTGCTCTCTGCCCCAACTTTCAGTGCTATGCGGATGATACCCAGCTCATTTTCAGGCTACCCTCGGCCTCCTCTTCTCCTTCCCTCATCTCTGACTGTCTTTCTGCTATCCAGGAATGGTGTGCCGCCAATGACCTCTGCCTTAATGCCAGTAAGACTGAGATTCTACTCATCGGCACACCCACTCCCTCCTTCCCTGCAGCTCTCTGACCGGCCTCTCTTGGCCCTCTTCCTGTTCCTACCTGCAAGGCAAAAAACCTTGGGGTCATCTTAGACTCCAGACTCTTTCTCTCCTCACATATCTGATGTCTCTAAGAAGTCACACTACCAGCAATACCTCCTCAGAGGTATCCTTCCTTTCCTCTCCTTCCCCCAGAAGCTCACTGTCTCTAGAGCCCTGGTTCTCTCAAAGCTGGACTACTGTAACAGCCTCTATCTAAATCTGCCTTCCTCTACTCTCCGTCCTTTGCAACTCATCCAGAACAGGACTGCGAGACTTGTCCTTGGCCTCAAGCCCAGGGACCGTGTCTCTCCAGGACTGAAATCTCTACACTGGCTCCCAGTGGCTGTAAGGATTAAGTTCAAAACCCTCTGCATTGTCCACAAGGCCTTCTGGGGCCTTGAGCCAAAATACCTTCAACTCTCTCTTTCTAAATATCTTCCTTCTCGAGCTCTTCGCTCATCCGCCTCCAACTCCCTCAGTATCAGCCGCTTCTCCAAGCAACGAGTTGGGGGTAGATCTCTCTCCGCCGCAGGGGCCTCCCTCTGGAACAGCCTTCCAGCCTCCCTGAAACTTGAGGAGAACCATCTCCCGTTCCGGAAGCACCTCAAAACCTTCCTCTTTGCCTCCGCTTTCTCTCCCCCTCTCCCCTGCTAAAATTACTGAAACTGCACTGAATCTGCAATTGGGCCACTCACTGAACTCGGTCCTTGGCCCAGCCACTCTCCCCTGCACTGCCTCCCTGACAACCCCTGCACTGTGGGACTGTCTCTGTATCCCTATAGCCCCCCTCCCCAGCACTTGTCTGCACTTACCTTGCACTTGCCACCAGCTGGCCCTTATTATTTATCTTGTTATTTTACTAACCCTGTACTGCACTTCCCCTCTCCCTTTCCCCCTTGCACTTTTCCCCTCCCCTCTACCCTTGCACTTGCGCGATCTGAATGACACCTGGCCTAGTAGGATCGTTGTCTGTCTCCCCTTGTTCCCCCCCCTGCCTCATCGTACCTTGAAACACTTGTGTATAGGCGCGTTATAAATGCCATATCATATCATAACCCTTCCACTCTACCAAATATTGTAGTTGGCCTTGTCTATATCTGGAATCACATATCATGGAGACTTGGAATTCAACCTGATCATTGATGAGCACAGGATTAGGTCTAGGAATAGTCTGATTGGATTGTATATATGGCTTCAATAAGGAGGTGTGGATGACCGGATTAATTCTTTTCCAAGATTCTGGGAGCTGCAGTCGATATGCCACTGGGTTAATGATTTCTTTGATGGTGAAAGGTCCGTAGTACTTGGGAGCAAGTTTATTGGACCGTAGATGTCGAGGAAGGAGTTTGGAGGATAGCCAGACTTCATCCCCTATTGAATAAGAAGGGCTAGGTCTCCGCTTGGCATCTGCATATCATTTAACAGCTATCCTGGCCTTTTCCAGATGTTCCTTGGCATCCCTATGAACGTTTACCAACGTTTCAATCCAGGAATCAATTGCAGGGACCGGGGTTGAATGTGGTAAAACTGATGGTAAAACTGAAGGATGGAATCCTTGACTGCAGAAGAATGGACTTGTCTTGATGGCGAATGGTCTGAATTGTTGTAAGCAAATTTTGCCACAGGAATCAATAGTGACCAATCATCCTGGACCTTGCTCGCAAAACAGCGGAGATACTGTTCAAGAGTCTGATTGACTCTTTCGGTGATCCCGTTGGTTTGGGGATGGTAACCTTTAGATGATGCCCGCTGAATGCCTAGTATTCGGCATAGTTGTTTCCAGAACTGGGAAACATGCTGAGGACCTCTATCGGAGATGATCTTGGAAGGTAATCCATGGAACCTAAATATGTGTTCGATAAATATCCCAGCAAGATCAAGTGAGGAGGGTAATTTAAACAGCGGTGTGAAATGTGCTGTATGGGTAAACAAGTCAATGGTAACCATAATAGTCGTATATCCCCAGGATGGGGGTAATTCACAATAAAATCTGTGGCGATGATCTCCCAAGGACGTGTCCGTAATGTAGGTTGATGCAGAAGGCCGGCAGGTTTTCTATTGTCATGTTTGTTTTGATTGCACACAGCACAGGATTGGATGTAGGTCTTTATGTCAGTAATCATTCTAGGCCACTAGAATTGCCTCTGTATGGATGAAGGGTAGTGTTAATGCCTCGATGTCCTGAATGAAAGGTGTCATGACAGAGAGTCATGATTTTGTTTCTCAGTTCTTGTGTAGGGATGACTAGTCGTTTGTCCTTGAAGAGATAACCATTCTTAGAGTTCAAGTCCCATTGATTGTTCTAGGTATAATCTTCCCAGAGATCAGAGGAACGGGTGTGAGCATGGATGTCTTCCAGGAGAAATTGAGGTTGTGCCACAAACACTGTTTTAGGAAACATCTTGGGGAAATGCCCTGACCTTGACAGATTTGTAGTCCGGACATCTGGATAAGGCATCTGCGACAATGTTATTAATTCCAGGAAGGTGGTTAATTTGAAACTGGTACTGAGCGAAAAAGAAGGCCCAACGGGCCTGGCAACTGTTTCTGCATTCCAGGGATTGTAGTAATTGCAAATTTCGATGATCTGTACGTACTTGCACTGGATATTTAGCTCCCAGGAGTAAGTGATGCTAGTCAGTGAATGCTTGTCGGGTGGCCAGTAGATCCTTTTCCAGGACTGAATAATGGCATTCACTAGGTGTCAAGGTGCGGGATAGGTAGGCAATAGGATGTTCCATCTTGTCCTCAAATTCTTGTTTTAAGACTGCCCCGATGGCATAGTCAGAAGCATCTGTTTCCACCAGGAAGGTTCGATCTGTATCGGGTTGAGCCAGGATTGGACCCGGATCCATTCCTATTCCATTAGGGCTGAGCACAAATCCAAGGTAATGAACGGTCTGAGCATGAAATAGACACTTTTCAGGCTTGGCCAGGAGTTTGTTTTCACGTAATCGTTGCAGAACTGCCTTAACATGCTCTTCATGGATCTAGGGATCTTTAGAATAAATCAGTATATCATCCAGGTATACGATAACAAAAAGGAACAACATATCTGAGAAGAACCTGTCCATGAATCATTAAAATACTGCGGGAGCATTGGCAAGACCAAATATTTGAAGTGGTCAAAAGGGGTTCTAAAGGCAGTCTTCCATTCATCACCCTCCTTAATTCGAATGAGATGGTAAGCACCACTGAGGTCGAGCTTGGTGAAAATTACAGCTCCTCGCACAGCTTCCAAAATATCAGAAATTAGTGGTTACGGATAGCGGTCCTTGAGGGTACATTGGTTAAGACCACGGTAGTCCAAACAGGGTCGTAGTTCTTTTGTGTTTTTCTTGGGAACAAAAAACAAGGAGGCACCGGCGGGAGACTTTGAAGGCCGGATAGTTCCATTTGCCAAGTTGGTATCCAGGTAATCACGTAGAGCTCTCTTTTCAGGTTCGGATAATATGAATATTCTCCCAAATGGAATCACGGCGGAAGACTCAGTTTCTATGGCGCAGTCCTCAGGTCTGTGGGGTGGAAGAGCTTGAACAATATCTGTTGAAAATACGTCGGAGTATGTCTGGTATGATTCTGGTAAATGGATAATGTTGGACATGCTCAAGGAGGATGGTTTGTGGTTCTGGGAGTTTACTGGAAGAATCCGGGACGTGTTCTGACATAGACAGTGAGACATACAAAACTCTGAGCCAAGGAACAAGGAACCTGCTGACCAATTGATGTATGGGTTGTGCTTCTGTAACCAGGGCATGCCTAAAACCATGGGATAGTGGGCAGCCTTCATGATGTCAAATTGTGTCCTTTCCTGGTGGTTGTTTATAGATAGTTGCAATTCTTTTGTTTGATGAGTAATGGGGCCTGAAGACAACGGTCTACCGTCGATTCCTTCCACGGGTTGTATCACTTCTTTGAGCTCTCTAGGGATGTTATGAGTGGTGGCCCATTTGTGAGCAACGAAAATCCCCATGGCACCGCAGTCCACGAGAGCCAGGATGGGAAAAGATTCATTCTCGGTGGATGTCAGGACAGTTTGTAGAATCACTAAGGTATTCTGTCCCGGAGTATTCAAGGAAGGAATGGATGCGGAGCAGGCATCTTTCTCCTGAAGCTCTGCTCCGCTTAGGATCGGGAGCTAGCGTTTCCCGAACGCTGGGGTGGTGCTATAGGGCATTCTCTGACTAGATGTTTGTCAGAGGCACAGTACATGCAGAGTCCCGTATCGATTCTACAGAGGCTTTCTTGTGGAGAAATTGGACCCCTGAAGGCGCCTAGTTGCATTGGTTCGGGATCCGGGGTACGTGGAGCAGTGCTCTCTTTGGTACTTGGGTATTCAGTAATTGTCTTTGGGAATGTTTTCACCTTTCTTTTCTCAGCCTTTCTCTCCTGGATCCTAAAATCTATCTGCAAGGAAAGATCCATAAGGGCCTGGAAGGTTCCTGGACGTGCTACTCTGGCTAGCTCATCCGTTACTTCATCATTTAACCCACTTCTGAAGAGAGTGAAACTGGCTTCTTGTGACCAATCTGCTTCCTTAGCTAGCTGCATGAAGCGAGTCACATAAGTGAGCATATCCTGACTCCTTTGTTTAAATTCAAGAAGTCTTTCTTGTGCACTGTAGACAAGCTCTGGTCGATCGAACATAGCCTTTAGGGCATCCACAAATCCTTCGTAGTCATCCAAAAGCTGATCTCCCATATTAACTAAGGGGGTTGCCCAGGTTAAGGCATTGTCCGTTAAGTGTGAAATCATGAATCCGACCTTTGCTCGTGGTGTAGAAAAATAGTAGGGTTTGAAAGTGAAGTGCACTAAGCATGAATCTAGGAATGATCGCAGGGACCTAGATGATCCATCATACTTGTCCACAACACCTCCTACCAAAATGCTTTCTTTGACTGCAGAATCCTGGGATAAGACCAGCTGTTTTAAAGCTGCATTTTCGGCTTTGAGATTTTGAAACTCAGTAGTTAATTATTGCATACCTCGCATGAGGTCTTGGACTGCCGCTTCCATATCTGTTTCTGTATCATGTTCTTGGCGTCTCAATCTGTCAAAAGCCTCTTTCTTTCTCACCTTTTTCTCCTTGCTTGTGTTCTTCCGGGATGAGGCGTCTTTCTTTTTCACCGACCGTGACTTGTACAGGCTGGAACGCGAGTCCTCGGGTTGCAGCGTGGAAGCCGGCTGCCAAGACGGTAGCGTTCAAATTCCAGGAACAAATGTCAATGAATCCAGGAAGGAAGGTATAGGAAGGTAAGGATTGGAAGGGAGAGGGTTCCAGGAAGAAAGAAGGAAGATAGAAATACACGGCAACGCAGAGAGCGAACTTGAACAACCTCTAGTAACTCGTAGGGGTAGAGTTGAGATGCGCGGAGCCGCAAGGGTGTGCCGGTTTTCTAGGAAGCTGGCGACTGCACGCAAAGGCTAGACCACAACGGTTCTGACTTGTCAGCCATCTTGGATGAATTGCAGTGTTTATGCCGCGGTGCATCATGGACCATGAAGTCTAAAAGGGTTGAATCTGGCTACTCATGACAAAGCCGTCTTAGATACACCAACTCCCAAGACAAAAAGAGATCTTAGAGCTTTTCTATGGTTAATAGGATACTACCAAAGGTTTATCCCCAACTTTGCGGACAAAACAGCCCAGCTGACAGATAATCTTAAGAATGCCAAACCCCAGAAACTTCATTGGAATGACGAGGATGAGATATGTTAGAACACCTTGAAGCAGACAATGTGTCAGAGTTTGTCTTACAGATATATGCCTCCCTTACAGGGTTAGGAGCCCTCCTGTCACAGGTTTACGATGGATTGGAACATCCGATATTATTCACCAGCTGCAAGCTGTTACCACATGACCAAATTTGCTCTGTGTCGGAACTGGAGGCGCTGGCCATCAAATGGGCCATAATCCATTTTAGGTACTACCTACTGCTACGAAAGTTCACACTCGTTACAGATCACTCACCCTTAGTTTGGATTAGCCAATGCAAAGACTCTAACCCCAGGGTCATTCAATGGTTTCTAGATCTACAACCCTATTGTGTCACCGTGGAACACCGAAAAGGAAAAGACCAGGGAAATGTGGATTTTCTTTCCCGGTTCCCGTGTGAAACCAATGCAGCTAGATTACAGGGAGGAAGTGAGGATCTGTTAGGGAGAATTCTCATTTATGGCTAATTTCCCTCACCTAGTAAGTCCCTCAGCAGCTTTGCTGGATTTCAGCGGTTTATTTTTTCCACCTGGTAAGAGTGTGAGCCTTTTTCCCACTCTTACATGTGTTTTGCCATGTGTATTTCTACTGTTTGGGTGATCTTGGGCACTGGAGTACACCACTCCATGAGCCCCACTTTTTGTGTGTGTTACACTGCACCTTCAGTGCAGTGACACAGGGTTGTCTATAAGACGTCCCACTTACTCAATTTTTCTGGGGCTGACTACTGTCCCCCAGAAACAGGTAAAGTTGCCATTTACTTTATGTAGTCATTCAAAACTACAGACCCAGTACACCCCCATCTTACATGGAATACTGGAAAGGGTTAATTCATATCCCTTTTTGTCTGTGCCTCTCTGAGCTTTGTTTTGCTCTTTTAACATTTAGGGCCTCATTACACGGACGGCGGTGGACCAAGGTGCTATTATAGCACCTTGGTCCATGCCGGTAAAATACCGGCACCGCCTTGGTGGAAAGGGGAATTACCGCCCTATTCCAAGGTTGGTGGGGCGGTTATTCCCCCTTCCCCCATTCCCATTTTTGCCCCATAGGGCATAATGGGAATGGGGAAGGTGCTAATTACGGCACCGCAAATTGCAGTACCGTAATTAGCTCCCTGGTCCCTTTGCGGGTTGGTTTTTAACACCTGCAAAAAGCAGGCGTAAAATTCTCCAACCTGCAAAGGGACCTCGTAGTAAGGCGGTAAGGGTTTACCGGTACCGGTAAAATACTGGTACCGGTAAACTCTTACCGCCTACCGTGTAATGAGGCCCTTAGACTTGGCTGGTGGCAGTGGTATCTACCCTAACTTTTCTACTGCGATTATACTATATAGACGTGGTAACGTTCCAGGCTGTTATATTAGCCTCGAGCATAGACCCGCTTGACCAAATACTGTTTCTTTTGGCTTCTGTCGGGTTTATTCACCATTTCTTTTTGTTAAAGTCCTTCTTGTGTTTCACTTTGCACGGCAAACCAGGTTTGCCTCTTTGTTCACCGTCTTTTGGCAGGCTTCGCCAAAGAAGCCCTCCTTTTGGCACCTGGGTGTCTAGGTGGGCTGAATGTGAGGGAGGGGTGTAGTCACGCCCTGCACAGGGTCTCCTTGGAAACCCAAGTCACACTTTGCATCCATTGGCTGGAGGGGTTGTCTGGGCTGGACAACCCCCCTGCTGTGTGATTGACAGCCAGGCTGTGTGAATGGGGGATTTTCGCATAAAAGGCAGGACTCTTAGGCTGGAAGTCAGAGTCGCCACTGGAACTGCAAGGAACCAAAGAGAAGCGGAGAAAAAGATGGCTGCTGCAACTACCGAGTCCCGGTGAAGACCTGCTGCAGTTCTGAGCTATCTACCCTTCAACAACAAGAGAAGATCCAGTCCAGAGTCTTCTTCCCTTGAGCCTGGTGGGGTCAACCAGCTCACCTTCCACAGGCAGAGGATCCTCTTCTTGGTCAAACTCACTGCTCACAGCTGTATTGGTCTGGATAGCCACCTGAAGAGCCTCTCCTGTTTTAAAGGAGCGCACCTTTTATTCACTGTTGCTTTTGCTGCTGCTGGCTTCATCCCTGGGTAGTGCAGATCGCTCCAGACATTCTCCTTCTTGTCCCCATGACTGAAGCTACAGGAACCGTGAGTCTGCAGGAACTACCAGGAACAACTGCCATAGCACCAGCTCTTCTTCACTTTGAATAAGGTACTGTGTCCAACTTCGAGGAATTGGGGTGAACCCTTTTCTCCTCACTAAAGGCTTGTCCTTATCTTCCTTCCCTCTTATAACTTTTGCCTCCCTTTTGACAATATCTAAGTACTCCTGGCAATCTCGAATCGTGAACTATGCTAACCTTGTGATCCTCGACAACAGGACCCCTGTCCCATTGACACTGGCGTAGGCCTATTGACTTTTATCTTCGTGTTAGAAAGTCTTGTGATTCTATCTGCCTTGACAAAAGTATTGCCTATGATTTTTTTACCTCAAATCTCGTGTGTTAATTCATGTGCTAAGTGTGTTTGACTACGGTAACATTTCTTCTCGCAGGTACGCGTCTCTTTCGTAAGACCGAACTGTCATTACTGTCAAAAAGTGATCGCCTAACAACCTCAGGTAACGTCTTTGTTTCACAACACCGGCCTGTCAAAACCAAAGGTACTTACCTTGAATTGTTCTGCACAAGGAGAATTGGTTGTGTGTAGTGTACTTGAAGTGTGGTTTTAATTTAATAGAAGGGAAGTGTTTTGTGAACAGATGGTTTAAAAATGAATGTACTCTTACTTTTTAACCAAAAACCTTGAGTCAGTGTTTGCTTGAGTCACAGTAATTGTAGTCCTTTGTGTAATCTCTACTACTGCTCATTTGCTCTTGAGATAAATCTGGCTGTTCTGCTACGGCTACCACTTTAACAGTGTAATAAGGCCTTGTACCAAAGGTGAACTTGTATTACCACTTGTAGTCTTAATTGTGTGTAGTGGTCCCTAAGGGCACTGCACAGGATTCTGCCTAACGGGATCCAAGAGAACTACTTAGCCAAAGAAGCTAAATGTTTGATTTTTTCTCTCAATCAAGTTTGACATGACAATTGAAATAAAATTCAAATAATTGAATTAAATAAATCTGTTTTTGGTGCAAAATAATTGGATCCATTTCTTTATTTTATAGCCACAACTAAACCTATTGTTTATCCCGACCATACAAAGCTTTTTTGTGCATACACATTTTTTTATCTGCACATGAGTAATTTTAGTAAGGAACTATGACATATCTTGAAGTCTTGGACTGGTTGATGAGCTCTCCTTATAACCACATAAAATGTATATATTTTTTTAAGCCTATGTGTTTGGAAAATGTGTTTCAAGATGCACATTTTACACTGACTCAAAGAATTGCATTGGTGGGAAATTAATTTCCAAACACTTTGTGTGCATGCATAGTTGGTGAGCTACCATCTCCAAAGTAGCTTACCTCATAATTTAGTTGCGCACATGGAAAATAGGTTGGCCACGAAAGCTAAGCATTTCCGCACTTAGGGAAAAATAATTAGAGTGAACATTGCTCCTTGCCTCCGTCTCCAGCATGTTCAATGTGTGGCAACCACAGCAATAAGGCTCACATGGGGAAAGGCAGCTCTCGTGCATGCCTTCCGCTGCACAGCCTCTGCACTTGTTTGGGGGAACATGACCCTCTCAGAACACCAGGTAAAATCTGCTGTTTCCATGTTGTGTTGCACCTCTTGTTCTCCCACTTCTGCTTGGTTTGCCTGCCTCGTGCCTTCTTCCTTCTGCTACTATTGCTACGGCTTGCATTCCAGTCACAGTTCCAACTCCCTCCTCATCCTCCTATTGCCTGCACCTCAGGGGGCCTTTTATGCCTCCCAGGTTCCTCCAGGTGTGGGCTTTTAGGCTCAATTGCCTAACTACTGCAATGGCTGTTAGACTTAATTGCCTGACTGCTGCAACTGCATGCCTCTTCAGCCCTCTTCTTCAGCCCAGTACTGATGGGATTATGGGACATGTAGTCCCCTTCAAGAAAGTTAGCTTTTGTAACATTTGGGTTAATTTTAAGGGTAGATTTATTTCCCTTAAAATTATTAAAGGATAGACTGTTAGAATTAGTTGTTACAGAAGAAGAAATTGGGCCTCATTACAAGCTTGGCGGTCCAGAAACACTGTGCCAGTAACACTGACTACTGGCACGGTTCCTGGACCGTCGCACTACGAGTCGCGATGCCGGTAACAACGTTGCCGTAAACGTCGCCTTCTGTGGGATGTGTAAGGAAGGCATGGTATCAAACAGTAAAACAGACACAAGTGACCACAGTTCAAGGGTGTTTATTGAACTTCAATTGGGTTTGAAAAACACCTATCTGATCCTAAGTCTAGAGATGGGAGCAAGCTACGACCATCAAATAATAATAACGCAGTCCTAGTGGTGTTGTGTCAAAATAAAAGGGCCTATGCTAATAAACCTATTGCCAATCCTTACTTCTAAATACAAATGGTATGGGAAACAATGTTATACAAAAGAAAAGTTTTCAAGACATTTTATGTCAGGATAGTTAAGCTGTTAGCTTCCCTTCCTCACGTTTTCAGCACGACACAAGATGGCACACTCGAGTTTAGCACATACTCTGGCATTTCTAGCACAAGGATATAGTTAAAAATCTCAATATCAGGGCCTCTGTGCCAAAGTCTCTTTGCCATTCAAAGTCTCTTACTTCAGAGGGCATGATGCGACAAAAAAACATTCACAGTTCCTTTCTCCTAAGGATTCTCATATGCACAACTTCTCTGTTGATCACATTTCACCTTACGTCCCCCTCTGCTGGTCTCAGACCCATTTTAACACATAACCTTCCCCTAGTCTCCCCTCTGCCGGGCTCTGACCAATTTATCTTGTGTTTCCAAACTTTCTTTCCTGCATCAAAATCGAAGACTTTTGTCTGTGAGTGGGATTTTGCTTGACCCGTCGTAGGACCACTTCAATTTATTATTCTTTACAACTCTTTTTCATTTCACTTTTGCCACTTCTCAATTGGTTACCTTACAGGGGCCTTCGATTGAGCACTCACGTGTTGCCAGATCACTCTTTCAAAAGTATCCTATCTTTTCCTTTCAAAGTTCAAACATTCATTAGCAGTTCAACTTTACTTGTGTCTTATCACATGCATTTTAACAATGTTCGTGTCACTCACCAGATGGATGCCTGGTGGTACAGGAGTCCATCCCAAGCTTCGGTCCTGATTTGATTGCAGAGCCCGGGTTAGACCTACACCCAAGCCTCCTCTCTGTTGAGGGAAGAACTCTTTTCTTTGATATGCCCCCTTGCTGATCCGATTAGACAGGCAAAGGGGTCGATGACCTATAAGAGCAGGGAGCACACACCGCCACAAAACCAGCTGAAAAGGAAAGATCAACAGGTTAATACTTGGGTGTGGTGGAGAGTCCACTATAAGAGGGTATGAGGGAGGAATACCTGTTCTATTAGTTCCCTTTCACTTTATGGAGAAACAACCCTGGATCTCTCTATGAAAGATAGAAAAAGGAGAGATATAGCTAACTAGATATAGGAAACAGGTAGTTCAGAATAAGCACCCAGGGGTTCTTACCGTGTTGTTGTTTGTAGTTAAGGCACAGATGGGTTTTGGGCAGTACAAACAATGAAAGGATAAAATCAAAATAAGGGAGATTAGTTTGGGAACTAAACCCGGGCGGCACGAGGGACACACTAGTGCCGGGGAGGTGCACATACAGCAGAGCGTTCGAATGTGCACATGTAAGGCTGTAATCCTCTAGTGGTGGAGCAAAAAGGGTTAATGAAGAAGAAGGCTGTCGTAGGCATGATATGTCCAGGATAACACCAAAGGAGGGCGGTGGAGCAAGTTAAATAACCGTAGTATAGTACAGAGGAGGTCGCAGAGCTATGAATAAGGTATCCACAGAGGCTGTGTTAAAGAGACAGGGGTTGGTGCACGGATGTTTACTAAGAAGCAGAACAGAATCTTTAGCAGTCTGTGTTAGCAGGCAACTATTCGATACACAGAAACATGAATGAAGTAGAACGCAACCTGAAAGCGGTCCGGAAACAGTTGCTGGAGTCGGTACACAGGCTATCACAAGATAGTAAGGCGTACACACAAAGCAGTCCTTTAACAATTGCTGGAGTCGGTACATGAGAGATCACAAGGCAGTAGCACGTAATCACAAAGCAGTTTGTGAACAAAGGCAGAGGTTCGGCACACAGGATAGCCGTAGGAATACTTGAAGACAAGACTTCAGAATACCGGTAACAACCTTAATTGGAAGCAGCGTTCTGCATTACACACACGGTTTTGTCGTGGTGGAACTGAGGCTCTGGACGGTCATTGGCTGCTGCAATCACGCGGCACGGGCATGATGGGAAATGTAGTCTGAGTCTGACGCAGGAGACGGCAGCAACAGCCCATTTCCATGGCAATTTCCATTGTCAAAGGAACTGAGCTGAAAAGCATTGTACTCTGCATTGGAAGGGAGTTCTTGACCCTTTGAAGTGAAGTCGGGTGGCGGTGTGTGTGCCTGTAAGCACCCTGTGGGGCATGGGTGGCCTGTGAGTCATAACAGTTCATTCCAGAGCTCACCATACAATGTTGATGCTTGCAACTTCAGCTTCAACACAGACCAGTCTTGTATTGGTCTCCCCAACTCACCGGCTTTGTTGATTTCACTGATGCTGCTTTGTTCTTGGAGCCAAGGTCGGTACCACTGAGGCTGCTGTCTCTCCCCACCTTGATTAATGACGTGGGAGGGCCCCGGGTATCTCCGACACACAATGCAGGATTCCTCAACCTGGTTTCCTGGTTTTACGCTTTCTACTTTTGAGGGGTTTTGCAAGTATCGTTTCCTTGTTGGAAAGGTCAAGGGAATGTCCCTCCTTGTGAACCCCTTCTGTTTTGACGTCTTTCATCTCTCGTCCAACTGTCATCTCGAAAATGCTGTTTCCTTGTGTGCTTTGCCTCGCTAAAAGTGTGCTCTTGTGCTCTGCCTTTTATTCGTGTGGAGAAGTTTAATAGAAGTCAGGTGTGAATAATTGTCAGTAATTGTCTAACCTCGCCTGACCAATGTGCATGGCTCGGGTGTTAGTCTGTTTTCTCCCATAGCGGGCTGTCCGTGTGAAAGTGTTCATGTTGTAATGGGGATGGGGATAGAGTTCCTAAGTATCCTGGTAGGATTGGGTAAAGGTGTTGCAGGGAAGGGGATACTGCGTCCCACTCACACTCCCCAAAGACCCCTCATCCAGGTGATCCTCCCTAACTGGCCCTGCCCCAGGAACTGGATCCAAAAGCAATGGCTTTGTCCTGGCCAACTGGATGACAGATGGATAAGACAACTTCTGGCTTTCTCTGAGACTGTAGCTGACAGCACCGTCAACGGAAATTGATATGTTTTGGATATTTCTCCTCTGTGAAAGATAGTGAGCCAAAGACTCTGGGTAGGTCTCTCGTAAACGGGACTAATGTCCGGCAGACGGACTCCCAGGACCCCCCTTGTTTATTGCATATTTAAGTGACTTTGGGTCTCACCCTAAGTTATTAGGGGAATTCAGACATGGACCCCTTGCTCACTATTCTTAGAGAGGCCCAGCTCCACCCTACTGATGAGGTCCAACCAGACCAAAACACGTGTCTGGGGCTGCTGTTGGTACTCTTGTTCAGACGAGAATTGCTTAGCATTTTGGTGCTGGAATGCCATAGGGCAGGACAAAGACTGATATGTTTTAGATATTTCTCCTCTGTGAAAGATAGTGAGCTAAAGACTCTGGGTAAGTCTCTTGTAACCGGGACTAATGTCTGGCAGAGGGACTTCCAGGACCCCCCTTGTTTTTTAACAACAAACTTTACACCCCAAAGAAAAGGACGAAAAGTATCAATCAGACACTTTATTCGCCAACAATTATTTTTCAAACGTGGAGTAATTTCTTTCTGCATCTTTCAACACTCTAGGCACAAATGCAATAGTACACTCCTTTTCCCCACCCTTCTGAGAGAGAACCACATCTAAACCATGATTAATGGCATCTGTTGTCAAAATACTTTTTTCATGAGGTCAAAGTTGCTTAAAGTAGGGGCTTTACTCAAAGCTCATTTGATTTCTTGAAATTCTTGCTCACATTCATCATTCCATAGAAACCTCACTCCTTTTTTTACGAGTCTCCTCATATTAACATTTTTACTTGCTAGACCTGAAATACATTTGGGATAATATCCAGCCATTCCAAGAAACAACACAATTTTCTCTTTTGCCAGTAGGATTAGGAAAGCTTAGAATATTATTGACTAAATTCTTTTTCGGTCAAATACTGTGTTCAGAAATCTCCTGTTCCAGATATTGTATGACAGATTTGTGTAATTTGCATTTATCCTTACTTAGTGTCAGGCCAGTATCTTTGAATTTGTCTGATACTCTTTTTAACCTTACATCGTGTTCTTCAACAGTTCTCCCATATACCAACATATCATCCTGAAAGCACAATGCTCCTTTTATATCATGGAACATTTGATACACGACATGCTGAAATACAGCCACAGCAGACACCAAACCAAAGAGCATACGTTTGCATTGAAACAACCACTCTGGGGTGAAAAAAGCTTTAATATACCTGGAAGCTGGATGCAGTACAATCTGATGATAGGCTGATTTCAAATCTAAAGTACTCATGACGTTTGCCCCACTAATTGTTCCCATCATCTCCATTATATTGGGTAACAGGTGTCTATCAGGTATTACACAGCAATTTACAGATCTTAGATCTATCCACAGTCTCAGTTCGCCATTTGGTGTGTGCACCACTACTAAAGGACAAACCCATTCAGAATATTCATCTCTGTCTATCACACCATGTATCTCCAACAGAACCAACTCTTCATTTACAGCAGCCCTAATAGCTAATGGCACTGCTCTAAGATTGTGTACAACTGCAACAGAATCCGATTTAATTCAAATTCTGTGCATAAACCACTTTATATTTCCCAGTTCCTCTCAGATAACTGCACGTCGAGTAAACATTTCAGGCAATTTATCACTCATACTACCCACTGCATAAACTGTTTATTCAGCATTGGGATCAAGCTTAATGTTTAGGCTTTTCTGATGTGACCAGCCTAATAGTGGATAACTCCCTCTGCTAGAAACATACATGTTTCCTTTAGCAGACCTGACCTTAAATTGCATAACAGTCCAGAACCATCCTTCCAGTTCAATTTGTTTTCCTCCATTATGCCACTGCTTTAATATTCAGCTCATTAAGAGTAACTTTGTTTCTTGTCTTCATCTCAAAATTGGGCAGTAAAGTATACTTAGCTCCAGAGTCACTTACCATTTCTATATTTATCCCTTCCATTTTTATGGTAGAGATAGGTTTTTCAATATCAGCATCCTCATCCTGAACAATACCAATTTCATCAGTCATATCATCAATAATACATATGCATTCTTCCAAATCCTCACATATTTCATCAACACAGTCAGCATTCTCAACTATTGCTTTACAGCAATTAGTGAAATGTCCTTGTTTATTATATTTGTTGCACAAGGCTCTGATGCCTGACTTGCTTTCGCTGTGATAGTTTATGTCACTTTGCGAGCAGTATCTTTTCCTTTCTCCTTCATCTTGTTTTTCTTTGAACACCCCCAATCTTTTCTTTGCTACTACTTCTTTCTTGGTTCCCGGTTTCTTTTTTAATATAATTTTTCCTTGGATTGCCAAAACTTCCATTACATCTTTCACACATTTGTGCGTATCTTCCACTTCTTTGGTCACCCTAATTACTTCATCAATAGATGGATTACTTTTTGACCACATGGCTTTGCTCACTTTTCGATCATTGCACTCCAGCATGAACTTGTCCCTCAGTCTTTCATTCAAGGTACTCCCAAACTCACAAGAGGCTGCCAAACCCATTGGAGCTGTAATGTATTGTTCTACCGATTCACCATTCTTCTGTTTCCTTTTGCCAAAATGATACCTTTCTAATATGATGCTCACCGATTTGTCATAAGGTTTATCAAGCATCTTTATGCAATTTTCATACTCTGAAAGTTCTGCAGATTCCTCATCAGACAGCTGCAGCAGATTCTCAAATTGTTCCTGCCCATAATTACCCAGACAATGAATCAAAGGGCACTTTTTCAGCTCACTTGCAAAGTTCAATCCATGAACTGCAAGTACATAATGATCAAAACGTTCTTCCAACATTTCCAATGAATGCTGGGCAGTTCTTGGAAGTCTAGAAAGTAATTCAGCGGAGGCACGCCTTGCATGGCTTCTTCTGTGCACTACAATTAATGTACTTGTTATGCTTGCCCTAGCAGGTGCTTTATTATGTCTCTTCTTGAAACTATTTTACTTGCTTTCTGATGGGTAATATGTATTCAATTAAAGACATTTCAGGAAACACTGCAATTACATCCATAAAGCATTAGAAATAGTTTCAGTTCAATTCAGACTGTTTTGATCTTTCCTATTTTGCCTTTGAATAAGTGAACTCAATACCACAAATAGTGTTCCAAAATGTAGAGCTTATTGAATGACATTATTATCGTACAGTTAATATGGCATTTATGAGCTTACAAAAACACCATACTGACACGAAGACGTCACTTTATAACAGGGAACTTCTTATCAGATAAGGTTGCAATTAATGGAAAGCAACGCTTGCGCGCACAGCAGCCGTTGTATCTCCTTTCTAGAATTTCAGTGATGTGCACAGCAAGGTTTTGTTTATTTGTTGCTGTGACAACCAAAATGGCTGCACGCAATGAAACGTCTTGAATTCCAGAGACGCGCACAGCAAGGAATGGTTTATTCATTGCTGTGGCAACTCTGAGGGGTCAGTAATGCGAGGTGGACAACTGTTTGATGATTTATCAGAGTATGTCATTTTATTCTTAATATAATATTAAAACATGCCTCACTTTCCCCTACTCTGTTGCAGGATTCCCTGCCTGACCAAATCTAAGGGAACACACTCTATCACAGGATAACTGGCCCTCACATTAAACAAATACGCAAAGAATATATACGGCAATACCACATGACATGAACAATATTCACAGTTTCTAAATGACCTTCTAATGTCATGGGTAATTTCCATTCCCCAGGATTCAAAGTCACTTTCTGCAAATGTTCATCAATCGAAAGAAATGTCTTGAATCAGTTCTGAATAAAGATTCATTAACCAAAGTTCCACTGACAACAAATCTCTTCTCCTGGATGAAAGTTTCACTTTCTACTTACGGAAAAATAGCACCATGGTAATCCTGGCCACAATGCTTTGTCACGCCTTCAAAAAGATGAAAATGCAATATACAAACTGTTAGTAATATGGAGCTCTTGGTCAACAATTAGCAATTCTTTAGTCATAGGGCCTCATTACACGGATGGCGGTAAGGGTTTACCGGTACCGGTATTTTACCGGTACCGGTAAATCCTTACCGCCTTACTACGAGGTCCCTTTGCGGGTTGGGGAATTTAATGCCTGCTTTTTGCAGGCGTTAAAAACCAACCCGCAAAGGGACCAAGGAGCTAATTACGGTACCGCAATTTGCGGTACCGTAATTAGCGCCTTCCTCATTCCCATAGAGCCCTATGGGACAAAAATGGGAATGGGGAAGGGCAATGGTGGAAGGGAGAATTACCGCCCCGCCAACCTTGGAATAGGGCAGTAATTCCCCTTTCCACCAAGACAGTGCCGGTATTTTACCGGCATGAACCATGGCGCTAATAGCGCCATGGTTCACTGCCATCCGTGTAATGAGGCCCACAGTCTTTAGCATTCACAATGGTATATTTGTCAAAATTACTTCTCAGTGCTGTTGCTTCCACTTCAACAACCACGCTTCTACTTCATTTACCATGAGAACAGTATCATTTGTCTCACAGTGCTCCGCCTTGTTTATACTACTGCAATGCCACATCTACTGACAACTAGATATACCACCACCGCCTCAGTACTTTGGACTACTACCAAAGCTTCAGTGATTTGGACTTTTTGACAGGTTTTGACCGGATATACTTTAAAGTACTTCCACACCCCCTTGTAGGCAGGGCACTTTCCCCATGAATATTTCATTTCAAAGGGGACAGCCTCTTTGCCTCTCTGGTCTGTCTGCACAATAATAACCTGTGTTTGCCTTCAGGACTCACTTCTCTCAGTTGTCAACAGTCTTTGGTACTACAGGTTGTGTCTACTTCAAAATAGTCTTCACAAGCAATCAATTTCCCCTTCCCCAGCCTTACCTGTACCCTTCTGCAAGCTATCAGCCCAAGTAATTACCTAGAAGCCTTGGTGCCACTTTATAAGCTTCAGGTAATGCCTGTACACATGTATCTTAGGCCAATTAACTGTTAATAACTTCACAGTGCCGGTAGATTGGTTTCCAAATTCAAGAAAGGCTGGTATTGCTGTTAATATGCGTAGACTCTTGGCTTGGGTAATGCTTCAGTAAAATATACACTTTAACTTCTTCTTTGTGAAAGGTATGCTTTGTCAGAGTAAGGCATAGAATGCAGTCTGTCTTCAGAAATCACAATTAGGTACACGCAACCACTTCTTGATGTTGTATTCAGAGTTTAAAGATTTTAAAGTTCAGTATTTAATTGTATTCCTGTGTAAAGTGAAGGATAAAGTTCAGCCCTTCTTTGGGAATCACATTAGGCACACACAACCACTACTTGATGTTATATTCCCAAGTTGAAGGTTTCAACAATGGGTTTAACAAAGTTAGTTATTCAGTAATGATCTTTACAAGGTTCTCCTTCCTCAATTGGTGACACGCAACCACTCCTTCAGATAATAACAGGCTTACAATAGTGAACAATGGATGTAAGCAGAATTTACTTTCTATACGATGAGTAAAAAGACTTTTCATTTACACGAGAGGGCTGCATTTACCATTATTCAAGTAATTCAAGTTCAAAGAACAACTTCTACTCGCTTTACTTATACATAAGTAATTGGGGAACTGGATACTGTTGTCGGCAATGCTCACGCAAGGTATTAAAACAGTGAGTTTCACTCACCTGCTTCTTTAACACTTGCTCTGCGGGTCGCACTGTTTCTATGACCACTACCACGACTTCTGCTGCTTCTGGCTGCTTAAGAACCCACACCCTTGCTCCGTGAAGGTGTCTCCGGTCCGGCCACACGTTTCTGGGCCCCCTCTCGCTCCTGGGACCCATGGCTTGGTAGCTACTCCTTGCCTCAGTCTCCAGCATGTTCAGTATTTGGCAACCACAACAATAAGGCTGTGCAGCCTGTGCACTTCAGAGTTTGGGGGAACATGGCCCTCTCAGAACACCAGGTGACATCTGCTGTTTCCATGTTCTGGTGTACCTCTTGTTCTCCCACTTCTGCTTGGTTTGCAAGCCTTGTGCCTTCTTCCTTCTGCTAATATTGCTATGGCTTGCATTCCAGTCACAGTTCCAACTCTCCCCTCGACTTCCAATTGCCTACACCTCAGGGTGCCTTTTATGCCTCCCAGGTTCCTTTCGGTGTGGGCTTTTAGGCTCAATTGCCTGACTGCTGCAACGGCCGTTAGACTTAATTGCCTGCCTCTTCAGCCCTCTTCTTCAGCCCAGTACTCATGGGATTATGGGACATGTAGTCCCCTTCAAGAAATTTAGCTTTTGTAACATTTGGGTTAATTTTAACGGTAGATCTATTTCCCTTAAATTGATTAAAGGATAGACTGTTTGAATTAGTCGTTACAGAGGAAGAAATGTGGCCTCATTACAAGCTTGGCGGTCCGGAAACACTGTGCCAGTAACACTGACTATCGGCACGGTTCCCGGACTGTCGCACTACGAGTCGCGATGCCGGTAACAATGTTGCCGTAAACGTCACTTTTTATGGGACTTGTAGGGAAGGCATGGTCTCAAACAGTAAGAGACACAAGTGACCACAGTTCAAGGGTGTTTACTGAACTTCAATTGGGTTTGAAAAATGCCTATCTGATCCTAAATCTAAAGATGGGAGCAAGCTACGACCAACAAATAATAATAACGCAGTCCTAATGGTGTCTTGTAAAAATAAAAGGGCCTATGCTAATAAACCTATTACCAATCCTTACTTCTAAATACAAATGGTGTGGGAAACAATGTTATACAAAAGAAAAATGTTCAAGGAATTATATGTCAGGATAGTTAAGCTGTTATCTCCCCTTCCTTGCGTTTTCAGCACAGGACAAGATGGCACACTCGAGCTTAGCCCATACTCTGGCTTTTCTAGTTCAAAATCTCAGTATCAGGGCCTTCTGTGCCAAAGTCTCTTTGCGATTCGAAGTCTCTTACTTCAGATGGCCTGAAGTGACAAACAAACATTCACAGTTCCTTTGTTCCCAGGATTCTCACATGCACAACTTTTTTGTTGATCACTTTTCACCTTGAGTCCCCCTCTGCCGGTCTCATACCTATTTTAACATAAAACCTTTAATTAGTCTCCATCAGCCGGGCTGGACCAATTTATTGTGGGTTTCCAAACTTTGTTTCCTGTATCAAAATCAAAGACTTTTGAATGTGCGTGAGATTTTGCATGACCCGTTGCAGGACCACTTCAATTTACAATTCTTTACAACTCTTTTTCATTTCACTTTTGCTACTTCTCAAATGGATACCTTGCAGGAACCTTCGATTGAGCACCCACACAGTGCCGGACCACTGTGTCAAAAGTATCCTAGGTTTTCCTTTCAAAGTTCAAACATTCATTAGCAGTTCAACTTTACTTGTGTCTTATCACACACGTTTTAACGATCTTCGTTCCAGAGCTCGCTATATAAGGTTGCTGCTTGCAACCTTGGCTTCAACACAGACCGGTCTTGTATCGGTCTCCTCAACTCACCGACTGTGTTGATTTCACTGATGCTGCTTTGTCTTTGGAGCCAAGATCGGTACCACATATGCTGCTGCTTCTCCCCGCCTTGATTAATGACGTGGTAGGGCCCCGGGTATCATCGACACACAATGCAGGATTCCTCAGCCTGGTTTCCTGGTCTTACGCTATCTACTTTCGAGGGGTTTTTAAAGTAACAGTTCCTTGTTGGAAAGGTCAAGGGAATGCCCCTCCTTGCGATCCCCTCCTGTTTTGACATCTTTCTTCTCTCATCCAGCTGCCATCTCGAAAATGCTGTTTCCTTGTGCGCTTTGCCCCGCTAAAAGTGTGCTCTCATGCTCTGCCTTTTATCCATGTGGGGAAGTTTAAAGGAAGTCAGGTGTGAGTAATTGTGAGTAATTGCCTAACCTCGCCTGACCAATGTACATGGCTCGGGTGTTAGTCTGTTTTCTCCCATATCCGGCTGTGCGTGTGAAAGTGTTCATGTTGTAAAGGGGGGGGGGGGTAGAGTTGCTAAGTATCCTGCCTGGTAGGATTGGGTAGAGGTGTTACAGGGAAGGGGATACTGCGTCTCACCATCTGGCGTCCCACTCCCCGAAGACCCCTCACCCATGTGATCCTCCCGCACTGGTCCACCCCCAGGAACTGAATCCAAAAGAAGTGTCCTGGCATCCTGAATGACATATCCTCTGGGACTAGTGGATGAGACACCTTCTGGTTTCTCAGAGACTGTAGCTGACAGCACTGTCAACGGAAATTACAGCAACCGCAAAGTGTCTTGCTGGAAACACCAGTGCCATAGTACTAACACAGCATCACAACAGCTGTCTTCACTGAAACACTGGCACCAAAATGTCAGTGCCACTGTGAAAAACCACTTCCGGAAATGCAGGCGATAAGCAGGCCCAGGTGTGCAGAAACAGCCTACAGGTGCACCTAATCAACCCAGCTGCACACCATGAGCACTGTGACTGCTGAAAAGGACCACACCCACACCCCTACTAACACAACCATGTGCCGCTGCCACTTGTAGGAGCAGTTATGGATGCCCTGCATGCAGGAATGCACCTCCATGACCAGGATTTGCAACAGTGGCAACAGGCTGAGAGGCAAAGGAGGAGGAGGAGAAGAAGGAGGAGGTGGATGATGACGCAGAGGAACAATTGCCAGCAAGTAGCACCCCACCGGCAAGCACCCATACCCCGTACAAGGGCCACACCCTGGTCCCTGACTGACAGGCAGATACACACACACTGTATCGCCTGGACATGGGACCATCCTCGCCATAGTGCACCTCATCCATGACGACATCCCGGGAGCTGCATGGAATCTCCCATCGCAGATTTTCAAAGTTGCTTGTGCAGGTCCTGGATGCCGTCCTGCGTCATGTGTCCCAGCACATCACCCTTCCCACAACACAAGCATGGGGTAATGCAACCAAGGTCTGTTTTCATGCACTAGCTTGCATGCCCAAAGTACTTGGAGTGCTCGACTGCAGACACATCGAGCTAGTGGCTGGCCTTGCAAATGAGGAGGTATATCGCAACTGAAAGCTGTACCACTCAATGAATGTACAGTTTGTCTGTGATGCTGACCTGACCATCACACTCTGCTGTGCACGTTTCCCTGGATCCACACATAACTCCATGGTCCTGTGCAACAGCACGCTGCCAGGGTACATGGAGCGTTACGTAGGACAGCAAACCTGGCTATTGTGTCCAGAGCGCGGTCCCATGGCTGGCATGAAGCACATGAGTAAATGGAAGGACACCATCATAATCTGGGCACTGATGGACAGGCACATGACATGCACCACAGGTACCAGAAGGCATCACACCCATGTCACCTACTACTGCATGTCCTCACTATGCCCATCCCCCACCGCCGCCGTCACATCCATGTCAGTCTAATCCAACACATGTCCCGAGCAGCAGTAACTGTCACAGGGTGCAGCAAGGTGATTGTTTGGCCACAAGCGCACATACCCATATGCATGTGTCACAGACCCTCATCCAGACTTGCCTGCATTCCTCAATCACCCCACTGACGTTGCCCTCCTTGTGTCCCTCCCATGCATGTGATTCTGGATACGCTTTGCTGCCATGGCTAATGGCACCTGTCAGGCATCCAGACCCACCAGGAGAATGCGTGCAACCGTGTGCACATCAGGACAAGGTCCATCATTGAGCAGATGTTTGGACTCCTGAAGTCAAGGTTTCGCTCCCGAAGCCAATCGGGGTAGGGTGGGGGGGGCACTGATGTACAGCCCAGTGAAAGTTGGCAAGATAATCCTTGCCTTTGACATGTTACACAACAGGCACATCAGGCGTAACATTCCACAGCCCCCAGACATGGGCATGCCTCCAGCGGAGGGAGAAGACGGCAGTGATTCAGATGCAGCTGCTGATATGAAAATGTGCCATCGCAGGAATGACAGGGATGGGCATGAAGCCTGCAATGAACCAATTCAGAATTACTTCTGAGCACAGATCACCATCAGACAGCCCAGGCCACACACCACATGTGAGACTACACAAATATTAAATCACACTACCATAAAAACGAGTGTCCGGACATGAATTTCAATGCTAAACCATGTGTATTGACAAATGTACAGGAAAATAAGAACTTGTGTCCCACCACCCCCTCCCTAACTATTGCTCCCCAACTATCCCTCCCCAACATGTCAATCCCTCTACGCACCATAGGGCGCAATACTTGCATAGCATGTGTGTGCAAGGTTAATTTGTGTGGCTTTTTGCCACATGGGACGCCCTTCCGTGACGAGGCTGACAGGCACAGGGCCTTGAGCTTCTCTGCTGGGAGTCAGCTGGTGTTGTGCTTGAGGACGGTGGGGCCGAACCGACCATCTCCCTGTGCTCAAGTGCTTCATGCAGGGCACGTGCGAGGCTCTCAGTGATAGCTGACACAGCCTCATTACCCTCCCAGACCCTCTGCGCCAGGATGACGACGGCTGAGGTAGACCAGCCCAGGGCACAGGCATATTGCTGGCCAGTGGCCTGCACATGCTCACGGATCAACCCCATCTCCTCCTGCATTAGAGTTGACTCCTGGATGGAGGTGCTGGCGCACAAGCCCTGCCATACTGTTCAGCTCTCTTCTACATGCATCAGAACCGTGCATCCTTATCCCTGATGCCATGGACAAGTGATGGTGGGCTGTGCATGTCATGGGGGCTGAATGTGGGACGGTCATAGGGTGTGTGCTCCGATGTGCCATCACTGGTGTGATCAGCATCCCATGCAGCATCCTCCTCTGTGGATCCACCCATGCACATGGGTGCCTGGCGATGGGGGGTGGATTGACTCCCTGTAGGTGCTGCTGCAGGTGTAGCCAGGGTGGTGGCAGCTGCTGAGGTTTGAGCTGCTGCAGGTGTAGCAGGAGTGGTGGCAGCTGCTGAGGTTTGAAGTGCTGCAGGTGTAGCCGGAGTGGTGGCAGCTGATGATGGCGGTGTCACGGCAGTGGTGTGGAGTGACGCATCGTGACTCCTCCTCCGTGGGGCTGACCTGGATGTGATAGGGCCAGCTTCTTCACTATCCGAGGACGTACCTGTGGGGGTGAGATGGCATGTGGTCAGTGGAGTATGTGACTTCCTATGGCCTTGCAACATGCTGTTCAGTTGGTGTTTCACACAATGCCAGGGCATGCTGCAAACAGTTCATGTATTCATATGTGGTATGGCGCATATTCCCAGGTGTCGCTAGTCACCACCAGTTCAATGGTGTTGGGCATGGGCAGAGTAATCTACCGATGCAGCCATAATTGGTCTTGTGTCATGGTCACCATGCAAGTACAGGGCACACAATGTCGTACTCGGGAGGGCAGGCTGTGGGTAAAGATACAGTAGGGGGCATAGTGCAGGGGGTGGCAGCCACAAGGGGCTGATCACACATAGATGGCAGCAATAGGGGCAGATGCACAGGGGAGGGGAATACACCGCAAGGGATGGGATGGGCCAGTTCCTGCCTAGTACAGGGAAGGGAATCCATGGGCAGCTGCATGCGTGGTGCGCTGGTGGGGATTTGACATGTTGATGTCCCCATCCCATTGTGAACCATGGGGTACCAGGCCACATTTATCCTGGTGTGTAGGGCCGCTGATGATGGTATTGGTCGGTGTCATCACAGGGAGCCGGTGCAGGGATCCCAGTCCTACAGGGGAGCGGGCATGGGGCATTGTGGCCAGTTTGATTCACAGGATGCCTCATTTGGATGTGTATGAGTGGGCACAGGGAGGTGAGAGGTACAATGAGGAGGAGGGCTGTTGCTGTTGTCAGGCCTAGAGCAAAACCAGGGCTCCAGGGACAGTTGCATTGGGGGGGGGGGGCAGTCAGGGGGGTGGTGGCATGGTGCGATGGGAGTTCTGCGATGGGTCTCATCATGAGGTCGGCGGTAACACGCTGGTGCAACTGGCGGGTTGAAGGCAGCCTTGTAACACCGTTATGCTGCCTGACATCCCGGTGCCACGAGGACATTACATGTACCAATGGGCCGGGATGTCAGGCATCAGTGAATGTACGTCCCCATCCCGTGGAGTGCCATGGGACTCCATGTGTATGGGGACATGGAGAAGCCACCACCATTGCTAACGGTGCCCGTGCTTCTGTTGATTGCATGCCTGCAGGGGCTAGTGCCCCAGTAGGTCAGGCTTGCTGGGAGCAACGGCCCATGCAGGCTTCCTTGTAGTCAGGAGGTCCAGAAAGGGTGCCATCACGTTGCTATCAGCACCCTTATTCCGGGACCACCAGACTTGTGATGAGGCGCCATGGTCTGTAATGTACCGGTGTGAGGTGTGTGATGGGTCAGGTGTGGCAACAGCATCTGTGGCCTCTCAGGGGTATGTGGGGTAGGGGCACATGGAGGTTGGCAAGGAAATTGTTGGGTGGCAGGACATTGCCATCATGATGAGGGCCTTCCCCATCTTGCATGGATCAGAGCAGGGATGGTAAGCTGCCTATGCTGCATTATATGCAGTCAGGCTGTCATATGTGGAAGGGGGTATGAGGATGGGTAGTTTTTCATCAGCTATGGTGCATGTGTGATTGCTTGTGGGGGTTACTTGTGCATGTGTTGGGCCTCATGTGTTCTTTGTCGGCACATGACCAGTGCTCATGTGGTCAGATGTGTGTTTCTGTGTTAGGGCGGTATATATCTGTGCACACTTGTCTGCCGAATATGGTTGGTGGCCCACTGTTTGGTTTGGCTGTGGTGTGGTGTCTTGTGTTGTTGGCATGCCTCTGTGTGGTGTGTGCAACACTGACATGCACTCTGTTACATTCCTGTTATCACACGTTTTACTCACCGCCTTCTGCATGTGCTCCTCCGCCAATCTGACTCCCTCTATGCCTTCCAGATGCAGCACAGTGCTGCATCTTTCCTCCCATGGCATTAACCTTGTAGGGGAGGCCGTCCCGCCGCCTGTTGCTAGGCATTCCCTCCTGTGCGTTGGGAGGAGGTTGCCTACTCTCAAGCGGAGGTCGTCCCACTACTTTTGGCAATCGCGTGCAGTGCAGCGGATGGGACCCACAGCCGAGACCTTCCCTGCCACCTCCTACCATATGGCAGCCTTACGTATTTGGCTGGTGCGCCTACAGTAAGCTAAAAGAGCTCCCCAGCATTGTCCACTATTGTATCCATGAGCATGGTTAATTCCAGCTCTCTGAATCATGGTTTGCACATGCAGACTTGGGGCACACAGGATTTTGCTGCTCCTGACATGATGCCGGTGTTACAGGATCTGCATGGCAACAGGAAGTGGGTGATTTTATATGGATTGTGTTTGTCAAAATGGGTGCCAGTGAACTTTCAGTTACTGCTATGACGTTGTTTCCGTTTTTGGTGTTTCCGTGACTGGTATTTCCCATATGCATGTGCCGGTACAGGTGCCACCAGCATTTCAGGAGATGGAAACAGCGCTAAATGTAACTTTTCACAGGGATTCTGTGTTGCCGTTGGCACCGTTATCGGCATGCCGGAATGCGCACACTTGTGAAATTCTGGTGATTCCGGATGATGGAAACGGTGCCACCAGGATCACGGAATCACCAGAGATTTACCAGGAAGATCCTTTTACTTTATACCTTTGGGAATAAGGAGGGTGTTTGTCTCGAGATACTTTGAAAGATTTCTCTTTTAATAAGGCTTGCTCAGATTTAACATTATTTGTGCCCTGGGTCACAGATCTTATTTGTGGGTCAGGTACATTATAATAACAATACACCATTCCCTGTTTCGGCAATTCAGCAAGGCACTTTGTTTCAGAGGACAAATACTGTGTCATTCCACAGGATCTCAACACCATCCTAGGCCCTATCTCCAACTAGGTGATCCTCCCAGAGTACATCACCCCCAAGGTCAGGATCAGCAGGTTTCAGTGAGGGATCCATAGGATTCTTCACACAAACAAAATGGCCACACACGCATCGAAGCGCCGTTGGGTCCTCTTCTCTATGTTCCAACGATCACAGAAACAGCGCACTCTCTCCTCTGCCCAATGCGCGCGCTCTGTGCAGGGAAACAGTTCAACCCACTGCAGCCCTTAATATCCTTCTTCTTAATTTCCTTTATTTGTAATGTACAAAAGCATGGCACTGTAGAACATGCTTCTTTCCGCCCGCCATGCCCACTCAGCACAGAGATGCGATAATGCATGGAGCAGTTCCCAAAGCCCTCAATGGAACCTCCTCACCTTGGATTTGTCTCTCTGTCAATAGCAGATGTTTGCACGGTCAAGCAGACAAATCACGTACGGTAACTCATTGAGAGGCAAGGAGTCCACAACCATAACCATGAGGGATCGTAGGAAGAAGAGATGACTGCCAACAGCAGACACACACAATCCGGTTCACAAAGCTACGGTTACTTGTTGGGGCTGTCAATGTCACTCATCGCCAATGAAATGGTGGAGAGCATAGGTAAGTCGATAAATCCACTTTATTTGAAGAATATATGTAGCGCCCCACCAGTGGCGTAACACAAAATGTGGGGCCCCCCTGTGAGCCATGCTGAGGGGGGCACCCCCAACTCGGCAACAAATCACAGGTTGCGCCACTCTTGGGGCTGCCCTAGATTACCACGCTTGCGCAATACGTACGAATGTGCTGCTGCAGTGCTACGCTGCACACTGTACTAGGAGAAAGATATAAATGTGTTTTAATGCATTATACAGCACACTTTCTGAGAAAAATTGGCTAAAAGGCCAGAGCATTTGCAATTGTGTGTAGGGTAACACCAATCCAAAAATCCAATACATACAAGTCACCAACAATGCACAGGAACATTAATGCTTTAATGAATATAATGCTTTGCTATTAAAAATGCCATGCCACAGCAAAAACATGTCCAATCGCTGTACAATGCAGACCAGTCTAGACACGTAATAACATATTACAGGAAAGCATGCCAGGCCACATTTAGACATACCTAGACTGGTTTGACCAAAATGCCAGTTGAAGCCATACCACTTATCATGGTTATTTTATCACAGATGCCCAGAAAAATATACAATGCTGCAGTAAGAAATGGCTAGAATGGCAGCACCCAAATGCCAGTCTAGCCAGATAATTACACTTAGCAGGACTGCTTTATCAGTGATGCCCAGTAAAAACAAAAGTCAACCCCAACTAAGAAATTACAAGACTGACTGCACCAAAAGGCCTCTCTAGCCACTTATACCACATATCATGCCTGCTTAGCCTGGACATGGATGACCATTATGATTTATCACACAATCCCCGTCCCACCCCACCCCACCCCCAAAAATCCTCTCTCGCCCACACCCTGCCCCAACCACCGAAATCTGCTTCTCGGACCAGAATTACCTCCATGCCCCTTTTCCTTGTCCCAGTTCTTACGCATGAGGCTCCTTGCCTCATAGGTAAGCATTGGGATGTGGAAGAGTGGGACTAGGAGTAATGAAGATTGCACGGACTAAGCTAGGCATTACCTATATGTCCCTCTACCTCATCGCAGTACTTGTGTATGAGTCAAGGTGCCTCATACACAAGTATTGGGACGTGGAAGAATAGGACTACGAGTAAGGACGATTACCAATAAGTAACCAAGGGATTAAACACAAGTAGTGGTGCAATACCACTGAGCTGACTGGGCTTCAGCCCTGATTCCCCTCCCACCCCCCAGCACACCCCTTTGACATTTTGGACTATGTTGACTCGATCTGGCTGACCTACAGAGCCGCTGCCGGACAGAACAGGAAACAGATGTTAAATGGCACCTGGGTTTCACTGTTAACAAAGGCCCGGCAATTACTAACCTAAAGCATTTCACTGTTAGTACCTGCATTCAAATGCATAATTCTTTAGGGAATTGAAATTTGATGTGGGTTTAATACTTGCATGCCAGTGATTGGAAGGGTAGAGAGGGGACATGAGACTGTTGAGGGGAGCCCTATTACTTCAAGAAGAAATGGTTTATTTTGAAGTCACTCCGACTTCATGAAGAAATTATTTCCGTTAAGGACCGAACCACAATGGAAATAATTTTGTTATGCAAGCAGAGTGACTTCAAAAACAAACAATTTCTTTTTGAAGTCATAGAGCTCGCCCACCCTATGACATGGAGGCCTCCAGTCTAGAGGCTTCCATGTCATGCAGTGGGGTGAGCCCTCGGGCTTCAAAACTTATGTTTTTATTTTTATTGTCACTCTGCCTTCATAAAGAAAGTTTTACTCTGTAACTAAAATAATGTCTTTATGAAGGCAGAGAGACTACAAAAAATAAATGTAAAACAATTTTTTTTAGTCCAAGGGGGCCCCCCTTTACATGTGGTGGTGGGATCCCCGCACTGTGGGGGCTGCAGTGGCCCCCGTTATGCCAGTGCGCCCCACCGGCTGCTTTGATCTTGCATGTTTCCTATTGCATTCCATATTCTACATTCTGTATTCCTTAATTACATCACACAAGGGGTCATTCCGAGTTTGGAGGCAGCCATGGTGCTATTAGCACCATGGCTGCCTCCACACTCGGGTCCGGGTCTGTGGTGTCGGAATGGGGACTTACAGGGACATTCCGACCTATGCGGACCCGGTAAGTCCCCATTTTGAAAACCATTCCCCATTCCCATTTGAGCCCTTATAGGGCCCTTATAGGGCTCAAATGGGAATGGGGAAGGAGCTAATAACGGGCCCGCAATTTGCGGGCCCGTTATTAGCTCCATGGTCCCTTAACGGGTCCCGCTAAGGCCGGCTGGTAAAACCAGCCGGCGCTGGTGAGACCCGCTAAGGGACCTCGTAATAGGGCGGTAGGGGGTTAACGACACCAGCATCCTTACCGGTGCCGTTAACCCCCTACCGTCATGGTCAGAATGACCCCCACAGAATGCTACAGTGTCCATTTTGCAAATTTCATGCAATTCGGCACATTTTTTTTTACTTCAAATGAGGACATCATTTTTTCGTACAGTTCCAAGTGCTCCCACACCAAATACTTAGCATTTTTGTGGCATGGGGCCAAGAAGCATATTATGCTTTAATTTGTCTAATGGGGTCCTTAACAAAACCTTTTCTCTGTTTGGTATTTCTTTTTCGATTCTGAAACTGCGTCAATTCACCTTCATAATCAGTGCTGCTGTTGGAACTCCCGTTCCCGTCTTCTATTTGCTTTCTATCTCTCTGAGATTGGGAATGTCTTCCAGACTCCTGCTTTTGCAGGCACTGCTGTGAGCTTTCAGGGTCACATTCCCTGTCGTCACTTTTTGGCACAGGATAGAACACAGTCTGTTCATCAGACTGTTGCTAATGGGTATTATCCCTCCTTCCATGTAATCTGGGAGAATCCACCCATTCACCTGACTGCTTAGGGTTTTAAAATTCCCTTTTATCGGCTGACGCTTTTGCCTTTCTCTTCCAGCTAAGCGGGATAGGTGGTCTCTTTGCAAGATCATTTTCTGCAAGTCTAATTCTCTGATCTTTTCATCAAATGTATTTTTAGGTGCAAACGTATTTGTAGGACTATATTTGACATCACATGCAGACGAAGACTGGCAGCTTTGGGGCTGGTTGACAATTACAACATAGTAGCCAACACTGCAGCTGCCCCAGTCAACCGTGCGATGGCTCTGAACCAGTATTGAATTTGTATATTTGATATTAAACGTTTCTACAGGTTTTCATAGAAACCTTCTAAACAGGTGCACTTTTTGTAGGAATTATTTCAACCAGTTTTTTTAAAATTGGGTCCCCACCATACTCCCCTTCCATGCCACCCCAACCTCCTGCCCCCACATACACATATACGCGTATATGTATTTGAAATGGATTTTTACCAAAAGTGCACACTTTTAAAGAGCCATCTATGAAAAGACATATTACAATATTAAAAAATACTTGCGAGTTAAAACATACAGGAAACAATAACTTAGTGGCACTTCATAAAGAAATGTATTGGTTTCATTTTTTTATTTGCCATTCTCAGAACCAATAGCAATGAACATGCAAATACACTACAACATATATATTCCATTGCTTCCGCAATCCCAATCGGATGGGTTACACTGGAGGCAATAGAAATGTATTTTTAATGGAAGCATCAAGGGACGCATTCGTGACTACACCAATTTGCCGCCTTGCTCCCTTGAAGCTCTGGCATATTTTGTCAGGCAGACTGCCCCCTATGCAAGGGTTTACCTGGGAGAAAGTGCATTTATAGTAACACAGTTTAGTTGGCAGCCATGCTTTTCCTGCTCTTCAGCACATAAAGGATATATCTACACTGGCCCCCCTGATGAGAAGTATCCACTGCAACACCCCTCTCCCGTCAGCTATTTGTTTTGAATACCTTTCATGCTGCATGCTAGACTACGAAGGCCACAAGCCTCAATAACTGTTAAACTGAATTTTGGGGACTATCTAAAACCCATATTAGGGGCACTCTGCTGAAAGCTGAAGCACCCTCAAAGGATATGGCAGAACAGAAAGGCAAAAGACCTTTCTGTTATTTTCAGGCACCAGAAAAGCATCTCATCCACCAAACATTGTAGTGGTGAATTATCTATTTGACTTGAGCACTTTATATGTGGCCATATAATTTGAAGAACACTGCAGCCTACTAAACCAACTAAGAGCAAGGCTGTTTGTAAAATGTATACTCAATATAAATCAAGTGTAGCTGCTCACAATTTTAGCAGAGCAGGGAGGTAAATTGATTTGACCACAATGATAACCCCATTTGGTGAAGTCAGAAAGTCGGGATTTGATTTTCAGCTTTCCTAGTTGCACAGTGTGCAAATTGACAGCAGATTACACAGCATTTCATCCCATCATTAGTTTTAAACGATTTCACCCTTTCTACCTTGTTTTCCTTTAAGGTTACCTAGGCCCTAAGTGATCTGCACAGAGTTGTACTTGTTCAGAAAGGCTTGTGTTGCTTCCTCTTTAGCCTTGTGTGATGGGACTAGTCCTGTCTGTGAGAATGACTAGGACATGTAATCTGATCAGAATATTGTTAAATGTCCATACAAATAATTGTGCCCCCGGTATGAAGAGCTTGCCCGGACTGTGCCTTTTGCCATGTGTATTGCTCTCCCCCGAAAAGTGCACGAAACAACCATAAATCATCAATGCATTTATAGAGCAAATACTTTGAACCATAAACAGACAGACACAATAACTTACAGCCATGCCCTCTTAGAAGATAATCAGCTCTTTATGGCTATTTATTCAAAGATTACAAGTACATAAAAATAACTCATAAAAATAATAAGGACATAAATCACAGAAGAAGTAAAGAAGTCAAAAAGAAATACATCACTGTGAGCGTAACAGAATTCCTCATCTCGTCCAGAAGCGGCTGGAAGACCCCGGGAACAGCCAGGCCGAGAGCACCACAGCTCACAGGAAGGCCGGACATAAGCGTCCTTCTCCGGCTGAAGTCTCACCCGACCACCTCCGGGCTTCCGCATATATACACACTCCACAAAGGGGAGTTAATTCTCGAACATTCTGGAAATTGCACTTGCGCAGTTGAGGAACAGCCGTCGGTTGCCAGCTGGGTCAATCGAGAGCTCCCCCAAGGAGCGCAGTGCCTACCTTCTCTAAAAACACGCTCCACGGAGAACAGTAGCAATCCATAACAACGTTAGCTTTCCCAGCAGAAATGGCCTTGACTGCATACCAGGTTTGGAAAAGCATGTTTGTCTCAGCACTGTGAATTTAACACTCAGCAAAATGTGTGCAGCGTTTCACTGCGGTATGAAGTAAATATCCAACATGGCTCTGAGCGCTCCCAGAATGCATTGCGCACCCGCGCCATTTTGGATCAAGCATAAATAAAGCATAACAATTCCACCATTGGATATTTATCTTCCATATCCCGGTGGCACAGGAACCGGTCTCTGAAACCTACGAAATGTTAATACTAAATTGGGAATACATTGAATGCAACAACAACAACAAGCAATTATAATAGACAGTATAATAAAAATGCTAGCAAAAATGTTAACGTAGTGTACCCCCAATATCAGGTATCCATGAAAATAACCAATCCCACCAATTTCTATTACGATCTTTAGACACTTGAGAAATGAAATCCCTCAAACCTCGAATATGACTTACAATAGATTGTGAGTGGTCACTTAAATTGAAACAACACAACTTCAAAGGCATTACACCCTAAATTATGTTTTAGCAATAGGTAATCAACAGCAGCTCTGTTCTGCAAAGTTGCTTTTCTAATAACTTGACTATCAAGGAGTAATTCTTCTAAAGCCTGCGAAGTATGATTAAGACGTTTAATTACTAAACACGCTAATTTCATCAAAGATTTGTAACCTCCAGCAGCTAAACCCCAAACACCTACTAATGAAAGGGTTAATGCTAGAACCTCAGCTTCTGATAACAGATGTACATGTGAATCACAGTTAGGCGATAGCCCTACAGATTCAAAAGTTGACCTTTTACCTCGAGATATCGCTCAGTGTAAAGGAAACATCATTAGTCCTAATCGAGTTAAAGCACATGGACCTCCAGAAATGTTAGCTGGAATATAAGTATATGTAATGTTACCACATGAAAAGAGCCATCCTGTTGGAAGTTTCACATGATTCAAATGACTAGCAGTTATCACTGTATGATTGCAAGACATAGTGTTATTTACACTGGTGCATTTGCGTGACATTCGCGAACATAGTCACCTCTCGAACATTGTATGATTGTACTGATTGGTCAACTCTATTTGTCGACATTTACCAATTTCTTGTGCTTTGCACATCATAATGTAACACACATCACCTTGAGTTATATTGTAAGTAATAACACGTGTCAAATTTCTCCATTACTTGTCAGTCTCTTGGCAGAAGCGACAATATTCGTAAACTGAAAAAGATTGTCTAATGTCTGAGTCTTGAACTAAAGAATCATTATGGGTGACGCCGAAGATATGCTTTAAAACCGGAACAGGCGTCGGCACCGCTACTAAACATGTAGTCAATAAAGCTTCAGCATTGGGCACATCAGTAAGACAAAAGTGTGATAAGTTCAGTACTTGCTGTGCCAGATATATCCACATATTCTCTTCTTGGGTAATCATAGGAGAGTGTTTCCTCCTTCCTACAAACTACTCTTGCACGGCTAGCATCAAGGTTGTTTTCACTTGCTCCTGATGTGTTTGTCGCATTTCACGAATCCATGTCTTCGGTCTGGCAGGCTTTTCGGCACTGGCATAAGGCTTCTTGGGGACAACATTATTCATCACTATCAGTATCCCCTTGATCACTGGCACAGATGTGACATTTGTCGTTGGTAACAGCAGATTGTTTAATTCGCCCAAATGGAGTCCATTTAGTGCCACAGTTACACCAACCAGACCCAGGATCTACAAAGCAAACCCAGAAAAGAGATATCAGTGTTGAACATCACTCTCTCGGGTAACATTTGTCTGCGGGTAGATATTGCCATTTCTTTCTACCAGGCTCCATGACTAAAACTACTTGATCTTTGCCTGATGCAATGACATCTGCGGTCACTGGTGGGCCACTTGGCTTTTCCACCCACACCTTTGCACCTGGTACCATACTGTCTGAAGAGTCAAAACCACGATCCCCATGGGTAGTTAACACTGTAGGAGGCTCCCCTTTCTTAATCATGGACAACTTAATGGGAATGACTATCAATTGGGCCACTCGATCACCCTTGTGTATTGATAACAATTGATCCCCACTGTTCATTAGGATGACTTTAATCTCGCCTTGGTAATCAGCATCAAGTACTCCTCCCAACACTTGAACTTCCTTCAATGCTAGGCCAGATCTAGGGGCAATCCATCCCATATGCTCTGGGGGAATCTGTACTCCAATTCCTGTTTCAATTACAACTATTCCTCTGGGATCTAATTTGATTTCTTCATTGGAATGCAAGTCTACCCCTGCTGACTCTGGAGTTGCTCGATAGGGAGCTAAAGAACCTGGAGTAATTTCCCAGTTTAATAGTGTTTCTTTGACTGAATTGGGTTGAACCTGTAAAGTAGGAGTCATTAATCGCATCAAAGGAGTTTCATGTTCATACACAGGCCTATTGTTTAACACTTGCACCACATCAAACACACGATCACGCCAGCCTGCCAAACTGCCATCTCCAGATTTGCGCAACTGTTCTTTCAGTAACCCATTCATTCGTTCAATTAGCCCTGCCGCAGCTGAATGGTAGGGCACGTGATAGATCCACTCAATGCTCTTTTCCTGACAAAATTCTTGGATTAATTTGCCTTTGAAATGTGACCCATTGTCACTTTGAATCTGCAAAGGCACTCCATAATGCAATATGATCTGATCTAACAACCTGATAGTGTTCAATTGGGTTGCACGTTTGCACAGCAAAACCATCAAATATCCCGACTAAGTATCCACAATAGTGCATGCATACTGACAACCTGTGCTGTTTGGCATAGGACCGATATAATCAATCTGCCAAATTTGACCTGGTAATTTTCCTCTTCTCAATGTGCCCCGAACAATCTGAGGTATAGGTCTATGTAATTGGTGTTGGCACACGGGACATTGCAAAATGATTGTTTCACTATTTCTAAAGGAAGACTGATGCCTCAAGCTTGTGCCCACCTGATATTAGCCTTTTCTCCAAGGTGCCCACATTTCTGATGAGCCCATTTGGCAAAACACTCCATATCGTCTTCCCGAGCCTCTGAATCCACTGAGGAAATCTTAGTGTGTTCATCTGCAACAGAATTAAACCAACGTTCTAATGAATCTGTGGCACAATGCGCATCCACATGATATACAGTGACTTCACTTTGTAACAACATTTCTGCAATATCTTGCCACAGTTCCTTTCCCCACAACTCTTTTGAATGAATCTTCCATCCATTCTTTTGCCAAGTTGGCAACCACACTGCCAATCCATTCACCACTGACCATGAATCTGTGTACACATAACATTGACCAGGGGTCTCTTGTTTCAATGCTTGGTAAACTGCGTAAAGTTCTGCAAACTGTCTGCTCTTCCCTTTCCCTGTCGTTCTCAACATCTTTTTTGTTTTGGGATTGTACGACACTGCTTTCCAGTACCGCTCAGTACCCACGTATCGGGCTGAACCATCCGTGAACCAAGCATGCTCTGTTTGTTCCACGGTCAAATCACTGTAAGATACTCCCCATTTCACGTGGGACCCACGTTTTTCAGGCACTTCTGGTGGTATCTAATCTGAGGGCGGTATGTTGGCTACTTGCTCATGTAGTTTTGCCACTCCACCCTTTCCTGATTTGGCTCTGTCTTGAATATACCATTTCCACTTAATTATGCTGGCTTCTTGAGCATTGCCTATACGATGCGTTTTAGGAGAGCTCAGTACCCACTGCATGATTGGTATTTCAGGTCTCATGAATACATCATGACCCAATGTCATCTGTTCAGTATCAACAAGAGCCCAATAACTTGCCAGCAATTGCTTCTCAAACGGAGTATATGAGTTACCAGCGTCGGGCAACTTACGACTCCAAAACCCTAATGGCACACGTTTCCTGTCTTGTTTCTGCTACACACTCCAGTTAGCATAATTGTCTTGCACAGACACATTTAATTCCACTTCACCTTCCTTCAAGGGCCATAAATCAAGCACCTGCTGCACTGTGTCTTTCGCCATCTCAAAGGCTTTCTGCTGCTCTTCCCCCTACTGAAACTCATATTTCTTTCGTGTCACCTTGTAGAGGGGGGGCCAATATCTGCCCTAAATGCGGAATGTGCTGTCTCCAAAACCCAAACAGTCCTATAAACTGCTGAGCTTGCTTTTTGTTCGTTGGAGTGGTGAATTCAAGTATTTTCTGTCGAGCTTTTGGCACAATTTCTCGATGCCCATGATGCCACTGAATCCCTAGGAATATCACTGTTTCAGCTGGACCTTGAATTTTACTCGGATTAATCTCCCACCCTTCCTTTTTTAATCCTTCCATAAGGACATCTAGCTGACTTTGCACACTGTGTTCATCCTTGCCCTGGATCAAAATATCATCAATATAAGGAGAGATTTGTATGTCAGGTTTACACGGTATCTTGTCTAAGTGCTCTGCCACCAGCCGGTGACAGATAGTCGGACTGTGCATGTACCCCATGGGTAGTCTCGTGAAAGTGTACTGACGTCCACCCCACGAAAATGCAAACTGCTCTTGACACACGTCAGCAATTGGCACGGAGAAAAATGCATTAGATAAATCGATCACTGCATACCAAGTCCCTTCGAACTTTTGGACATTTTCAATCAAGGTAATGGCATCTGGGACTGCGGGCACTAAGGCAGAAGTGTGTTTATTCAACTCCCTGTAATCCACCGTCATCCTCCACGACCCATCTCCCTTTTTAATAGGCCAGAGCGGATTGTTACATGAGGTGGTGATAGGGCGTAATACACCCGCCTCCACGTACTCTTTAATGGTGTCTGAGATTTCCTTGTGCCCCCCAGGAATGCGGTATTGTTTCATGGCTACCCGTTTGGTTGCCACTGGCACTTGCACTGGGGGCATCTTCAATTTGCCTACAGTAATGGGTATACAAATCAATGCACTCACCCCAAACTGATATGTTTTACCGCCAAGTCCCAAAGTTAGCCCTTCCAAAATGTCAAAGCCAATTATATATTCAGGTATCGGGACAATCAACACTTGGTATTTCTGCCTCTTTAAATTGCCTATTTTCATTTTCACTCGCGTTTGCACTGCGGGGGTCTCCTTTCCCCCTAAACCTGTAATCGTAAATTGTTTGCCTTTAAATCGTGTCAGATTACCATGAATCAAAGAGGCCTCCCCCACGGTTTCTATCAATGCTCGCACCCCTTGTGTATTTCCTGGCCCCCAAAAAATCTTATCAACAACATGAGGCCGCCTATCCACTTTTATGCGGGCAGACGCTGCCGGAGCTTGGCCGAAGCCCTAGTCAAACTTCGAATGAGTGTGACTCGACCCCGCCTCTAGCATCGCACTCACCACTTTTCTCAAATCAGCATATGTCGGCTGGTACGGGGAAGGTGTCCCCATAGACCCTTCATCTTGTTCTTCCGCAGGGGGAGCAGAAGGTAAGACGTCCTCCTGTGGCGTGGTGACTACTTGTTTCTTAACCTGTTTATAGCGCTCTTTGGCTGCAAGTCCTCGTTTTTTTGTATAATTCATACATTACTCTGGTTTCAATGCCATCAATTTCTTCGTGTGGCACACCATCTTTTAACAAAGCCAAAAACATGTCTTTTCGGGACACTCAGGAGTCTCTGCTATCTTGCCGCCTGCCTTCAGTTCTTCTCTCACTATGCCCCTCTCTCTCCCGTGGTTTGTTATCACTCTTATCCCACTCTCCCAAATCTGCAAGTTGCCGAATGGCATCTGCTACCTCATCAGTAGCCTTGCCCGTCATACCTACGAGCAAAGTCATAATGACACTTTTATATGCGGGTGGCACAGTTCTAATCACTATGTTTCGAGTTGAAACTGAGAGCGGCACGGCTCCCATGTGATCAGGAGCATCTATGTGAATCGCCTCTTTCATAGCATGCTCTCCGACTTTTTGAATTGCTTCTCTCAACGTATACCACTTTGTTTCTTCACTGGGCCAATCTGTGGTAATAGGGTATTTACGGTTACATGCTTGGGCTACCAGGTGCAACAAAGACACCTGCGTATCTTGACCATTTGCATCAGGGGGCGGTCCTGTTCTTAAGACCTCCTGTACATTGGTGTCAATTGACAGGGGTAAAAAACGCGGTGAATCAGTAGAATCTAGCAACAACCCTGCAGCACCCCATCTAGCAAATTCACCATCCATGTCAATAAAGCTTCCCCTGATTTTTGCCTCAAACGGGTAATAATTTCCCCAACCTCCTGTTATGTGTAATCTTCAAAAGTGGTTAAATCCACCATACCACCACCAGGATTCTGCAGGTGTCGTCCGGCTCGCCGCCTTCTAACAGGCTTCACTGCCACTGTTTTCTGTTTTGCCTCTGGTTTGGGGTCAGACTCCTCTGCGGAACTACTTTCTAGACTGGTTGAATCAAAAATATCACCATCCCACTTGTCCGGATCCCAGTCTACGCCAGCGGTAGCGATTACAGTTGCCACCTTTCTTTTCCTATACTTATACCGAGCTACTCGGACTGCTGCCCTCTCGGCCACCGCCTGATATGTGTCAGCCTTATCTTTAAACAGTTTCATTTGAATCTGCTGCATTAACGCAGTCTGCCGTTCTGCAGCTAGCTCTCTCTCTAATCACAAGACCTCATTTTTCATGTCCACCTTCATTTGATGTATTTTCCTATAAGCATGCAAAAGAACCCAACCTCGCCTACCTAATGCCGCACATTCTTTACCACGTTCTACTAGAACTTGTTGCAAGCATGCAATTACATCAGCCGGATCGGCATCTCCCAATCCTTGATACCAAGTTTCACTTAAACAGGCACCACATGCCCACGCCTGAGCCAATTTATTATACAGACTCTTAGTCCAACCTGGAATAACAACATCAGAACAGTCACCGCCAGCGGTAACGTTCTTCTTCTTGAACAAACTACTCATTATCGCAAGCAAAGCAAAACCTCGTTGAACCTATGTATTTTCTTCTCCACACTGCAATTACTCCCACAGGCACTCAAACAGTTACCAAAGAGAGAAAAAAAACTTCACTTACACGACAACCAAATCCTATCTACGTTTCAACAGATTCTTAGATGCACGGAACAACTCACCACGTACATCCTGTTCGTGACGCCAAAAATGTATTGCTCTCCCCCGAAAAGAGCACGAAACAACCATAAATCATCAATGCATTTATAGAGCAAATACTTTGAACCATAAACATACAGACACAATAACTCACAGCCACGCCCTCTTAGAAGATAATCAGCTCTTTATGGCTATTTATTCAAAGATTACAAGTGCATAGAAATAACTCATAAAAATAATAAGGACATAAATCACAGAAGAAGTAAAGAAGTCAAAAAGAAATACATCACTGTGAGCATAACAGAATTCCTCATCTCGTCCAGAAGCGGCTGGAAGACCCGGGGAACAGCCAGGTCGAGAGCACCACAGCTCACAGGAAGGCCGGATGTAAGCGTCCTTCTCCGGCTGAAGCCTCACCTGACCACCTCCGGGCTTCTGCATATAAACACACTCCACAAAGGGGAGTTAATTCTCGAACATTCTGGAAATTGCACTTGCGCAGTTGAGGAACAGCCGTCGGTTGCCAGCTGGCTCAATCGAGAGCTCCCCCCAAGAAGCGCAGTGCCTCCCTTCTCTAAAAACACGCTCCACGGAGAACAGTAGCAAGCCATAACAACGTTAGTTTTCCCAGCAGAAATGGCCTTGACCGCATACCAGGTTTGGAAAAGCATGTTTGTCTCAGCACTGTGAATCTAACACTCAGCAAAATGTGTGCAACGTTTCACTGCGGTATGAAGTAAATATCCAACATGGCTCCGAGCGCTCCCAGAATGCATTGCGCACCCGCGCCATTTTGGATCAAGCATAACACTATGGTAAAGCACCAAGGGGCAATTTGAAACAACACTATTCAAAACTGTGAAGTAACATATATACAATTGACCACATAGACACTAGAAACATCACCAACAAATTGCTTGCTAGAAATTCCATGTACCTTTCAGGAAATGCATGTCAAATCCTGGTTGAATTTTCTTTGCATCCTCAGACACACAGTTCTGCATTTTCCATTATACAACCAGGACTGCAAGTGCCATAAGGCAAAGCAAAAACAATACTGGACAATACTCTCCCAATTGAAATTGAAATTGGGCATGTTGGCATGTTGGCATTATGCTGCCCAATGGACCTCTCACCGTCTTCAGATCTTTTTCACTCGCCCTTTACTGAAAAACAAAAGGTGCAGCCAATCCTTTCAGCCTTTTCCTTACTTTCAATTTAGTGTTTCTGTGCAATGGACAGGGCAACAGGGTAAGGCGAGAAACCTAAACAGGGGAGTTCTTGGGAGTCGGAAACATGTGCAGAGCGTGACTAGTCCACTCACCCTGACCTGGCAACTCTTTATTCTACTCTCCAGCAGTATCAACAAATAACATACATTTCAAATTCTTTCTTTTTCAAATAAACATTTTTTTTTCTCACAAAACTCCATGTCGCATCAGTCCCAGGCCCCTGTCGTCCCAGTGACCTGGCCATGTGACCAAGTCCTTCCTCTTCCTGTGTTCCTCCTCTTCTTTTCCTGCTCTCCAGAGATAAGTGCTATTTTATCCTAGCTGTGTAATATTTCAAACTTATATAGTGAAGACACATGTTATACTGACTAGGTATAGCTTGATTGAATGTATTTAGAAAGAATAACAAGATTTTATAGCCGTGCAGCGTACCAGCGTTAGTTTTAGACTAATATCGCAAGAGGGGCCGGCACCTCAGGGGCTCGCCAGCTGCCTCGTACGCGGCTCTCACACAGCGCGAGCAATGCGGTGAAGAGCAGGCAGCCCCATTCTCAGGGGGGGGAGGAGTAATCAGCCACAAGCAGGAAGAATTTCCCCTCCGGAGTGAGGAAAACAGCCCCCACCCCCACGGGGCGTGGCCCACAGTAGAGTGGTCCGTAAGAGTGTATTGAAGAGCTCGGAGCCCCCACCCTTGGGTAGGAGGGGCCAGAGCATGAACGCTTCACACAAGCTTGTGATAAGAAGCTTATTCACAGTGGAACGCTCATACATACAATCATAAGCTCCACTATGCTCATGGAGCAAAATATAAGCAGCATAAACACACGTTGAACAGTAATGAGAGATTAAGAGAAGTCTCTCTTGACAGGCGCACAATCAGACCTACAGTGCAGGCAAGGTGCAGCCTCATACAGCGAGTCAGTGGACGTGCCACTACACCTGGAAAGGTATTGTTAAGGCACCTAACAGCACTGAATTATGGCAAGTTTTGAGTGGAGTGAAGAGGAACAGGAGGCAATCTACCCAGAAAACCTAGCCTACAGTTTCAAAGAAGTGCTGGGGGACTCACTCATTGAGGCAGTGGCTCAAGGGGTCAGACCCCTCGAAGATAGACTAGAGACAATGGAGTTGTTTTTGAGCCAGAAGGATACGAGCACCATACCAAAGGAAAGCACGTCCACAAGGGCCACACCAATGGACCCTCAGGGGTATAATAAGGCCCGGAAGAGCAAGAACCCTTCTGACCCCCCCGGGCCAGACAGAAGGGGCGGGTTCAACAGCCCCAGAGGCTAAGAACGCTTTCAACAGATTGCAGGAAGCTTTCATGAAGGAGTCACAGGTGCCGAGCCTCGAGAACCCCTACCCAGGGGAGGATAATATGGGCGAAGAAGGTTTCCCGGAAGAGGAACCGGTAGAATCTCCAACCTCCGCATTGGAGGAAGCTGATAACGAAGAGGATGAGGGAAGTCTGCCTCCGCCAAAGAAAAAGCTCAATAATTTAGAAGAGGAGGAGACTTCGGACATGTTTCATCCAGAGGATATCCGAGGCAGAGAATGAGGGCAGAGTGCCAAGACCGGAACTGCCGGGCAAAGTGGCAGAAGCTCCAGAGCTAGATCCGAAAATGTTGGCAATAGTTTACAAGTCCAACAGAGACCCCAAGAAGGGGATAGATCGCTCATGGCGAAATTGTCAGGAAAAGGTCCTAGATCTAGCCGGACCACTGGCAAAAATAATGGACTTAGCCGAGCGAGCTAAAGACACAGGAGAGGAGGTAGACCCAGGAGTACTGGCGAACTGGGTGCAGAGAGCTGTATGCCTCCTAGAAAACGCCAACTGTACAATATCATCCGAGCGCAGAAGAGGGCTCCTGCTCAAGATAAGTCCCCTAGTTTGGGGTCTATCATCATATGAAGCAGCTCAAGGACTGTTGTTCGGTGAGACCTTCGGCAAAGAAATGGGGAGGTTCATGGGAACCTACACTTCCCTAGAGAAGGCTCAGGCCTCCATAAAGAAAATCTTCCCCGGAAGAGTTTGTGGCAGGACCAGTCGGTACAGAGGTCGAGCGACCGGTCGCTACCAGACATCCAGAAGGCCTCAAGCCAATTGAGCCCAATACTGGGAAAACAGGCAGCCAGACACCTTCTTCCTGCTGAGAGGCCGTTTCCCTAGAGGAAGACGAAGCAGAGGTCAGGGAAGACGACAGAACTTCCCCGCAGGTGAGAGTTTTTGCATATCCACCAGTATGGGGGAGGACAGTGGAATTCTGAGAGAAATGGTGCACGCTTTCCAGTGACGCTTGAGTTTTGCAGACAGCCAAAGGTTTGCGCATAGAGTTTACAGAGACGCCCACCCAGTACCAAGCCCTCTGCCCACTATCTCAGCCCGGGCAGAGAAAGATTTATTTCACGCAGAGCAGCGGAGCCTAGTGGAAAAGCGAGCAATCGAACCGTGCAAAGCACAACAGAGATTCGGAAGCAATGTGTTCCTGGTTCTCAGGAAAGACAGCGATACCAGTGATAAATCTGAAGGACATGAACAGCTGGGTGGACTACAACCATTTCAAAATGGAGGGTACCCACCAGCTCAGGAACGCGCTCAGGACGACTGGCTAGCAAGGATAGATCTGAAAGATGCCTATCTTACGATACCAGTGCAAGAAGATTACCGTCCCTTTCTAGGCTTCGACTGGGACGGGCAATCATGGCAATTTGCGACTATGCCTTTTGGACTGGCATTGGCACCATGGGCATTTACGAAACTCATGAAACAAGTAGCAGCAGCGATCCGGGAGAAAGGGATCTGAAGCATTATTTACCTAGACGATATCCTGCTGATGGCAAGCAGCAGAGATACACTCCTCTATCAGTCCAACTGGGTGGTGAACCTCTTGACTTCCCTCAGGTTTCTAGTGAACCGAGAGAAGTCAGAGATGAGACCGGCAAAGAGGATAGAGTTCCTAGGTTTCTTCATAGACACCAGGACAGCAACTTTAGAGCTCCCGAGCAGAAAGATAAGAGACATAAAAAGAGAAATAAGAATATGTCTCAGCAAAACAGTTATCTCGTTTCGCACAATAGCACGAATAGTAGGCCTGCTGGCAGCGTCAATACAAGCGATATTCCCAGGGCCACTGCATTACTGAGTGCTTCAACGGCTGAAAATAAGACACCTTCAGCAAGGTTTACGCTACCACCAACTTGTGCCCCTAGATTAGGAGTCCAGGACAGAGCTGGAGTGGTGGTTACAGAACATGGAAGCATGGAACGGGAGAGCCATCTTTGGGAACCGGCCCGACATAATAATAGAATCGGACGCCAGCAGAGCGGGCTGAGGAGCCCGGTGTGGAGAGCTCCAAACAGGAGGCAGATGGAGTGCAGAGGAACTCAGACTGCACATCAACTGTCTAGAAGTGTTAGCCGGATCATTTGTGATCAAGGCTTTTACGAGAGGCAAAGTGAATTCATGTATTCTGTAGAAAATCGACAACATTTCAGCAGTCTGGTACATCAATCACATAGGAGGGACAAAGTCCAGGTTGTTAGCAGAGATAGCCAAGGATTCCTGCCTAAAGTCAGGGACCTCAGTAGTGGCGGAATACCTGCCAGGCTCGCTGAATGTAATAGCAGACTGGAATCCCAGGCACCTAGCAGACTCCAGCGACTGGATACTGGACAGAGAGATCTTCTGACAGATAGAAGAGCGCTGGGGCCCAGTTCACACAGATCTGTTTGCATCCAGACTGAACGGACAGAAGGAAAGATTTTTCAGCTGGAGACTGGACCCAGCAGCAGCGGGACAGATGCTTTTCTGCAGGATTGGAGAGGGCAGATACTCTACGCATTCCCACCTTTCATGATGATGAGCAGGGTACTGTCAAAAGTACGCAGAGAAGCCGCAAATCTGATTGTAGTAGCCCCGATATGGAAATCGCAAGTATGGTCTCCAACGCTCATGGAGCTAGTGACAGACTACCCGAGAGTTCTTCCCCGAGGAGAGAACCTTCTCACGGACCCAGTTGGGTCATTTCACCCTCTGAGAGTGAAGGGGACTCTGTCGCTGATGGCGTGCAAGATAGCAGGAGACGCTGGAACCTCCCAGGAATTTCGGCGCTGGCTGCGAGCCTCATCGCTGAGTCACAGGCCCCTTCAACTAGAAGGACCTATAATGCAGCATGGAACAGAGGGTCAAGATGGTGCAAAAGGAGAAGTCTTCATCCCGTTTCTGCCCCTCTAGTTGAGATACTGAATTTTTTTGCTGAACTCTTACAAGATGGGAAAGCCTATAGAAGAATAGGAGTATATAGATCCGCGATATCAGCAGGTCACACGCCCGTAGAGGGAGTGCCAGTAGGAGAGAATGTGGCAGCAATTCGACTTCTAAAAGGAATAAGGTTTAGAAAGCCGCCACAGCCGAGGTACGAGTCCTTATGGGATGTGGCAGTAGTGCTAGAAATACTAGCAGAGTGGCCCTGTAATAGATATGTCGTTAGAAAGACTGTCTGGAAAGCTAGAATTCTGTTATGTATGGTATCATGTAGGAGAGTAGCAGACGTCAAAGCACTAGAAGTGAATAGAAAACTATATGGACCAGACGGAGTAACGTTCAATCTGGTCAGGAGAACAAAGACAGACTCCTCCACGATAACTTACCCCTACATGCAAGAGCATCCAAAGTGGTGTGTAGCCGCATGCATAAAAGAATACAAGAGTAGAAAAGCGGAGCTAAGACTGATGGGGACAACCCAATTTCTAATAGCGCGCAGGAAGCCAAATAAAGGCGTAGCAACAGCCACCATAGCAAGATGGATCAGAGAGATCATGAGCCCAGCAGGCATAGATATGTCAAGATTTGGAGCACACTCAGTTAGGGGCGCAATAGCATCAAAAGCACCGGGACAAGGCACAACTTTGCAAGATATTCTGAAAGCAGCGGATTGGGCTAGCGATACCACATTTTTTTTTATTTTAGACCTGTTAATACCCTAGCAGAAGCTGTGGTAAGAAGCTTTGAACAAGCATAATGCTCGCCTCCGTCTTGACATAGAATGAAGATTCCCCCTGCTAATAGCGCAGGAAGCTCTTGATTCTATTAAAAACAAGGAGGCGAGCATTATTTTCCTACCCTAGATACACGGGAGACTTAAAGTAGTGATGGATAGATTGCTGTGATGTATTTCAAAATGACTTACATGAATTTCTCCCAGAATAGGCTGTGTATCCGCCGCCCTAACATGTACTATTGTTTCTGACATCAGTAGATGAGCAGAAGAACGGCTGAAATAGCCCCGGAAGGCAGTGAGCCGCGTTGAACGAAACTGCGAGTTGGAATGCGAGAAATCGACTCGACAAAAAGCTCAAAGTTCAGAGACTATGTTGATCTGGTTGGCAGTTCAGTTTTCGATTAGATTGCAGTTCGAAGCAGTCAAGAAGAGGAGGAACGCAGGACGAGGAAGGACTAGGTCACATGGCCAGGACACTGGGACTACAGGGGCCACGGACTGATGGGACATGGAGTTTTTTTTTTTAAACATGTTTTTATTATTTTCATATACAACATCAACACATTAAACATCCCTCTCCCACCCCCTCCAATCCCTTCTTCCCCCCGCCCCCCGGAAGATTGGGTCTCAATCGATGTTGTTTCGGGAAAGGATTTTACGTGCCGTAAATGTCTGAAACTTTAATATTGTGCGGGCACCATTGTTCCATGTAGTCTGACTTTAAGTATTCCAGCACTGCCCCCCATTCCTTCGTGAAGGAGTTCTTTTGATCCTGAAGATGGTGCGTTATCTTTTCCATGGTCATTTGCGACCACACTTTTTGCAACCAGGTGAATACCAATGGCGGGTCTCGTTTTTTCCAGTTTTAGGCTATGGTTGCCCATGCCGCGATGACTAACCCCATAAAGTTTCTCCATTGTGCTTTGTGGAGTTTTTGGGCCTGCTGGTCTTTGATTCCGCACAGCCACACCCGCTCCCCCATTAGGTCCACCCCTGGGAAGATTTTAGACATTTCCGTTTGCACCTCTCTCCAGAAGCCCTTTACCACCCCACAGTCCCACCAGATATGCCTCCGGGTGCCTGAGTCCTGGCACCCCCTCGAGCAGCGGTCCGAGATTTCCGGGTACATGTCTTTCAGCCTGGCTGGGGTGTAGTGCCATTGCATGGTTATTTTGAGCCATATTTCTCTAGTTTGGGCTGCCCTGGTGAGTTTTGGGATTCCCCCCCCCCCACAGTTTTTCCCATTGCTGCCTGGTTATTCCTTCCCCCAACGTTCTTTCCCACCTTTTCATATATGTCCAATTGATTTCTTCTTCTGATGTATTAATAAAATGGTACAATGTGGACACCAGCTTTTTGTCCCCTGTGTTGGTTATTATATATTTTTCAAATGTTGTTAGGTCCCTCGTGGCCGCCTGGTATTCCTCTGGGGCAGAAAGCCAATGCTTTAGTTGTTCATATTTATACCTATCTGTGTCCGCCAGGGACCACATACTTTTGCATTCCTCAAATGTTCTTATTTCTTTGTCCTGGAACATTTCTCCTATTTTCCTGCACCCTGCTGCTTCCCATTTTTCAAAGCTCCCTAGTTCTAGTGCCGGGGGGAACTGCGGATTTCGGCAGATAGGTGTAAAGGGGGCCAGTGGGGTGGTCATGCTTCCCTTCTTGGTTTGTTCGTCCCAGGCGTTAAGGGTGGTTCTCATGATTTCGCTTATTTTGAGATTCTGATGTCTGTATTGTTTGTGTTTCCACAGCAGATCCTCCAGGGGGTCCTAGCCACCTCCCTATCTTGTAGTACCCATATTGTTCTCTGGTCTTTCCCCAGCCATTCCTTCAGGACCCATAGTTGTGCTGCTTGATAATATTTTTTTAAATGTGGGAGTGAAAGACCTCCTACCTTTGTTGGAGCTGTTAAGATAGCCCTGGCTACCCTTGGGGGTTTCCTATTCCATACGTGTGCCGATATGGCCTTGGACAGAGCTTTAAAAAAGGAGTCTGGGACTGTTACAGGGAGGGCGTGAAAATAATAGAGCACCCTGGGGAGAATGTTCATTTTAACTGATTGGATTCTGCCCCACCATGATACCCTGAGTGGGCACCATCTATCTAGGTCTCTCCTTACTTTTGCTAGTAATTGTGGGTAGTTGTTTTTATATATCTGATCTACCTTCCATGTGAGAGTCACCCCCAGGTACTTAATGCCCTCCTCTGCCACTTTTAGCCCATGAGTGCCCGCCTCTTTCTCAAGTGTCCCCTTATCTCCCTCCAGTAGCATGATCTCTGATTTTTTCCTATTGATTTTTAGGCCTGAGATCCCCCCAAATTCCTCCAGTTCTTTCAGTATGTGTGGTAGAGAATTCCCTGGGTCTTCCAGTGCCAGCAGCATGTCGTCTGCGTATGCAATAATTTTATGCTGTCTGCCCGCCATCTCTATCCCCGTTATCCCCTCCGTCTCCCTGATTTTAATTAAAAGAGGCTCCAGAAATATGGCATACAGGAGCGGGGAGAGTGGGCATCCCCGTTTTGTACCTCTTGATATCTCCACCCTATCCGACACTTCCCCGTTAACTGCGATTCTTATCGATGGAGATTTACAGTTAGCTCTGACCATATTTATATAGTGGTCTCCAAAACCCATGTGCTTCAATGTTTTAAATAGGATGGACCACTCTACCCGGCCGAAGGCCTTCTCGGCGTCTAGGGAGAGCAGTGCTGCTGGTTTATGAGTGATGCCTATTTTTTCGACCAGGTGGATAATTCTTTTGAGGTTATCATGTGTTTGCCTGGGATGAAGCCTGATGTTACACTCACCTGGTTCCCACAGGGGCGTCGATCGGACCCGGACAGCTGCGGTCTCCACCAACGTGATGCGTAGTGAAGAGATGACAGTCTGGACTGGCCCGCCTAATCTTGTCTGCTGGATTCGTAGAAGTATTCTCCTGCAAGTGGAGAAAGGGATTTAGCCACCAGTGGACTTTAGTGACGCCCCCCCCAACTGTTCTCGTTCACCCCACTAATCACCTCTGATATCCCCTTTTGGTAACCTCATCTATTGTTTTTAAATGATGAGCTCTCCATCCTGCATGGCATGCAGGGGCGCGTAGATACCAGTTACTTCACTGGTTTGAAGGTACTGGAGGAGTTCCGGAGGAATATTGACTCCAGTGTCTATAAAGTTCAAACAGTTCAATATGTTCGATGTTCACTCTTGTTCCATTCCCTCGTTAGGTTGCAGCTGGGTCCAAAAGAATATTGCCTGGAGGCAGCTGATGGCGTTCAGGCAAGAGTCTGTATTACCAAACATTGTCCGGTAAAAGTTGCATGAGTTTAACTTGCTATTTTCTCTCCATTTATAGGTGCGGCATAGAAAGATGCAGCGAATTAAAGGATAATACCTCTGGTGGTAAAGCAGGTAAGCCTATGGTGGCAAAAAGATTGTCTTTGTCGGTTTTCTCGGCTCACCTTGTTATTCCTTTTGTTTTCCCCCCAGGTGCTGGGTTTCGAAGAAGAAAATGATGGAGGCAGCGGCGAGTTGAAAGATGTGGTGGACTGGCGAGTATAACGCGGCGCTGCTGCTGGCGAAGCGACGCGTGCTGAAATAATGTCTTTTCCAGGCTCGGAGATGTGGTGGGTCCAGAATCAGGTAAGGAATCAAATAATGTCCGTGATCTTACCTCTTCTTCTTTCTTTTCCTTTTGTCTAGGAGCTCCGGATTCGAGGCGGGCGTGGCAGAAGACTGGATGCTGACTTGCAGACACGGTGAGCCTTACGCTGCTGGATGCAGAACAACACGAAGCATGAGCTGCTGTTCGGGCGTGGTTTAAATAGCCTGCAAAGTAGTCCCAGGTAAGAAGTTCCCTAGAACCACACCCAAGTAAAAAATAGTCCCTGTAATAAAATAGTCCCATCGAGGCCTCACGTTGGCTTGAACACATTTGCAGCATGGTCTGCATAAGGTAAGTAAAGTCTATGAGCCTGGCGCCTATGGCGCCAGGACTGATTTCTATGATGAGCCTGGGGCCTAAGGCACCAGGACTGAATCCAAACTGCCCCCACCCGGGGCTGTTGGGGTTTTAATGAGTATCTGGATGCCTGCTCCCGGGGCTGATGGACTCAATCCGGATGCCCGGGGGTAGGCATCATGACAGCACTCCCCCCCCCCCCCAAGGCCCCTCCTAAAGTTGTTCTTCCCCTTGGCCCTGGCTTGTCTGGGAAGTCTCGATGGAATTTTTTCACCAATCGAGGAGCATGAACGTGGTCACTAGGTTCCCATGACCTTTCTTGTGGTCCGTAACCCTTCCAGTCGATTAAATAAAAAGTCTTGATTTAACCATTTTAAAGTCCAGGATGTTTTTTACCTTCGAATTCAGGTTCTCCATCTATTAGGATGGGGTCAGGTGGTTTGGTTAATCTTGTCCCGGGTTGAACTGGTTTTAGAAGTGAAACATGAAAGACAGGATGAATCCGCATATTAGAGGGTAATTCTAATTTGACGGCCACCAAGTTGATAATGGCCTTAATGGTGTAAGGTCCCAAATATCTAGGATTAAAAGTGTGTGTTCCTTTCAGAGGTAAATGTCTTGTAGCCAGCCAAACTTGGTATCTGATTCGATATGGTGGGGTCTCACTTCTATGTTGATCAGTATTTTTCTTGTATTTCTCTTTTGCTTGTTTCAAATGTTTTGTTGCCTCTTTAAAAGCTTGTGTAATAGTAGAATGCAGATGAGTTACTACCGGCATTTCTAAATGCTGGGGCGAATCGAGTTCTGAGGTTCGAGGATGATGACCATATATGGTATAAAAAGGGCTTTGTCCGGTTCCTGAATGTACATAGTTATTGCATGTGTATTCAGAAATCCATAAAATGTCCTTCCAATTACTTTCGGTTTGGTGGAGCATACAATGTAGGTATTGTTCAAGAGTCTGGTGGTTCTCTCCGTCTGACCATCGGTTTGGGGATGGTGACTGGTTGATAACCTTACATCGACTTGTGCCAATTGACAACACTTCTGCCAAAATTGAGAAATGAACTGACTACCTCGGTCAGAGATCAATACGGAAGGAAATCCATTTATTCTAACAATATTTTCGAGAAATTCCAAGATTGAAGCAGAAGGTAATCCTTTTAAAGGAATAAAGTTGGCCATCTTGGAAAAAAGATCCACAATAACTAGAATGGTGTTGAATCCTCTTGGTAACCTCACCTATTGTTTTTAAATGATGAGCTCTCCATCCTGCATGGCATGCAGGGGCGCGTAGATACCAGTTACTTCACTGGTTTGAAGGTACTGGAGGAGTTCCTGAGGAATATTGACTCCAGTGTCTATAAAGTTCAAAGAGTGCAATATGTCCGATGTTCACTCTTGTTCCATTCCCTCGTTAGGTTGAAGCTGGGTCCAAAAGAATATCTGGAGGCAGCTGATGGCGTTCAGGTAAGAGTCTGTATTACCAAACACTGTCCGGTAAAAGTTGCATGAGTTTAACTTGCTGTTTTCTCTCCCTTTATAGGTGCGGCATAGAAAGATGCAGCCAATTAAAGGATAATACCTCCAGTGGTAAAGCAGGTAAGCCTATGGTGGCAAAGGGATTGTCTTTGTCGGTTTTCTAGGCTCACCTTATTCCTTTTGTTTTTCCCCCCAGGTGCTGGGTTTCGACGAAGAAAATGATGGAGTCAGCGCCGAGTTGAAAGATGCGGTGGACTGGTGAGTAGAACGCGGCCCTGCTGCTGGCGAAGCGACGCGTGCTGAAATAATGTCCTTTCCAGGCTCTGAGATGTGTTGGGTCCAGAATCGGGTAAGGAATCAAATAATGTCCGTGATCTAACCTCTTCTCCTTTCTTTTCCTTTTGTCTAGGCGCTCCGGATTTGAGGAGGGCGTGGCAGAAGACTGGATGCTGACTGGCATACACGGTGAGCGTTACGCTGCTGGATGCAGAATAACACGAAGCATGAGCTGCTGTTCGGGCGTGGTTTAAATAGCCTGCAAAGTAGTCCCAGGTAAGAAGTTCCCCACAACCACACCCGAGTAAAAAATAGTCCCTGTAATAAAATAGTCCCATCCAGGCCTCACGTTGGCTTGGACTCATTTGCAGCATGGTCTGCATAAGGTAAGTAAAGTCTAAGACCCTGGCGCCTATGGCGCCAGGACTGATTTCTATGATGAGCCTGGCGCCTAAGGCGCCAGGACTGAATCCAAACAGCTCCCAGCCGGGGCTGTTGGGGTTTTAATGAGTATCTGGATGCCTGCGCCTGGGGCTGATGGACTCGATTCGGATGCCGGGGGTAGGCATCATGACACCTGATTGATCTGTGTCTATTAGGGTTGGTAGGAGGGGGGATAATCTGGCCACCAGTATCCTGGTATAGATTTTCGCGTCGAGATTTATCAGGGCTATTGGGCAGTATGAGCCCGGGAGAGTAGGGTCTTTGCTGGCTTTATGGAATACTAAGACTTTTGCCTCATTCATTGATGGTGTTACGTTTCCGGTGTCCTTGAATGTATTAAGCAGCCTTGTCAGGACTGGGGCTAGTATGTCTCTGTACTTTTTGTAAAAGGGGGCCGTAAAGCTGTCTGGGCCTGGTGCCTTGTTGGTTGGGAGGTCCGCTATTGCCCTGCAAACTTCTTCAACTGTAATCCTAGAATCCAGTATTTTTTTGTCCTCCTCTGAGATTGTTGGGATGTGTAGAGATTGTAGGAACCTGTCTTGCCGCTCCTCATTCGGGTGTTCTGCCACGTAAAGATCCTGAAAGAATGCCTTGAAGGCCTCCCCTATGTCACTGTTGCAGGTTTGTGTCTTTCCGTGCGCATCTTTGACGTTCAGAATTGCCATTGATTTTTGTTTCTATCTGAGTTGTCTTGCTAGGAATTTGTCTGCCTTGTTAGCCTTGATATAGTATTGTTGCTTCAGGTAGAGTAGTGACTTCTCTGCTTTCTTGTTGCGCAGCATATCTAGCTGTCCTTGCACGTGTTTCAATGCTTTCTTAAGACTTCTTATGGGATGTGCTACCAACTCTCCTTGAATGTCTGTTATTTTTTTTTCTAGTGTTCTCTCCCATTCGTAATGTTGCTTGTCTTTAGTGGCCTTTAGAGCTATGATGTGGCCCCGGATTACTGCCTTGAAGGCCTCCCAGACGGTTCCCAGCAGCACTTCCCCATTGTCATTTTGGTCGAAGTATTCTTTGATTTTGTCTCTAACTGCCTCGCCCAACACCTGGTCCGTTAGAATGTCTGGTGGTAGTTTCCATTTCCAAAGGCCTCTTCCCGTAACTGGCATCTGAATGTCTAACCAGAGGGGGGCGTGATCTGAAAGAGCAATAGAGCCCATATCTATTCCGTGAATCATCCCAATCAGTCCCATCGACACCCAGAAATAGTCTATTCTCGACATTGTGTTATGCACATGCGAGTAGTACGTGAATCCATTTGCTTGCCCGTTCTTTACCCTCTAGACATCCTGCAGTGCCAGTTGTTCCATCATTAGTCTAAGTTGTTTTGAGGGAGCCCCCTGACTTTGGTTCCCCCCCTGAACTTCTATCCAGTTTAGGTATCCAGGCCAGGTTTAGATCTCCCCCCAATATAATCTCTCCCTTTGCAAATCCTTCTAGTTTCCCTAGCGTGTCCCGAAGAAAGCCATCTTGCCCAGAGTTCGGGGAGTAAATTGCCGCCAGAGTGAGCCAGAAACCCTCTATCGTGCAGTTGGCAAAAGCATACCTGTGTATCTATGAGGGTGACCCCCCCGTCCCCTCTTAACTGCAATCATCACACCTGCTCTTATTTCACCCGCATTCGCCTGAGCCCATATCGAGTACCCTCTCAGGTGTATCTTCTTTCTGTCGTGGACCTTTATAGGAGTCTCCTGGAGGAGCAATATGTTCGCCTTTTCCTTGTTAACCAAAGCTTCCAGTTTCTTCCTCTTCACCGGCGAGTTCAGCCCCCTTACATTCTGTGAGAATATTCTAAGGTTACCCATGTCGTCTTGTCCATAGTTTTGAATACTTTCCCTCAATCTGTATTCCCTTTTCTCTTCCAGAGTCGCCCCCCCATTCCTTCCCCAAACTTCCCCACAACCATTAACTGCAACTCAACTTTGATCCCGAGTAGGGCCCAGGCTCCCATGGTTGCTAGGGCGTTGCGCCTATCGCTCCTTGCCCTCACTGTACTCAGGATGAACTTTGCGGGGAGTCCTAAACACCGCTTCTTCCTCAGACCTGGGGTGTGTCCGTTCCGGGTCCACGGCCAGGCCGCCAGCTATTTGGTATTTCGTCAAACCTTTTATTTTACTTCTCCCGCCTTCACTGAACTGAGAGCGAGCTGCTGGTTTTTCTTGGTATTTTTCTTATTTTGCTCCTTCTCCCCCGAGGGGGTGCCCAACCCCCCCCCTGCCATTAGGTTTCTTTCTTTGCCGCACCACATCCCATCCTCTCTGCCTCTTCTGTGGGTCCCCCGTTGTCCTGGCCCCTCTTCTGTCATCTTCCTCCTCTTGCAGGCCCAGTATGTGTAGGCCTTCCTCTCTGGTGGTCACTCGTCTCCGTTTACCTTCCCATTCAAACAACAGGCCAAATGGGAACGTCCACTTGTATCTTATTTCTTTTGCCACCAATTCTTTCACCATTGGGGCCATCTCCCTTCTTTTTAAGAGTGTCGCTGAGGCTAAGTCTTGGTATAATTGGATTTCCACCCCATTCATTCTTATGTGGTCTAGCTGCCTCGCCCTTCTTAGGATCAGCTCCTTTTGTGGATATGATGAAAGGGCTGCTAGGACATCCCTAGGTCTCTCCCCTGGGGCGCCTGTCCTTTTTGGGCCCACTATGTGGACTCTATCGATCCCAATGCACTCCACTTCTTGCTCCTCTAGTATGTCTCTGAAGACGTCTTGCACCGCACTTTTTAGGTCTTTGTCTGCCACCGACTCTGGCATGTTTTTAATGCGGATATTGGATCTCCGGGATCGGTTTTCCAGATCTTCACATTGAATTTCAAGGCTATGGGTTAGCCGTACCAACTGTTCCTGTGTTTCGCTGCTCTGATTTGCTTCCTCTTCTACATTTTGGACAATTCTTTCCAGTGTATCTGTCCTTTCCTGTAGCTTGGCCACCTCTATATTGAGCTCTTGGACAGCCTGCTCATTTCATTCTTCATCCAGGTAAATTGCTCCTGTACCGTGGCCATAAATTTATCCTGTAGCTCCACAAACCAGGCCCTCATGTCATCTTTTGTCAGTGGCGAGGTGCTCTGGGTTCCTGATATGGTGGTGGGTGTGGGGTCCTCCTCTTTTTCCTTCATATTCACCTGAGTCTCTGTGGACCATATTTGAAGCAGATTTGAATTCCGTCTAGAAGGCTGTGCCACAGTTTGTGAGGAGCCCCCTTTCCCTTTGGCCCCTGACATCTTTGACCTTTTGTGGGGGTCCTATTGTGGTTCTAGATGGCTCCCCGTAGCTTGCGGTGGGGGTGTTTTGAAATTTCCTTGTGGAATCTGGGGATATGTCCCCATCCTTTGCTGTGCCTGTGAACACTTCCTTCTGACCTCTGTGGGTAGGTTCAGCTCTGCAAGGTGCGTTGCTGGTGCTCCTGTGCCCATCCAGAGTATGCAGGGCTAGTGTAGTCCGATTGGGGACATGTGCCCCTCCCCCCCTGCCTCTTCCGTGTTATGCTGACAATAGGATTGGGTTCTGCAGGGCAGGGGGTGTGGGGGCTCGAGGGCCTCCATTTGCCTAGTGCGTTTGTCGCCTATGCCAGGGCCCAGGGTGCGGCGCGGAGAGGAGAAGCACACATGCAGGCGCCCTCACCTTAGACACCTGGGTTCCCGGTCGCCATGTCTCCTCCTCAGACAGTGCTCTTCCTTCGCGGGTCGGCCAGCAATGCTGCCTGCCCGATGAGTAGCCGCTCGCTCGCCGCCACCTCGGGGGAAGCCAGCCGACTGGCTTGAGTGATCCCGTGGGGGTCCGGATGGGTATTCCCGTCCTCCGGCTCATCACCGCCTGACTGCGCGATGGATCCCGTCCCCCCTCACCTGGGGGGGGGGGGGGTCTCTCACCCTGCCGAGTCCGCCGATTCCACTCCCGAGGGGTAAGACGTGGGGTGCTGCTATGGGTACCCCTTGCCCGTCTCTCTACAGACCTGAGACCGAGTCGGAGGCTTGTGTCCACCGCGCCTCCACGTCCCTGCCTCCTCCGGCTCTGCGCCTTCCTCCGATCCCTCCTGTATGTTTGGCAGGGTTTCCCTCAGTGGGGGAGGGGCGGCTGCCCCGCTCGGGTACTTCTCACCCCCGGGGGGGTATTTCTGGCAAATCTTCCGATCGCTTCAGCCCCCGACCGTGTGTTGTGCGCTGCGGGAGACGGTCCCGTGCATTTTCACCCGAAAATCAGCTCATGTGGTGCTTATTGTTAGCGGCCTGGTGGGAGCGCGACTCAAACGCAACTTCCACTGCCGGCGGCCATTTTGGAATCCGACATGGAGTTTTTTGAGAAAAAAAAGAAAATGTTTATTTCAAAAAGAAAAAATGTGAAATGTATGTTATATGTTGAAACTGCTGCAGAGTAGAATAAAGAGAAGATGAAGCATAATGCTTGCCTCCTTGTCTTTAATAGAATCAAGAGCCTGCGCTATTAGCAGGGGGAATCTTCATTACACCCCACACCTGCCAACAGCAATTCTCCCATTGTGTACACTGTGGAATAAACTAAAACAAGCAAAACTCATCAGCTCTCGGAAGCAGTACTACAGAAAAAAGAGACTTCCGTAACTATTTCGAAAATGTCTGTCACTGTTCTCTCTCAGTTTGCTATTAATTAATACACAACGGTGCTGTGCATGGGCCATGGCCAGAATAGATGTAATTGATACTATTTATTATACAGTGCTTGCTATCCTGCGTCATAGCACCACTGTTAATCTAAGCACTTTTAAGGGTAAACAATATATACATCTCAAAAGAATGAGGGGTTGCCTCTTTTGGACTTGAACATGTTAACAAACCTCAGCTCAAGCCCATACGCCACTGAGCTTGCTAAGGACCAGCCATCTGTTCCTAATGACGACATAGGGGAGGTGCTGCAGAAAGTTTACAGAGGGTCCTTTAGCTATGCTAGTCAGCTGGTTATGTTGTTTACACTTGTCCTGATGGGGAGGTGTTGAATTTAATATTGGCACATTAGCATAGTAAAGCATGCACAGTAATGAAACGCCTTTAATATCAAACAGTAACTGCCGAAACATTAAGCAGTAGCCCTGCCTATCTATGTCGAGCCTAGGCGCTCAACATGGAGAAAGGACTGTCCTCCCTTTGGCATCAAAGATATAGAGAGAGGACACTACATCTCCCCTTTACTCTAACAATAAGCTTCTTCCTTCAACCAATCTCTTCTATCCATCTTGTGGATCTTCGTATTGTTCTTTTTGAGGAACTGCGAATCCCTGGGAGGGGATAGTCCCTCCCACTGTCACTATTCTCTATATCCACATCAGCATCAATGAAGTCAGAGCAGCTGCCGAAGTCATCACCAGATGAAGCACTCCTTTCATTCTGCAGTGTTGTTTCACTTTCCAGCCGTTTGAAAAATGAAGAGTTTTGGGTGACCGTACCTTGGGGACTTGCTGCTGTCACCATAGACCCCTTGATGTTGGTCACTGTCATGGGTTGTGTATTGAATGCCGGCATCTCTTTGGACCCTTGTTTTTGACACACAAGTTCTTGATCCCTAATGCATACTTCTGGTTCTTTTGCCCTCCTCCTTGCATCTGCATTTGTCTTCATTTTTTCTTTGCTCTCTCTGTCCTCCTCTCTCACCCTTAGTTCCATGTTAGCGGTTGTTTCGTTTGTGCTAGAGTGTGGGTTCTGACAATTCTGCCAAACATGAGTTCTGATGGACACACTCCAGTGGAGCTGTGAGGGGTGTTCCGATAGTCCCTCAGTAGATTGCAAATTGCTTGCATGAGTGATCCTCTTGTGATATGACATATTTGAAGAATACGCTTCGGATTGGCCATAAAACGAGTGCCATTCACTTGGGGCCATAGTGGGGGGGAGCTTCCTGTGTTGAAATACTAAGTTCTCAGCAAACATTTTGAATTCTTGTCCGCTAATGGTGGACCGTTGTCAGACTTTACGAATGTTGGAATGCCGTAGTCAGTGAAAGTATTGTCTGGATCTGAAATGACAGCCTGTGCTGCCGTGGAGCGTATCAAATGTATCTCTGGAAATCGTGACATCTCGTCCATGATTACAAGGACGTGCTTGCCATTGGGAAGAGGCCCGAACATGTCAACTGCCACTTCACTCCATACCTGAGTCGGCATAGCTGTCATCTTTAGGGGTTCTAGGAATGTGCGTGAGCAACTGCCTTACATATTGTACACTTCCCCAAGGTTTCCTCCACTTTCGTGTCCATCTGGGGAAACCACACTTTTGTTTGCAGTAGTCGTTTGGTTGAAACTATTCCCCAGTGTCCGGTGTGAACAATGTCAATGACTCGGTCCTGTAGCGAGTATGGAATCGCTATCCGGTCTTCCTTTAGCAACAGACCTTCTAGAGACAGCAACAGGGAGTGCTTCAGCATATGAAGTATTCAGAGGTGTTTTTATTCTTGCTCCGACAGTATAATTTCCATTTGTTTCGCGTCATGCCATCTGCCAGAATGTACTCTTTCCTTCACTATGGAGAGGAGCCAGTCCTTGTTTAGGTCGAGGAGTATTTCTCGAATGGTGAGTGACTTGGGATGTGCATTGGTGATGATATGAATTCACAGATTCATCAGCGTTACGAGATTGTGATTTCTCTTTTGCGGGCAGAGGGTATCTCGATAGGAAATCTGCCGGGTTGTTTTCTTTTCTGGGTCGGTGCAGTATTTTGATGGAATATTCTTAGAGGCGGAGTCCTCATCCGGCAATTCGTGGGGGCATTTTTGCTGTCGATTTTCTGTAAATAGTTGTGAGGGCCTGATGGTCTGTGATGATGGTGACATTTTGTCCATACAGAAAGAGGTGATGATGCTCACAGGCCCACACTACAGCTAGACTCTCCTTTTCTGGCTGTGAGTATGCACACGCTTTGGGCGATAGGCTGCGACTGGCATATGCTACGATTCAGCGAGATTCTGAAGGAGAGCCAGGCTTGAATTGAGCAAGGATTGCCCCTAGGCCGACTGGGCCTGTATGAAAGGTCAGTTCCGTTTCCAGGTTTGGATCAAAGTACGCCATGCACAGGCTGATGCGATTCAGCGTTTTATTTCCTGAAAAGCATCCTCACAGTCGTCTCTATATGTGAACTCTTGTCCCTTTCCTATGAGATGTCTTAGCAGGGTGCTGATGGATGGGAAGACCTGCATATAGCTGGTGCAGTAGCTAGCCATTCCCAGGAACAAACGGATGGCTGAGGTGGATTACGGCGTAGGTTCAGTTTGGAGGCCATCTTGGGAGAAAATGTGCCTGAAGAATTTGAGCGTTGACTTATTGAGTTAAATAGTGTCAACATTTAGGGTTAGATTTGCCTCTAGCAGTGCCATGCACATGTGCCGCAATGCGTCGTCATGAGATTCTTGAGTGACGCAAAACACTATGATGTCATGACTATAATTGAGACATTGTGGAACATGTTTAATTACCTGGTGTATCTCATTTTGGAAAATGTCCACAGCTGAAGACACCCCAAAACGGAGTTGATGTAGCAAAATAAACCCACGTGGGTGGAGAATGTGGTTAAGTATCGGGATTCAGGATGTAGCTCAAGCTAATGATAGCCTTTGTTCAGATCTAATTTTGCGATGACCTTTGCTCCATGAAGCAGGTGCATCATGTCCGTCATTCTCTGTGAGGCATGTCTCTTCAATGGCTGTGCTTGGTGCCCTCATGTCCACTCAGATGCAGATGCTTTTCCCAGTTGTCCTTCTTTCGGACTGGGCCGAAAGGGGATACCCAGGGTCTGGGTCCGGTTGCGTGCTCTATGATGTCTTGATCTAGGAGAGCTTGTATTTCGTCCTCAACTTGCTTCTGGATGTTTAGCGGTATTCCTCTGTAATGTTGCGCCATGGACTTGATGTCGCGATTAATGTGCAATTTGACTTGTTTTCCTTTGAGCCGGCCAAGCCCTTTCAATAGAGTTGGGAAGAGTTTTTGCATCATGTCTTTTTGGCTTGTGGTATATGCTGTCATTATTTGGTACATGATGTGTAGTGAAATTGAAGCGGAGGATGTTGCCACCTGGTCCTTCTCCTTCTATTACGCATATCAATACTTTTGCTAATTTGTCCTTGTAACTGCAGGTGGCCTTGAACATGCCTTTACACTTTAGCGGCGTGTTTGCTCCATATGGATAAATGTCAATATAAGCTGGTTGAAGCACCTTTTTGTATTTAAGTCCTTGGTATGTTGTCTAATTGACTACGTTCACGTTTGCCCCGGTGTCGATCAGGAATTCTCAGGACTGCCATACAGTTGCAATAATAATGTTGGGCTATATTCTGTCGCTGTCTTGTTCCCGAAGGATGTACATAGCCTTGTTTGCAGTCACCACTAGACGACGACAAACCAGATGCATTTCAGCGTCTTGGCGAGTCTTCAATATATCGCACTTTACGTCTTGTGGATCTCTTTTCCCTGACTTCGGGGGGGGGCGTATTTTTCGAGATTCATCCCTCCTGTCACTTGTTTGTCTGGATCTATGCAGGGATTCCCTCCTCCTACTCGGGGATCGTTGACTTCTGCTTGTCGGTGGTGTCAACTGTCTGGAGCTGGAGCTGTCCCGTCTCCTGCTTTACTCACTATGGTTCATAGACCTCTGGTAGTATCTGATATTTTTACAGACGGACTGGAAATGGTTTTCACTACTGCACTTGTCGCACGTGTGACCGACTGCTGGGCATGGCCCTACATGAGGGAAATTGTAGCCACACATGTAGCATTTCTATTGGTCTTTATTACTGTCTCGTTCTGCTGCATAGTGGCGCAGAGGTCAGCGTCTGCGTGATTTTAATGTTTCCTAATGGTTCGGTTTGCATGGAGAGACATGTCCGCTCTGGCCAATTGTAATATTTCCTTTAATGACCTGGACCGCTGTAGTATTCTTTTCCTGAAATTCTGCTGACTCGCACGCAGCAATAGTCTGTGATTTTAGGGCTTCTTCAGTCAAGTAAAGTTCAGAGTCACACTAATTTACCCTTTTTCTGAGTCTCATGACGAAATTTCAAGGGTTTCCCCTTTTTCTTGCGTGGTCGTATGAAAAATGTGGCATTCATAATCTACGTTTCTCAGTGGGCGAAGTAGTTGTTTAGGGCGTCAATAATACCTTCAAACGTATTGGAGGAGCTTTGTGGCATTTCAAGGACGATGACGCAGACTACTGGTCCTTACAAGTGTAGGAGTATTTCCCTGAATCAGCACTTTTCTCTCACCCCTGTTACATCAATATATATTTGGAGTTCTTGTAGCCATTGGTTCCACCGTGGTGCTAGACTACTTGTATCTGTGATGTAGAAATGGGGACCCGCCTGAAGCTGCAGTGACTCATTTCCCCTTCCTGCCCTTTCATGTGGCAGGGAGGCTTGTGAGGAGGTGCTGCCAACTGCTTCGTCCCCTGACATGTTATCACTGTGTGCACTGAATTTAGAGGAAGATTGCAGGCTTGAAGAGACACGTGAAGCATGCGTCAGTGAGGCCTCAGCAGGCATGTGCAGATGATTCCTGATGTGTGAGCGTGTGCACAGGCTATCCCTCATTCACTGGGGAAGCGTGCTGCGCTGTAGCAGCACGTGGTGTAATGACAGGAAAGTGAGGAGTTACAAACTCACTGTAGAATGTTCAGGCGTGTGGGCGGATTCCTTTCCAGGACTGCCGACATTTAATGTGCGGCGGCGGGACATCTAACGAGAGCACGGTCGAGAGCAGAGTATGCTGTTGGAGGCTCGTAGTGCTGGAACATGTGACTTCTTGTGCCACACGCGTCTGTTCTGAAGAAAATCCTCGTTGCCAGTGTTCAATCTAACATTGGCACATTAGCATAGTAAAGCATGCACAGTAATGAAACAGAGCCGGTGCATAGCGTGTGAACACCTTTAATATCAAACCGCAACTGCCGAAACATTAAGCGGTAGACCGCCTATCTATGTCAAGCCTAGGTGCTCGCCATGGAGAGAGGACTGTCCTCCCTTTGGCATCAAAGATATAGAGGGAGGACATTACAGGAGGGAGGAGGGTACTGATCACATGCAGTGAGGGGGCCCTAACTCAGTAGGGGAATGTTTCCTTGGCTACTTCTGCAATGGGGATCTTGAGGTCCCTGTGTTTTATACACTTAGTGATCTACAGACACCTTCTTTCTTCTGGCAGCTGTTCATGCAATACCTACACTCACCACATCATCTTCCCTCTGCACCAGACTTCCTTATCCACGTGCCTACATTAAAGAGGAACAATCATCTGGCATTTTCTAGATCCAAAGGCCACCTCTTGTCAAAAATAATTCCCCAAACAGCACCGCTAAATTATGCTGCAGTTTACCCTGCAAGTGCTTGGAAACCACTTGGGCGAATCCTGCTCTACAAAAAGCCCAAAGCAAAACGTTAATGCCAGTAAGACCGAGATTCTCATTGGCACACCTGCTCCCTCCTTTCCTGTTGCTCTCGGGCCGGCCTCTCTTGTCCCGCTTCCTTCTCCCACCTGTGAGACTAAAAAGCTTGGGGTCATCTTCGACTCCACTTGCTCCTTCTCTCCTCACATCTCTGATGTTTCTAAGAAGTCACACTACCAGGTGCACCTCCTCAGAGGTATTCTTCCCTTCCTCTCCTTTCGTCAGAAGCTCACTGTTTCCAGAGCTCTGGCTCTCTCTAGGCTGGACTACTGCAACAGCCTTTTCTAAATCTGCCTGGTTCTACTCTTCGCAACTCATCTAGAACAGGACTGCAAGACTTGTTCTTGGCCTCAAGCCCAGGGATCGTATCGCTCCAGGACTGAAATCTCTGCACTAGCTCCCTGGGGCTGTGAGGATTAATTTCCAAACTCTCTACATTGTCCACAAGGACTTCTGGGCCCTGGGGGCTCATTACCTCCAACTCTCTCTTCCTAAATATCTTCCTTCTCAAGCTCTTCGATCACCCGCCTCCAACTCCCTCAGGGTCAGTCACTTCTCCAAGCAACAACTTGGTGGTAGATCTCTATCTTCGGCTGGCGCCTCCCTCTGGAACAGCCTCCCTGAAACTCGAGAACCATCTCCAGTTCCGGAAGCACCTCAAGACCTTCCTCTTTGCTTCTGCTTTCTCTCCTCCTCTCCACTGCTGCACTCCTGATGGAAACTGCTCTGGTCACCTGGCTACCCTCTCATCTCAGGCCCAGGTCTCCTCCCCCACCAGCTGTACTCCTGCACTGCCTCCGGGCAACCCCTGCACTTGGGGGCTGTTTTTGTATCCCCACAGTCCCCACCAGCTCTTGACACTTGATGTCTGCACTTACCTCTGTACTTGCCACTAGCTGGGCGCACTTTTACCTACTGTTCTATTTATTTATTTATTTATTTATTATACTGTTGATCCCATGGATTGCACTGCCCCCTACCCTCCCCATCTTCACTTTCCCTTTGCCCCCTCCCCAGCACTTGCACAATGTCAAGGTCACCTGGCCTAGTAAGATAGGTGACACTCTTAGAAACACTTGTGTATAGGCATGTTATAAATGCCATACCATATCATAATGCACGGGGGGGGGCGACCATAGTTTTCTTTTGCATGGTGGCAATGGCTCTGATATATGAACAACATTTTTGTTGATTAACATTGCAGAACCTAGACTGCCTCTTCATCTCTGAATCGCCATAAAAACAAGATCCTACTCATCCCCTGTCCTTCTCCTTGCCACACCCTCCAAGCACTGTGCCATTGATACTTGTGAGAGGGTAGGGTTGAGATCCTGTCCAACATGCCGAAGTACATCCTACTCCCACCAGGCCTCCCATATACTCCCCATATTACCGCTCCTTGTAGCTGGGAGTGAGGCAGGCCCCTTACGAGGGTATTGCTAGGTAGCAAACTGCCCAATGGCTCGTAGGGCAGGGTGCATCCTGCCGATCCCGTCTTTGCATTTATATACGAAAACCCATCAATAATTTGTGATGTCATCTTTGATGTCCTGGGAGTTAGTCTTAGCAGTGCACGGCGGTGATGCAAGTTACGGTTGCTTAGCATACCATAACCGGTGAATTTCAGTTTTTTTTTCGGTTTTATTTGGAACCATAACGTCCCTTTAACAAAGTTTTTTTAATGAATTTCATAGGTTTCTAATAGCGCAATTTACCATAACCTCCCTTTACCAAAGTTTTTTTTTTACTGAGTGTATATATACATAGTGTGAATTTGATAGTTGTTTACTAGGATTCCCTTAGTTTATATACATGTAACATAGAACCCCCAGCTAGTGATGTTGATGTCCGCGGACTGTGCGTATGTCCGCGGACGGACGCGGTCAACATCAACACTACCCAACAACTCAGGGGGTAGCTTACATTGTTGTATCATGCAACATAAACACTGAACAAGTTCAAAAAGCAGCACATGAACACATTATGTGTAATAATAAATAAGAAGTGTAACCTATATAAGTAAGACATCAACCATCCATTTAAATATCATATGCACCAGAATGGAATATACCAAAACAAAAAATATATGCCTCCAACACAATTACCTCACAGAAACTGCATAGCAAAAGGCAACAGTAGACCTACACAACAGTAACAACAAAACCTGCCAAAAACTAGTAAGTAAACTTAATTTTTCTTATATATTTCTAAACTTTCTGTATTAGGTACAATAAAAGTAATATATATATTTTTTTTTACACAGCAATGTCCAGTACTTTGGAATGGCTTGAAGAAAATTTCCCACGTGATGAAATGGTAGACACAACACTTCTCTATGTTAGCCAATTAATAACCATTACTGTATGTGTACTTAACCCCTTTTTTTTAACAGACCATACAAACAGTGAAAATAATATACCAAGAGAGAGACTCTCCATGTCCCAGTCAACTATCCCCAAACCCTCACCACCAAGAAGAACGTTATGATGAGACTTCCATCCCTTCATCCCCTCCCATCCATCATCTCCAAACCCCCAATTCCCCTGTATTTGGGTCAGTTTCTGCTTCCCCCTCTCTTTCATAAATTTTATATTTGTATATAATAATAAAATATTGTGTGTTGTTACTTTATTCCTCTGTGTCTTATTTCTTTTTTAAAAGGCAGTTAAGGTGTCCGCGGACAGCGTGGGTATCCGTAAAGTCCACAATTAACCAAAATGGAGGTGTCCTAAGAACACTATACCTGTCCGTACTGTCCGCAATCAAGATGAAACTATTCTTAGAACACACTTGATGTCCGGGATGTCTGCAATTAACCAAAATGGAGGTGTCCTAAGGACACAATACCTGGTCATACTGTTTGTAATTAAAATGGGAGTGTCCACAGGACACAACATCGGTTCGCATGTCTGTAATTATTTAAATTAAAGTGTCCTAAGAACATCCCCTTGTTCGCAATGTCCGCAACCAGAATGAATATGTTCGTAGAACACTTAACCTGTCCGCCTGTCTGCAATGTTATGACGCACATTCATTTTATTCGGTGTCTGCCACACTGTCTGTAGAACATCTACGCACATGCACACCACACCTATGGGTCCTACGAACATCGTAACTGTCTGTCGCACATGTGTTGCACTTTAAATTAGTTCGGGGACTAGAACACTGTCCGTAGAACACCCACACACAACTGAACATGCACATTTGGTGTCCTACGGACAGCCTTCCCATTCGCGAACGTGTCTGCGACGTCATCATGTGACCGCACCCACGCTGAGCGTGTGTCCTTATTGGCGAACACTGTCCAGGTCCCTGAACATTTTTTAAAGTACGTTTCTGGACAATCCAAGGTATTTTACAGTAAAAGTTCACCATTGCACATGTCCCAGACAATGTCCCTGGCGATCTACATACTTTTTGAGCCTTTTTGTTGGTGTTCGATCTGTCCGCGGAAAGCGCGGGTGTCTGCGAAGCATGCACCTGCACCCCTATAAAAGGCCACACCCTAGAATTGCACCTCATTGTGCTTCTGGCTACCTAACAGAGCATTGCTTCAGACCTGCATTGACTCCATTGCTGGCGACTTCTGCCTGCTGTTATCCAGATAGCAACCATGGCTGCTTCAGCTTCATCACCACCATCACCACCTCCCCAAGGGCCTGCAGAGAGGAACAGGCGTGAGGATGCAGAGGAGACGGATGAAGAGGATGAGGTAGTGGAAGACCATACTTCCAGCACTCATCGTGAGTCTTGGGTGTGGCGGTTATTTACCACTCTTGATGAGTGCCAAAAGCTTGTGCGAATAAGGTGTTCTGCACTCAGTGCCACATGGTGCTGAGTTGTGGAAAGCCTGGTTCGTACAGCTATGGTACGACATCAATGAAGCGACACCTGAGGTCGTTCCACAGTGGGACTATTTGTAAGGTTGTACCTTACGATAAACGTAGTAGGTGGAGTTCCCCTGCAGCATCCTCCATTTCCGCTCCTGCACCATAAAAGACACTCCTGTGGGACAGCGCATCCCTCCAGCTGCCTCGCAAGCCATTCATGATGCCGTTGACCCTTACCTTTCGAGGGTCACAATATTGTGCATGTACTGCGATGCAGTACTCTGCAGGGGGGAGAACCTTCGGAGTGCTTTCAAGACTGCAATCAAGGAGCATGAGAAGGTCTGCTGCCTACCTAAATAAGGCCCACCCTACATCTTCCTCTCTCCACCTGCCCTGTCTTATCCCTGTGGTTGGTGTCCCTTCCTTAGCCTCCTTTCCTTGTGTGTCTTGTTTAAAAAAACAAAAAAAATATACAACAATTAAAACAAACCCTTCCCTCCACAATGAATAATAATGTCTGGATGATGCTGTGTCACCAAAGTAGCAAAAAGAGGTACCAAATCCAGCCACTTCATTCCCCGCACTCCATGCCAGTGCACTTCCATATGAGGGAATCCAAGATGTGCAGCCACTCCACAGCGTTCTGTATGCACCTCCAACCAATTTATCCATGAGTCTCCCAAAATCCAGATAATCTGTTTTCTGAAACACACAGCCATAGCTATCTGTTCTTCTATCAGGAAGAAGACTTTCTGACAAACTCTCTCCTTACACAACACACCCAGTAAACCTTATTGACCAATCCCTTGCTCTGCTCAGTCTCATTTGCATGCCTCTCAACCCCAAAATCCCTGTATGTAATACGTGGTGTCTGCAGACAATCGAATAAATCTGAGCGTGGTGAATGTAAATTTAAATAGTGTGCCCCATTTCGCTTTTGAGGTTGGCACTGAAAAGAGCCTGTTTTGGGTTTTTTGCAGATGCTTGAGAGACACCTTTTATTTTGTATTTTTTTGGGGGGGGTTTGTTCTTATTTTACTCCTAAAATCTTCACATTAGCTTCTCCAAAGCAACCCTTATGTTCAAAACAGCATGGCATTTCCCATAAAAGAAAGAAATGCCATCTTCTTTAAAACAAACAGCATTACCAGAATCAATGTTCTCATTATTACAAAAGAACATACAAGCTCTAAGCATGGAAACAAACATGTCTCGGTTGATTGCACACCTAGCAATGTTTTGCTGAGGACAAAAAACAGAACTGTTGTCCCATATTGCCCTAGGTACTAAACCAGAAAGAATGACTGGCATTTGGAAGGACTTTCATTACTGCTTGAACCAAGTGTTCCAAATCTGCCAACAAAATAGGGGCACTGACATAGCCCAAATGCAAAGCACCACAGTGCAAAACTACCACATGGGGACTGTTCATCCTGCCCATATCTTCACAAACTTGTACAATTCCCTGCACATTGAAATCAGGCATAGTGCTCCACACCACCTCCACTCCTTCAACATCAAAATTGTTTGCCACATTCCTGCATTTAGCATACTGCTCCAAACCATGCACAAACATATCTACAACTGCCAACACCCTGACTTTCTTCACCACTGCCATCTTCACTACACACAGCCTCTTTCAACACAAATCCACAACCTCAAACCTGATTGGATAATCCCTACAGTCCCCTTTCCATGCTGGATTTGCTGAAAAACCCCTTATGTGGCACACTCTGTCTGCGGACAGCCGCGGTGTCTGCGAAGCGCGTTACTCTGGGGCAGCCCTTCTACCCTTTCCACTTCACTCTCTGTACCATTCCCTCATTGGCTACAGCTAAGCAGTCACACAACCATCCACCAATCACATCCAAGAACTCTACATCTAACTCCATCATCATAGTTCAGCACTTCAGATGTACTGTTGATCACTCGGAGTACAAGTCTCATGTCATTGGAAAGCACCTACTACAAAAACTACTGTACAAGTCTCCAAGATTTCTACTTGCAGCTTCATGCATATCCACATGCATGAATACAAACTACAGGTATGCATATTTTCTGCACAGTACATGTACAGCTCTTGTATACATGCATATAAACAGGGTAACTGCCACCTAACCTGTATAACCTACAAAATTAACTTACTGTCATTTTTCCCCTCTGCTATAATCAACTGTCACTTGCAAACCTGTGTGCTGTCCAAAAACTTTTTTTTTTTTTTTTTACACACACAGCTATCTAAAAAAGTGTCATTTCATATTAAAAGATGGGAGAAATAACAATATAATTGTATAAAAACACTTTCTAGTGTATTATAAAATTACACGCAGCCAGGCTAAGTTCATGCATCTTTATACACTCACACAGATACCCAATATCATTAAAAAGGCTCCCAGCTGAAAAACACCACTGCCTCTACATCACATCCTTCTGCTTTATTACCCACACCTTCACAAATGCATACATTCCATGCTTTCCTATACAGTTTCTGCCATTTACCCTATAAACATTGCAAAATAAGTATGATTATTTCTTCTATCTCCTAACATCCAATAACACAGCCTTAAGAAGCCAAGTCAGTTTCATACACTTAGAATCTGTTAGTTGAACGTGCTTTGAGTATAATACTATGTAAAATATACAGGCTGCACATAGGCATAGGAAACTGCATGTACACACTATGTTCAGTTACCAAAAAACACTACTACTACATAAACATAAAAATCAACGTCTAAATTAACAACAGTGCTATAAACACACAAATTTACTAACTTCTTTCTTTTACAATTGCAGTGAAGACGACTCTCCTGAAAAGCAGCAGCATCTGAAGTACGAACAACAACTCAGAAGAAACCTACTCTTTCCATACAAAAAAGTAAGTACAATACTACCATAATGTTCTGTTGCTCAAACACACTAGAATGTTAATATTGCAGAACAAAGAACTGTTTTAATTCTATACCATTAGATTTAGTATTAGTGCTTCCCCTCACCACTAGTTTACTTTGCATTGTCATCTGAACCCCAGTATAGTAACACGCAAATACAAGAATAGCCTTCCCAACTTGTTATAGCTGGCCATTGCACAATCACACACCTCCACATACATCCTTACCATCAAACGCAGACACTCGTGCACACAGCACACATACATTGCACAACAGCCCAACCCATACTTTCTTTTTTTTTTCCAACAGACCCCAAAGAATGCCTACCAAAAAGCAACTCTGTAGAAAGCAACGCAGAAGTAGAGCAAATCAAAATAAAAGTGTCCAAAATAAGCATCCATCTCTAGCAGAATTTGTACAAAAAGTTCAAACAAAACATCTAATACAGTCATTAAGCGAAACAAAACAAGCTTCCAGTACAGAAACTTTGCCTCCTCTTTCAAAATGTAAAACGAAACAGAAAGTGATTAACAAGAATTCAGCTACAACTACTGCTACCACTGCTCCTCTAAATCTTGATGTAGTGGCAAGTAACAATACCAAAAAATGTATTTTACAAAAAATGTTCCGCCACAGAGTCCTTCAGAATCTTATAAAAACAGGGGAAAAATCATGCACAACCCTTAAAACCTACCATAGAAAATTAATCTTAGAAGCTCTCATAGACAGTGCAGTCCTTCTCAAAAGGAAGTTATTCATTTTAGTTTTAAACAGAATGAAACCACTAACAAAACGAACTACTAAACTACAAAAAAGACTTCTCAATAACAAAAATAACTTCTTAAATATCTGTGGAGGTGAATGGAGTCACACCACAAGCACAGAACCATATTTTAATGAAGAAGCATACAAACAAAAGCAAACAACCACAATTGCCATACATAGCAGTGGACGAGGGTATGAAAAACTTAATACCATAATGGAACAAGAAATGCTGCTTACAAAAATAAACCCAGAAAACTCAGTATCCCCTCTCCATTCCACTGAACCAAAACATCCAGAGTACAATGGGCTGTGCACGTCAATGTGTAACATATCCAGAAAATCTTTCAAATCTTTACACCAGTTCCTCAATCAGTATGTGAAAGGCAGAGACAAATTCAAAATGAAACTACTACAAAATATGGACACCTGTCCAGTGCGCAAATACACAGGAGTACAAGGACATTCATTAGCCTGCATTTCAGGACCTATTTGCAACTATCATTCAACTATAAGAAATCTGGTCCATAAACTCTACTATGCTAAAAGTCCTGCTTTAGCACTAGCCAATTTAAATAACAATCTTCTAGATGGTACAGCCAAAGAACTACTCGAAGATATAGAGCATATCCAGAGAAAATATATTGGAAGTGAAAGCCACTTACAAAATGCAATAGCTTTACAGCAGACAAGCAACAATTGTACAGATGGCAACCTTCTGCTACAAACATACAAAAAGAAATACTAAAATGTAAAAGTGCATCCGCTGAAGTACCAAACCATATGTGTGTGTTGCCGCAGAACCTTTTATAAAAGTAGCACAAAAACTAACTGTAGACATAACATACAAAATCAAAGACAATGAAGATTCCAAATGGTTTGAATTAGCTTTCTACCTTATAGCAGAAAACAAATACAAAATTACTGACCCCTTAAATACTTTGCAATTACTGCACTGGAAAATTTGACAACAACCAAACTCCTTCACGTGCTATCACAAATAACTTGGAATTATTCCTACTACCAAAACCCCTGCAACAACTCAATTTATATGAGAGCATCATAATTCAAACAGTGCACCAATTTCAAGCAATAATACGCCTTCAACCAAAAACAGAAAAATCACCTCCCTCTGAATTAGTGAAAGGCATTCATGGCAAAGTAGTTAATTTACCATTAGATCTGAAAGAAAATGTACACACTCTGGGAGTGCAATGTCCAATAGATCAATCTTTAATTGTCTTAGTAAATGGTGTACCTACAAAAGACAAAAAGATTAACAACTCATGGACTTACATAAAGTTAGACAAGCCTTGCAATATCTAAAAGACAATAATGAATACTACAAAGAAATTAATATTGAAGATAACCTGAGGGAAACCACTGAAATAATTCAAGAGTCACCAGAAACTGGTCAATTTCAACTTCTAGATCCTGCTACAGTATCCAATATTTTAGATATTATACAATTCATCCATTACGCTCTAAAGACACCATAGATGATGCACTGGAAACATACCAAATGCAACAAACCAAAGGATCACCAATCAGCATATGGGAAAAAAGTATAGAAGCATGTGCCTTTCCTCTACTCTTTCCTACTGGGAAAGGAGGAAGGTACGATGATAGACCCACTCAGTTAACAGCATCAGAATACTGCTCTTTACTAATGTACAAATGTATTCTGAAGATCCCAGTTTTAGACAAAATGTTGAATACATATTCCACCTACTCTTTGAAAGGGAACTAGCAACTATATGCTACGGAGCTGCACACACATTGAAATCAGGTACCCATTTTCAAAATATGTTAGCTATGCATTTACTACAAAAAGTGCAAGAAAAAGATGAGGTTCTACAATCAAGCATTACAAATCTGTTAACAAACATGTGTGGTACAAAAGAATACTGGTTCCGATGTCACAGAGATGTACATTGTATGATAGGAAACCTTGGCCCACCCACTTGGTTTGTTACATTAAGTTGTGCAGAATATACATGGGACGATTTACATGATTTCCTACGCATAGCAAACAAAAACAAAACAAACATAGATATACTAACACCTGGAGAACTCTGCTCTCTAGATCCTGTTAATGTTTCAAGATATTTCCATCATTGCTTTATTGCTATGCTACACTTTATTTATAATAAAACTGTTCCTCCCCTCAGAGAAGTGCAACACTTATTTTGGAGAAAAGAATACCAAGCCAGAGGAGCACCACATATCCACATGCTTTTATGGATTAAAGATGCTCCTAAATTTGGTCAAGACAGTGATGCCACTGTTTTACAGTTTTATCGAAAAATATGTCACTTGTGAAATTCCTTCACAAACAAATAGTGACCTTCATGCACAAATTTTACAATTTCAAAGACACAAATGCAGGAAATATTGTTGTCGCAAATATAAAAACAAAGGGAAATACTACACCAAATGCTGCTTTGGTTTCCCGAGACCAGTTACAACAACAGGTCAAGTAAACACCTTCATGTCTTCAGTTAGACATAGTGTCAAAGGTAAATCACCTAAGAACACATATTACATAAAAAGGACAGAAGAAGCAAAATATATCAATGATTACAATGCAATCATTACCCTCTTATGGAATGCAAACATATTCACTGCAGTTGCACGATATGTCACAGCCTACTTAACCAAAGCAGAAAAAACAGAGCTTCAAGACCTCTGGGATGACTTATCTGACAAAACACTGTCACAGAAATGGTACAGTTTAGGCATAAAAATGCTCTCTTATACAGAATGTGGCTGCTATGAAGCTGCAGACCGTTTAACCGGTACTGCTTTGTATGGAAAATCTGAAAATATAGTATGGCTAAGTCTTGGTCCTGCTAAATGTAGAAAAAGAGTTCTCAAATCATATGAGGACATAGAAACAATAGCTAAAAATGATCCCAACAGCCAAGACATTTTGAAAAACAATTTACTAGACACATACTACCCAAACAGGAGTACCACTTTGGAAACCATGTGTCTGTACCACATAGCCCAAAGCTTCACATACAAAAATAATATAAAACCAGATGAAAACAAAGGTAGATAGAGAGTGACAAATTGTGAAGGCAGTTTAGTGAAACTTACCAAACAAAGCTTAATTAATCATATCAAATTGTCATTAAAAACTCCTCAACATAAAGAACTATCTACAACTTTTTAAACCATGGAGAAAAGAAGAGTTACTAGATATCTATGACTCCTGTGAAGATGCTTTCAAAGCAAATGAAAGAACTATAACAGATGTAAACGTTACACAGTACAACACAATGTTTCACAATGAACAGCAACACGAAGAAGAACTCCAGGCCCAACTAGATGAGGACACTCTGGACAGTAGTCAACCTTCTGTAACAGGAAGTCAAGAACCACTGGGACAGCCACTAATAGCAAATGAGGCAGAATTAGCTATGACAGAAGTAGAAAACACCATGTGTCACTATGAACAAGATACAGAAGACTTTACTGAAATCAAAACTGAACAATGAGCAGCTTGATATTTTCCAAGAAGTAACAAAACAAATTGAACATGGTGTACAACATGAAAATAAAAATTGTTTCTGCCAAAACTACAAACCTATACTGCTATACGTCAGTGGTCAAGCTGGTTCAGGAAAAACATTCTTAATCAAATTCATCAGCAAGTTCTTTCAACAATTGACAAACAACAAACTTTCAGCTGTTGTAACTGCCCCCACAGGTTTAGCTGCCTACAACATAGGAGGTGCCACTTTACACCGATTACTACTCCTTCCAATAGAACACCAAATCAAATTAGATTATTACAAACTTTCTACAGAAGCTGTGATGGATTACGCACATTTTGAAACAAATGAAAATGCTACTAATAGATGAAGTGAGCATGGTCTCCAACCTAATGTTGGCTTTGATTCACCTCAGATTACAAGAGGTACTCAAAACCGACTACGAAGAGCTCTTTGGAGGAAAACACATTATTGTTTTCGGAGATCTTCTTCAATTAGCACCAGTGAAAGGTGAACCTATTTTTAAAACCTTACGGCACAAACTCTGCTGTAAAACTGTTGGCAGCATAGGAAATGTCAACCTTTGGCAACATTTCCAATACAGAGAATTAACAGAAAACATGTGCCAGTCTGCAGACCTCACATACCCCAACATTTTAAAAAGTATTAGAGTTGGTGTACTATCTCAAGAAGCACAATCAATATTAAAAACCCAGCACATCCATGCACTCTATGGCCATAACTCATGTGCTACTGATGTTATGGAAAAATGTGCACATTTAAATGTCAATTGTATATCCTTGATGCCAACTCCTGCAAGTTGTTCAAAATTCAATGAAACAATGTTGAAAAAAAGAAATGCAACCGATAATTGAAATGTGCTCCATAGACAAACTGGACGTACATGGTATGACACTACCCATGTGTCAACAAGCCACAACAAGACTAGAAAACTCTACACAGCTGGTTTGGAGAAAATATTAAAATTATCTTTAAACTGTAGTGTAATGCTTAAACGTAACCTTGACGTGGAACAAGGACTAGTAAATGGAGCACTTGGTCCAGTTGTTGGCTTTCAAACATACCCACATGACAACAACATTCAGTTTGTCAATATTCTCTTTGACAAACTATCAGAAGTTAAAAGGATAGGACGCTCAACAGCCCGATTCCTTCTTTTCAAAGACATGTATGTACGCAGAGAACAATTTCCTCTAACTCTAGCATACACAGTCACTATTCACAAATCACAAGGTCTTACCCTAGATAAAGCATTGATAGATATTGTGAGCACAGTCTTTAAAGAAGGCATGAGCTGTGTACCATTATCACGCTTAAGTATACTTGACGGACTATTTCTAATCAACTTTGATGCAAGTAAAGTAAATGCTAATATTCCTTGCATTCTAGAATACAATAGACTACGTTCACTGTACACCCCACCCATCTAAAAACCTATCCTGTTCCACAGAAAGCAAAACATTGTAAAAGAAAACTACTTCAAACAGAAATGATACAGCAGCTCACTGCAATTCCTCCAAAGAAAGTAAAAGAATCTAATACTTTATCAATTACCACAACCAAAGAAGAATCTACTGCTCAAAGTAACTCAAGTACTTCTTCAAAGAAGCAACACACACTCTGAACAAATGACTTGGACACAGAACTATCAGGTCCATTCAAATTTTCAAACATAACTGGTGTAAATTGCTATGCAAATGTAGCAATAAATATTCTATTCATATTGCCACCAATTATTGACAACATTTACTTACACAATACAGACCAGTTATGTTTGCAAATGTTAGTCCTTCATAGAAATGCAACCAACAATCCTGACAACACCTACAGTGTTCATGGAATAAGACAAGAATTGGACTACCGTGCTGCAATGGTCAAATTCACTATAAACTCACAAGAAGATCCACAAGAATTTCTAATGTACTTACTACAAGTACTGGAAATCAAAAACATACCTATAAATGAAATCTTTCAGATTTCATACATGTGGAAACATACATGCACTCTCTGCAACCATGTGGCACAGGAACAAATCCCTAACGAACGCTTGGTGTATGTATCCATACCCAACTGTGAATCCATTCCATTTCAACAACTTGTACAAAATGCAAACCATGGCAGATTATGTACTACCTGCAATTCAGATAATCGCTCCATCTTACAAATACAGACACATAGTAAATACATAATAGTAATGCTTTTACGTTACAATGCAGATGGTGTTACACTCACCTGGCTCCCACAGGGGGCGTCGGTCGGAACCGGACAGCTGCGGTCTCCACCCACGTGATGCGTAGTGCAGCGATGACTGACTGGATCTGCCCTCCTAATCTTGTCTGCTTAACCCGTAGAAATATTCTCCTGCAAGTGGAGAGATGGATTTAGCCACTTGTGGATTCAAGTGATGGCACCCCCACAGTCCTCCCCAACTAATCACCTCCGAAATGCCCTCACAGCAATCTCACCTTATATTCTTGAAAGATGAGCTCTCCATCCTGCGTGGACTTGCAGGGGCGCGTTGATTCCAGTTACTTCACTGGTTTGAAGGCTCGGGAGAGTTCCGGAGAGTATTGACGGAGGTTCCTGGTGAGGACCAGTAAGTATTAAGTTCATAGAGTTCAATATGTCCGATGTTCACTCTTGTTCCCCCCTTCCTTTCTTGTCTTGCAGTTGGCTCGTGAAAAGATGCTCTTGTGGCAGCTGGTGGCGCTCAAGTAAGAGTCTGTATTACCCGGCGCTGTCCGGTAAATGTTGCACGAGGAAAACGTGTTGTTTTGTCTCTCTTTACAGATGCGGCACATGAAAATATGAAGAGTCAGAAAAGGATGCCTCTGGTGGTAAATCAGGTAAGTCTATGGTGGTAAGAATTATATTTGTTGGTTCCCTCGGCTCACCTTGTGGTTTTCTTTTATCTCCTAGGTGCCGAAGTTCGGCGAAGAAATGATGGAGGCAGCGCCGACCCAAAGGATGCTGTGAAGACTGGTGAGTATGGCGCAGCACTGCAGCTGGAGGTGCGGCGCGTGCAGAAATGATGTTCTTTACAGGTCCGGAGACAAGATGGATCCAGAATCAGGTGTGGAATAGAAATAAGTTTGTTTTCTAACCATTTCCCTTTCTTTCCTCTGTTTTAGGAGCTCCGGATTCGAGGCGGGCGTGGCAGAAGACTGGATGCAGGCTGCAGGCACGGTGAGTGTTACGCTGCTGGATGCAGAATAACAGGAAGCGTGTGTTGCTGGTCGGGCGTGGTTTAAATAGCCTCAAAAGTAGTCCTAGGTAAGAAGTCCCTAGAACCACACCCGAGTAAAAAATAGTCACTGTAGAAAAATAGTCCCTTTCAGGCTTCATATCGGATTGGAGTCATTTGCAGCATGGTCTGCCTGAGGTAAGTAGTGACTATGAGCCTGGCACCTTAGGCGCCAGGACTGATTCCTACTATGAGCCTGGCGCCTAAGGCACCAGGGCTGAATCCAGATAGCCCCTAGCCTGGGCTGCTGAGGTTTTACTAAATGTCTAGATGCCTGCTCCCGGGGCTGATAGGCTTGGTCCGGATGCCTGGGGGTAGGCATCATAACAGATGGTACCAAAAACAACTGCAAGCTGACTGGATTCACACATGGTCAAGTATCACTTGGTAAGAAAACCTTCACAACAATAGGTATAATCTACCACGCAGGAGCCACAACCAATGCAGGTCACTACACTGCATATATAAAAAGAATTGTGGATGGTTCGAATGTAATGATACTACCATTGCTCTAAATCATAGACTACCAGCAAATCGTATAAACGCTTATTTAATATTCTTAAAAACTAAATGTAATAACTAAACTGTTCATAAACTTTAACAAAACTTCAATTAGAATACTATAAACAGTTAGAATACGCCAACAGGTATTTAACTGCCCCAAAAAGCTGCAACAACCCAACAGATAGATGAATAACTTGAAAGTATAAATAAAAAACTATAACCAGTTAGAATACGCCAATAGGTATCTAACTGCCCCAAAAAATCTGCAACAAGCCACCAGATAGAAGATTAGCGTAACATTATAAGTAAACAATTATAATACATCAAGTATCAAACTGCCCCAAAAATCTGCAACAAGCCAACAGTTAGAAGATTAGCCAGAAACAACAAATAAGCACTGAAAACAAAGAAAGAAATATATTGTACCATAACAAAAAAAGATTTTTAATCTAGCATGGATTTTTTTTCCCACAGACCCAATGATTTAATAAACAAACACAGAAACTGAGCAAATTGCACAGTACACTGGTTTGAAATATACTACTTCTAAAGTACTAAATATGAGTTTCAAAATAATGCATAAATGTCTATTATGCAATGCAATAACTCATTATGAACTACCTACACTAACTTATGTTCTTTTCTTTTATCACAGAAATTGAAAAAGAATATCTGCTCCAGTTACCCAAGTCATGGAAAAAATATATCCAATCACAAAAAGTCAAACAGTTAGTATATAATAATTCAACTCACAAATACTGCTGCATAACACAACCATTCAAGCAAACATCTAACCATACACCACAATACAAAATGTTTACTTCCATGGATATGTTATACTGCAGTGCGTGTTACCAAACTCTACAATCTTAATTGCATGACTTAGCCAAAACTTCACATACAAACTCACAAATCAAACAGTACACAAACTTTTGATTTGTGGATATTTGATGGATGTTTGATTCTATGGGTGCGTTATGCTGCGGTGGTTGTGGTCAAGGCCTACAGTCTTGGGTGCCTTCGGCCATGCAACCAAGACTCTAGGCCCAGGCCACAACAACCGCAGTATAAAACACCCATAGAATCAAACATATTAACTGTGGTATATGGGCTACTTATCCGGGATATTAATTACAATCAATGCTCTACTAACAACCCAAAACCAAAATCATACTAAAGTAAAATAGCCAGTAGTGCATTTTTTATGTCCGCAGACAGCCGTGAAGACCGTAGACATGACAAACACATCAGGGGCACCCGCCACCTAAACAAATACAGCATTTGACCCATCTCTTACTCCCCCACCCTCCCCAACCACTCTTACACACCAACACACTCCGCAAAATAGTATTTTTCTCCTGTTCGACACTGCGCTGTCCGCGTATATCCGCGGATCCAAGATGGCGGGCACATCAAAACAATGTGACATACCTCACGCTTCGCCCTAGCCAATCAGCGAACACGTTGCATGTCCGCAGACATGACGCAAGTCGATTAGCCAATCAGTGTCCTGTCCGCGGAGCGAACAGGGAAATGTGTCCACGTACCAGCGTACATAGATATCACTAATTTTTTAGACCTACTTTTTGGTCGTTTTAAAAAAAACGACTGGACGGATTTCCACCAAATTTACAAAAGCATGCTTTCGGGACCAAGCCGCTGCTCCTGCCACAAATTTGGTGCAAATCCGTCCAGTGAGCTGTAGGCGTGACCAAAGTTTTTCCCCATTCACTCTATGGGAAACAAAGAAAATTGGGACCCCCCCCTTTTATCTTTGTCCCCCCTGCACCAAACCTCACTAAACTTTGCAAAAATTCCAGAGTGGGCCATATACTTTTTTTGCTAATTTTGGTGAGAATTCATCCAGGGAGAGCGAAGTTATAAGCAACCCAAAAAGTGCTCTTCCTATGGGATTAGCAACTTAACCATAACTACACGGCCACTACCGTGGGCCGTGTAATATATATATCAAACTTAGGCCTGCAATAAACCTTTTTCCCGTACAGAAACATGGCTTTATTTTCATGTATTTGAAAACATAATAAACTAAAATAAGGTTCCACCATACACAAACTGAAAAAGAGTGTTCCCTTGTCTGGTGGCGCAAGTCTATCAGAAAAAATAGTATTTCGTTTTGTCCCGTGCCTTGCAACAAGCATCCCTGGAGTGAGGAGTACAGTTATAACAGAAGTTAATGCTTACATGTTCTGCACGTGCCCTGCATTAGTAAAGTTTCCTCCTGGGAAATCCATCCTACACAGAAGAAAGTGAAAAAGATAAGCAGTCACTTTGCAGTAAAATAAAAGGAACAAGGAATTTTTGTAGAAAATAAACTAATCATGACACGGTTTACCAACAATGTACAAGACACTTTGACATCTGAATGAATACCACCTGAAAGCAAAATATGCATAGAAAAATATGTGTTCTCATGGTTTCCGCTCGGAGCTGATCAGATACACACCAGCTGCTTTTTGGAGGCTCTTAGTGACTCCACAAATCTAACGTTAATCATGCAGTTTCACCCATAATGAAGGCACAAAAACATAATGTACATCACCAAGTGCGAACGCTTGTACTTTGGTTCTGCTCGTTAGTGACCATACAAGAGCCCCCACTGGCAGAGACAGAGCAACCTTATGTGCCATTAACTGTGCCTCGGTTGCCACGCCTCATCTTTCCACTCAGTTCAAGCTAGACCTTCTTTTGCTAGTGGGGTGACCATCTGCGCTCAGTTGATTGACAGTGCACTGCACCCAAATTTCTGGTTAAAGGAAAGAAACCTCAAACCCTAAGAGAACAACCAGTAGCAGAACTCACCAGTTGACATTTTCTACACTGGCTTTCATTAGTGTTGAGCAGAATTTCAATTTGGCCCATCGGGACAAGTTCCCGATTTCACACTTTGTGAAATAAAACGTTTTGTTTAGAGACCGCAAACGCAGTATTTTCCCACAGAGCCAATTTCTGCAAGGTAAATCGTTCATTTTGGGCAAAAATAAATCTGTCACAAAAGCTAGTTACAAGGGATTCTTTGTTCCCCCACAAAGAAAATCTGCAACCATTACTTTTATGATGGAACAAATCGGCTTTGTTCCGATATCCCAAATTGACTACTCAGACTTTGTGTCTGTAATGTGCACATTTTCGTTTCAGAAGGAAAACGGTATGGAGTAAATACATGCTGACGTGCAGTTTAGTTTAAGCCTACACATGATGAGCCTAATGTACTGAATACAAGTGGGCACCTTAGCAGTAGATAGGTAAATGAAACTACAATCACTGCTCACAGGTTTAGTCAGCTGGCAGTAATCTCAAACTTGCTGCCAACGTTTTTCTTCCTTCCGGTGATGAAGGCACAGTAAAAGATGTTGGCTGGAAGTGAGCCTTCCTGCCGCCTGAACTGCTCTTCTCACATCACTGCGAGGTCCGGGTGAGCAGGGCTGCCTGGATAAAGTGAAAACATGTTGCTAAGTGCTTCATAGTTCAAGCCTTTTGCTGAGGAAGGGAATAGTTTCTTACCTGTAACTCCATTTCTCCAGCATTGGTATCTTTCATGGATTCACATGCTTGGAATATTCCCCGTCATCAGACTGGGACCCCTCGGTACACATATATAGCCTTTTCCTATAGGAAAACTTTCGACACTTTTGTGTCCTATCTACGTCCTTTTAGGACCCGCCTACGCATGCTCCGTAGGCCGTCCCAGTATAAGAGGCCCGCCCCCGCGGCTCCCCTTCAGATTTCGGCCCCTCCAAAGTAGGAAGGGTTAAAGTTATCAAGCAAATACATTGCATTCCGGGGAGGTTGGCGGGCGCATGTGAATCCATGAAAGATACCAATGCTGGAGAAATGGAGTTACAGGTAAGAAACTATTCCCTTCTCCAGCATTGGATCTTTCATGGATTCACATGCTTAGAATAGAATGTATAGCAGTAACATCTGAAACGGCGGTGAGAATGTAATGTAATATACCCTCACCATAATACACAATGCCTATGTACAGCAGGAATAAGTTAACTCATATAACCTTACCCACATAAAGCATACTGTCATCAAAAGTTAGAAAACCGACTCTCCACAGCGTGGAGCTTACCTTACTGAAACAGATGGCGCAGGACAGCTCTTCCCATCTGCACCTCGTCCGCATGCTGCCTGGCAAGGCAGTAATGGCGGGTAAACGTGTGGGGGACTGACCATGCTGCAGCCCGGCATATGTCGGTCAGCGGAATTCCTGCCCATAATGCAGCTGAGGAGGACCTTGCTCTTGTAGAATGGGCTCTAGGATACCCTTGCAGCGGCATTCCGGCCTTGGAGTGGCAAAACGCAATCGTCGATGAGACCCATCGAGCCAATCCTTGTTTAGAGATTGCTTTTCCCCTCGTCGACGGACCATATGCGATGAACAATTGTCGAGTAGACCTGAGTTCCTGTGTACGATGTAGGTAAAATTTCAGAGCCCTCTTAACGTCCAAGGTATGAAGAGCTTTTTCTGCTGCCGATGATGGGGTCGCGAAGAAAGTAGGGAGAACAATGGACGAGTGTTTGTGATACACTGTCAGAACTTTTGGGACGAACGTAGGATTAGTTGCCAGGACCACCTTGTCCTTAAAGAATCTCAAGTATGGCGGGTCTATGACCAGCGCTTGAAGTTCCGAGATTCTCCTAGCTGATGTGATAGCAATTAAGAATGCAAACTTCCACGACATGAATTTCATGTCCGACGTGGCCATAGGCTCAAAGGGCGGTTTCATTAAGCCTGCCAACACTGTGTTGAAGTCCAAGTTGGAGGGAAACGTTTCGCCGGGGGAAAAGTTCGAAATAAACCCCTCATGAAGTGTTTCACCAGTCTGTCGCTGAATAGAGGAGACGACTGCCTCTTCCTCGTGAACCTTGAGATGGCCGCCAGGTGCACCTTTATCAATGTGAAGGATAAACCACTCTCCGCCAAGAGAAGCAGGTAAGGTAGAACTTGTTCCGGCGTTACCGTCAACGGTTGTAGGCCTTGCTGTCCTCGACACCATTCACAGAACCTCCACCACTTATAGGTGTAAGATTTGTTGGTAGAAGGGGCTCGAGCCGCCTGCAGAATTTTTTGACAATCCTCCGAAACGTCTAAAGCGCCGAACTTCAAAAAGTTAGGAGCCAGGCCGCAAGGTTGAGACTGTCCGGGTCGTGATGCCACACTGTGCCTTTGTCCCGGGACAGTAGGTTCGGGACTCTCGGAAATGCTATTGGATGTTCCAGCAACAGGTGAAGCAGGTCGGAGAACCACGGTTGCTGCGGCCAATACGGTGCCACTAGAATTACCCGGCAACTGTATCTGCGTATCCACTGTATTGTCCTCCGTATGAGGGGGAACGGAGGAAATGCATAAAAGAACATGTCCGTCCATGGGAAGGAGAATGCCTCCCCCATGGAGCCCTCCTGAGGCCATCTGCTTGCGAATTGCTCGCATTTCTTGTTGTCCTTGGTTGCGAAAGCGTCCAGAGGGGGGTGACCCCATTTCTCGAACACTTTCATAAGCTGAAGTGTGTCCATTTCCCATTCGTGTATCTGGGCCATGCTTCTGCTGAGGGAATCTGCTTGCGAATTCCTCACTCCCGGGAGATGGTGAGCCACGATGGAAATCCCGTGCTTCAATGCCCAATGCCATGTTTTCTGGGCCTCTATGGAAAGAGTTCTTGATCGCGTCCCTCCTTGTTTTCTCAAATAAAACATGGCCGTCGTATTGTCGGTCAGTACTCGTACTCGCGATCCCTTGATGTGTGGTAGGAATGCCTTCAAGGCCCATCGTACTGCTCTGAGCTCTAACACGTTTATGTGTAGGAGTGACTCCGTTGGAGACCAGCAACCCTGCATTTGAAGAGTACCCATGTGAGCTCCCATCCGGTTAGGGACGCATCCGTGACTATGGTTCGCTGAAACTCCTGTAGGTTCCTGTAGGGGTACACCGTTGTTCAGATTGTGGGAACTCTGCCACCACTGAAGGGTCTGAAGCAGCTTGTCGTCGTCGATGGTTATCTTGTCTGACCACGATCCTTGGGCCTACGTCCATCGGTCCGCGAGGAATTCCTGGACTGGCCTCATGAATAGGGGACAGTTTGCCACCAGATGGTTGCAGGATGCCATGGCCCCTAGGACCGAAACGTATTTTCTTACTGAGAGCCTGGTGGTTTGTCGTAGTCGGCTCGCCAGCTGATTGAGTTTTGAGGTTCTGTCGAGAGAAGGCTTCACTAGCCCCAACTGGGTCTCGAACTGTGCCCCCAGGAACACCAACGTTCTCGATGGCCGCAGAGAGGAAGTTTATGGCAAATCCCAGCTGTTGCAGAAGCTGCATGGTGGCTCGCAAACTTGTGATGGTCGACGCTCGGGAGGATCCCCTTACCAGCCAGTCGTCGAGGTATGGGTATACGTGGTGGCCTTGCTTCCTTAGCCAGGCCGCTACTGGGGCCAGGCATTTCGTGAACGTTCTGGGGGAGGTCTTGAGCCCAAAGGGAAGAACCGTGAACTGGTAGTGAGTCCGCCCTATTACAAATCTCAGGAATTTCCTGTGTTTCCGACACATTGGAATATGGAAGTACGCGTCCTGTAAATCCAGGGACGCTTGAAAATCCCCTTCTTGAACGGCGCGGATCACTTCCTGCAGCGTGAGCATTTTGAATTTTAGGCTCTTTAAAGACTTGTTGAGATCGCGTAAGTCTAAAATGGGACGCCATTTTCCGTTCGGCTTTTTTACGACGAAGTATCTTGAGTAGACTCCTTGACCTCTCTGTGATGTTGGAACTAATTCTATCACGCCCTTTGCTAACATGAGTGTTACCTCTTGTTGCAGTATCCTCAGATGGGAATGAGCGGTGAACGCAGGTGGAATGTGCGGAGGGCTGTGCTTGAATTGTAGAGAGTGCCCGTTCCTTACAGTGTCCAGCACCCATTGATCCGTCGTTATTTGTTCCCATTCGTCGGCATATGCGGACACTCTTCCCCCCAGAACGGTGTGTTGACTGTCACTGCTGGTCTTTATTTTGTTTGTCTCTCGACGACGACGGATAGGATGGTCTCTTCCTGGACGTCTGGAAGTTCCGGCGTCGGTTTGCCATTTGGGAAGCACGCCTGTATCCCTGGGAGGGGTAGGCCGACCTGCCAAAGGATCTGTCTCCAGACGCAGAGAATCTGGAATTACCTGAAGCCCCTCTAAAGGGACGAAAAGACTTGTAGCTTCGGCCACTCTGGGGGGCACCCAATGAACGTGCCGTGTCCGAGTCCTCTTTCATTCCCTTTAGGGCCTCGTCTACCTTCTCTCCGAATAGAAGGTCTCCCTCAAAAGGCATATCTAATACTTTGTATTGTACCTCTGGTCTAAAGTAGGTACACTTGAGCCACGACTGTCGTCGTAATACGACCCCATTATTGACTTGCTTGAAGCCTGACTCAGCGAGGTCCACCGCGATGGTTATTGCGTGATTGGAGGCTTCCTCACCCTCTCGGACAAGTAACATTGCTGCCTTCCTATGCTCCTCCGGAAGATGATCCAGCAACGGCGCTAGCCTGTGCCACATCTCTCTGTCGTATCTGGCTACAATAGCCAGAGAGTTAGCGGCCTTTACTGTGGTTGCTCCCACGGATAGCACTTTTTTGCCAAAGGCATGCTGGCGTCTTGCTTCGTTTTCAGGAGTTGTGCACTTGTGCTGGGCCTTCGCCTTCCTCGCCGCTGCCGCCGACACCACCGATTCTGACGTTGGTTGGGAGGATAAACACTTGGGGGTAGACTCTGGAGCCTTAAACTTTTTCTCGAGGCGTCCTTTCACTGCTGGCTCCGAAAAAGGGTGACGCATTGTCTGCAACCCCTCCTTCTACACGTGGTCTAGTATTGGTATTGAGAACACAGACCTCCTTCTCTTACCCATGTGGTCGAACAAAAAAACAGTCCTTTTTCAGTTCTTCCTGGGACAAACCAAATTCCTTACACGCCTTCTCCATCATAGAATGGAATGATGCAATGTCGTCCGGAGGGGACGGGTGAGCTGGGCTTCTTGGGGTTTCTAACTCCACCTCTGACTCCTAGGTTGGATCCCTGGAGGGGGATGATGAGATATCCGACATGGCTCCCCTGTCAGACTCCGACTCTGGCAGCTCACCTTCCTCTTGGGGTGTCAGTGTTGAGATTGGCGTCGGTGGACGGGACGGGCCCGGCTCGTCGACGGGTGACTGTGGCAGGTTTACCTGAGGTAGTCTCTGGTCCAACGACTGTACCAAAGACTGAAGCGTGGACAGAATTTCCAACGACAAAACAGAGTGAGGATTGAGAAGAGGGGCAGATACCGGTATACCGGATCCCCTCGTCCACGACTTGTCAACCACTCGTAGCCCGAGGTCTGCCGGGCCAGCTATTCTCCCGCTCTCGTCCTCCCCCGAGGACAGCGACACAGCCTGTTCTTGCAATAAAGTATCCGGGGGGATCGGATCAAAAACTTCAGGCCTCCAGGCTTCCTGTAGAATCCCCGTTGACGGGGTCACCGTCGCAGTCGTCGGTGGATACCACCTGTGTCAGCGGCAGGGTGGAGGCCGATGGCTGGACCGCCGTCGACGACGGTGACTTAGCAGGTGGTTTAGGCGTTCCCGCCTTTTCCACATTTGGCCTGCCTTTACTCGACTCTCGACTCGAGGTCGATCTATGGTGATCGCCCGAGGAGGATTTCGGCCTTTCCTTGTCATACTTTTTTGATGAAGATGACGATTTTTTCGACGAGGATTCTCTAGCTGAATGACTCCGAGATGATTCTTTTTCCGTCGGTCTAGATTTCTTTGCCGGTGGTTCCGACGAGGCAGCGCGGTGTGATGTTTTCGCCGACTGTGTGGAGCCTACCTCCGAAGGGGGGTATGCCCCGCTCCATGATTCAGCCATGCCACCAGCCGTCGGTTTCGGTCTTTGAGGGTCTTTTGATAAAACCCTTTGCATATGCCGCAGTTATCAGCCGAATGATGAGGGTGGAGGCAGTATATACAATCCATATGTCCGTCCCCCTCGTAAACTTTTTTCAATCCGCACATCGCGCATGGACGGAACAGCGCTTTTCCTGACATGGAGGAAAAATGTTCTCGAACTCCAACTCCAGTACACAACCTTGTACAAAATAGTAAGACGACGCAAGGAGATCCCACTACTTTGGAGACGGTTGAAATCTGAAGGGGAGCCGCGGGGGCGGGCCTCTTATACTGGGACAGCCTACGGAGCATGCGTAGGCGGGTCCTAAAAGGACGTAGACAGGACACAAAAGTGTCAGAAGTTTTCCTATAGGAAAAGGCTATATATGTGTACCGAGGGGTCCCAGTCTGACGATGGGGAATATTCTAAGCATGTGAATCCATGAAAGATCCAATGCTGGAGAAAGATAGCATTTTTAAAAAAATGTATTTTACATTAAACAGCCCAGACAGCGACAGCCCAGGGGGGCAGATGCTCCTTTACACCCTGGCCCAGTCCACCCCTGCTCCCATGACACACTGTTCCTGCCAACTTCCCTGCTTTTGGTAATGGCGAATACTCATGAATATCAGGGAAGGACTGGCCTTCCTGATCAGAGTAGCAAGTGATAGGCCAGCGCACCTGCCTCATGTCTCCCTGTTCTCTAGACATGGCATGCATCAAGTCAGCGTCAGTAGGTACATGGGAGGTGTTAGGTAAATTACATAAGGGCCTTGGTGGGAAAGGCTGCTCTCGCCCGTCATAGGACTCTATCCCATACTCTGGTTGATCATACAGTGTCAGTGCTAGTTTATATATTTTTTACTTCATTATTTAATTTCTCACACTTGTTTCTCTCTGCCAAGATTTCCTGCTTACATCAGAGAGTTGAGCTCTGAAATCTTCCACCGTTTGGCTAGCTTCAAGCACACTGCTCTGAGCCACCAATTGATCACTTATTTTCTGCACTTCATCTTGGAGGATTTTGTTATCATTTGAGTGCCTTGCATTATGTGCGCATTTTAACAGCTATTTCCATTCAAAATGGAATGTTCTTTCTCCTGATCTTTTTTACTATGTGCTGCCTGCAATAACTCAGCCTGTGCTCGTCTCAGATGCTCCAACAGATCTACATTTTCTTCCCGATTCTGGCTAGTTACCGATTAGGCTGACCATCCATTTTCAATTTTAAGGCATCATTTTCTTTGATCAGCTGTAATTTCTGTTGCTTCAAAATATTTAAATCCTGATGCATTTCATCATAATACTGCTGTGAGCCAATCTCTTTTATCAAATGACTGTTTTCACGTTTTAGTTAATTCATGGACTGTTTGAAGGCCACAATCTCATCCAACAATAAAGTATTGCAAGTAGTTTGGTCATTCAACTTATGTTGCAGTCAATGTAAAGATTCTACACTCTCTTTATGTGTGTACTGCAGCACAGGGAACTCAATTTCTTGCTCTGTACTGGCCTGTAGGTGAGCGTTACCTCATTTTGAAGTTGCTCACTGAGATTTTCATGTTGGAGTTCAAGAATTTCGATCTGCTGTAATTTATCTTATAATTGCGTGAGTGATTGCTGGGCTTGTAGCAGACAAGCATCTTTATTTTGCAATCCGTCTTCTATTAATAGTAAATGGAAATACAACTAAGCTGTGATATGGGCCATTTTAATTTGTTCCTCACTGATATTTATGGTCACGTAAAATACTGCTAGAGCTTTATGCACAAAAAAAAAAAAAAAAAAAAAAAAATCGCATCTTCATGCCAAATGTCAGCGCCTACTAATGTAACTTCTTGTACTGTTCTGGCATGCACCCCTCCTCGTTCTCAGGCTAGTCTCCACAAATAAATAACTTGGCTAAATGTTTCCTGGCATCTTCCATTTGAATGGCACTCATGTTAAAAGTGGATTTAAAAGTATAAACTTTCTCAACACAGCAACAAAACCCTTGCACTTTATTCCTGTTAGATTTCAACAATCAATTGCAGATTAAATTATCTTTGTATTAACTCTACACAATCTTTCCCTATACACCTCCCTGATTCTCAGGGGTCAAGCTAATATTGGCTCTCTTCAGAATTGCATCAAAAACATGCCATGCCAATCTGTGACATTGTACAGAAATTAATAGCCTTGCAACAATACAAATTGTCACACATCAAAACAAAACATTAGATCACAACACGAGCCCTCATTTCTGTAAAAGATATGAATGGAGCAGCAATGAATGCAGAGGGCTTGCTTCCCCCTCACCCCCAATCAAAAGCACCACACAAACATCTAAATATTTTTGGGTTCTTCACAAACAAGGTTTTTAACTCATTTAAACACCAATCGTATTTATTTTTTCATACAAGAGCACAAAGCCCATGGGCATCTAGGCACAGATTACAGGGAGAACGGATGGCCCAGGATTGTACAATAAGATTAGTTGAAAAGGTGAGTTTTTTTTTCTGAGCAGGTGGAAGGAGAGTTCAGCCTGCAAAAGTGGGGGGCGGGGGGAAAGAGGTTGTTCCAGATGGTGGCAGCACAGACTCAGAAGCTGGAACCCACCGCTCTTTTGCTGTTGAATCATGGTCTGATGAGGCAGTGTATGTAGGTGGATCGTTGGGCCTTCATAGTAGCATGTCTCTTGAATTCCTGCGCAAGGTACATTAGTGCATAGTTAGATAGGCATTGGCGGGTGATTGAGAGAATCTTAAATTTCATTCTTTCTTTGACAGGCAGCCAGGGAACAGATCTTCTGGCTTCAGAGATGTGATCATACTTTTCCAGGTCCAATGCGGCACAGAGAGCTTTGTTTTGCAATACTTAGAGTTTGTTTAGTTGTTTTTCAGTAGTGCCACTTAGTAGTGCATTGCAATACTCCAGTTTGGATCTGATGAGAGCACGAGCATCTGAGAAGCAGTTCTCAGTGGAAGGGAATGGTTTGCCTGCAATGATGAGCTTCGTGACATAGCCTGAAGAAGCAATGTGGTTAAACCTGCTGTGACTTGTTGAGTGTAGCATCCAAGTTCATGCCCTGTGGTTTTCAAAATGAGGCGACACAGATTTTGTGACCATCGATGAAGAACCTGAACACATTGTCAAGTCTGGTGAGGTTGGCTGATCAGAAGTAGCTCTGTTTTCTCATCATTCAGGCAGAGGCCTGGGCGGGGCCATCCAGGTTTGGATAGTTTGTAGATATTGTTCACTTTGAGGGTGTTTGTGTATAGTCACCAGAGACAAGGATGAGCATTTGGGTATCATCAGCATACTTTGTGTAAGAGATGCCAAGAAAGTCAAGGTGTTCAAGCAGGGGTTTTGTTTAGACATTGAAGAGGGTGGGTGAACCTTGAGGGACAGCCAAGAGTAATGTGGGGCAAGTGACAGCATCGCCGGCAAAAACTCAAGAGGTTCTGTTGACCAGGAAGGATGAAATCCATTTGGCAGCTTCTAGACAAATGTGTGCAGAGGACGAGAGGTGGTAGCAAAGTCGGGTGGTTGAGATCAAAGGCCGCTGAAAGGTCAATGAGTAGGAGAGAGAGATTTCCAGCGTCATCCAGTTGGTACTTAAGGTCCAAGAGGATTCTCGCCCGTTTGCCAGAGGCAAGCCAAGAATCAGGCAAATGTGCAGAAAGAATATATATTTATTATTTAGTAGACAAAATCAACATTGCACAAGAACAATCACTAGAAACACCACCTCACTCCTTGACCCACATGCTTTTCGTTTGACGATTAACTTTTCACACAAATTGAAAACGCCAATTGGTTTAGGATAACAAAAGATCACATACTCTTTTACCAAGCAACATGTACCGTTTTCCTTCTTGATTTCTTTTCCACCGTGGTTACATATAAAGAGAAACACAAGTCTATTGAATACTTCATATACTTGGGTCACTCCCAAAAATACGCTTAAAGTACAGAATTATGCAGCACCCTGAAATAGGTCAGGACAGTTTTACTTTCTAATTCCCCATGTTAACCTGTAAAAAGAACACACAGTTCCAACGAATACTTCAGAGACTCATGAGGCTACCCCTAATGTAAGCATCATGAATGCAGCAACCTAGAACCTGACAGTACAATTGCACTTTACAATGTACTTTGTATGGGGTCAGAGTTAAATACAATCTTGCATTCTTCTATTGGGCAAAATCAATTGGCATGCAGAGCACTCTGTATTTTGGATTTCCTGTACTCTTGTTGAGAGGATAATTGCCTAACATTTCGGAGCTGGACTGCCTAAGTGGGTGGGACCAGACTGATATGCAAATAAATATTTCTCCTCTCTGAAAAGTATAGTGAACTACAACGTGGTAGTAGACACCCCCCTCCCTGAGTGGGCACCTTCCCCATAGGAGAGTTTATTTGGCCATGTTCGTTCTCGGTAGAGGGGCTCCCAGACCTTTGTGTACACTGGGAGAGAGGTTAAAGATTTTGAACTTCTCCACAATCACCCCCTGCCTTTTGGCTATGTGGGAATTAATTGAATTAATAATAAAACGCAATTGCTATGGATCTACTTCTTTTTGCCCACCCAGTCAATAAGGGGAAGTATTAATTCACACATATCCTCCCAATACTTGGTTCTGTTGGACAAGGTTACTCACTTAGAACTTCTCTGGGTTGTGTGATCAGGGCTCCCGGATCAAGTCAAGGGAAGAATAGGGACTTGGTTAGATGGCCTGCCCATGTTCAGTCATGGAGGCCTCCAGAGTTTGCTGTATTTGCCTCTGCAGGTTCCTTCCATATTGTATTCTTTCTCCTGGTCTCATCCCCCTCTTTCTGTCTTCCTTACAATTATTTTAAAGAGCTACAGTCAGCTGAGACAGCTCAGATCATTTCAGACAGCTCATCATTTTGGACAGAGATCCCATTTTCTCATTGTGTGCCAACTTTTAAACTACTAATCACACCCCTAAAATCACTTCATTATGAGGAGCCAGCTATTCGCTCATGATTCGGGTTGGATATCTATCATCCTACCCCTTAAATAAGGTCTTGCCTCTTCCCTCTGATTCGTCCTGCAGGTTTCTAGGCACTATCTCTGAGATTTATAGCTCCACCCATTTGCATTAGCCTTTCTGAATACTCCAGTTATTAACTTAAAAAATCTACATGTCAACGTTCTCCAATTTACAAATAAGAGTCACAAACTATATATGTCGGCATGTGACTGCAATTGCGAATGGCAGATTTATGTGATTTTTAGAGAGAACATTAATGTCACAATAACAAGATTTTACAAACAGGTATTGAATTCCATAAGGTGCCATATTCCAAAATCTTCTACCTGTAATTTATTTGGGGAAGTTATAATCACATTTTGGCTTATAACTCCGGTTCCCCAAGGCAAATTTTGAGGGTCATTATATTGTAATAGATCTTTTATAATGCACTTAAGACCAGCGAGTAGTTTCTAAGCATCGGATCGGGATTCAAACCTGTGTTTCGTTGTCTTGCTTCTAAGACAAACACGTTGCCCCTGAGCTATCCTTCCTCCATCCATCAACAGATGGCGCTTGTCATAAGCCATTCGGACATATTTGAACCATTTATGTGTCATTGTTCTCAATGCACAAAATCGGATTCTCTGTACAACCTATGGCAGATTTATTAATGACATGCATACTTTGAGTCCAATAAAATAAAAATAAACATTGCTTTTCCTCCATACTTAGATGTAGGTCTTGGCCATCTGCTCCTTTGCTGACTGCGCCTGCAGTAAAACAATTAGCTTATTTCAAAGTTAATGGCAGGGCCATGTGAATCCTTATCCGCTTTGAACTAAGGGGCACAACTCTCCACCACCTGCCTCATGTAACATTCTCCTGTAACATGCAAATTGTCATTGTGCTCGGGGAGAAACCACTAATTGAATTTTAATCCTGACTATTATTCAGAGTTCACATCCATTAGCTGGGTCTTTGTTGACCGAGTTGCCATCTATTCATCACAATAAAACTTTGGTTAGGCACAAGCGCCGTCCCTTTCGCGTCTGCAGAAGCGTAAAATAAATTCTCAGCTGTCAGATAAGGGTAGGGGGAATGCCACTGCTTGGCCTTTGGGGTAGATGTGGGGGAAGGCCGGCCTGACAGTCAGCACTGATGAACAGAAATGAGTGCTTTTAAATCCGTCACATTTTCTTGACACACAAGGCCTGCTTTAAAATCTTGCATCATGTCAATGTCTTGTATTACACAAGATGCACTTTGCTCCTGCCCCATGCCAGCCAGGTCCATCTTTAACTTATATTATATATGTTTTAATTGCTCGGGCAATGGCGTTTCATCTGTACATGTTCATTTCCATGCTGCAGAATGCCCACGTTTCTCTGGCCTCTGGTTTTGGGATTTTATTCGAACACAAGGCCTAGGGTTTCTGAACAGAACATGACATACTGAACAGTTGATAGTTAAAATGCTGGCCTTTTAGTCTTCCAGCCACAGTTCTCTTTTCACGTCCCTGCCCCTTTGGACCTCAGTCAACCAGATTCAGTTTCCTTTTCAGGTTATTGGAGCATAGAGAGCATTTGATTCTTTTAGTGATCAAAATCTATCTATTGATGAGGGCGCTGTTGAGCAGCCTGTAAAATGGCTACTTAGCCCTGATGCTCCGTGCGGAATTGGCAAGAATCCGTCAACATCAGCGGTTTGCCTACATGCCATCGCCTGAAACGGAATCAATTACGTCTGACACCATCCCTCATAAATGGCTTCGTTTTTGGGAGAAATCTGAACCTGTGACTCCAGCCACGATTGACTGACATCCGCGGCCTGGCCGCTTTTGAGGCTCCCCACTGTATTACATGCCCTCCCTCGGGCGATTCCTAACCTCTGCACCGGAGGACTGTGCCGCCCGTTGGTGGTTCACTGGGGGCTCGTCAAGCCGGGCCCTGCATTGTGTCCCCGGAGCTGTGGTGGCTGTCACCGGAGCTGTGGTGGCTGTCACCGGGACTGCGGTGCCTCGGCTGGGCTGCCGCACCGCGACCCGGGGGGCGGGGCTGCTCCGCTGCCTGACGTTGGCGGCTCGCAGCCGCCGTCCATCTCCAGGACTTCACGCTGACTTAGCAGGTCTGGAGACCTGCAGAGCGCTCCGGATTTGACACCGGGCTGGGAGCGGTCTGTTGCCACCTCCCGCGTGCACCGTGCCCTCGGCGGGCCCTAGTCTGGGGCAGCGGCCCAGGGGACATCCACACTTGCCACAGCGGGTGCTTCTGGAACCAGAAGATCGATCCCCGCGAGCTGGATTGGGCTTGCTCGTGGGGCACGTGAGGAGCTGGGAGGGCCAACATTTGACTGTCTCTGCCTCTGTCTGCCGGCCCTTTGCTGGACCCATTGTTGCTATTGCACCTACACTACTGCGGCCCTACTACTGCACACAACTACTGCTTGGGGCTGGGGGCAGGCGCCCCCACATGCCCATTCAGCATTGTTTGGCCCCTCAGCTTGGTCTGGCCAACCTGTCTGGACCTACTGAGCCCATACATACATTGGCGCACTGCTGTTCTGGCGCGATCGTTGGGCCCACCTCGCCCTGGCACCCATTGGACTTGGTGGCCAGGCACAGCAGAGTATGAACTCTTCCCTCTTCTGACATTACAACCTGCATTACTCCACTGGAGTGGGACACTACATTGACACCCCCATTATAGCCAGCGCTGGATGCCCAGACAGCTGCTGCCTCCTATTGAGGCTTCTCTGTGACCACTACCATCGCTTCAACTTGGCCCCTACACTGCCACTTGCCGGTGCCCTTATTTGGTCTCACATCACCGCTTAACGCCTGCTGGAAATTGCTATACCAGTCAGCACCTCTGCTATCCACATCACCTCAGGAATCACGCACTTGGGCACCACTGCGCACCGCACCGCACCCAAAATGTCCAATCAATCCAGAGGAGCTAACAAGGTGAGGGCTATGGATAGGTTCACGAAAGCGGCATCGAGGCCCGAGTCAGGAGACGCATCCTCCATCCAGGAGGAATCCGAGCCGAACCACACCCCAGCATATCTACCCCAGATCTCACCACGTTGATGGAATCCATGGCTAAGAACTTTGCTTCTTTCCATGAGAAACTAGATGATATCCATGCCAATGTCGCCTCACTCAAATCCCGGGTTGACCAAGCTGGGACGAGGATCACCGAAGCAGAAAACAGAATTGGTGCGAAAGAGGATGGACTACACTCCCTCCAGGACACAGTCGCCACCCTAACTCGAGACATGAAAATCGTAAAGACGAAGTACAATGACTTGGAGTCCTGGTCGCGCAGGAACAACCTTCGTATTATAGAGGTATCGAAGAATGCCCTTAAGGGACGCATGGAGGTGGCAGTCGAGAACCTACTTAAGAAACTACTGGATAGTCCGGCCTTGTCCCTGTACTTTAAGGCACGGTGTGATCGTTCGACCGTAATCACCACATCCCAAGCCGGGTGACTTCCCTCGGCCTATCATTGGTAGAATTACAGGGACAGAGACCTTATCTTCCGCCTGTCACGCAAGAAGGGTGACCTACGCCTAGAATCTCACACCATCAGGATCTTCCTTGACTTCTCTGTTGGGGTCCAGCAGGAGCGGCGTCAGTTCCTCTGTGTCAAAAAATTGCTTAGAGAGCGTAATGTCCCCTACGCAATCCTGTTCCCGGCACGGCTCAAGATTACCTATAAAGAAAAAAATCTACTTTTTCACCATCCCGGAGGAAGCTGTGAAGTTCATAGAGGCACAGATACCCCTTCACAATCTGGCAGGGGACTCTATGCATGACTGAGCACAATCTGATCTGTTTTGCATATGGCCCTTGCTTGGCCGTTGATGTTTATTTTCTAATGTGATGATGGCAATACGACCTGTCGATCTTATCTCGCACACACACCCGATGTATGCAATAGTTGCACCTAGTAGGCTCCCTTCTTGTTGTCACAATTTGCTCCCTATTCTGTATATGTCACATTGGGCATAAGCTGTTATCTATCTCTAGGTCCCAACTAATTGGTTCTGTGCCGCCGGGAGCCGGCTGTCTATGTTGCTCAACTTTTCGTTTGAGCCCTGAATTGTTCCACTTATTGGTGTTGTAGTATGCGATAATCACTTATACCACGGATGTCGGTACCACCTTTTGGTACCTGTCATACTATGTTTGGTTCAAGTGTCGACCGCACGGCAACAGTGCGCCCCACTGCGGTTGCAACGGTTATGTTCATTGGGTTATTGGGGGCAGTGACCACTGTTGTGCCAGGAGTGTGGTGTATGCATGTTGGGATTTACACAATGGCCCCTGTTTTGAGGGAAGTCGGGGTACCTTGGGGAGGTGGGGATGGGAACACTGCCTGCCTGGTGAGGGAGGGGGTGGGAGTTGGTTGGGGAAATTATATTAGAAATGGCAGAGGCAGACTAGCACATCATGTTACACCTGGGTGGCCCCCAGTGTGACAATACCAACAGCAAACGCAGGCTACGACAACAGAGCTGGGATGTACCTTAGACAATTGAAATGCCCACTACAGTAATGTCCTGGAATGTTTGGGGTCTTAGTAATCATACTAAGGCCCCTAAAATCATGGCCTATGCTCATAGACATGGCTGCAAGATACTACTTGTGCAGGAAATGCACTCTAAGGGTCCCCTGGCAATGAATATGGCGCCATCATGGGGATCTGACAGATATTCTACCTCCTATTCTACCCAGGCCAGGGGTGTTTTGACAATGATTCACAAATCCATCAAATTCATATTACATAAAAAATATACCGACTCGGATGGCAGGTATGTTATACTACACTGCACAATCACAAACAGAGAATACCTTCTAGTAAACACATACGGACCCAATCTGGATACTCCTGACTTTGTGGACACGGTGGCATCCATCCTGCTAGGCTATGTGGGAGTCCAAATTATCTGGGGAGGGGATATGAACCCGATACTAGACACAAGACTGGATAGGACTGGGACTGCTCCCAGATCTTTATCTGCCGCGGCGGGTAGGCTACATGCACATATTGTGATGCTCAACATCCAGGACACCTGTAGGGCACTGCATCCCGAGCTACACGAATTTACCCATTACTCATCTGCACACGACAGCTCTTCCAGAATCGATCTATTCCTAGTATCAAGCAAGCTGATGGGAAGGGTTGGAGGAGCGCAAATTCTGACCCGTACCCTTTCTGATCATGCTCCAATCACCCCATCGGTGGAATTGGGAACACCCACCCCGACATTTAACACATGGAGGTTTAAATCCTCAGTACTCCGGGACATCATATTCAAGGCTGATATTCTAGCGGACATGGAGTCCTTTTTTGAGCACAACACCCCCTAGGCTACCACCATCGGTGTCCGATGGGAACACCTTCAAGGCGTATATCTGAGGAAAGTCCATATCCAAAGAGGCAGGAGTAGTGAAGACAAGTAGAGCAGACCTAAATTGTTCCGAGTCCAGACTGCGGGGGCTGGAGCGGAGGTGCACGACACTGGCTAACCCGGTTACACTGGCCCCGATTAGCAAGGAACGCCAGTTGTTCAATAAACACGCCACCAGGGAGGTCCAATACTTCAGTCACCCACAGGCTGCTAAGGGGTATGGGGAGGGCGACAGACCCAGGAAAACATTGGCAACCTTAACAAGGGGGGAGTGGGGTCAGGCACAGATTGCTGGCATCAAGGACGGAAGAGGCATTACACAGTGGGCGGGGCAGCAAATACTAGACATTTTTACAGACTTCTATACTAACCTCTATTCCAAACCCCCCCCCGAACATAGCGAGCGACACATGAGGGATCTCCTTGACCAGATACCCACGACCAGTATTTCCCCCACAGCTAGGGACTAACTGGACGCCCCGCTCTTACTGGGTGAAATAGTCAGTGCTATCGCCGAAATCCCTAAAAGTAAGGCACCGGGCCCTGACGGACTCACTGCCGAATTTTATCAGGAACACATAGCCATATTGGCCCCTAAGTTACTGGAGGTATGGGACGAGTCGCTCTGGGTTTCTGCCCTCCCCCCAACTTTGTGCCAAGCCGTTATAACAGTACTGCTTAAACCCGGCAAACCCAGCAATGAATGTGGTTCATATAGGCCCCTCTTGCTCATGAACCTGGACACCAAGATCTTTGCTAAAGTGATAGCGAACCCATTCCTCCCAGTAATGACATACATGGTGCATGAAGATCAGGCAGGTTTTGTACCCGGGTGATCTACATCCGACAATATAAGGAAGTTGCTCAATGTTATGGCACGAATCGATCAGGGCTCTAATGCAGCTGCGGTCACACTCAACGCTCAAAAAGCATTTGACATGGTGTCTTGGAAATATATGTGGCTGGTGCTGGAGACGATGGGCATTGGCCCCAATATGATCAGTTATATCAAATTGCTATATACCTCCCAAGTGGCTAGGTTACGAGTCACCTCCCTGACGTCCACCCTGATCCCGCTCTTCAGAGGCACCCGACAAAGCTGCCCATTTTCCCCAATCCTGTTTGCTTTGGCGAGGGAGCCAATGGCGGACTACATTCGAGCACACCACTCCCATAGAGGTATACGACTGACAGACATCCCTGAGATTATATCTCTCTATGCTGATGTTTTATTATATATTAGGGACCCTGCTATTCATCCAGATCCGATACTGCAGGACATCACACGCATAGGCACTCACTCCAGGTTTACAATTAATTACTCTAAATCTGAGGTCTTCCCACTCACTAACTCTACTCAACAACCAGCCACTGAATACCCACTCCGCTGGTCACCTGGTGGGATCAGGTACCTGGGGGTCAAGGTATCCCTTTCTAAAGACACACTGCTAGCAGACAACTACCTGGCCACGGCGCAGCTTGCTGAATCCAAAATGGAGCGTTGGCACTCTCTTCCATTATCATTCACTGGGAGGCTTTCACTCATCAAAGATGGTATTGCTTCCCAAGTTCTTGTACACATTCGGCAACATTCCAATTTGGCCTGGGGAACAGGACTACACAAACTGTGTGCGCAATTTCTGTGGCACTCTGGCGCGGTACACAAGAAATGGACAGATCTGTCCCTCCCATATGAAAGAGGGGGATTTACAGCCCCTAACCTGATGTTATATTGGTTAGCAGCACAGAATACGCCTCCCATTGGTATCCTGGCTCCCCTTCTCACCCGCACATCAAGCTGGAGATTCTGGCAGCAGCTGGTATTAATGTAATGTCACTTATATTGCACCGACAGTACGTTCCGGACTCGCCCATTGATCCAGTCGGAACCACTGTACATGCCTGGGGCCGATTGTTCAGGGTAACAGCAGAACAGCAACCCTATTACAAGTGGCTCCCCGTGTGGGGATTCCCCGGATTGGAGCCTATGCAAGACACTAGCCTGGCGCACCATTGGGACACCCTTGGCTATCGAGCACTTACAGACTTCTATCCCGACGGGCAGTTCATAAATCCCCAAACATGGAGGCCCGGCCACTCCGGGTCAGCACCAGAGTATTTGCAATATTATAGGCTCCGCGCTGCATGGCCAGATTTCTCTAACTAGCTCCCTGATTTCCCAGGGGTTGCATACATTGATAACTCTGGGGGCGCCCGTGGCATTATCTCTTCATTATACAAGTTCTTGCTGGCGAACCCCTCAACTCGACCCTCAAGGGCGCGTGGTGAGTGGGCAGACGAGTTGGGTATTGAGGTTTCTGACCACCTTTCAGGGAAAATATGCTTGCACACTAACAGAGTCTCCATCAATTTCCGCTACCGAGCCATGCAATATAAATTGCTGAATAGACTGTACTACACCGCGCACAGAATCTCTAGATTTGCCCGCACTGGCTTGCATCTCTGCCCACGCTGTAAGGCGGAGAATGCAGACCATCTGCATATGTTCTGGACATGCCACAAACGGGGAATTTAGGGAGAGAATCCTTGGGACACTGTCGGAGATCATCGACACTGTTATTGACCCTGACCCGCTGGGCGTTCTGTTTGGGGTGTGGTAAACAGATGACGCCAAGTGTATGGCCAAATTTCTAAATATAAGTTGTATAGTGGCCAAGAAATGCACACTCCAGGACTGGAAGAGTATCCCCCCCCTATGTTTCAGAAGCGGTTAAACCTACTTACCTGGTCCCGAAATTGTGAGGAATAACACCTTGATATGCTCCCTTCCCACTCACTCCCCAAGAACATTTGGACGGCATTCAACAGTTATCTCAACAGGCAAGAGGAGGGCGCGTTTGAGAGTGGCTCCTCAATGGAGGATCTATTTATGGTGTTACAATACAAGTTTAATCTTTCCTCCTACACCATTCATACTACTGTTTTTACAATTGCAGAAATACCTCTGATGTACATTGAATGCTGTGTTTTCTCTGATACATGTGTTTATTGTATGCCTCTGCCAACAAAAATAAAAGTTAAAAAAAATAAAAATCTATCTATTGATGTCCTCCAAAATCCCTAGGTCTAGAAAGAAGATACAGTGTTTTGTCAAGGGTTCTATGTAATTACATAGACCTTAATTTGGATGACCTTAGACCTTTCTTTGCTATGGGTGGTGCCCCAGATAATCCCACCCCCATATGTGGACACAAACATAAATGTATTTGGATGAAATTAGTTTGTGCAACATGGCACGCCAATATCAAGGATTTACGTATTGAAAGGTTGCCAACAGAAATATTACCTTGGCATCGGCATCAATGGATGATGTGATACTAGATCCAGAGAGAAGACTCCAATTAGGCAGCCATTACCTGTCGGTTGTCACAGAGATATAGATATCTATGTTATGGAGAGTAATACAGTCTCACTGCTGGTTGCATTTGTATCCAATAAAAATAAAAACATTTAAAAAAGGGAATTACAACATGTATACAACCAACATATCATCCAGCCCATATCCTCCTTAATAACACCAAATTGCAGGGATTCACCACTATATATCCTATTAGTAAACCATAATAGATGTTGTTGAAGCTCTAAAGCAGCTTCTGTTCATTAAAGTTGGATCAAGCGGTACACGTTGCTATAAGAGCACAGGCGAGCTAGGAAGCATGTCTGCTGACCATATAATGAGTCCCAAGTTGGATGAATTCCCAGACAGACTGCAACATTTACAAACCAAATTTTGGATAGGACGTACCCTGCAAGGTCATTAGCCGATATCCCACAACAGGAAACAATAGGACTATAGTGTCAGCAGAATATGCGATTCTAACTTTATAATTTTAGATGCTTATTAAATAAAGATATATATCTTATAGTGCACTTGCCGATTGGCACTGGCATTAGAAAATCATGCCCTTAAACCTGCCCAGTGATCAATAAAGCAGTCTTTGCAAGGATTTTTACAGAAAGGAAGGCCAACAAGTTTGAATTGGATGGAACCATATCAGATGGCTACACGCTGAAGAGCCTCCCTACAGTTCGGCTGGAAATAGAACCATTGTAATTTAAGGGAAGAGACATTTTCAATGAGCCATTGCTTTGTACTCAGATATCTCTCATCATGAATCTCGTTTGCTACTGCCAATTTTTATCCTCCTTCCTGTTCTTTTATCAATTTAATGAAGCTCTGATTCTTGCATGCATGCAAATAACAGTGGCTTCTCGCAGCTGCATCAGCATTGGCACACCAGGTATGAAAAGGGACCAGAGGCCCGAACACAGGTAGCACCTATGATGTGCCACCTTTCCTACAGGGACCGTGCAGGACATTTCTGAAGTGAATGGCCAACACCAAGAAGAGCTGGTAAGAGGTGCTGTCAGTATCTCGTTAATCACAAGTATGCTGGCACAGCAGCCTCCACTATAATCTTCCACAGCCTCTCTGAACCGTCCCTCCCCACGTTCTCCATTCCAATTCTCATTCCACTCAAAGGCAGAGTAGCTAACTACAATTAGATACCACAACACATTCCCCCCCCCTCCCTATATTAAAAAAAAAGAAAAATAATTAAGCATAAACAGTAACAAAAGGAACAAACAGGTGCTAAGAAGAATGACCAATGCATAAAACAGACATCAATAAAATACTAAAACAATACAGAAGCTTCAATGAAAAATAAACTTCTGAACATAGTCTTAGGGCCAAACTGGTGGTTTGCGAATTCTACTCACACACACTTTGGAGACTCGAGGGAATATTTAAATGGACCACTGTAAACAGCAGTCTTGGTTTAACACATATCATACATAAACTATGTTTAGAGGGTCCATTGCTTTTTTAGGCTGGCACCTTAATAGCTCATTCTTCTTGGCTAGTCCCAATTTGCTCTACAACCATGAATCCAACCAAACATTGTTTCCACCAACAATTCAATAAGTGGATCCTAATCAATTTCTACGAAAAAAAATATATATATCTCTCTCTTTATTTGGTCAACATTAAAAACACCCACGTTCATCGTCACATAATGCATATTGCCATTTTTTGTTTTTACTATAATTGTTTCAACTAACTGCATTATTCAGTTAAAAAAGTCAATACAATCAATCTTCACAGTCTGCACAAAAAACATTTACTTGAATCAAACTTGAGCTAAAGTCATATCTTATTTTCTGTTCTACCTCACTATCATGTAAGAAACAGAACAGTCCTTATTCTCCAATGTTATTCATCCAAACTATTCATTCATCCACTTTTACAACACTCCTCTCATAACCCGACATGTTTCATTCAACATTCATACTTCAATACACTCTTTTCAGGAAATTCATCAGGGGTATACCGATACACAATTGATTGGACAATTTCTTTTTGCCACACAGTTTCCTTTAGTGTGTACACAGAAGGGTGAATGGTTCTGGTCTTCACTCCCTTCTCTTTAGCTTCTGAGCCAGTCCAGGTGCCTACCTAAAGGAAGCAAGCGAAAACAGACTTGGTTTAATTTTAAACAGCCTAGTTGCATTTAAATTACAGCATTATGGCCATGTCTCATTCATGGTGAAGGGGAAGTTTCTACCTCCTTCCAATCCCTTATCTTATCCCTCTCTCTTGGTATGGTCCAGTGTGGACATCACAACCTCCAGGCTCATATCTTCATGCAGTAGATGCTTCTCTTTTATTCCACATAAAGCCTCTGCCTTTCTTACTTTTAGGCCATCGACATATGCCTCTTCTTTATGACATTCCGGTTTATTGAGACAGTTTTTAGAACCGCTTTAGTATGTCTCCTCTAACACAAATGAAGGTCTTTCTTTGGTAAGTGAATTCAAACATGTAGGCATTGGTCTTACCTCTAAGGCTTAACGGCTCGTCTATGGAGGTGGTGTTCACCCTCACGGCAATGACGTGCTGTCCTTAGCGTATTTAATTTGGTGTTTTTCTATTGGCACCCCTTTCTTCTATCTCGGTACAGATGAATATATAGGAAATAGGGCGGAAGCCAGTTAATAGATGCCCCTTTTCGCATGGCATACCTACGGAGCGCTTCTTATAACTGAGCCTCTTCCGTATTCAAAACTTACCATTCTCAAATGCTGCTTACAGTCAGAAGTTAATTTACGTACTTTCTCTGCGATCGGATAGTTACGCCATACTGCTAGAAGACACAACACACCTGGGGAATCAAATTAAACCCACTTGTTTAGGAGAATGCCCATCAGTTGTATAGTTTCCCTGCATTATATTAGTCACATTGCTAGGGGCTTCCCATGTCTTTAACCGGTTATATAAATTACGCATTCCACTGGCTACTGCTCCTCTTCATATTTCAGCGAGCATCCTTTATCCGGGATGGGTGCTTCTCTCCAAAACTTCCCGCGATCTTCTCTCTCACTACACACCGCTTTGCTTCGCCGCATCATTTCAACTTTATAAACACCTTCTACGTGATCAGCACGTTCTTTGTTATGTTTTCCAAAGGGCCTTTCTTCTAACTTGACTTTCATGTTGTCTAGGTAACAGGACCTCAAGTCTAGGTCCGTATGCTCATTCCATACCTGTATCCACTCAGACCTAGTATGCACAAACCTGCACTAAGTCAGCACACTTTCTATTACCTTGCTATTAAAGATCCTTTCTTCTAACTCGTTTAGGTTTCCAGTTGTCTTGGTAACTTGATTTCTATTATTGGCCAGTGTATTTACACTCCATGCCACCATACACTAAAATCTATAATGCGATCTGCATGAGTCTCCTGGTTCAATTCACTTCGTATCTAGCCGCTGCACACATAGTATATATTTTCTTAACTATCTCAAGTTTTCTTTGTTTTTGATAATTTCCACTTTCGGTAAGTAATCCTGTTGATTCTACTACTACTATGTGCAATCGTGCCAGTAATATCTACGTGTCAGTCGGGAAGACCCAATCATTACAAATGGTATCCTGGCACATCCCATCATTGAACTTTAGTATTATGCCGCACAGTCCTCTGTAGATTGGATCTTAAGATAAATGGCATGTTGAAGGTATAGTAGTGGCTCTTCATTAGTCCGGTCTGTCATTTAGTCCCAGCTCCATGCTTATGTTCAGGAGAGACAGTTCCTTCTTTTTTTTCAAAAAGTAAACATTGAGAAGATATTTTGCAACTCTTCGTTAATCAGGTCTCTCATTTAGTACTAGTTCCATGCTTTTGGTTAGGAAAATCAATTCCTTTTCTTTTCTCAATAGTTTCTTTTTGTCCAAATTTGCATCATTACTGGGTTTGATCTGATAGACTACTGACCAAGTCAGCTCCTCCACCTTGTGTATATGTTGCACAAAATGTCCTACTAATGGGGCTGCATGGGTCTTGTTATTGATGCAGCTTTTATGTTCTGTAATGCGCGTCTTTACTTTCCTTTCCGTTTTGCCGAAATTTTTTTTTTTTACAGGGACACCATATTACATATACCACTAATTTCGAGTTGCAGTTCATAAGTTTTTCTGTAAGTCCAGGTCTATTTTGGTACTTTTTTTGTTTATTGGTAACAAGTACAACTCCCGCACGGATAATGTCCTTTTGGTGCCTGTAGACCCCAACTCTCAGTTAACGTTGGTTGCGGTTTCGTCTGCCTCATTATATCGCTCTGCACGATCTGATCTTTTATCGTTCTACTCCTTCTGAACACAATTAGAGGTCTCTCCACAGGGGTTTTCCCCCCTTTTCCAAGATTTTCCAGTTAAGATTTACAATTTTTTTAATACGGTTTGACAGATTACTAAAGGTGTTGACAAACACCAAATTTTCTTTCTTCTTTTCTGTTTTTTTCCCTGATATTCTAAAAGTGCCTCGCGATGGTTGTTGTCCTCTCTTTTCATGGCCTTCCTTTTCAAATCAGGTGGATAGCCCCTCTTGTGTAGACTTTCTCGTAGGTTCTTAGCTGCCTTTTTGTAGTCTGCTCCGTTTGTGCTGTTCCTTTTTGACCGCATAAATTGCATGAATGGAAATTGCCGCGTATTTGCATCGGATGGAAGCTTGAGTAACGGAGGAGTGAGTTCCAGTCAGTTGATTTTTTATACGGTTTTACAAACAATTTCTCACTCACTGTATCAACTTCGATGGTTATATCCAGGTAATTAATTTCGTCTTTACTGTGGTTGTGTGTGAAATTTAGATGCCTGTCTTGTTGGTTGATCCAGGCTACAAACATCAGTGCTTCTTCTGTTCCTCTCCATAGGACAAACACATTGTCTATATATCTTCGCCACATCCGAAGATTTTTATAAACAGATTCGTGTCTTTATAGATGACGTTTTCCTCAAATGCCTCCATATAAAAATTTGCAATGCTCTGGGCTAAAGTCGCCCTCATGGCTGAACATTGGATCTGCTTGTAGTACCGTACACAGAAGTGGAAGTAATTCTCGGTCAAAGCTACCTCCTCACACCACAGAATATGATGCCAGAGTATTTGAATCGATCTTTTCTAGCAATAAGTGTTCCTCTAATACATCCAAAGATGCTCTCTGTGGTATATTGGTGTATAGGGACACGACATCCAAGCATAACAATAGCTCTTCGTTAGGTTTGAACGAAATTCCTTCAACCTCTTTAATTATCGCAGTGGTGTCTTTGATAAATGAGGTCATCTTTCGGACCATTGCTTACATACAGAAGTCAGCAAATTTTGATAGCGGCTCCAAAACTGAGTCTATTCCAGAGACTATAGGTCACCCTGGTGGTCTAGTAAGGGATTTGTGGATCTTGGGGAGGATATAGAATTGGGTGCTCCTGGGTCTCTCGATTTTTAGAAATTCTGCTTCCTTTTTAGTAACCCACCCTCTTTCCGGAGCTTTTGTTACCTTCAGGTGGACCATTCTTTCCAATCACTGGGTCGGATTGTGTTCCAGCCTTTGGTAATTCTCTTCATTGTCCAGTTGTCTCAAACATTCTTCAATGTAGTCTTTTCTATCGAGAACTACTGTTGCCCCTCCGTTGTCTGCTTTTCAAATAATTATGGATTCATTGTCCAATAAGGTCTTTAATGTAGCTGTATCTGAGTTACTTAAATTCTAGAAGGTCCTTTCTTTCCCCGTTTTCATCTCTAGTGCTGTTAGTTCTTGTAGCACCCTATTTTCGAAGACACGTACTTCTGCACTTTGCATCTGCATTGGGGGTACAAAGTCTGATTTATTATGTAGGCCACTATCTTGTTCTCTCTCAGCAATTTTGTCAGCCAAGAACTGTTGGAGGTGTATCTTCCTCAAATTCTGCAAATTCCTCTTTAAACAAAAAACGATTATGTTATTAGTGGTCACAAAACCTAATCCTTTTTCAAGAGTCGTTATTTCCTTATTCTCCAGGGTATAAACTGAGAGGTTCACCACAGTGCCATCATACTGCGGGTTACTCTCTGTTCTGTATCCCAGTCCTATGGGTCTCTCAAAAAAATGCTGTTCGGTATGGTTCCCTCTGTTGCTGCTTCTTCTATTCCCCCCCTTGTCTTCCTCTAGAGTTGCTTCTTCTTGTTGTGTATAAAGGTTTCTTCCTGGGTTACTCCCTTCTCCTGTACTGTCCTCACTAGAGCTATATGATGTTCCTCCAAACCTTACTCTTCTTTTTCCATTTGCCAGTTTCTGGTTGCCCCCCCTCCCCCCAAGTCTTCTTGATCTTTGGAGTAGTAATTTTCCTGAGTGTAGCTAAACACCTTTTCACGGGTAAGCTGTTGTATATATTTTTTCAGTCTTCTCACTGGTTCTATCATTAGGTCTTCTTTATACGTTTTAATTTCCGACAAGAGCTTGTCTTTGCTCTTCTTGTATTGTTCCAGAGGAACTAGTTTCTTAATTTCTTCAGGTCGATGGCTATTTTCTCTGTTGTCTCCTTCGCCGTATCTATAATTATGATCACCCAGTCCCTCCCGCACTTATTTGCTATATAGCTCCATTGTATCAAGACGTTTCTAACTACTAGCCCTTGAGGTAGTATTCCATTCCTCAAATACTCCATTATAGACCCATGTAATTCTGACCTGGTTAGCCTTTTCTTAACTTGGGACAACTCGTCCCAGCTAGTCAAATTTGAGGAGATTCCTAACTCGCCCCCAAACAGAGTCGAATTGCCAAGGAGCTCCGTGATGTAGCCATCATCATAGCTCTTGCACTTTTCGGCCGCCATATTGTCAAATCGTCACAATCCACCACTTTCTCCCGGAGAGAGATAGATTAATAGGGAAAAAATGTCTCATGGCCTACCAGCAGTACTATAAACTCGCACACACTTCGGAGACTTGAGGGAATATTTAAATGGACCACTCTAAACAGCCCTCTTGGTTTAACAAATATTGTACATCAACTATGTTTAGAGGGTCCCTTGCTTTTATAGGCTGGCACCCTTAATAGCTCATCCTTCTTGGCTATTTCTAATTTGCTCCACAACCATAAATTCAAGCGAACATTGTTTCCACCAACAATTCAATAAGTGGATCCTAATAACTTTCTACAAAACAAATATCTTTATTTGGTCAACATTCAAAACACCTACATTCATCGTCACAAAATGCATATTACAATTTTTTGGTTTTGTTTTTACTATAATTTAGAAATCAATACAATCAATCTGCACAAAAAACTTTTACTTGCATCACACTTATCTAAATTCATTAGATCTCATTTTCTGTTCTACCTCACTATCAGTTAAGAAACAGAACAGTCCTTATTCTCCAATGTTATTCGTGAAAACTATTAATTCATCCACTTTTAGAACACTCCTCTCATAACCCGACATGTTTCATTCCTCATTCATACTTCAATACACTCGATTCAGGAAATTCATCAGCGGTATAAAGACACACAAAATGATTGTGCAATTTCTTTTTGCCACACAGTTTCCTTTAGTGTGTACACAGAAAGGTGAATGGTCCTGTTCCTCACTCCCTTCTCTTTAGCTTCTGAGCCAGTCCAGGTGCCTACCTAAAGAAAGCAAGCTAAAAAAAGACTTGGTTTAATTTTAACCAGCCTAGTTGTATTTAAATTACAGCATTACCTGTACAAGAATCATTTATGCCATCACTTCTCACCATGCTTTCCTCTTGTATCCTACGATTACCACCTCCAATGACATTACTCTTCCATCACATCTTCCTCCACCCACACGTCAAACCTTCTACCCCCCACTAACACCCACATCTACTCTTACACAATTCACTTCCACTTACTTAGCCTAGACATATTCCACACGGTTCCATCTTCATTCCTGACAGACTTGTCAAATTCTTTGCTTATCCTTACCAGATCTGAAAACTTAGAATCGCCTTTACCAGAAGACACCCCTTTCTTTATTCTCATGTATCCTCCTGGTTTGAACATTTTCTTGCCAAACTTCATAATGCTACAATTACTTTGAACGCTGCTCTCTTTATCTGCGCACTCTTTCAGGTTGACCCATGCAGGATTAAGCATATTAGGCCTTCTTCCTCTTATGATCACAAACAGCGACTTCTCTGAATCCTTACACACTGAAGTCCTCACACACCACAACTTCTCCTCAATCGCTGACCTCACGCCCCAATTGTTTCTCACTGCTTGCTCAACTGCCTCTACCATGACCGTTACACCAACTTGCCATTGGTTTGTGGGTGGTAAAGCGCCAAACACTTCCATTCAATGGCAACTTTGCATGCATACCTTATTTCCACACTCCTGAGCTGCACCCCATTGTCACTCACCATCCTCTTGGGGTAACCCTCTCTTCTAAAAACATGATCCAAAAACTTCATCACCTCACTTGTGCTAACATTTCTGACCCACTTAGCCTCAACCCAACCAGAACAGTGATCTACCATCAATACAATCACTATCAGAAATCTCTTCTCCCCCCCAATCTATTGCATAGCTCCAGATTGTCAATACCAAACTGTTCCCACACTTCTTCAGGTTTAGGCACCGCATTGAATATTCTGAATCATACAACATTTTTCTGCGTTCTGACACGGCCAGCAATTTCTCACAAATCTCTCCACCATAAGGTCCATGCCTGGCCACCAATATTTCACTCTCAAATTGCGTTTTGTTATCGTGGATCCAGGATGACCCAGATAGGCCTTCTCCAACAAATCCATCCTCAATTCCTCCGGCAGCACCAACTTGCCACCTTGTACAAGTACACCACATGCCATGGAATACTCCTCTCTAACGTCCCAATATGGCTTAACCTTCTCATCCAGCTCACCTTTACATGGCCACAATTTACTTGTAAATTCCTTCACTTTACTAAGTACTTCGTCTACGTTAAACTCCTTCAACCACTTGTCTTTGGAAATCACTTCACCGACCGCTGCCACTAGTTCCTATCCCAAGTCCTCCTCATTAACAACGTTATCTTTAATCGGTAACCGAGAGAGAAAGTCAGCTACGTTATTCCTTACACTGGGCACATACCGGACAACAAAATCGTACCCTTACAACCTCACACTCAGCCTCGCTAACCTCAGGGTAGCTTTGGATAAACCTTTTGCTGTTAATAATTCCCCCAAGGGTTTGTGGTCAGTACACACTGTAAATCTGCTTTCCCAAATATACGTGCAGAAATAATGTATGCCCCACACAACCCAACAACTCCCTTTCAATGACTGGATATCTACTCCCCACCTCAGTAACAGCTCTTAAAGCATAACAAATCACCTTCTCAGGTTTTCCTACAAATTTGGGATAAAAATGGTCCTACCCCACTGCTATCCACTGTGAGATTTGTTTCCATGCCAGCAATGAAACCACCTAACTCTACAGCACCACAGGATGTTGCCTTTTATGACATTTAACGCTTGAACACATTTCTCATCCCACACAAAGCTAAAGTATTTCTTCCATAATTTTCGAATCGGCTCTGTGATGCACGCAAAATCACACAAAGTTGCTGTAGTACTCACAAAGGCCTAATAATTACCTGCTCCTTCCTTATTCACAGGGGCTGGAGCACTACTTATTGCTTCCATGCGATCCATATTTGGCCCATTTCCTTTCCAACTCTCAATGTGCTGCAAATACTCCCACTTCACATTCCCTAAATGTACATTTGCTTCACTCTACTTTGAGATCCTTCACAGCTAGCTCTTGTAACACCATCTGCAATCTCATGTTCCCTTTCCCGAATACTATATAGTCTCGATACACTAATGTTCCTTTGAGACCCTTGAGCACATGTCATTGCTCTTTGGAACACGGCAGCCACCAAAGCTAGTCCAAAAGGCATTCTCTTATAGCGAAACATTCTAAACGGTGTGCTGAATGCCGTCAAGTCGCTACAATCCTCTGTTAGGTTTATTTGGTGGCATTCATTTGATAAATCGAGTGTTGTAAACATATTTGCACCGTCAATACAGTTTAACATTTCTGAAATGTTCGGCATTGGGTAATTGTCCACCTGGAAGTTTTTTATTTAAGTCTCTTAAATCCACACATTATCAAAGTTTTGCCATTGTTTTTCACTGCCACCACAATGGGGCTCCCCATAGTGATGATTCAATCTTCTCGATAACATTCTCCTTCGCCAACCTGTTTAACTTTGCCTCCAGTTTATCCATCAACACAAACTAAACAGGTCTAGCTTTCTTACGTATAACTAGAATCGCCCTGGGCTTTAGTATAATTCTGTGAGCATACCCTTTGAGCAAACCCAAATTTGGCCTACATGAAGTACAGGATCTCTCTTACATGGATCAAGGCTAAACTTTAGCTTGGCTTGATACCTCCAACCAAAAACATTTACTCCTTTCTTGACCACATATATTTTAATTTCAGCGGTGCAACCTTTATCGCACCTGGTTTATAAAGTAACCAATCAAATGTATCCTAGACTCTTCAAACCCTCCTGGGTTACATATCTCTGACCGGTGTAGTCTATGTTTTAATCCTTTAGATGCCAACTCCGGCCACTAGTTTTCTGTGATTATGGTATATGGTGAACCATCCACCATTAACTTCAGTGACCAATTCTCAATGGTTACTTCACACTTAGGGCACTTCATGTCTTTTTGGTTGTCATATTTGTTATATCCGCACACGACTATCACTTTTATTTCCCTCAGTGTGAAAATCTTCTTGAACAACTGACACGTTTTATTCCTGCATACTACAGCAAAATGGCCTCTACCCTTACAAGCTGTGTACATTTCATCGATGGCTGGACAATTTCTGTCCTGCTCTCCCACACCTGAAATATTTATCTCTTTGTTTCTCCAGACCTGTATGCACTCTTCTTGACAAGTCTTTTCTTTTCTCTAACAATGCTGCCATCCTGATCTTTAGTTTTAGACCCAGCTTCAATATACAACTCTACTTCTTTGTTAGGCATTCCTTATTCTTCATGACCACTGCTACATGTGTTTCTTCCCCCAATCCTTTCTCCTTAGTGCCTTCCATCAGTTTCTCTTCTTTCTTTTTTGTTTTCAAATTTCTTTTGAGCTTCTTAGCATGTTCTATTCTTTTTGCAATCGCCAATGCTTGCTGTAGGGATGGGTCTCCCATGTATCACAACCTTTCTTGTATCGCAGAATCCTTAGTTTGTATTATGATTTGATCACGTATCAACTCCTCGGTTACGATTCCTACACCAAACTTGCATGTGAATGCCACCTTTAGAGAAGATACATACTCTTCCACCAACTCCTCTTCCTTTTGTCCCCTCGTATAGACATTAAACCTGTTAATAGCAACATTGGTTTCTGGTGCATAATAATTATCAAGCTAGGTTATTGCACATTCATGTGCATCCATAGCACCAGCATCCCATTCTGTTAGTACTGGCAGCTCCCTAAACTTGCATTGTCTTTCTGGGCCTAGAGCATGAAGCAAGAGTACATTTCTTCTTTTCAGCAGTAAGACTTTCCTGTTCGACTCTCTTGACATAATTGCACTAATACTCTCTCCTTTCTGGCCATGGGACCGCTGGTTGGCCCGCATTAGGAAGAAAACTTCCTGGGGATGCACATGTATGGTATCCAGTCATTATTTCAAAATAAAACCCATTAAAAACGAATCCATTGAATACTTATCATCGAAAAACCATTCCCTCGAATGGTCATTCCCTCGAAAACAATTTGACGAGGATATCTAAATGAACTGTTGTGCACATTTTTTTTAAAAACCCATGTAGGCTTGTTTATTGTTAACACGTTTGGTTCTTTATTTATTGTTCTATATTTAAATAATAATTAATTTTAACATATTTATGAACCTTTAACTGTATTTTCATTATATATTTAATAAGGTAACTAATGTTTGAATTTTATATTTTTCAAAAGGTAACTGTTTAATTTATTTGACCGGTAGATGAGCCCTTGTACTGTGTTCGCTTATTTCCACTTGTATGCTAATGTCGTTTAACGTACAAGGTATGACATGCACGTAATGCGTACGTGGACGCCATTTTGTAAGATCTTTCATTCGCGGTGGTTGGGTCGTCTGGAGCCTTCCTTTTTTTGATGTTTTTTTCCTTCGGATTGCATTTTTTTCTTTTGATGCTGGAACTTGGGATTGGATTTTTGATTTTTACATGTTCCGGATCGTGTGTTTTCTTTTTTGCAAAATTAGCTTTTTTTCAGCGGATTTCGTCTCTCCTTTGGATTCCTTGGATTGGATTATTCTGCTGATACTGGACTTTTTGGTGAGTGTTTCTTTGTGCGTTTTTTTTTTTACATTTCAGGTTATATGCCAGTGCTTCTAGGTAGCTAATGGAATCCATTGTTTCGAATCTGTTTACTATTGTTAGTACACGTTCCTCATAATCTCAGTACTTTTTCTTTCTTGCATAGGTATTTTCTAATGAAATGGTTGTGCCATTTGAAATTCTTGGGCTGATTTCTGCATCTGCAAGGGCTTTAAAAAAATGCCAGAGGTTTGGGCTGCTTGTGTTGAATTGTTTATTTAACCTGTTGTGCCACCCCTCCAGCATGTTGTTTGTTCTTGCGCTTTCTTCTTTGACTGCTAAGTAGCAGTTCCATATTGAAATTGCGTATCTTGCACGTCTGTGTTCCATTGCGCGTCAGTTGCCCTATCCAGTTGCTTTCAACGTAGTCCAGTAAATCTGTAAAATGCTGTTCATTTACTTTGTAATAGTCTGTGTCAATCAATTTTTCATAATATTCAACCACCTGTTCCTCCTTTACAAATGCCAATGCAAACAACTGTTTAATGTTATGTTGGAAGTTGCCGTTTTTCGATATATTTGGATTGTAGCCCCAGTTTCAATTTTTCGCCAAATGGCCTGGCTAAAGTGGAAAAAAAATACCTGGATATTTGTGTCCGCGTATATTGACTTGAATGCTTTCATTTGTCCACTTTTGAAGTCCATCACCATGGTTGTAGGTTTCTTATCCGGGATTGCTTCTTTCAGTCTCCCAAATACAGTTCTGTAGGTTTCTTCGGTTTTATTTGGCATTAATATATACCAGTGGTATCAGTGTCTGGTTTATCATGCCATGCACACTGTAAAACTGTGTGAACGGGTCAGGACATGCTTTAAACATGGCACTGCCATGCCACACTCGAACTTCCAAGGTGTGATAAGTTATCTTTTGTTGTATATATCAGTATCTTTTCGTTTTTTGTGTCTATTGCAAGTGAAATTGTTCCCCCTTGTCAGTTTTAAAAATTGCTGGAATTTCCACCTCTTCATATGTTCGCGGTGCCATCGGCAGATTTTCCTTCAGTTGTTTATTTCCGTTTATGCAACGCTGTATTACCTTGGTCTCCAGCATTTGAGCCGCAACATGCAATCGGATTTTTTGTCACATGTACGACCTATCACCGATCCACTTGCCTCATTCGGGTTTTCATCAGCTTTGCTTTTTATTTCATTTAGTGTCTTTTTGATTAGTACTGCCGTTCTGTCAGGCATGTGATTGTGCTCCCCGGTGATTTTTATTTTCTCTTACTCCGTAATCACTCTTCTTTTGTAGTATTCTATACACTTCCAGTATTTCCTTTCTTTTTGTTCCATTTCGTGACTAAGTGTAGCCTCTATATATTAACTGGTCTCTCCCCATCTGCGACTTGACATATTCAATCGTGTCAGCCATTTGGTATCTGAAATTGGAAAATGATGGTCAATGTTTGTCACATGTAGATCTTATAGGTCACATTTCCTTTTGCTACTATTCTTTTTTTGATATTATTTATTACTATTACCCGTTTTTCCTGTCACGCTTTCCTCACAGTATTACTCTTTTCCTAGTAGCTGTATTCACTTTCCGTTTCTGTCACACACTGTCAGTTTGTTTTCAACCATCAGCTGCGTTTCACTGCATACATAAGGTTCTGTTCTCTGCGTTTTAACCTACTTGTTCGGCATTTCAATTATTATGTGGTTTTTATAGTCTGAGTACTTTGTGTGTTCGTGGAGGGGGTTGGAAGGGTAGGGGGGTTAAGGAGAACCCCCCCCCCCCAATAACATGCATATTTTTCTATATAATATTGCTACGGCTAAATGTACAAACAAGCACTCACCAAAGAAGCTTCTGTACATTTTGGAGCAAGAGTCCCCATTTCTGTATTGCGCCCTAGTTTGCCATCCCTCCTCTGGTCTCCTCCAAGTAAAACATAATCCTGGCAGAAGTGCGCTGAGGCTGGCACAAACAGGTAAAAGCCAATACTGTATCAAGAGAAAAAAACAAGACAAAGGAACAAACGACACAGGGGTTTCACAAAACCTGAGGGGAAGCACATTGTTTTGAAGCAGCATGCCACATTTGTTCAGCTGCTCCTGCAGAATTACGCAACAGCTACTTGAGATGGAGTCCATTTGGTGAGCCCACTGGCAGAGAAACTCTTACAGCAAGTGCATCGGGCGAGCTTGTGAATTGTGGACCACAGATACCTGTAAACCAGTCCTATCAGCCAACTAATCTGAAAACCAAAGGCTTACAGTTAATGGTCAGTTCTTTGGAGAATACGTACAGTATATAGAGATTGCTGCTGTTTGTAGCCAGCTCTGCATTTGGTGACCCTGAAACACTCCACAAATAGACAGTGTCTGCTTACAATAAAGTTGGTTAAAATCAGTTTTATGTACCCAGCACAAAATGGCTGGCCTCTCAATATGTAGCAAGTCTCAGGATGCCATAAAATTAAGTGACTTGTTAAACAGCTAATATTCGGTTTTCTCTCATTGTTCGAACACTGGCAACATTTTCAGAAGCTTTACATGGAGGCCGAAAAGAAGAGAGATCAACGCTTGATAAACTATCAGTTGTGAATAATTGGTCATCAATTGCATATACAACACAACTCAATGCAAAACGCTGAACACATTTATTGGGTCTCACTAAAAACACCATCTTAAAATATAAAGTTACTTTGTTTCCATTCAGACACAGTTACACAAGGTTAAGAATTCGTAAAATGATAGATTAGAAAAAATAAAAGTTATTCATCCTACGCTGGAACTAGAAAATACAAATATTTTTGCCTGGGAAAGGATAAACCACTCAAAAGCTGCACAACCTGGAGAAATAAGAACGAGAGCACCAATTGCAATAGGAACATTATGAATAACATCTTTGAGGTAGCTTGATTTAAGAGAAAACTTAATGGTTTTAGGAGCAAAATATATGCTTCACTTCTAGTAATAAACACCATCCTATTAAGGGGACGCCCATAACAGTTTTTGAAATACAAATAACAAATCTATATTCTACTGGCAGATTTGTAATGCTCCAGTTCAAGAGGGGTTCATCCAGGTCTAGGCTCAGTTTTTCCAGCCAAAACAGGGGATGTACGCTTAGGTCAGCTTACCCTAACCCCTCAAGGGTATGCTTTAAATGGATGCTCTGAAATAAAAACACTTCTAAAGGATTTCGCCCCACGTACACATTTACTGAAATTACCCAAGGTAGACATTCCCAGCGATCTCACACAAATCTATATACACATAGGAAATGGATGAAGCACAACGTAAAGTGTATGATTTTACTCATGAAATTTCAAATTATACCGGCCCAACTCAGACTTTCCATCCCCCCCGCCCCCAGCAGGTTTGCAGCAAAAGACTACCGATTTGCGTGTGAATGAGCACTTGGTTCTTATTATTGTCTTTGCAATAGGATATACATAAGGCAAAGTAATTTTAAATAATACCCCACTCACCAATACAGAATGGCTCCCGTATGCAAATGTTACTGCAGTAAGTGTGGATGAGGTTACAGAATTTTAATAAACAGGTGTACGATGCAAGGATTGCCTGGGGCAGCTGGTTTCTGAATACATGGAACAAACCATCAAGGTCATTTGAGGGGATGGGCATATTTAAATGGTGGCTAATCTTCAGAAGAACCAAGCTATGCTCAGTGTAGGAGCCAAAGAAATTTGTCCCAACAACAACTTTCCTTTTCAGGTTTCCCAAGAGAACTGCTACTTATTCCCAACGGACCAAATTTCTCAAATAGTGTTAAGTACAAGAATTATATAGGGACCCAAAAACCAAGGGCACGGTTCACCCTTCTGCTATTACCCAAATCTCATAGTGGAAGACAAATAACAAGCAATTGCTTTCAATAGCATGGAAATATGTCAGCAATACCAAGTGAAGATTTGAAGGAGCAATTTTGAACCACAAATGAGTACCGTCCTCAGAAAGAAATTTGGGAAAGCAAACGGGAGTGCCTTCGAAACTTCTCTTGCACTTGTGCACCATTATCAGTGTAATTTTTTTTATAGCACTAAAGCCCATACACAAAGCCCTAAAGGAGGTCTGGCTTAGCAGCTCTAGGAGTTGGCTGGTGTGGAAGTTTTAAGTTTCCAGCAATTTTTCGTGAACTTTTTAGGATGCAGTTTATAATCTAAGATTACTTCTTTGCACAATGGGTCAGAGTATGTGACAGGTTTCTGGCTTAGAGTGCCCAATTATAGGGGAGGTAGCTGTAACAGATGAATGGTGACGCAGAGACCTCAATAAGATAAAACGTGAGATGTGATTCCTGCCAAATGGACTCGTGAGTGACAAATGTGTTGGGACACTAAGAGCAAGTTCAAACTTGGGACAACAGAGTAGACCGTAGTAAGATCAGGGCAAGTAGGATTGCCCTAGCATTTTCCAGAAGGGAAGCAGATGTTTGAGGCCCACAAAGATCATACAGTCTAATGGGTGCAAGCAATCTACTATGCAAACGGAATCCAATTTTCTTCATCTAGGAAAAGTGGACATGGCCAGACCCTTTGAAAGGTGTGTGGACAGCGCTAGGTTGCAGACCTGTGCTTTGAGCAAAAGAGCACCTAGGGAAACTTAAAAGGTTCTGAATTTCTTAAAGGTAGTGTTTTTGCCACATTTTAAAGCTGAACGTGAGACGGAAGGTTATTCATTTTGTTTTTGGAAGTCATCAAGAGTAGTGCAGCCCTTTGTATCAGTTACAGCAGCCAATTACACTAACTAGTATTTACCTCTATATGGGCTGCAAACTGGCAACACAAGGTTTACTAAACAAAATAGTGCATGTAGATCCTATTGGAAAGGCAGCAGAATGTATCACTGTAGCATTGGAAAACAACCACAGGAGTCATTTTCACACGTGAACATGGAACAGGTTTTAGGCTGTTCCATCACTAAAAGGGCACAGCGTCATTCATAGCAGTAAGGCTAAATAAAAGGGCTGCATTTCCAATGGATAATGCAAATATCCTGCAAATCTACAGGGAGGTTTCCGATTAGCGGTCCAGAGGGACAGCAAACCGTCTCTATAAGCACCATCTTCCACAGCCGGTGGATGGAAATTTCTCTAAAATTTTAATCATCACTAAAGTAGCAGAAACATAGTGGTATCTGAATGGTTGGAAAGAGTTTAGAACGGCATTAAGACCTCCACAACAATCAATATATCAAGGGTGATGTTCAACACATTACAGATGAGATGTCAGTTGCACACTGGATACCTGGTTAACTTGTCTTCACAAGATGCACTTTTCCAATGGAAACTAGCTATTCAGTATTGCAGTGAAAATAGAATAAATGTAATAAGGACATTGGATTTAGTACGAGAGAATACTTACATTGCCAAGGCCTACTGAAAACATTGAGCAAGGTGTGCATTACAGAAACAAGATGCTGAGCTCTGCTAAAACACAGTTGAGCATTTCACACTTTTCTGTGTGGGGGAAGAAAATCGTTTCAGGGGATTGGCAGGTGGAACTTCGAGCTACAGTAGCATGCACGTTTTTTGGAATTTCAAAGCAGTCGTGTTGTGGAGTTTTTCTTAGTTATTTTTCCTTCATGCAAACTTAAATCCTGTTTAATCCCAGAATGAGGTGGATAGGCTACACATGGAATAATGTCGTTCTGTAGTCAAATCTATGCAAGGGATTCCCAGCCTGACAGCAGAGGCTGGAGCACTAGATTTGATACGTCCAGCCTAGGTAGATGAGGTTGCAGCTACAGCCAGTTTCTGAATGAACTTGTGGATTGCAGAAAGGGAACAATGAGTTGGAAGGATAGGCTCGACATAACAGAGCTCTATGCACTCTGGAACCACAATCAAGTAGTTCGAATTGCCCCAAAACCGAGACCACAGCTCCCGCAATACCCATTTCAGGGACTGCAACGTTAGCTAAACCCAACACTAGAAAGATGCACAAGGCAACGATGCACTAGGCCATTAAGCCTTAGTACGTGGAAGATTTTTTAAACTTGCAGCTGAGAGTCCGTTCAGAACAAGACACCCCTCCACTAAAGGGGAAGGGGGAAAGGCACACCCTGCCACAGTATCAATGACCACACTCCATGAATAGGACCCAGTTTGATAGGCACTGATGGGTCTTTCAAATTCAGGGACACCCACAGAAGGAGGAGGATTGGGCAAGGCAATCTGATGTCTTAAGTAAACGGGCACTGTATTTTACTCCTCTGCACAGCTTCAGAGGCACATACCCTGGGTCATATGGATGGATTTATGGACCTACAGATTGGGGAAAAATAAATAGATGCACTGCTGAGGATGACGTGGTCATCATTTCTAAAACAGGAATTGGGTCTTCATTCTGTAAAGAAAATTAATCTTCAATACAGGCAAGAAGGTGGTTATGGTGTGGTCACCATTCACTACCAAAGAAATTAAACATCTTACTAGAAGACACTCCTCTCAACCAGGTCAGTAGTTTTGACTTCTTGGGGTCTCGTTGCCATGCAACAGTGTCCTGGTTAGACCAATTTAACAAGAGTGAACAAGCCCTGGCCAGGGGTGCAGGAGCAGTTAGAGCCTTAAGTCACAAATTAGGCAACAACTTTACCATGCTAGCCATTTTAACTCCCAAGTAGTCCCTGCTGCAATTTATGGCAGGAAAGTTTGGGGTTTCAAGGCAGCTGGCCAACTATCAAAACTAGATGTATAAAACAAATTCTTGGCCTACCGCAAAGCTGTCCCACAACATTGGAAGTATGCCAATACATTATCTAACAGCTTTTAATCCTCTTTTTTATAGGATTTGCATACAATGCACAACGGAATTTAGCCTGTATAAAGAAGCAAGAAGGGACATGCTTAATGGGGAAAACAGGATGTGGTATAACCATGTGAAGACTCCGTGGCAGTCCAAGAATCTATTGTTGCTAATAGTAAGATGTGTGATGTAAGGGAAAGCCTACAAATGTTACACCTGTAAGGCCAATTTGAGAATCACTGCCCATTTTTAAAGTATATATTGTTCACAAGATTGCATTTTCTCCAGAACTATTTCTTAATGAAATAGTAACACTTTAAAGAAGGACTTTGTACTTCAAATACCGACTGAACATCTTGCTTGTGGGTGAATTCACAGGCAAATGGTAACCGAAAAAGTTGTTCCATTCAAGATTTTGTTCTTCCTGTTCAGCTACACCGGAAAGGGAGATCCACCTCCATTAATTTGCTGATGGTACGCCAAGATAAGGAAATGGGTGACCCCAATTTGTAGAACATACAATGCAAACTCTGCAAAGGGCGCTTATGTTTTACCTAAAAAAAACAGCCCATCATGAAGTTGTCCTTGCAATTTCTGGCTGCATGATTTGTTTGAACTGTTGCTAATCTTAATCTGTTAGATTATATAATTTTAAATTGCTTGTAACATGGAATTGTTAATTTGTATAGTATAGTTCACAGATTTATATAGCTCAGCCGTGAACTCATGGGTTCACGGCTGAGCTATATAATAGGTCATCAACTATATATAGGATTATATCATTTTCCAAATCCATTTGACCAGTTGTATCCAATTACTATGTACACACAAGGCCGATAATGAATTAACACTTTATTTATTGACTGTTTTCTTTGAGTTTTATGGGCACATTGCCTGAAATAAAGTTTGATTGAATTGTATTTGCAAGTCCGTTTGCCTTATCCTTTTTGTCGTTTTAGCAGAGGAATGCCACCAACCACGGTTTAACCCACTGCAATCTCAGTTTATTTATTTTTAACTATCACAGCGGTATGCAGTTTAACAGGAAAAGGATGGAAGTGATATGTTGCTGATTTTGGAATCAGAAAAACAGAACCGTAATTTGGGCTTACCTACTTGACCAAAATGGATCTCCAGCAAATCTATCTGCGTGTGCCTATTATTGGACAAAGGTTTGACCAGCCACCATTGCCTCTCTTGTATCAAATGTCCTCACCTAGTATTAAAAGGCAAATGTAAACGCTCTGCACGTTACGTCAGGTAAATTGAGTGGGCTGCCTTTCTGATCGGTCACTGGTCAGGTGCCATGGCAGACAGGCAGGAGCGAGGCCAATCTTTAAAAGTAGGCCCGAGCAATGCTGCATGTCCTTTGCTACTTTGATTAAAGTCATGTGAATTGCCATTTACCTCATGCCAAGTCTCTGCCTAGTGGAACCATGCAAGCAAAGGGTGGACAAGCATGAAAAACGGAAATTTCACACAACCTTTTTGGATGGTATAAAACGTGGTGAACATCTTTCCCACCCACTCTGGGATGGCCTTTGGGTGCGCAGCATTTTGTGTCTTGGATCCATGCCTGGACACTATAAAACATTTGGCACAAATGCAGATCCGACCAACATCTGGCACTCATGATTTTTTTGCCAGCCATGAAGCCCAGAGGTAAAAGGAACAAGCAGAAACATACAGCATTCCACAAACCCAAGTTGACCAACTCCAAGAGGATCACTTCACACTAGTACACGCAAGGTTAAATCCACTGGCAGAGGAGCAGTCTGCTAACATCATTGCAGCACTGCCTTCGGACATTTGTGGACAAATAGTGTACTTTTTTTTTTAACAGCAAGTAGAATGCAGTAACGTTTTCCCTGCTTAACCTTAAAAAAGGATGGAGTACCTGCAGCAACTGATCAAGTGGCAAAATAAAAAAGGGTGGCTTAGATCGCAGAATGCTCTACTGGACAATACCTTTGCATAAAGCTGGCGATTACCAACAGGCTTAATATGAAATGTGTTTAATAATATGCCCTGCCCATCAGCATTTCAGAGGCAAACCGGCTGCCACCATTGCACTTAAATGTCCATTCCAATCAAAAGAAAATTGTTGTGCCTATTGTATAACAGTACAATGAGTGCTACACAAACTTGCATGCAGTACCATTAGAACACAAGGGCTCTGCAGAGCAGTCCTACATGATTGTACGTACGTATTGCAAAGAGAAACTAGTTAGGAGCCGTAAGAGACTGGGATGAGATATGAATGGAGTTAGAATTTTTACCTGGGTGCATTTTGAAGTTGGCGCAAATTATTTTTTGGGAATTACAAAAGGGGTTTATTTTCCTTCACTGAGGTAATTTTAGGCAAATAAAAATAGATTCACATTCATCAAGTGAGTTATGGTTGGAAGCCATGCTTTTAGTGACTGCCAATTTCTGTACTAAAAAGCAAGTCTAGGAAGTGCAGGTGATATGCAGGGGCAGATGTTCCATTATCCATTTTCTGCATTGGCCAACTGATATTAGGACAAGAAAGTTCCTCACTTTGATTCCCCCTCTGTGAAGAGCCTTAATGAAGCACTCCAGCAACACAATTCTGGGCTGGAGCCCAATGCTCTTTGACCTTGCATTTGGCTACAGAGAAAAGAGGTGTTGACTCCAAAAAGCTGATCAGAGCTAGCAGTGGCCAAAGACTATGCGACTGGCTTCTGAGTAAGAACAGACAAGCCTTCAACTCGTAACAAAAAAACTAAGTGGGGGGCAGGACCCATTCAGAGATTTCTTGCACAACAAAGCAGAAACCCTGTGTACCCCCAAAATAAGACCATTTTCAAATTGTACTTTCTGATGGGCGCAAAGATAAAAATGGAACATGAGCGATGCAAACTACATTTTTGAGATGTCTCCCCATTAATGCAAACTCAAGAGTGCATGTTGCAGGATAAATGAGTGACATTTTAACAGATCTCTCTGATTGTTTACAATGAAAGCCCAACTATCCAGAAGTGTCTGCAGCTAGTCAGCACAATCCAGGCATGGCAGGATCAGTTTAGGAAAATATCCCAGATTTCTATGCCTGGAGTTGATTGACAGTAGCATGTGAAGTAAGGCACAGGGGTGAGTGCGTGGAGCCTTCGTTTCTCAATTTCATGCTACAGGGTGTTTAATTTCTTATCCTTGTCATGGGTACAAAAAGCGTTTATTAGGCTTTCAATAAAAAATACATTCGTCTTGGAAGATGATTGGGCATTCTAGTACTAAATGGATGGCTGGGAAACAGGCCAAATGACCACATTAGGCTTCTAAACAAGAGGGATAAAAAACAGTTTCAAAATAGATCATAATAATTGAACACTCGGATTTGGGTTTACCGCTAATGTAAAGAATACAAAAATAAAGTATACAATTACAGCTTAAATCCACCTTCACCTCATTGGACTCGCACAATAAATTAACATTCACTCCATAATAATACAAACAAGTGCAAAACAGACCAATCCCAAGGACCTATTCTGACAGGCAGATCTCGGAATCTAGATTAAGAATTGTGACGTTACCCCTCAGTCCCTTCCTCCACTGATTAGTTTTTTCCAATTTCTCTTTTGGGTAGCACACGCTAAATAATGGCACGTGATTCTCGGGGGTGCCATTACTTTTATACCTTCTACCATTCATGTGGCTGAAGACTATTTCAACCAGCAACAAAATGGCAACTGCTCTTCCGACCCATTGAGTGACAACATACTGCAAACCTTAATGAAAGTTGCTGTAGAATTAAATACATTTTAAAACTGCAAAACAGGGTGCAGAGGCATATTTATATAAAAATGTTAAATCTTCCAAGGGGCCAGCAAAAAAAGTGACCGGTGAGTGGTCTACAAAAAAGGTCCCATATTGAATTGGCTTTCTACACGTAAAAACGTATATAAATCTATTGAAAAACAAAAGTTTCCTCCATTTTTCAATTCCTCCACAGATATAACACTCGTCAGCGTGCTCGGGCAGAATAGCATCTCATGTATTCGGACAGCCACGGGTTTTCGGGTGGGGAAGACTTTCTTATCACGTTTCTTTCTGTGTCCGCACGTTGTTTCTGCAGCAGTTGTTTCCTTTTTTCCTTCTGTCTTCTATTTTTTGCCCTCAAAGCAGAATCATGAATCTACAGAGAGATGATCATTCAATAGTTTAATTACACTTCAATGTTGTGTTCCTGCTCTTTAGTCCAAGTTACGTTCATAAGAATCACATGACACCCTCAATCAACTCTATCAAACCAGCCCCCCTCAAAAAACAAGAGCATAGTCACTGTGGGAATGGGGGAGGGGGCTCTTTCAGAATTACAATACACCAGGATGTTTGACATACGAATATATTTCAGTCGCTAAGAACCACAGAAAGTAAATTCCTGCATTGAAGAAAAAAAACGTTTTTTAAAGCAAGAAAAGGGTACTCACCATAGTGGAAATGGGGCTTAAGAAATTCCATGTAACATGAAAAGGACATGATCCCATTGCAAACAGCATTACTTAACAACGCATGTGGGCACATGGCCAAACCACTGTACAGCTCCACAAACAAGCACTCGCCCCAGTCAGTCCCTTTATTCAGTTGGACTTTGTACATAAGGAGCAGTGGGATCTATGGACCAAGTACAGTGGTAATATGCATGCATCATTCCTTTCCTCCATGCTTTTCGGAGATTCCCCCCTAGCATCTCCGATTGAAGGAGGGTGGTTGGAAGGTCCCCAATCGGCCACAAACAATTTTCTTAAAAAGACCCTTCCAAAAGCATTATTTCTACAAACGATGTAGAGTGAATAATGCCTGCAGAAAGTGTAGCCGCATTCTAAAGGAAAATGCTGATGGTAGGGAACCAAGGTGGATTTTGGCCTCAACTGATGTGCATGAAGTCCCTGAGGAGGGTCTTGTTTTTCAACTTGTGGGCCTCGAAGAATGTCGATAACCACCAGCAGGTTAGAGTCACCATAGACACCTGAGCCTGGGGTGACACCGCCAACTGTCACAAAAAGCAGCGTAGACTTTCCTAATCCTTTGGTGCGCTCATTTCAGCACCCCCACCAGATTAAACAAAATACACATTTCATTTGAAATCAACATTACAATTACCATTAAAACAGTTGCCACGAGATTCCATTTTGTATGCTGTATAAATACAACCGAAGGCTAACGTATGCATACTGTGCAAGTTCATAATCAACCACTACAGTCGGCAGAGTATAAAAGCCCACCCCTCTACCATTAAACACCAGTGCGTCACCCAAAAAGGTTGCCTTTGGGGTTGCAAGCGTCCATGTGAAGTTCATCTACAAGTGATCATCGGAGATGTACAGTAACCAAAGTCAAGGTGGCCTGATATCAGACCGGTATGGCAGTTGATCAAGGAATTCACCCCATCTCGAGTGCAAACTTTCTGCTCCAGGCCTGGCAGACCTCTGTACATGCAAGTCCATCTCAACTATAGACCATTGAATCAAATCACCTGGCCAATCTTAAGCGGAGCCGTACTATTCTTCCATTGCATTGCTAGCCTGTGCTTAAACAGTATAAACCCCAATGCAATAAACTGGCTAATAACTTTCTGCAGTAGGCATCTGGCTGTCCTCCAGCTCTGGGAGCATTTAAACAATTAACACCTCTTTGTATCTGGTCAGTGATGAGAATTGAGGGGGGGCGGCATTAGCTATCTGCGTCAGAAAGGCAAAGCTCCAGATAAATATCCAGGTCCGTGCCTTGTTTCAAAGCAAACAACCGTTTCTCATTTCTATTATGGGCTCTTATTTTGTCACGCACAAATGAGGTTTTGCATTTATACAGAATGATCAAACTTATCCGAGTAACCTTTGTTATGGGGTCATTGAGTGTTGAGAGCCTAGTTGAAGAACCATACATGTTTAAGCTTGCATTTCTTTGCATTCTCAAACGTGTATTCGTCCATTCAAAGAAGAGGGGGGGGTGCGCTACAATTACACAGTTTATGCTTAACATTGTCAAGCTGTTTTATTACCACGTTTGCACTGCTAAATTATTAAAAGCCAAACACATTTTCTACCCACTAGAAAATATGCGGTCATGTGCTTGAAGACTGGTCTCAAATTCCAGCTTCACCACTTTGCTAAAGTGTTTGATCCTGGGCAAATAATTGTATCTCACTGTGCTATATATATATATATATATATATATATATATATATATATATATATATATATATTAAAGAAAAATGCTTCAGCTCTGAACAGATGTGCTAATTAAAAGAAAACATCTTTAATCATGAACAAAGCAGGAAAGTTTAAATTGACCAAGATAGAAATAAATAAGGGATGCCTGTAGTAAGTTGAAATGGCTACTTTTTTTTGTAGATTCCGAATATTAAATGTTAATTTGGCACGAGTACATATGCATGGCATGATTTTCAAATGTAGGCACGTCTGCCACAAGCTCAAAGGGTTTTTGCCTTCGCACCCAGAATGCCATGCCGATGTCCAAGGAGCACAATGTCATCGTTTGGACGGAGACAGTTTTAAAGTAAAAGTGCCTTCAAGAATCAGGTTCTCAAGCGAGGCAGTTCATAATCCCACGTTTAAGTAGGCACCAATGGCCCCAAGCTACATTTTGAAGGAGTTGAGAGACCAGACTCTACCAAGTGTCATGACAAAGTAGATGAGAGATCATATTATTCCAAAGAGTACCATGCGAAAAAGCAAGTCCTTTTCCTGGTAGGACGGGTTCTGGTCAAGCTCTTCTATGCTATCCTGATATCTTCAGGTTTCTTTGACAAAGGCCTGAATCAGCATAGAATACGTCTAGGCTGCTAAGGAGTGTAAACGAAGCGGATGGGTGAAGGACCATCCACCCCAGTTGAATAGTCAGGGCGATTTGGGAGAAGCCAAGACAGCAAGTAATTCAAGGTCCAGACGTCCAAGACATAGCCTTTTTTGACCAGTTGGCAATCCTAATAAGGTGAAAGATTGCTGTCTGTTTCAGGTTGTGTACAAGCTTTGTTAGAAGTGGAAGGGGAGGAAAACCATATAAACTCTGGGCATCCGAGGACAGGAGTAAGGCACCACCCTGTGCAAACTGGCCCTCCGCCCAAGAAGCTTGCAGAAGTTGGATGGTATCACCTCCCCACACAAGAAAGGGGGTAAAGGAACAGAAAAGTCACATCACCAATTCACTCACCCCTGCAGGTTCCCTTGAGAAAGGGGGTAGACATGCCTTTGTCAAAGTGATGAGAAACACAAGTGCAAAAGCATTTCAGGTTCCATCTGTTGCTAGTTATCAGTGTGGTTCGCATTTTGTGAATGAACAAATGAAGCAATGCATGAATTGGATGGTATAGCTCAGAGGTATAGTGCACACCAGGTTCTAATTCCGGGTCTGTGCTTAGAAAGCTCTTGGCATTAAGCGAATTATAAAAAAAAAAACGATATCAATAATCCTTAGTAATATCCTGCATACAGATGGAGAAAAAAGGGTCGCCAACAGCAGTGTTTGTTTCGTAAATCTTATTATGGGCTCCCTTTCAAAGAGGGCAAACTGTTCAGTCATTCACAATCTGGAGCTTGCAATGACAATGATCTGCGAACAATTCGTTTTCCGGTTCCTCGGGCAGGCTCAGATCATCAACTTTATGTCCTAGATGTTGGAGGAGGTCATCCCCAGCTACTTTGAGCGACCTAGCCTGCAGGGACGGGAGGACCTCGAAGTGGCAAAACAGCAGATCTTCCACCCACCAGGTAATAAAAACGGCCTGTTCTACTTCTCAAACGCTGCCTCCCTGTCCTAATGTCACAGCTCTATTCAGCCAACACCCCTTACTATTCTTCCTCGATTTGCAGAGATCTTGATCCGAAAGGGAGCTCTCAATTTTCTCTCCACCTGTACCCCTTGATTCTACCTCAAATCTCTCCTCTGCTAATGTTCCCAATCAAAGCCTTCCCCACCTTGGTTCTTCCCCACCACCCAGCCCCTACAACTTCCACTGCCCTCTTTGGTGCTTTAAGTTTCCTTATTCATTTTAACCAGCCTTCTGCCTCTACATCTCTTCCATCTTCTCTTTTTGGCAGTTTCCATGACACTCTTGTCAACTCCTCAAGTCCATGTAGCAGCTAAGGGGGTTGCCAATGATGGTTCCCTCCTCCCTCTGGGTCATGCTTGGCATGCACCGGGAGGCAATTCTGAACTCTTGCCTGGATTGGTTAACTAGATTTCTTTGATTTATCCAGCCCTTGCAGTGGAACGCAGGCCGAGCTTCATAACACTTATCCACCATCAGTGATCTGTGTTCTTCCACGCAGTTAGGACCTCAGCGCAGAGCTGCTGCAATATCAGTTCTGCCCAGTATGCAGCTGAACCGGATAGTGACATCTTGTAACCAAAGTGAGTCTCAAGCTGACACTTAACAGGCCTCAAAAATCCTTACTCGCCAATGGGAATGTACTCTGGGTGAGTTATAAAATACAATAAAAAAATATAAACCGTGATGTGTGTATGTGGAGAATTGAGGGGCAACTTTAGGCCACCTAGTAGTTTGCAACTTTTAGTTTTGTATTGCTGCTTTAAGATACCGGAAATTAAAACAGCACTACAAATTACACATCAAGAATGGCTTAGCACAGGCACACTTTATCCAACAGTCTTCTGCCACAGAGATCAAGTGGTCCATGGGATCGTCAATACAGATTTATTAAGTGTTGTCTTTATCCAGGACGACAATCTCTGGAGAAATACAACCATTTAGAAGAGACTAACGTTTCCTTCCTTTCAAGCCAGTCATTTAGGTTTCCGTCCTTTCTTTCAAGCTAATAAGAGTGAACTGGATTACAAGGATTGCATGCATCATGCTTCACATTCTATGGCAAGACGGAGGCGTTACTTCTTGTATTACTGCTACTACAACAATTCAACTTTAAACATTTGTTTCACTTTCTAAAACTTGATAACACTTTTTTGTTCCCTTCCAGATCCTCTGGAAGACTAACCACAAACATAGGGGTAGCAGTTTTAAAACTAAAACAAATGACCCTGAACTACAAATGCCCATAATCCTGTGTGTCCAGGTAGTCCTCCTCAGGACTTTGTCCAATCAGGGCCAACCCCTATCTACAAGAGGGACCCCAGCTGATCCCAACTCGTCGTTCTTTGTTGCTGCTGCTCAGTTAATTACTCCCTTTTACAATAATTCCTGAAGGTTTAGTTAAGCACGCACTGATAGTAACGTAGAAATATGTTTAGGTAGTACGCGCATTGTATGGCATAATTTGGGTGAGCTATTAAGTGGTTCAGTGAATAGCACGAGTTACCTCATAAAGTTACCTCAAAGCGTCTTGTTCGCTCCGTTTCATGGCGACATTCCACTCCTTTTTCCCGTAACCGGTGGCGTTAGGGAATTCATATCGGCAGCAGTGGGGCCGGAGCCGCGAGCGAACACGCTCATCTGCCGAACTCAGTTCATTCTCGATTTTCAGTGAATGAACAGTGCGGCGCAGCGCGAGGAGAGTTTCCAGAGCATATATTGGGCATAACTGCATCAAAAGAAAAGATACAAGAGTTATTGTGAGTGGTGTGGACATCTGCAAAACCCTCGTGGGATTGGAGCTCGGAGGAATGGGCAGAAGAGCCCATTGAGGAGGACCAAGACCTATCCCTAAGTTTTAAAAGGGTCCTAGGGTCTCTCTAACAAACTGTTTCAGAGGGGGGGGTTCTGCCTCGGACTCAAAGATTAGACCATCTAGAGGCCATGCTGAATAAGCAAAAGGCTGAGCAAGAGAAGTCCAAGAAGGTGAGGGGGCTCAGCCCCCGGGAGGGAACCTCAGCTCGACACCCCAATGCTGGGGTTGAACATAAGGGCAGCAAGAAAGCTTGGAAGAGTAATAACTGATGCCCCCGAGCCAGCCAGAAGGGGTAGACTTGATGCCGCAAGAGCCAGTTGACCCTGTAAGCAGGCTGAAAGAGGCCTTTATGAGAAGGGCAATGGTGCCATGCTCTCGACCATCCTGCCCCAGGGGTATACAATTCAGGGGAGGAAGAGGATGCCGGATACAGGCCAGGTGAAGAAAGCAGAGGAGGTGCGCCCCCCCTCATCAGCCCGAAAGGACCGCACAACCTCCAGACGAGGAGAGCCTGGGTGATATGATTGATCCGGAAGCAATAAAAACATCCCCAAGTCCACAGACTGGGTGCCATCGCCCAATATATGATGCCCGATATAAGGAAACCTCGACAGAGATAAGATGAAAAATGAGGCCAGAATGCCCCAGGCCAGAGTTACCAGGCAAAGTAACTGACACCCTGGATCTCGACCCGAAGATGGTCACGTTTGTAACAAAATCTTCTAAAGATGTGAGGAAAGGGGTGGACAGAGCATGGCGAGCCTGCCAGAATAAGCTTTTGGACCTCTCCAGCCCCCCAAAAAAAAATAAATAAAAGGACTTGGTCGAAAGGGCCATAGACACAGGCGTTCCGGTGGACCCACGAGTCCTTGCAAACTGGGCTCAACGCGCAGTGTGTTTTTTGGGAAAATGCGAACTGTGCAGTCTCTTCAGAGAGAAGAGGGGTGCTATTGAAAATTGACAGTAAGCTAAGCGACCTCTCTCCGTAGGAGGCAGGTGACAGAGCAAAGGCATGCTATTCGACGACGCCTTCGCCAAAGAGATGAATCAGCTTGTAAGGACATACTACACCCTGGAGAAAGCGCAGAGCTCCATATTCCCCGACCGTGTTTTTGCTGGGACCGGACGACAAAGGGGTCGGGCGTCCGTTTGCTTCGCACAGAAGACCCCAGGGACCAAGAGCCCAGTATTGGGAAACCCCAACAGCAGGACAACTTCTTCCCTGCAAGAAGCCGTTTCCCCAGGAACAGAAGGGGGAGAGGAGCCTACAGGTAGCAGAGCACACCAGGCGGTGAGTACTTTGACTATGCCCAGCAAAATAGTGGGCAGAACAGCCTGGTTTTTACAAGCATGTCGCAATGTATCCAACAATGCGTGGGTGTTGCAGGCAGTGTCAGAAATACGCCTAGAACTCACAAGCACAAGAGCTGACCCCAAAGTTCAAGACACAAAGCGAAAGGTCTCGCCTCTCCAGCGAGTTGCACGACCTAGCAATCAACGAGGCAATAGAACGGGAGGTTCAAGAAGGGCCGGGTTTCAGCTGCAACACGTTTCTGGTTCACAGAGGGGAAAGTCAGGTCAGTAATACATTTGAAAAGCCTAAACGAATGGGTTGTGTACAGGTACTTCCCGAAGAAGGTGAATCCCTTCCATCTTGATCTTCTCAGGAAGGGAGATTGGCTAGTCCGCCTAGATCTCAAAGACGCCTACCTCACCATCCCCTTAGCAAGCGAACACCAAAGATATCTTCGCTTCCGGAGGGGGACAGAGTATGGCAGTTCACATGTCTCCCATTTGGGCTAGCATCCGCTCCTTGGGCCGTCACCAAACTCATGCGCCCAGTAGCAGCAGCTATCCGCAATAGAAGGATAAGGATTATAATTTACCTAGATGACATTTTAATTCTAGGTCAGGGCGCAGCACAGCTACAAGATCAGGCAGCATGGGTATACAACCTAGTGGCCTCCCTCAGCTTCATCATCAATACGGAAAAGTCAGATCTACGACCTGCACAGCAAATAGAGTTTCTAGGGTTTGTGATAGACTCCAAGAAAGCAACGCTGGAGTTGCCTGCTCAGAAAGTCCAAGCAATACAGAAAGAACTGAGAGCGCAGTGATGGAGGACGTTTATTTCGCTTCGCAATCTGCTCGCGTAGTGGGCCTTCTAGCAGCCTCGATACAACCGATCTTTTCGGGTCCTCTGCACTACAGGGCCCTCCAAAGGTTAAAGATCAGACACCTCAGGGGCGGCCTAGGGTACCATAAACTTGTGTCTTTAGACCAGGAAGCCATTACAGAGCTCCACGGGTGGTTGAAAAACATGGAAGCCTGGAACAGTAGGGCAATCTTCAGAGACACTCCAGACATAGTGATGGAGTCGGACGGCAGCAGGGCAGGCTGGGGGGCTCAATGCAGGGATTTAGAACAGGAGGAAAGAAGAGCTCCAATTCCATATAAACTGTCTGGAACTCTTAGCAGGATCCTTTGCAGTAAGAGCGTTCAGAGATCGGGCAAACTGCTGTGTTCTTCTCAAGATGGACAACATTTCAGCAGTCGGTATATAAACAAGCTGGGAGGGACTTCCTCCAGGATGTTAGCAGAATTGGCAAAGGATTTTTGGCATCATTGTCTACAACAGCAAATATCAGTATCAGCAGAATATTTACCAGGGGCGCAAAATGTGGTAGCGGGCTGGAAATCACGGTATCGGGTAGCTCCAGCGATTGGAGCCTACTCCCGGAGGTCTTCATCCAGTTGTAGTAGTTGTGGGGACCACTGGAGATAGACTTATTTGCCACCAGGCTCAATACCCAGCTGCAAAGATTTTACAGCTGGAGGATAGACCCAGATGCAGCAGGGACAGATGTATTCTGCAGCAGTCCACTACACATGCCCTCCATTTATCATGCTGTGCAGAGTAGCAGCGAAGGTGAGGAGAGAGCAGGTGGAGCTAGTGCTCATAGTGCCGATGTGGAAATCCCAGCCATGGTTTCCAGTAGTGATGGAATTTTCTACGGATTTCCCCGAGAGCGATTCCTCATAGGGGAGACATTCTACAGGGTCCGAACAGCCAGTATCACCCGCTCACAGCGGAGGGCGCCCCGGGCCTACTGGCTTGCAGGGTTTCAGGCAACGTTGTGAGCTGCCAGGCATTTTGCAGCTTGCTGCGGACTGTATTAGAGACTCATGGGTGCCCTCCACCATTAGGAGCTATGGTACCGCTTAGGAGCGATGGGCAACGTACTGCACAGGCATCAGTGTTGATCCCGTTTCGGCCCCCTCTAGTTCACATGCTGATCTTCTTGGCGCAAAGATTTGAGGAAGGCTGCGCCTACAGAACAACAGGGAGTGTACAGGTCGGCGATATCAGCAGGTCATGAGAAAGTAGAGTGACACCCAATAGGGGAACACCCTGCCGTAGTTCGAC